>NC_090025.1:119931803-120546611 GCF_037176765.1 Anolis sagrei | reverse complement strand
AATTTAATCTAATTGATCTCTCCAACTGCTTCTTCCTGGAGTCCTTTCAAATTGCTCACACACTCGGTTCTGTTAGCTAATCTATATCATCTGCCTATGAAATTCAGTATGTCTGACTGCCTTGCATTTTCTAGACACAAATTCAGCTGAGAAACCCATGGATAGATTTGCATTACAAACCTCCCTTTAAATACTGGGATCTAGAGTGTATACTTTAAAAAGGTAGCCAAAATGACCAAAAGAGAGAGAAAATATATAATGCATAGCTGCTGTTTGGCATGATAAATGCTTCATTCAATGTACTAAATCAGTACGATAAGAGTATTAAGAACAAAGCTGCATTTCTCTAATCTGTTAAATGTGTATGCTTTATGATTTCATTCTGTTTTTCCATGCTTTGAACATACATCAACTCTTGCAATTGTATCAGGCAAGCACATTTTTTGGCTGCTGTTCTGCACACAGTTAATCTGTTTAAATCACAGGGACACAGGAAGCATTGGTCCATCTAGCTTCATATTGCCAGCATAGATTCACAGGGCTCTGCAAGGTTTTAGGCAGCAGCCTTTCTCAGACTTGCTCAGAATTCAAGATCAGGAATATGCTTCACCACTGAGCCATCACCTTACTCCTCTGACATCAATTAAGATTTTTTAAAAATATATTTTTATTAAATGTTTACAGTCAATAAAAACCTACAAATATAAACTCTATAACAAGAGCCCCATAATATCCCACCCCATAATTCTCCTGTTTCGATCACCAAAGAGTAACAACTAACCTATATCCTGCATTTTAAAAATAAAACAAAATATAACAGTAAAATAATAAAAATACAAAGTAGACCCAGCCTACAAAAGCTTATGCTGCAAACTTCTTTCTTTTTTATGAATTTTGCTCTTATATTTTAACTATGTTGAATCTTGGGCTTGCCCTGTGTAAGCCACCCCGAGTCCCTTTGGGGAGATGGTGACGGGGTACAAAAATAAAGTAGTAGTAGTTGTTGATGTTTTAAGTTTAAAGTTAGGTTGCTTTTATATTGTTTAATATGGCTTGTCCTGATGTGATTTGTTTGAACATTTCCCCCTTTTGGCATTGTATGTTTGCCATACATATTGGAAATCGCCCCAAGTCCCCTCGGTGAGATAGAGCAGTCAACAAATAAAGTTTTATTATTATTTATAAATATTAAAAATTCAACTGATTTTCTGTTCTCCTCAAACAAAGGCAACTATCAAACTAATACATATTAGGGCTGTGCATTTTTTTCATTAGTAGCTGTATGTCATAAGTTGCATCAAATTTGTTAAATTCATACTTAACATGTGATATCTGATGCATGGGCGTGGCCCACACCAAAAACTTAAGAATTGAAACTTTTCATTTTAATTTTGTATATCTTGGAAGACTCCCAAAGTTAGCTTCATTTTCAGTGCAAGGAAGTAAAACAAAGCCAGAAAAAGGTCACCTTTCCTCTTTAAATTAATGGCCTCCAACCATTAGGAGAAGAAAGCAGTAGGAAGAAAACAGGGTTTGCTGAGAGAGAGTCTGAAACAACACAAAATTCTGGGAAATGTAGTTTGGAAAGGCAGGGAGCCTTGTGCAAGAAAATTCCAAAGGCCCTGTCCTAAACTACGTCAGAAAGCCCCAATCAGGATAGGGAAGAGATTTATCCTTTCATAACATAGCCAGCCAGAGTTCCAATAATTTGTGGAATCAACAAAGAGGAGGACTGACTGATACTGACTGATACTTCTAGTAAGTAAATTTCTATGCTGGGCCAGGAAGAAATTCCTTAAAGGAAGTTCTGTTGGATAAAATAAAATATATTCAATGAGATATCTGTTGTGGCTTTTTAAAGAATTTTTTTTGTCATTTTTTTTTTTAAATTCTGGAGGTCTGGAGTTGTGAAATCCCAAAGCTTTAGAAGATTGAAAGTGGACCTACCAGCAGCTGTACCATACAAACTTTATCAGTTTTAAACCTTCAACAACTGTATCAATTTGATTATTTTGTGTAACTTGTATCTTTTATATACTGTGTACTTATCAATTCCTTATATGAGGGGTATAAACCGCTTCTACATATATGTATCAAAATGTAACTTGAGGAAAGCCACCTCTCCATGACCCAGTTTACATAATTGGGAAGTGGACCATGACCAAGATTCCTCCAGCCATTTCCCAAGCCACATAACTATCAGACTCATTGTGTAGATAGATGTTCCTTTTTCTAACAACAAAAACCAAGTAACCGAAGGCTGCTTCCATGGAAGAAGAGGCTTAAGAGATGTGCCTTCATTAACTTTCTATACTGGCAGCCAAGTCCTTTAATGTCTTTGTGTTTTGAGTCTTACACCTTTGCCTCACACTGAACTGGATGCTTGAGTTAATTAGAAACTCATCAGCATATCTAAACCATTGTCTTTTCATGAACTGTGCCCTCCCAGAGGGTGTATCTGTAGTGTATTGACTCCTTGAATAGACTAATCCCCAACTTACATTCTTCCCTCCATGGGAATCCCCACCTGTGGGCTGTGATATCAAAGGAACCCCTAGCCCATTCCAGTATGAATCCTGGCTGGCCTTCCTTCCAGCCAATCGAGGGAGGGAGCAGAAAGTCTGAATAGTTGTCAGAACTGTATAAAATATCTTGCATTTCTCTCTTTTGAAGCAAACTGCTTGTACTTGATCCTTTTTGGTTGAATTGTAATAAACCCCTGTGGAAACTTGGGTGAATTTGTTTCTGTTCTTCAACTTGGTGAATTTGTTTCTGTTCTAGATTATCTGGTTTAGCGTACGTTGCAGGGCAGAGACCCTTTAAATGCAGTCCTAGCTGAAATCACTACACTTCACTCCTTGCTCTGTTTCCCAGCTGATGGCATTATCTGGCTTCTAAGGTGGTATTTTGGGGAACATATTGGGATATGTAACTATAGTGACAAAGCTCTGTCATCATAGCTATGTCTCCTGTTGTAGGATGTCAGCTGAATTTTATCCTACTATGTATTGATTTCCATCACCTTTGAGGGCCCTTCACTTTTTTTCCTTTTAAGGTGTAAGTGAAGGTCCTTGTATACAATTAAACTAATAGCTAAATGGATGAAAGATAAACTTCTTTTAATCAATTGATGCACTGGTGTTATTGAAAGAAAGCATATGGAAAGCATTTATTACCTTTCTATTTTAAAGGTGGATTCTGCCCCCTCCCCTTATACTTTATTGCACTTGCATTGTAACCAGACAAGGACAATCATCCAAATGATAAATGAACCAGTTTGTAATAGTGTGACCTTGAATGACACTGACTATCCACATGAATATTGTGGAAGAATGTCATTTGTTAATGGTAGGTAGCAAAACAAAACAAAAATCAATATTACTGTGAATGTTTGAAATGTCACAACTGATTTGTAATTTTTTTAAAAAATGTTGGTAAAGGAATTCACCTCTTTTATTCCTTGAACATAAACCATTGAGGTTGTGTGTTATTCTTTGGAAAGCTCAGACATATCACTATCTGTTGGATTACCATAAACAAGTTCTATGATGCTAAATTTGTACAGAGGTATAGTACAATTATCCTGAACTGTTCACAGATGATAAAGGATTCCTTGATAATTTGAATGATGAGTGCATTTTCAAAATGTAATGTAAAAATAAGATAATATTGTGATTTTTAAATGTTCCATGTGAGATTAGTAACCAAAAGAAGAAGGCAATGGCAAATTGTAAAGAAAGGAAAGGGCAGGCAAATATATCATGAAAATATGGGATGGAAATGATTGGATTGAGAGCAAACTTGTAGTTTGGTAAAGCACAGCACTACTTGGCAGAGAAGACTGCGAAACTATGGTTCCCATGATTTCATAGTATTGAGCCACAGTAGGTCAAACGGGGCTAAACTGCATTAATTCTATAGTATAGATGCACCCTTAGATTTTTCTCGAATGGTTGGGGTAAAATGTAAATCATTCTAATTTCTAACAGGCAACTTTACCAAGTCAATGTGATTACAGCAAAAAATAAATATTTTCAATGTCTTGCTCTCTCCTGTAGCAGCAGACAGCAGTCTGTCTGTTGGGACACAAATGGCACGGAAGAACAATACCAAACTCCAGCAATGTTCCAAGTTCAGGTTTTACTGTTTCTAATGGAAAAGGGTGAGAAACCTCAGCATGAAGCTGAACCAAATGGTTTCCACACACCATGATTTGAATAGAGCACATATTTATACACAATTGCTTATATAACTTGTTGACAATAATCAATTATTAATACATAGGAAAACATCTTAATCATTTTGATAATCAGTTGGAAACTCCGAAGTCAGCTTTGGGTGGCGTGTTTAGGTCATATTCCATTATCCTCCATGACCCTGTGTTGGTCAGCAGTTTCCTTCTTCATATTTCTAAAAGTCATACTTTCTATGTAGTTTCCCTTATAATCATATTAAGACACCTGATGGTGCTCTATTATTATAGATAGTTCTGGTACTTGAATCATTCTAAATTGGGTTCCTAGAGCAAGATATATCCTCCATATTTATTACCTTTTCTGTCTGTCATTTGCTAGTTCATTTGGTTTCAAGGTGGTCAAAAAGCAGAGAATCTGGCTCCTTTATCAGATAATGCCCATAATTATAACCTTATCCTATTCAGTGAAAATAAGTTGACTGGGAACTAAACATATAGGTAAAATCAGGTTACATTGTAGGGTCCCTGGATTTGATGTTTCGGGTTTTCAATCTCTCTTAGGAAATGTCTATGGGTTGCTGCCTCACTACAATACTAGATACGAGGGTTGAATGAAAAGTAATGCCTCCACCTTCGTAAGTAAGTAATGCCTCCACCTCAACAGATGACAGTACCTGGTGCTTGTTCAGTAGACTCTCCTCTACAGTTCCATTCTGGCAGGAAGCCTTAGCAATGAATGGTTGTATTGTTAAAGTGCAAAGTATGGAACCCTGTGCAGACGGTCGGTCAATGTGACTTAAGAAATGTGCAGTCATTGAATTCTTGACAGCAGAAGGTGTCACCCCAAAGGAGATTCATCAGAGAATGCAAGCTGTTTATGGTGATTGTGTTGATGTGAGTACTGTGCATCAATGGGCCAGTAAGTTTAAAGATGTTGAGGTGGGAAAATCTGACTTGCATGACAAACAAAACAGTTGAGCATCCTGTGACAGCAACCATCGAGTTTCACAAGTAAAAGGTTGAGAGATTGATTCAGGATGATTGTGCTATCACTCAGAGAGAAATTTCAATCATAATCAGCATTTCACAAAAGCGTATTGGTCACATTATTGCTTTGCATGACTATCAGAAGATCTGTGCATGATGGATACCCAGGATGAGAGAACTGTGAGACGCTGGTTATGGAAACAGAATGTCGACTTCTTCCATGATGGCTTCAGAAAACTTGTTCATCGTTGGCAGAAATGTATCCAATTGTTTAGTGATTATGTGGAAAAGTGAATAGTGATAGTTAAAGAGCACATTCTAAGGATTATTTTTGCATTTGATTTATTAAAATATTCCCATCTAATCCCAAGTAATGAAGGTGGAGGCATTACTTTTCATTCAACCCTCATATTTGGGAACCGATGGAAAATTTCATGGGTGGATTAATACGCTTATTTGAGCAAGCAATACTCTTATCAGGGAGGAGCATTAATACCAGGATCATTGGTTGTGTTGTGTAATCCAATCCTGTCTTCTGTGACTTTGTACTCTTAAATTTTCTTTCTGCAGTCCTAGAAGCTATTCACACTATAGTAATTGAATCATAAAATTGGAGGTGTCCATAAGAGCCATCCAGTCCAACCCCAACTAATTAATTGCAGAGCTATAACTCCATTTTAATTGTAATGATTCAGTCCTAAAGATTCCTAGTACTTGGAGATGAGGAAGGAGAATTTAAGATTCTGAGCCAGGGTTCTTTAGTGCCTCAGTCCAAAACCCCAGGATTTTAGAGAATGTTGCCATGAGAGTTAAAGTGGAATATAGCACTATAATTGTGCAGTGTGAATGTCACCCTAGAGAGTGAGAGTGAGAACTATTCTATGTTTCTACTAATACTGTGAATACCTACCTGCCTATAGCTTCATTTATTTGTCCCTCTGAGACCTACTAGATTGTCTGATACCTCCATCTGCCTTCAGAAAATGTATTTGTTAAAAGAAAACAGCTGCATCCAAATGCTTCTGGCTGAAAAGAGTTCTGAACATGCTGAATGCTCAACTGAAGTTTTAAGTTACTGCAATGCTACAACATACAGTTTTTAAAAAAATCTTGATCAAACATTCTCCATGAACATAATTTTAAGATAATGAACAGTTCTCAGTTTTCTGATTTTATTCCTTCAACTCATGAGAGAAGTACTTTTTTACTTGTTCTTTGGGTAACTTTGTCTTAAAATTACTTTTAGGAGCAAAGTTTGTCAAAGGAACTACAATACCACTACTTGTTTACTAGATCTGTGCAATCAATGAAAAAAATGTTTCAATATTCATTACAAAATTAGGGGGCACCAACAAGTCATTTCCAAAGTGTTTCTAAAATATCAGAAGTATCCATTTCATTACTACAATGAGAGTAACAAATTATTTGTTACTTTTTTTTGTTAAGTAATTGCCTGGGTGGGGTGGGGGCTTCCTTTCTCAGTCATTTTTAGAGCGATAGGGGTGAACAGAAATGCAAATTCAGTGATGGAAACCCAGGCAACAACTTGTTGTGTGGTTGTGGCAACCAAAGCACATGAAATAAGTTGGCAATAGCCCTAGAAGATAGGGAAACCCTCAAAATGAACCAGAAGGGGTTTGTTTGTGCCTCAAACAATTTGTCATGTGGGTTGTGGCAACAAACACATACAAAGTAAGCTGGCAGTCCCTAGAAGATACCCTCAAAATGCTGCAAAAAAGAAAGTAAAGAAATGCAAAAGACCCCCCCCCCCCCAAAAAAAAGCAAGCATTAAAGCCTCAACTTTAAGCTGAGTACTTTAATGACTGCCTGACTACATGCAAAGCTAAACTGAACCAGGTGTGGATCTCAATCCCTGCCTGATCACAAATGAAGGCTGAGGCATGGTGTTCGGGAATTTTAAATGGCTGTGGCTCCACCTGCACCTCCTCTCCCGTCTCTCCCTCAGCCCAGATTGGCTGCGATGCATGGCAACATGTTTGGCTTTGCCTCCCAGGAGCGCTTGATTGATCTTTGAATTAAAACTGCATTGCAGAGAGTTACAACACTTATGTAACTTATGGGAAAATACTAGGTAAAAGTTTTGATCCTTAAATTTTTGGTGTGGGCAATGCCCATGCATCAGATATAGCACTGTATGCACTGATCTAATTATTTAGATCTGACATGACAAAGAATCAAAATTTTGAACAGCCCTATTGCTTACTGTAATAGCTCTTTACATCTGTAGCTTAGTATAGAAAGAGAGCTATAATGTCCATTGCCCATATGATCCGTATTCAGTAAAAATGCCATAACAGTCAAACTAAGTTATTAAAATGTGTTGTCAAAGACAGCTTAAAAGCTATGTCTGTTACTGTCATTATTGAATATAGATACAGGAATTGTACAATTACAATTTTGAATTACTTTGCCTCAATGTGTGAACTCCAAACATTGAAATATTAATCATCATGAGCTGAAACATGTGGAATGCGGTAGCAGTGAACTGGGAAAATATTGGGGGCACCTTTGCGTGTGTGGTTGCTTTTCTGCTATGCAACTTGCATTTGCCAAATCTATTAGGACAAGGCACACTCTCTCAGCTTAAGAGTAAAGCAAAAGCGAACTCATCTGAACAAATCTTGCCAAGAAAATTGCATGATAAGTTCACCAGAAATGAACACAAGGAAATATTTTCCCACCTAGCTAATATTGTTCACCTAGCATAGACTGACAATTTGTAACTGTGGGTTATAACTGGGAGGTGTTGGTCACAACAGAGTGGAGTTACATAAACAAATGAGAATATCACTGAACACTCTGAGAAAATGTAAGGTGATGGGGGATTACTACTGGAACAGAGGGAAGAAATCTCCTGTAGAGCAGAAATCTCATTAGTTGTCTTGTTCTCATTCAATCAAGCCATCGTGAAATGTTAAGACATCCCATTGAGAATGTGCTAAGCCATGTGAGATTTCTTGCTTCCAATTGAAGAGCAAGTTAATGAATACCTTTTTTTGGTCAGGTTTTCCACACGGTACATGAAATATATATGCACAGAATTACGAATTACAGACTTTTTTAGTGAGCTAAGTGCACATTCAGTAATTTCAGAACTGGCTTAGTCCAAAGGATATATATATATATATATATATATATATATATATATATATATAATATCATTATTTTTTAAACATTTATATTCCGCCCTTCTAACTCTGAAGGGGACTCAGGGCAGAGCACAGCATATACATGGCAAGCATTTCAATGCCGGGACACAAATTCACATACACATGCATAAATATTAAAAACATATAACATATTCTGGCCTCTATTTTTAAGGTGTCAATGCAGCGTGGCAGAAACCATCATAAATTTGTGTAGTTGTTTGATTTGAGCAAAAATATGTCTTGCAAATCTGAAAATTCTTGTCAATGTCAGTTTAACGATATCTCTGCAAGTTGCAAGATAGAGATTTGCTATCTAAGGCCCTTCTACACTGTACTTATATCCCAGGATCTGACCCCAGGTTATCTGCTTTGAACTGGATTATATGAGTCTCAATTGCCATATAATCTGAGATAAGCAGATAATCTGGGATCAGATCCTGGGATACGAAGACAGAGTAGAATGGGCCTAAGATTCCAGGACTTCAACAAGTGAGGCATTTAACCAGCATTACTAGGGTTGGTGTCACCCAGTGCAGTAATACATGGTGTCACCCCCATGGACCTCCTCTCATACTAGAGCAGTGATTCTCAACCTGTGGGTCCCCAAGTGTTTTGGCCTACAACTCCCAAAAATCCCAGCCAGTTTACCAACTATTAGGATTTCTGGGAGTTGAAGGCCAAAACATCTGGGGATCCACAGGTTGAGAACCACTGTTCTAGAGCATACCGCAATACTGTAGCTAAAATATCAGAAAATGTGAAATGCCATCCATTATAGAAACAAAGCAACAGCAACAACAGTAACCAAAATCAACAACATTGCATGTGCATGCAAAACCATGTGATTCAATGCATCATCATAATTACTTAGTAGTGACAGCTCTGACTGGAGTCTTGTGGGTATATTGATGCAATGCATATAAGCTGGCCTTATGAAAAATGTTTTTGTGGTTATAACCAACCACAGGAATTTTAAAATTAAAAATAATAGATTTCTGCTGAAACACTTCACAAAAATGGTATCGACAGTTATTTTGGTGTCAGTTCTGTGTTGGTGTCATCTGCTATGATTTGCACAACCAGAGAGACACACTGTATGCAATCCGTTTGGAACCACTTGCCTCATGCACTCACAGTTGTAAGGTTTATGGGGAAATTTATTCTAGAAGGCAACCTCAATAACTGAAAAAATGTGGTCAGTATGGACTGAACAGTTCATGGATAGGTATGACGCACTCTATTCTCCCAATTGCACACTCTAGTTGTTCACCCAATAATTCTAATGTACATTTTACTTAGCTGTAAGGTAAATCAGAGTGCACTTTTATATTCTGCCTTCATTTATTTAATATTTGACTGTCTGTCTAGCTGTGTGTGGTTGCGATTATATGTATACATGGCCCTCTTGTGGCACAACAGGTTAAACCGCTGAGCTGCTGAATTTGCTAACCGAAAGATTGGTGGTACAAATCAAGAAAAGGGGTGAGCTCCCACTGTTAGGCCCAGCTTCTGCCAACCTAGCAGTTCACAAACATGTAAATGTGAGTCGATCAAAAGATACCGCCTTGACAGGAAGATAAAAGCGCTCCTTACAGTCATGCTGGCCACATAACCTTGGAGGTGTCTAAAGATAACGCCGGCTCTTCAGCTTAGAAATGGAGATGAGCACTACCTTCAGAGTCAGATAAAACTAGACTTAATGCCAGGGGAATCCTTTAACTTTACCTCTATATTCGCATTCATACACACAGAGAGAAAGAGGGAGAAGGAACTTTTCAGATTGCAACTACTTCAACTCTGTATTCAACTCTTCTTTTTTAAGCTGAAAATTGGGCCAGGTTGTTTTTCATCTTTTTTTACTTTAAAATGTAACTACAAAGTCTTGAAAATATTCCCGGGCAGCTGATCAACAGGATGCTTTTATTATTTTCTACTCTCAGATATCAAAGTCTTCACACACAAATTTATATGTAGTTTTAAGAAATGGTTTCCTGAAAGATACCAGACTGACATCCTGGGAGATTGGGCATTTGCATTTATACGCACAACAAATGACAGCAGCAAAAGCTTCCCTGCTGTTTCGCCAATGTGACTAGATGCTGTTTTCTAATATTGTGGAGGGGAGATGGTGGAGGGGGCCTTGACTCGATGCCCAATCAACCAATGGCCTCCTTAAGCTGCATGGAGAAATCACAGTTGTAATTGGGAAAAGGCGTTCCTTTATAATCATGTGCCAATTTCTATAGAGCTATTTGGGTGGGGGGAAAGTTCCATCCACACATTAATACAATCTGGCATCTATGGCAACACCATCATTATTTACTTTTCTTCCTCTGTGTAGGAGTTGTATATAAAATCCAGCATGGATTCCATGGAAAGCTTATTATTAAGCATCAGTTGTGCTTACACTTATTATGGAGATACACAGCGTTTATCTGAAAGTACTGGGGATTATTCAAAATGTCTCAACAGATTAAATAAACTTTTCTTCCTCACAAATTACATCAATGTACAAATCTATCATAGAGATAGAGAACTCTACACAAAGCATGGAGTTCTTCGCATGGCTATACAGAAGGCCTGGCTTTGTGTGTGTGGTTTTTTTTCCCCAATAGGGAAAGATCATAGTAAAATTACTTTGTCATGCGACATGAGAACATTTTTAAATAATTTTCAAACACCAGATTTTTTAAAAAAACTAAGTACCCAGATACTAGATTTGTGCATGGATTTGGTTTGGTTGGTTCCCTTCAGCAATCCTGCTTGTTTGGCTTGTTGTGTTGGCCATAATACTAAGGGTTCAGCCACCATGTTTTTTCAGCCAAAACAGGCCATGTGGCAGTTGGTCATGACTCAGCAAACAAGGTCAGTAAGGTTGCTGTTGTATTGGATCACACGTCAGACACTTCTCAAGTGATGATGATGAAGATGATGATGATGATTCTTCTTCTTCTTCATTCCAGCAAACAAACAGAAAAGCCTCATTTTCAGGAAACCACTACCTAGTTACCTATCTACCTATAATTTCATTCCTTTGCAAAGAAATTCCATCTGTTTATATTGCTCTCTGCCTTCTGAATTTCAAGTAATAATAGTAATAGGTATTGGAAGAAGTTGCTTGCAGTTTTTTTATTAGTTAAGAAGAAAGTGCAATAGTGGGGCAGTGGGCTGTGAGATATGGAAGTGTATCTTTACATTTAGGATAAAGGAATGGTGCCCTGATGCTGCTCCTGGAGAATTTACATGGCAGACCCAGTGGGGAATTTTTGAAGGAGATTTTATTTCTAAAAAGAAAAGAAATTCCTAAAAATCAGGGGATGACCCAAACATTATGAAACTTGGTGGGCTTACAGTGGTCAATGTGTCCTCCAAGTGTAGTCATTTTCATCCTGATAGTCCTAAAAATGATGAGAAAGGGGAGCCTGGGAAGCTTTCCCCTTGCCTCCAATGGGCTGGAGCTAGCCACATATTTTGACTGCAGACCGAAAATGACCATCCGACTACCCACCCGTTTTTGAAAGGCGCATGACAACAGATGCAAGGGTCTCCCAAAATTTGGCCAGCAGAAATGGATCAAGGTTCAGCCGAAATGCACAAGCCTACCAGCACATTTTGCAGGCTTGCTCTTCAAGTAATGAAATATGTTTGATAGGTAGAGCATTGGAGTTTTCTTATCTACATTTTCTTTTGCATTTGATGTGCTTTGTAGAGTGATTGGTTATTGGAAGATATAAAAAACTATTTAATTTGATTTTAAGGCATATTTATTTGAAGTATCCCATTGCAGGAGGATTAACTTATAAGAAATATACTTTCCTTTAACTTACAGTTTGACTATAATGTAATTTGCTAAAGATGTAGCCAGATTTTCTTCTTCTTTTTTCTCAAAAGTAAATAGAGACCTTGATTTCTTTATTTATTTTAGCAGAAGGAATGCAATGGCTTTCACCTGCAATTTATCTTGCCAAAAGGTTAGCTATTTTATTTGATTAGTGAAGTTAACTTTCAAAAGTACTTTAACCCTAGGCTAGTTCCATATGTAGCAAATTATAATAATCCATTATAAATGTACACAGGACACAGATAAAATATCTATATTGTGTATGTATATACAGCTCAGTAGGTGTAGGCTTATTTTGCATGGTTAACTTCCTAGGTAAATGCATTGATCTGACCTGGATCTATCTATGTTCCAGGCTTTATTTGCATATTGTTGCTTAAAAATAATACCCAGGGCTTCGTTGAGGGAACAAATATCCTATTTGCTAGCAGGCAGAAATCTAATTTCATTGCCTACCATTTTGTAGGCCAAATCAGGCAGAGGTGGCTCTCTAAAGCTTGCCATGATATTTTACATTTAACTCCAGTTTAGAATAATAAATGTTGGTCATTTTGTGCTGAGTCCATTTATGTCCATGAATACAGCTGCCAACAAAGTATTATTTCCATCAGTATCTTCAGTACATTATTCTAGCATTAAGGGTCTAGAATGGCCAAAGTCAGGAGAGGACATTTATTCAAAAACTGCCACATATTGCGACTTCTGATGTACAGTCAATCTTTTAATATTTCCAAACTGTCTTTATGACATAGTCGAGTTGTTATAGCATCAGCTGGAGCTGGCATTTCTGGCAGAGAAAATAGCCAGTATCTGCAGTCTCCTGAATGCTTTCCAATCACAAATTGGATTCACCATCAAGATGGTTGACATGTTGAAAATGTTCCAAGTGAATACACACTGTACAAGCAAACTAGCAACTTATAACAAACAGAATCAGAGGCTACCTTCAGTGTGAAAACAGCCTGATTTAGAATCGGTACCAAAATATAGTTGCTTGAATAAATATACCACAGGGTTATGGGAAACATACATGTATTGTTTATCCAGGACTTTATTGACTGATAGGTGTGTAAATCATGTACTGTACAGAAATCACTTTCTTTGCAAAAAGAAAAAAAGATGCAATGTTTGTTGTGCTCAATACAAAACATATTTAAAGATTCAGTGAGATTTCTGTGTTATTTGCTCAGACCTTAACCCAGAGGATTTATATCAGAGATGATTCACACATGTAAGCATATCACTTAACAGCTTAGCACTAGGTTGTATGGCACTAAATGTGTGACCTATCTTCCTTGAAAAAGCTGCTTCATTCATTTAAATCAGTACTTGACATCGAAATCTTTGATGATGTGGTCATGTAAAATATGAACAACTGTGCTTTACTCTTACACATTGAAAATATTTCAGAAGGATTTCACATGGGCAACAAAATTATATGAGTTTGCCTTTATCAAAAACGTGAAACATGCAGAAGTAGTTGTATATAACAAAAATACCACTTGTATAACATAAACAATGATATAATTCAACAACAGTATATCATCATGCTGTACTGTTAACCTCACAGCGACAACAAACAATGTGGTGCAAACTTTTAGTACAGTCGTGTCTTCTTATAAGTAGCTTGTGGGACAGTCGACCACGACCAGTTTCGGCCTACCTCAGGCCTTCCTCTGGTGGACTGTAAGTGTACAAATCAACGTTTTACAGTCCACCAGAGGAAGGCCTGAGGTAGGCCGAAACCGGTCGTGGTCGACTGTCCCACAAGCTACTTATAAGAAGACATGACTGTACTAAAAGTTTGCACCACATTGTTTGTTGTCGCTGTGGGGTTAACAGTGCAGCATGTATATATACTGTTGTTGAATTGTGGTAGGCTGTTACACAAGCTACTTATAAGAAAATACGACTGTACTAAAAGTTTGCACCATACTGTTTGTTGTCGCTGTGAGGTTAACAGTACAGCATGTTGATATACTGTTGTTGAATTATATCATTGTTTATGTTATACAAGTTGTATTTTTGTTATATACATTTCACTCAGGAACCCATCTATATTATTGTATCCTGCAGAAGTAGTTCCCATTTAATTCAATTGGGCATACTCACAAAAAAGTGCTTTGTAAAGGTTGGAGCAATGTATAATTTTTCACTAATTTCAGCAATGCATAAGTTTAGGTAGCAATGTATAACATTGGCCTTCTACTTATTGCAAGAAAGCTTCCAAAACCTGCTCAATTTTAAAAGTTGATTCACACTTCAGGATGTATTCTATGCAAATATTCACACATACTGTTTTAAAAACAAGAAAACATTTTATGTTCAGGAAAGTGAAATTTCTGTATAGATAATTATATTTTGGTGAATAAATATTGTTTTGGGGGGTTTTTTTGTTTGGTTTTTTTCCCCAGAACATGTTTCCTGCAAAGGCAATGCTTTTTTCTGTGCTCTCTCTCTCTCTCTCTCTCTCTCTCTCTATATATATATATATATGCAGAGAATGGATTTTGAACTGTGAAGATTCTTGTTGGTCAAGGATTGTCCACATAAGGGATTTTGACACCCAAGAAACATGGCTTTTTAAAAACATTGTTAAATATTTTCAAATGTTCTTCACATTTCAAAAGCAAAGGGCAACAAGATTAAACCAGATCTGAACAGTCATAACAGCTATCAGATTGTCTATAAAGGATTAGGCTGGGTGGAGTTGCCCCTTTGCAGACAGAGGCGAGCTGATAGAAATTTCAGTTCTTGGGTCTACAGTTATGCTGAAGGAGACCCTCCACCCTCATATCATTAGAGCACCATTATTGTGCTTTAACTTTCATATCTACATTATATAAAATCATGGGATTTAGAATTTGGCAATGTTAAGCACTAAGACAAAGCAGAGGTAGTATTGATTCTTCATTCTGATGTATTGTAAATTTGAGTCCATTTTATGCTGAGAAACATTATCTTGTTTCTTCTTGAAAAGTGATCATATGGTTGATATAAATCTGGAAGGCATATCCTGCATGGCGCAGCCAATAAAATGTAGACTCTTTTGTACCATTGCACTTTTTCTTTTACATGTATGTGCCCATATAAAGAGGGGGGGGGAAGGGATTTTGGAGGATAAATTGTTGTGAATCCCAGGGAAACTGATAGGAAAACAGATTTTCGGGCACAGTAATGGAAGAGTGCAAATATTTTCACCGATGGTTCATCTGATCACCCCCTAATGTTGATATTTATTGCATCAAAATCATCTGGCTTTCAGCATTGGTTAATTGTGTTCACAATTTGACAATTTAAAAATTATTTTCTTATCATGCTGAGTCCACTCTTCCGTCAAACAGGAAAATGCAAAATGTGACCTAAACACATTTATTTTCCATTTCTATTCAATGAACAACAAAATAAAGAATGTCATCTTTGAGGGAGGAAAGGGGGGGGGGAGTTATTTGGGCAAGTTATGAATAGAAAAAATGTTTTAGATATGGTATTGATACTGCAGCCCTAACCCAAAGATGCTAAAGAAGACTGAATTAGGAAGAAGCCTATCAAGAAAAAAAACCTTTGCCGTGAGATCTCTCTTTTGTCATATGTTCTCAGAGATCTGCCAAAAGGAATAATCTGTTGTCACAATGGTTCTGCTGCCAGAAATAGGCAGAGAATGAATGAGTAGAAGGTGGATCACAGTTGTAAATTTATAGCATGATTATTCCACTTCACTGTCATGACAGCATCATATGCAATCCTGAAAATTGTATTCTTTAGCATTCCCCAGCACAGAACTCAGTGTTCGACTGCAGGATTTCATAGGAGCTGGTAGTGGAATCAGAGTGGAATAGCTGTGTAGTATGAAAGAGCCCCAAGCCCAAACTTCCTCCAGTCCAGGAACACAGCTTCAATACTTGAACAAAGTGAACCCAATGTGAGAGTAGTCTTAAACAGTTCTGAAACTACTAATTAAAATAAGTTGGAATCACCACAGTTATGGTTAGTTTGGTGATTGTTATTATTTAATGCTGTGCTGAAAAAAAATAAGACTAACATTTTAATGAATTTAGGTGGACATGCATGGACTTAGGTTGAGTCATTTTAGCTAAGAGATCCAGAAAACATCCGTTTATGCTAAGATCAATGACAAGTTATAATGAAACAAGCAGATAAATCCCACTCTAAATGGTGAGTCAACACCTAGGTTAATTCAACTGATTCGATAGGATTAATAATTGTATGTAGACCATTATCTTGTTGCTACAAATGTTGATATTTGACACTGCCAGAACTGAACAACCATTCTTCTCCTTGAAAGTAGAATACAGTGAAATTATAGTTATATAGAAACCCACCCACAGTCAATGCAAGTAACAATTCTTTTAATTTTGTAAACAATGGAGGATAGTTTTCTCAATCAGTATTTTACCTGTGTGTTTTCTTTTATCTTGTCAATAATCCTAGCATGTTTCTGCCTTCTGTTTCTGGATTTGAGGTGATGAATAATAAAAATGTCCGTTAAAATGTCTGTTTGTCAAGATTTAAGCTCATTAATTAGCTAAAAAATTCCTATGCTAGGCAAAAAAATTGCATAATGTAAGTAACATGAAATGGAAATGAAATGCCATGTATATAAATAATAGAGTTCTAGAATTAATGCTTATTACAGGATAATTCCTGTTGTTCTCTTACACCTATCTTGAAAAAATAGGAACATACTTTCCTCTCTTTTATAAAAAATACTGACAGAATTCTAAATTAAATTAAAACCAACAGCAACATCATCGTTTTATTTATACTACACAGATTAAATTACATTACTAATATAATCTATGAGGACCAAGACTATATATGCACTTATATGACATGAGTTGAGGGCAATCCCATATGCTGCTTTCAGAGTAGGAATCTAGAATACATCATTTTAGTCTAAAGCCAAACGGAATCATTAATAACTTTCCAGAAAAAAAAGTCTTGCAATCGTTCACATCATGGAAATATGGAAATGAAAGGGTGTAATTTTAAAATTAGAAAATGGAAGGAGCATATAGTTTTGAACTCTTACCACAAAATAAAGAGATCAGACACAGAAAATTGATCTAAAGGGCTATTTCCTGACTTATTTGTTTATAATTTCTAGAACCACCTGTGAATGAAAACACTGTTAAGAGGGATTAACTCTTGTGTTATTTGCCACCTCGTGAGAACTGTTCCTGAGCTTGGTGTCACTTCCTCTGATATACAAGCACCATAGATCCCAAAAGCCAACCATATATCTTTGACTACCCCTCTTGTTAATCATAACTGGAAGGTCATCCTGAGGGCGCTCCCTCTCAAACCTCATAGTTTTTCAAAAGCCTCATTCCAGCCCTAAGGATAGACCCCTATTACAGGCCCCCATACCCCAAAACACTTCCCCCTCAAAGGGGAGTGCCACGATGCCTACTGGGACTATATTACCTCTTCAATGCCAAGCGTACCTATTTAAGTTGCTCCACTCCTAAGTCAATTACAACACCCAACTAAAATAATGTGTAATAGGCAGAAAAAGCCCCAAGGAACTTTTGGGGGGATTCCTATTTGATCCATAAACAACCAGTTTCGACTCATACTTCCCATAGGGGTAGGAGGATGGGTCAAAAGAGAAACAATGGAAGACCACTGGATGTGAGACTTGGCTTTAAATAGTCTGCCGATCTGCCTCTGTCACATGATAAGGGGGTGGTGAAGCCCCAACCAAGTCTGGCCTCCTTAATAAAAGCCTTCAAGTGCCCACCTGTGCCTTAGGCTTCACCTGCCTGCTGCAGGTGGGGTTTTAAATGAAAATAAAGATTTATGAGTTTATAGGACTTGTGGAATGTGAGTGGTAGTTGAACCAACTAAAAGTATTAATATAATGTCCTCTGCAAGAACCACCATGGAATAATGGTTTGAATGTTGGTCTTCAACTTTTGGGACCAATCCCCAGTCAGCTAGGCAAACCCACTAATTTATCTCAGGCCAGATTCTCAGCCTTGAGGGGAAAATAATGGCAAACTCCCTCTGAACAAATCTTGCCAAGAAAATCTAGTTTTGCCTTAGGTTTGCACTAAGTGGAAACAATTTGAAAACAAACAACATCAAATTTTACTCTACTGTTTTACCTTACTGGAACTTTCTTGTTAATTTCTGATTCTGATGTTTCCTTTAGAATTGCTAACCAATCCAGAAACAGCCTTTTGGCACTGTATGAGAAAACATGAAAAAAAGAAAAAAATTACTTTGCCCATATTCAGAGTGAGACTATGAGACTATTAGTTGAGATAAGACTGAAGTCTGAATGCTGAAAATCTTCTATGAGGCTGGGGATTTATTGTCATTATTTGTTACAGAGCTTAGACAATTTGTATATTACCAGTGCACATCATTTGTCACTTTTGTATTTGATCATGAATCTGATTTTTGAAAAGCAATTACACAAAAAGTCACATACAGAAGTTCACTTTTGCAAAGGTTTTTCCACTGCAAAATGGATCCTGCTCTGGGAAAAAGGTGGCATATAATAAATAAACAAATATTAAAATATTTTAACTGTATTATTTATTTAAAAAAAATCAAGGTTGTGGTGAACTATTAAAATTTTAGAGGATAGCCACAGTCCAATTTGTACATACGTCTGGAAATGCAGATGTGACATGATGGCGGGAGTTCAACTTGTTCTGGAGCCAACTGCACTCTGCTTGAAAGAGTAAACACATAAGGTGCATGTACACTGTGGAATTAATGCAGTTTGACAACCATGACTAAATGTTGTGGAATCCTGGGAGTCATAATGTTACAAAGTATTTAGTCTTCTCTGCCAGAATATTGGTGCCTCACCAAACTACAACTTGAAGGATTCCATAACATGGAGCCATGGCACGAAAAAATGGTGTCAAACTATTCTATATGCACCCACAGTTTGGGCTTTTTAGTTGTGCTCCTTGAAGGCTTCAATCTGTCTGAAAATGGGTAATACATTACAGTGATCCATTCTCTTCTAACCTTCTGTTTGGATTGCTGTAATATACAATGATACCTTTGAAGAGATGCTGGAAACTTCAACTAGGATCTTTCTTTCCTTCACAGGCTTCTGATTCATTTCTATATCTTATTAAACATGATGTCTTGATCTATGATGGTATTTCCCTCCACCTAGCATCAACTTCCTGGATCAGTGACAAAAAAGGGAATGCCATCACGATGAGTGACAAATCTAGTATCCAGTTGCTTTCCCACCAAATAAGGTTTCTTGTGTTTTTGCAATACAGCTTGACAGTATATTGTCGAAGGCTTTCATGGCTGGAATCACTAGGTTCTTGTAGGTTTTTTTTCGGGCTATAGGGCCATGTTCTAGAGGCATTCCTCCTGACGTTTCGCCTGCATCTATGGCAAGCATCCTCAGAGGTAGTGAGGTGCTTTCAGGGGGTTGTGAATGACAGTCGCCATTTTGCTACAGTATGTTTTTCGCAATGCACCCCCCCACACACACACACACACACAAAGCTCACATTTGCTAGATTTGATTTTTAAATTATTGAAAAATCAATGAAAAATGTGAAGTTTTTGTAATTTCACCCAGTGAAAGGGGTAAGCTTTTGAAATTCTTCATTCTTGTGTACAGAAAGAAATAGAGAAGGAACTATATGTCTAAAGATGAAAACAAACTCCCTAATGTTTCAGTAATTGAGAAATCCCTAAATTATAGCCATCTCTTTGAACTAGACCCTGAAATAAATGGGAGAATGCTGCAACTGGAACCAAATAATATTACACGCTGTCCATTCTAGAAAAAATGGATGACAGAAACCAGTATTAGCAGCAGGTTTCTTTCTTTTTTAAAGGGCAACCATAGAGCGAGCAATTTGCATTATGAGTTTGCTTTGCCTGTTGCTTTGCTTACACAAAAATGATGAAATGCAAGTTCAGAAAATTCACACTTGCACAGAAGTATCAGAATGGATAAAAGGGCACCACAAGCTGTCAATAATAAAACAAAATAATATTATTTACAATAGAGATATTTAAATCGATTGAGTGCAATACCTTTCATTCCAAACAGAACCCTTAGGCAATAAAATAATATTTGGTAGATAACTGTACTGAATCCTGCTGAAAAATCTATGAAGTCTGAAAGGTAGTATATGACTGTCTAAATGCAGACCTTTCACTGAAAGAAAGAAAGAAAGAAAGAAAGAAAGACCCCTATAGACCTAGATTGATAAGGGTTTTAAACATTAAAAATCTGTGCTTGGAAATTTATTTGTCTAATTTCTTGACAAATAGCTAAGATTTATATTGCTGTATAGAACAGATATTATAGGCCCTTAAATCTAGAAATTTGCAGCCTTCTAAATATCATCAGCATTTTCAAATTACCCCTGCTCCAAAGTTGAAAACTGTGTCACTTATTTTAAAATTATACAAAGTTTGTGATTAAATTGTAGGTACCAGAGCCTTTAATGTAACTAGAATATCTGAAGAGGGTTCAGATATGATGGGTATGGATAAATCCAGCAGTGAAAACTTTAAGAAAAGAGCCAAAAAGAACCTCTTCATTAGAAAAAGTGTTTTATTAAGCAGGTGAATGTCATTAGCATGTTCAAATTTCTTTTGCACAAAAAATTTTCTACCAGTGTTATATGTTTCCTAGGTGATGTTTCATGTATGGGCAGTTTTCAGATGAGACTGTAATTTCAGGGCTTGTACTTGTCTTGTATGCCTATGATGGCTGAGGTCCTGCATTGGACATTTGGATAATGTTGTGGCTGCACTCTTGTCTCTTGTGCTAACCTCAAAAATCCAACTTAAAATCAGGTGGGTGTATTGAGGAATGGAGTTCTGTGGCAAGGGTAAGTCATTCACAGGATTATGTGGTTAATCCCTTCCTGCTAGCGAATGTGACAAGCACAAGGAACTCATTACACCATAGCATAGTGGTAGGAGAGGCTTGGGTGCACATCATGAACCACACCAACACACTTCTTACCGTCTCTTCCTTCTTCCCCTTTGTTCATGTTGTTACCTGCTAACCTTTTGTAGAACAGTGGTACAACTTGAATAGAGAGCATATTTGCAGGTGGTGGCGGCAATCATGCCACTATCACAAGGTGAGGAGCAAATGGAGAAGAAGGCAAAGAACCAGCAGAGAAGGTAATGGAATAAGGAACATGAGAGAAAACGTGTAGGAAAAAAGTGGTAATTATGGAGTTGGCAGCTCTTTTCATGCAATTGGGGAACTTGGGCTGTCTCTCCTCCCCCTCTCCAATTTACTATTTTCTCCACGCCTTACTTTGCTACCTTCTTCCTCTGCTGTTAAATAGTGTTATCTTTCTTTTTGTTTCTGTATATAATGTATGTGCCTTTAAGTCACCTGTTGACTACAGATGATCCTATGAATTTCATAAGGTTTTCATAGACAAGGGATACTAAGAGGCATTTTACTAGTTCCATCATCTGAAATGCAGACAACAGCACCTGGCATTCAAGCAGTAACCAGGGTGAAGCCTACTGAGCTTCCAAGGGGAAGAATTTACACTCTGTCACTTCCATTGGTCAGCCTTATTGGATAGTGCAGTGAAACTACTTCAGGTAGGCCTATTTTAGGCCTAGAAAAATGGTAGGCCCAAGGAGTCGGCAGCCATCTTAGAAGAAGGTGCTGAGGGACTCCATTTCGGTGGCTCATTTTCCAGTAGGGGGCATGTGTATTTAAATCAGCCTTTGGAGGAAAAATGAGAGAGGGATGTGATTGGCCAAGTCAGAGGAGGCGGAGTCTGGCTTGCCAAGAGGAAAAAAATTGCTTTTAAAAAGAGGTTTTTTAGATCCCTGAGAGGAGTTAGAGTTTGGGGGTTTGAAGAGAAAGGGTGTTTAGGAGTGGAGTGGTGTTAGAGTTAGTAGTAAAGGCCTAAGTCTAGCCAGAAGTTTGCTAGCAAGGTAACTGAAGCAGACTTACAGATAATAGCTGGGTAGAAGTGGGATAGTATCAGATTAGATCTATCTAGGCTACTGAAGAATCTCTAGCAGAGAGACTGTCCTGTTAGGTTTCTTGTTTTGTTTGGAAAGAGAGAAGATTCTCTTGTGTTACAAAGATAGAACCATTCATGTAACCATCATGCTTTTAAGACACATCTTTCTGAAACAGCCAAGATATTAACTGCATTTGTTACTGTAGTAATTAATAAATCTTGTTGATTATTGTGCAGAAGTCATTGATACTATGTATGTGTTTAACTGTTAGAGTATATATTTGTAACAGTAGCTAAAACTAGAGTTATCTGGTTTGAATCCACAGTGAGCGTTGCTAAGGAGATCAGGCAGGCTAGCTCAGGAGAGTGAGAAGTGGGCGGAGCCAAGCAGGAAAAGTTATGTGTGTCTTTGGAAAAGGGACAGTGTGAGTGTGAGTGTGGAGGCTTGGAAGAGCCTGGGAGAGCGGTGTGTGTGAGCAGCTGGAGGTTTTTCAGTCTAGAAGGGCTGAAGAGAAAAACCTGGCCAGTTTCTTTAGTCAAGGAAGACTAAAGGAAGCTTGTTAAGATCCCTAGTCAAGGAAGGACTAGAGATCAGAGATTTGATCAAGGAAAGATCAAATTGGAAGGCTATTCATACTAGGAAACATTGTCCACTAAAGAGCTTCGCCTCAGTAAAAGTTAGCCATGAGCTGTGTTATTTGGAAGAGTAGACTGTATTACAAACCAAGTGATATTCAAAGTTCTATAAGTTATTTAACAGCCTGCAACCATACGCTTTGTACACAATAAACTTGTTATCTTTTGTTGAAGACCGTCTCAGCTCAATTAATCTGCATCTGTAAAGCCAGATCTCATCGGTGGTACCTCAAATACCTCACGTTGGTGGCAGTTACCTTAATTTACAAGTAATAATTTGCCTCCTCTATAATATATTCTTATACACAATTGAGGCCTGAGATTTATTCCCTCCATAATCATCCACACCTGTACAATTGGTTCATGCAAACTGTACAATTATTGTTCATCAAAACCTGACTCTAGTGTTCCTCTATGCTTGAAGATTTCCAAAGTAACTTTAAGCAGTTTTGAAGAAACTAATGGTGGCAGCATACCTTTGAAGAAACAGATTTAAAAGGGAACCTCAGTAACACAAGCCTTAGGGCTGACAAAATCACACTCTTTCACCTCATACAAGCCAAGGGGTAATTGCACAGTTAAGGGGTGTGCCGGTGAACTTTCAAAGGGTTTTGTATTCGGCCAGGCAGAGAGTTACCAGCTTTTCTGTATATCATATCAGCTTTTTGATTTTTGGGATATTTATTATCGAATAAATATTTCCCAGAATAAGTTCCCTCCCTACTTATGATAGATAGACTGGCTCTAGAAGGAGGTCTCCAATATCTACATGGTGGGAAAGGTGGCTGGGGAATAGAAAAGGAAGAGTAGTGTTATAGAAAAATGGAGGAACAGAGCAGAAAAAAAACATCCCAGCAATGTAGCAACAAATATAAAGGCAGCAAGGTGGGTTCAATGTGAGATTGTTACAACCATGAAGAATGAAAATAATAATCCTTCCTGTATTTGGAATTGACATGGTGGTGAATGGTTAGCACAAGAAGTCTCTATCTGGAATATTTCTCAAAAGCTCTTTATATCTTGCTGAATTTACTCTAAGAAAAGCTATCGCCAAAACTCTGAGTTATCCTTTCACTGCTTCTTCATGCCAAAACACTGCATTAGTATGGAATCTGTGTTTTCTGTAATCCGCCATTTATATTCAAACCACAGTCTCTACTGAACTTTCTCTGTGTTGTGTTGACCTCAGTCTGGCTATATTTGTATTATATTTGGAATTTCTGGTAGCACAATGCATTTTGTACATTGCAGAGCAAATGTCTGGAGCTTAGCAAATAAGGAAATGTACTTTAGTGCACATTTAGGGCAACACCTATTCTTATTGGTTTCTGCAGAAAAATCACAGTGCCCCAGATATATATCTGAATCTTAACTACCAAGGTTAGCCACAAAGCTAAATAACTAAAGTATAAGACAGTAATATATTTTGCAAAATGCCAAGTACAAAATTGGCTTCAGATCATTTCTTTCTACACTTGACCACATTTTAAATGCTATGACTTTCAAATTAAAACTAGCAAAATAAGCATATTACAAGATTTCTAGGAATAAAATATGCAGCCCAAGTTCTAAATTTCTTCCAAATGTCCTGTTCATTCATCAGTTCTTTATCAATCAGCAGCTATTGTTGTTGCAAAAGGTATTTATTTATTTATTTGCTTTATTTCTATACCGCATTTTTCAGTCCTTAACAGGCGACTCAATGCGGTTTACATGGTACAATTATCAAACAGTGTCAGTGCAATTAAAACATAACAATGCAACAAACAGGATCAACAGCATCAATCCACAACAGTTAACAATCAACAAGACAGATCAACAAAACAGACATAACATAACGCCTCAGTTGAAATCAGATCCGTTCTCATAATCCTTGTGCCATTCCTATGTTCCATTTACCGTCTTCCTATGATTGGTTGCACTGCTTAACCAAACGCTTGTTCATAAAGCCAGGTCTTAACCATTCTCCGAAATGTCAGCAGGGAAGGTGCCTGTCTGATGTCTGCCGGTAGGGCATTCCATAGCCGAGGGGCCACCACTGAGAATATTTGACCAACATTTGAATTTGGAAGGTGTATGCCAATGAAACCAACAGGTGCCAATTTGCTTTTTTAAACTAAACATGTTCTTTACTTAAAAATTTAAAACCTTTGTTATTTTTTATAGTGCTTGCTGCATCTTTTCCTGCTGTGATGTTCCACTCTCTCAGTTTGGGAGGAAGAGATCTATGGCAATCTCTCCTCCAATATAGATCTCTGTACCCACCAAAGCTGCTGTGGAGTGTTGGGGAAGCTGCAGGGACACTTGAAAAAGTGGCAATGGAAAATTCAAAGAAAGAGGATATCGGTCCAATCCCACTCCCCATTTTTACTAGCAAAGATGCTCTAAGCAGAACTGAGGAAAAGCCTACTCCACCACAATATAAATCAATATAGGCAGTCCCCAAGTTATGAAAAAAATAGGTTCTGTAGGTTTGTTCTTAAGTTGAACTAGTATGAAAGTCAGAACAGGTACTTTTTATTCCAGCCACTCTTTAGAACCATTTAGAACCATGGATTGCCCAAGCCATATATATATATTAGGCCTGGATAACAACGCAAAAATTTGTTTCTAAAATCGATTTGTATTTGGGGTTTTTTTTTGTTTTGATATTTAAAATAATTACAAAATTTTCCTTTTAAAAAGTTCGATATTTACGAAATTTTGTAAATGGTAAAAAATTAATGAATCGATTTCCGAAACAATAACGAATCGATTCGTTAATGGCGGACGCGACCGCGAAATACGCTAAAAAACCTCCAAAAACTTCTGAAGCTTCCCTCTCCCTCTGTTCTTGACTGTTGGTGTGATATTATAATTTTTTTTCACTAATTAAACCATAAAACTGGCCCAAACATGCGGAAATAATAACGAAACGACCTCAGAACAATAACGAAATGAATACAATAACGAAATACGAAGCATTTACAAAATGTGTTTAAAAATTTGTTTTTTTAATGATTGCTCCAGAATGGTTCGTTATCGTTTTTGTAATTGGAAAAATTAACGAATTATTAACGAATTACGAATTAACGAAACGAAACCGCCCAGGCCTAATATAATATATACACACACAGAGAGAGCGCACACTTGAGTTTTGGTAAGCATAGGGAAGAGTCAACACCCCTGTGGTGTTTGTTTTGTTGCTTATGCCCCTGTTCAGAAGATTTCACCTCACTTTCTGTCTCTGTGATAACTGAATTTTGAAAATTTTTACTTGTTGCAGATACAAGGATTGGTGCTAAATCTTCAGATGAGGCACCTGTCCCTATGATAACTCTTTCAAGAGTGATTTCTCTTTCCTAGGGGTAGATTTCTCTCACTTCTTGTTGCCTCACCCATGTTCTTAACTATGCCATTTGTAAGTTGAATGTTTATAACCCAGGAACTATCTCTATATCTCATAAATTACCTTAGTTTATCTATATTTTTTAAAAAGCTAGTGATAATGAGGTTTCCAAAAACATATCTTTAACGTGCTGAGCACACCTGTTTTTGTCTGATTTTAAATACAGTGCAGGCCGTCAACACATTTTTTTCTATTGGGGGCAGTATATTGTTCAAATAGAGGATTTATACACCCTGTCCTATCCAGTGTAATATTGCTAGAATGCAGTTTTTTCATATTTCTTTTGATTAAAATATTTGTATTCTTGCAATTGACTTTATCTTCCTACAAATTAATTACTTTGAAAGAGGGATTACAGAAAGAATGCTGCTACTAAAACAATGCTACCCTAATAACATCTGCAGTAACGAAGCATGGGACAATATATTATGTACAGCGGTAGTGGATTTAGTTGTAACATCTCCAAATAATGCAACATCAAACAAATAGGCTGGGATTCAAGAAGGCATTAATCAGATACAGCAAGTGTTTACATGTTTTATTACTGAATTAAAATGTAATGGATGGTGCTTTTAAACTGCATGAAAAAACTTAACTTCAGGGAGACTTTTCTGGTGGCAGAAAGAACTTGAAATTGGGCCATGAGCTAATATCTTTTCCTACATCTGTACCTTGTGTTTTATGAGATCTCCAAAAGAGAGCAGGGTCAGAATGCCAGTGGACTCCACTTTTTTTTTTTTTTGTACTGAGCCCTACTGTCTAATTTAATGAGAACTAGATCAGCATTCTGCTCTTTCAGAAAGGTTTTTTGGGTCAGGAGCTGTAATATTAATAAATGATACTACTTATCATGGTCTCTCTTTAGATCCTAAAAGCCCTTACTGAAATAAATATGATTTACTTTCATAAAAGTTGATTATTCAGTTCAGCATTTTTAAGGGCAGCCATGAATAATAGGTGCAATCATGAGTATTAAATAGTGAATACACATATATGCTATAGAAATAGATATAGAAATGAATCCCATTTCGTAGAGTACGTTATTGTATTCCACCATGTTGCTGAAGTGATGAAGGCTACACATAACAATTTAATTATATTTATTAGAAAAAGCTGAAGTTTCCCACATCAGAGGGTAAGTGAATCCAGTTCAGATCTTTGCTTGAATTTTCACAGAACTTCCCAAGGTATTGAACATATTTGGAAAAGAAGTTCATTACCTTGCATAGAACCTTTAAAGTTTAGTCTAAAAACGGCAGTGAATGCACCAGCCCTGTGCAGTCACACCTAGGCACTTTAATATTGAAACTATGATGTGCTTCTTTCTTTAGCCAGGTGGACCGCGGGGGCCTTACTTTGAAGCTCAGGAGTCCCAGCAACTAAGACATCTCCAGATTGAACATCAAATAAGATTTTTATTTTCTCAAAGTCCTTGATAGGCTGGACACAACTTGTTGAGGTTACAAATACAAACAGTCAACTTATAAAATCATGTGGATGTTCCTTTCTTACTTTACCCTTCAGCTGCTGAGTTAACTTCTTCCAATGGTGAAGAAATCCTGGAATATTCTCTACCCTAGCCCTGAGTCGCTATACTAGAAAGAGCAGGTCTTTCCCTATCTAAACTCAAAGCTAGCTTGGAGGCAAAGTAGTTAGAGCTTCTTCCAATGGCAGAGAAATCCTGGGATATTCTCTGCCCTAGTGCTGAGTTGCTATTTTAGAAAGAGCAGGTCTTTCCCTATCTAAACTGAGAACTAGTTTTAAAGGCAAGAGGTTAGTACTTATGATGGCTTGTCTGAGCTGGCCTGGCATGACCACAAGCACATCTGAGTTTTTTGCTATACTGTAGAAGGCAGAAGAGCTTCTCAAAATGGAGATTTCATCACCAGGAAAAAGGGGCGGTCTCAAAATCAAAAAGATAGTTTTGCAAGCCAACAGCAGCAAAGGCTTTGCAGGCTGACTTCAAGCTTCTGTTAATGGTTAACTATCAGGGTGTTGGGTTGTTGTAGGTTTTTCTGGGCTATCAGGGTGTTGCTGAGTCTGTAAAAACCCTGGAAAAATGCAAAAGAGATGCTATTTCCTACAACTATGGGGCAATGCAAATCAAACTCCTGGGAGATGGAACAAGCCCTCTGACATGGAAGCAACCAACCACCATTGATTTCTGTAGTGCTCAGAATCAAACCCAGTTTTATCAGTGGAATTAGAAAAATAAGAAAAATGAAGAATAACAAAACACGTCTTTAAATCAATGAACCAAAAAAGATATGAAAAACAATTGATGAGTCTGAACATCTCCAAATAAAGCATCATAAAACAAATAGGCTAGGATTCAAGAAGGCATTAATCAGATACAGTAAGTGTTTACATGTTTTTAGTGCTGAATTAAAATGTAATGGTTTAATTCATCACAGGACAAAGGAACATCTCCTGTGCCACATATGGGACAGATGATGAGGAACAAACATTTCCTTCTAGTTGACTATAAGTAAGGTAGTTATGCCCAAGGTTGAGAAAACTTATTTTGAAACCACAACTCTGAGAACTTCAGATAGTATGGCTATTGCAATGGAATTCTGCTAGTCTCAAAAGTAGTTTTTCCAAGCTCTGGATGTGCCTATATACAAGGAAAAGGATATGAAGCTCCCATTCTCTGCAGCATGCTCCTTTAAGTCAGGATCTTGTCTGCATTTGTAACTTGATCCATCCAACCTGGCTCTTCACAAGAAGAAGGAAATGTGCAGATTTCTAGGTGTTATTAGACTAGATTTTTATTCCTAGCCAGCATAGACAATATGGAAAGATGATAGTACTTGCAATCCAAGAGCATCTGGAGGACAACACATTTCCCATCTCTGTTGAGTCTGTCCAGACCATTCCTTGGGTTCTTAAAGCATAGCCCTTCTTCACTAGGACTTTATTTTTCATGAAATGGAGAACTTAATCAAGTGGCTAGTTCTGTCAATACTGTATAAAGGCTTGGGATTTAATAGGTTTTCAGTCTAGAAAGCAACCGTTTAAGATCATTTTTTCAATTTCTTCCTAGTATGTTGCTCTCTGGAATCATTCTTTCCTTTACTCCAATATACATTTCATGAAAATTATCTATACTAGTGTTTCTATCAAATGATCTGAAGAATTTAAAAGCACTGATAGCTTGCATCATCTAATTAGTTATGAATGAAAAACATATTCTGGCTTGACTCCCCCTTCCCCTGAACACCTTAACCACCAGCAACCATACTGAGGAAAGTGACATTTCCATACATCTCCAGTCAGCAGGCAAGGCTTCAACACAGAATTGAAATGCTTCAGATTTGTGCAGCCTCATTCCTTGGTGGAAGAAAGCTGGAAATATCATCCTACTTTGCTCTGCAGAGGCTGACTGTTAAGGTTGCCACAACGGAGAATACATAGTATTACCAAATACAGAGCAATTACAGATCCATTCGTTAGGAATCTGGATCTGCAGTACAGAATCCCAGCAAATATTTATACTTAAGAGTTTTTCACCAATTTAAAAACATACATAAATGAGTCCTTTTATGCCTTGTCTTGCTCTCTTTTCAATTTCACAGAGAACTTATAACGAAAGCATCAACCTAAATATCAGTAGTTAACTTCCTTTTCAATTTCCCCTTCATTTATTTTGATGTCTAATTTTTTAAACAATTTGAGCCTTTGGTTTTCAGCTGAATAATGAACTACTTGGCTATAAACTGAAACTGCTTTTAATACTATTTTATGGCAGACTCCTTTAAACTCAATTAAAATCTTCCTATAGCATGTTCTCATTTGTGTTAACACAATTCAAAATAGAGAAAAATAAATTAAAGATACAATACTGTTGTGTGCAGCCAATTTCGGTAACAACATCTAAAAGCGCATTTATGAAAATTTTAAAGATAATAGCCAGCCTATTTTTTTAATTAAAAAAATCCATGATTATGAGCTGTGGATGCAATAAGATGTGGTAAGGCAGGCATGATCCTAGAGAAGAGAGACAAATGTTCTTTTAAATATTCTCAAATTCTTTATACTTAATTTTGCTTGTAGATGTCCAAAGGAAGCAGGTCACGAGTAATTTTGGGAGATATGTGAATATAAGTCATACGCGTACCATCCATGATTGGCATGTTGCAATATTTCTGCACCAGAGGGGTTTGGGAAGTGGCAGTTGATCTATCACTTCAGTCACATCAGCCCATTTAGGATTATCTTTATAATATATCTTCAGTGATAGCTGTTATCCTGTAGTCTCCATAGTTGTTACAAGCATTTCAAACTTGTCTATAGTAAAAACTATCTATCTCTATGCTACAGCTTTTTTTTAAAAAAAAACCCACACAAGTTATTTACTGTAAATGCAAGAGATCATGGAAAGCAAACCTTTGACCAGAGTATTATCAGCATTCCCTTCATATGATTTGAGCTGTCAATACAGGCTTGTTTTCTTACTCCTCAATGACCCATGTTGAATGGACAGCTAACTAAGAGGGCATCTACTACACTTCAGAACTAATGACGTTTGAAACTATTTTAACTGTCATGACTTAATGCTATATAATCCTGGGGTTCTTGGTTTGGTGAGACACCAGCGATTTTTGACAAAGAAAGCTAAAAACCTTGCAAAACTACAACTACCAGGATTCCATAACATTGAGCCACGGAAGTTAAAGTGGTGTCAAACTTCATTAATTCTAAAGTATTAGTACAGCCTAATTGTCACTCGGCAACTTTGAATGAAGTATGCCACTACAGTCCTCCATTTCAATCCTAGGTTGAAATTCTGGGTCTAAATAGGTTGGACATTGAATTAAAAGAAGCCATTTTTTTACTATCCTACTAGGTAAAAGTTGCTAGTGTAAACTTTCCTTGGAAAGTTTACTCTACCAATTGAAAAGTGGTAAAGTTTACTCTACCAACTGGAAAGTATGGAACGTGTGGCCTGTGAAATGCATGTAGCTCTTAAGACTGTTTTGTTTTCTCCTGTGCCCCAAAGATCTAAAATTTTCTTATTTCCCCTAGAGCAACGGTTCTCAATCTGTGGGTTCCCAGGTGTTTTGGCCTATATCTCTCAGAAATCCCAGCCAGTTTACCAACTGTTAGGATTTGTGGGAATTGAAGACCAAAACATCTGGGGACCCACAGGTTGAGAACCACTGCCCCAGAGGGCATTGGAACAATTTATCCATAGTTTTGTTTCCACCTTGGACAGTTCTATCTCCAGAAGAAATCATTTTTCCCATAGTAGGTGACTCAATGGTTGATGTCTTAATTGCTTGCTGTTGTAAACAAGGTCTCTCCTGTCCCTAAAGTGCCCCAAGAGGGCCAAAAACATGGACAAATAGCACTCAGTTCCCATGTGGTGTTTGGAAGTGAAAATAGTAAATAAATTGGCAAAAAATGACAAAATTCAACCCTGGTAAATCTATTATGGGAAATAAAATACAAAATGTTCCCTGGCATATAACTCTCCCATTGAGTCTTTCATTCTGGCCTCTGGCTTCCCAGACATTGCCATTTGAAATTAGATTCAACTATCACTGAAACCTACTTTTTCTATACTGCTAACTTTCAAACTGCACAGTTAATTGGTGGAAAGAAATATGTAATTATTTATTTACAAGATAAATAAAGTGTTTCTTAACATTTAGAAAATCCAAACAAGAAAAATGAGTCAGCTGTGAGATTTTTTGAACTTTGCTGAGACTTTAGGGGCAATTTGTTTGTACAGAAATACATTTATTTCTCTTTAATAGAGTTTATTATGCAGGGAATGCATTTTCCGAGCAGGAAAGAGCATATTTAGTGCCTTATTTGCTTCCCCTAAAATTTATTTTCTGAACAAATGACTTTTTTTTTTCCTGTAGAAAAGCCATGTATTATTTCTGTGCAAAACAATTCCCTGGAAGACTTTGCATAGTGTGAATAGCATCTGGAAGCTGCACAGAGATCTTCTTCATTTTCTGCTGCAGCACTAGAAAAACTGTGGTAATATTTCATTCACACAGTCTGGGATGAAAAAGACGAAGATTAACATTCCCTTTACAAACATAAATATTTCCCTTCTCCCAATGTTTGGTTATAATACTAGAAAGAAAGATTGCACCCTTAACATTGGTGCCATAGGCCACGCTTCAGAGGAAGGTACTGGCAAAACCACCTCTGAATAGTCCTTGCCTAAGAAAATTCATGGGATTGCTATAAATCATCTAGAAACTTAAAGGCACATATACACAACAATAGGGCTCTCCCACTGTTTTATCATTAACACAGGACTTCAAATATGGGATTATTTTAGCTATATGGTATCTGGGATATATTCTACTCAGCATTCCTAGGGCTGGGTTTCTGCTTTCCCTAGACCCAGTTGCTGTTTCACACTTGAACTGTGTTTGTCATTATGTACTCACTTTCCCTGACCTACTTTTCAATCACATGCCTGTCATCATTACCTTCAATAACCTTTCTCGAAATCACTGCAGTATTGCCATAGCCTTACAGGACAGCAATTGGCTTAGCTTAATTTGTTGGTCTTTAAAACCTTCTTTGCTATTCTTTGGGACCTTCGACAGGTAGCAATCTTGACAATACCTATTAACAGGAAAACTGCTTAAGCTCTGCTCTCTGGGGCACTGTTTAAAACTGACATGCTATCATATGAATTTAGGCAGCAATCATATGCTTACTTATTATGGCGTTAATCCTATTAATAAGCATACTTAGGATCCCAGCAAATGTCATATTGGCTTAAATGGAAGCACATCACCTTAAATCCTTGCTCTTTGCTTTAATTTCATTTGTGAAGCAGGTTGGATCAGGTCATTCATTTAAACTCATCAAATATTAATGGTTAATTTTAATTTTGTACATCCACTTAATAGGGGGAGAAAAGGGGAATACATGCACTCATTCCATTATAAGTTTGGCATAACATCTTGGCTTCCTCACAATGGATGTTAATTTTTTGTTTATCCAGCTGTCAAAAATAAGGTAGAAATATATCTGCAAATCTATCCACTGCATTTATTGCATAATCTGCAACTTTAAACTAAGTCAGGAGAAAACACTATGCTGTTGGAAAGAAGATACATATTTGTCTGTAATATTTCAGCTAGTATGTAAGAAAGTGAAGGGAGAGGGGAGATGAAAGAGACATAGCACAGCATGCTGCAGTCCAATGCACACTTACTTTGGGAGTTTCCCACTTAACTTATTGGTTTTTTACCAAGTTTTGGGATCTTACAGTGAAGAAGTTCTTTCTGTAAGAAAAGTAACAGTCCAGTGGAATCTCTTTTCTTGCAGTTTGAATCCATTGTTTTGAGTCCTAGTCACCATCTACTTTGACCATTTAATGAAATTTCAAACCAGTATTGAAGAAATGGATTTTGCTTTACAGATGATTATATAAGTAGCCCTGGAACTCATTTGAAACTTGGATGGTGATTACACAAAACACAGAGCATTGATGCACATTAAGGCTGTTCTTTTGTGTGCTTTTGTGGATGTTTCATTCAATGGTCGGTGCAGATATGACCCAGGTATCTAGAACAGTGGTTCCCAACCTTTTTTGACCAGGGACCACACTGACCAGGGACCACTTGACCAAGGACCACTTTCCAACATTAGTACCAAAAGGATTACAAATCCATTTTTGGTCAACTTTAGATTCGGGTTGGGGTACTGATTCAGAAAATTGTATTGGATAGACCACATCAGCTCTAGATTCTGATACAGAACAGATGACATGGTCAGCAACAGGGAAGGAGTGTCAAGTGGCACAAAAGGAGTGGAAATAAAATAAAATAAAGAGGAAGGAGGTTTGCAGACCAGATTTTCATTCTTGCAGCCAACTGGTGGCCCATGGCCTACTGGTTAAGAACCACTGATCTAGAACATCAGAAAGCAAGCATGCTCCATCTTCAACATGACATCCTTTGAAATATATCAACATGCCTATCATGTTCTTCAAGCTACATACCCAGCTCCCTATGCCACTTGTCATTGGACTTTTATAGTGTATTGTACATTTCACTAAATTCAATAAAAAATCATTCTGAAAAATATGTATCAGATTACTCTGTTTAAGCACATATCATAATGTCCAGTTCTGGGCACCACAATTGAAGAAGAATATTGACAAGCTGGAACATGTGCAGCAGAGGGTGGACAAGATGGTAAAAACCCTGGAAGCCATGCCCTATGAGGAATAGTTTAGGGAAGTCGGCATATTTTGCCCAGAAAAGAGCAGGTTAAGAGGGGACATGGGTAGCTATCTTCAAATATTTGAAATGATGTCATACTCAAGATGGAAAAGATTTGGCTTCTGCTGCTCTAAAGACTAGGAATTGAGGCAATAGCTTCAAACTACAGGGAAAGAGATTCCCTCGGAATATTAGGAAGAATTTTCTCACCTTAAGAGCTGATTAACAGTGGAATACATTTTCTTGAGGGTGAGGGAGTCTCCATCTTAGGAAGTTTTTAAACAGAATCTGGATGACTATCAATCAAGTGTGCTTGGATTATGTATTCCTAGAATTAGACTGGATGGCTCTTGTGGTCTCTTCTAGCTGTATGTTTCTATAATTCTGTGCTTCTATGAGCCATGAGCACATCTAATCTTCACATTGTCTAATCAGCAGCTTGGTTATTTCATCGTTCTGACTTGTTAAGATGAATACTTTGGATCCAACCACTAAAACCACATCACAGAATGGATAGAAATGGCTGTATAAATGAATGTTAACACTGAACATTACAGCACAGGAGGCTAGCAGCTACATATGTCAAACTGAATTTTACCATAGTTGCACTTCATTCAGTTTGATTGGGTGAAGCTTATAACTTATGAAATCATTATGAGGCATATTTCAAACTATATTTTTGAAAATCTCAGTCTTCATTATTGAAAAAATATTTTATATAATTAGAAAAAATATAAACTAGTGCCAAAAAAAATGTTTGGCATCCTGATAGCCTAGTGTGTTCTTATACACCAGATTTGCAATATCGTGCTCTACTGGCATTTACAATTGTGATACTATCCAGTCTGAAACTCACCAGTTACTGGTTGTCAGTAATGGAATTCTAAGCACTGGCAAGGAGGAAGCTGTAGGATGATGTGGCCAACCCCCTTCTGCTATTGAGCAACAGTGCAAGGAGCAGAAGAAAAGACTCCTGGAGTCCTGTTGCAATTTTCTCACACTGTCACTCACAGATGTATAGGGGACTGATTAGGCCATTCTGCAGTGACATGCTCAGTAGCATTTTAGTACTCTATTCCTCAGGACAGCTGATTGACTCTTAAATTGGATTTCAGCAGTTGGAGCAGGAGATGCAGCTTAGCTGCTATATTGTAGCTTTGGTGTGTGATGCAAGATCCTGACTAACACATAGAAATATGCTGTAACCCACTTCAAGCCATGGGAAGAGGAGAGTAAGAAATAATAATAATAATAATAATAATAATAATAATAATAATAATAATAATAATAGAATAAATGCTACACTACTCGTACAATACTTTACCTTGTCACATAGATAGACAATAGTATATTTCAATTAGTTGCATGTCATGCCTTAAGTTGATAGCTGTACATCTTCATCTCGTGCTATAGAGTACATTCTACTATATAAGCTGCAAATACAAGGTACTTAATCTGCTCCGGGATACAGAAAGGACAGGAGATAAGGCAGTGTTGCATATGATGGCTATTGTTTGAAATATCTCTGTAACATAGGGCTTTATCACACAAAGCCACTATCCTGCATCATCCACATAATCTGGAATAGTGAAAATTTACCACCATTATTACATCTTTCCACTGTCATACTGCTGCAAGTATTTGGTTATAGTTCTAGTTAGCGATGCAATTCTCCCCTCCTGGAGTTTCTTTACTTCATTTTTTTTAAAAAAAATTCTAAATGCAACTTCATAATTACAGTGAAGGTTTGCAATGTTGCTTTATTTTAAAAAAAACTTCAAGAGGGAGTGGGCGAGCCAGACAATCATACCCATGATGTCACTTCTGTTCCAGCTTGTCACTACAGACGTGGATTGGTTTATTGCATGAGATAAGTGAAAGGACCATGGTATGATCAAGGCTATTAATAGGGTTTTTCTATCAATTGCAGGTGACAAATTTATTGTGAAGAAGCACACTGGCAATGGCTTGCACATGGTGTCATGCAATAGGAACCATCATCATTGGTAACAGTTCTGCTTCAATGCCAGTTTGCTACATTTGTGTGATAAATCCTCAGATTCAGAAAACAAATATTTCTAAACAAATTGCAAAATTACCCTGAACATAGTGAATGTACTTTAATAGTGAAAAAATAATATGTTTTCTTTCAGTCCTGTGGAGACTTTATGGCTGGTTAGCATACTGTTGTTGATGCTGTTGTTCTGTGCCTTCAAGTTAGCCCTGGTGGATACTATACAAACCCTTGTGTCGGCAGAACTGCTGACCAAAAGGTCAGTGGTTTGAATCCAGGGAGCGGGGTCAGCTCCAACTTCTTATGCAGGGGCATGAGAGAAGCCTCCCACAGGATGGTAAAAACATCCAGGCATCCCTTGGGCAACATCCTTGCAGACAGCCAATTCTCTCACACCAGATGCGATTTGCAGTTTTTCAAGTCACTCCTGACATGAAAAAGTCATTTCTGACATATGGCAAACTTAACAAGATTTGAACCATCACCTCCAGAGTCTTAGTTCAATGCTGAAGGCAGTACATAGTGCTGACTCCTTAGCACAGTATTTCAATAATCAATTCTTTAGTCAGACCACCAAAAAAAATTAAATATAACTAAAATTCAAATGAAATATATAAAAATCCTGTTTTGTTTCTGGACTAAAGATGATAATGATTATTTATTTATTTATTTATTTACTTTGCTTATATACCGCTGTATCTCAAGCCCGAAGGCGACTCACAGCGGTTCACAAACAGTAAAAACAGTAGAAACAGCAGTGGTTCCATACAACATATAACAATTGACTTAACACATTATCCATAAATTACCAATAAGCAATTACAATGCACAATTATTACAAAAAACAACCGTACCCAATCTTCTCATCATCCAAGCGTAGTCCAGGTTCGTCGTCCATTGTTCCATTCCTATGTTCCATTACCAGATTGCACTAAATTACTCAAACGCCTGCACAAACATCCAGGTCTTCACCTTTTTGCGGAATACCATTAGAGATGGTGCTAGTCTAATGTCCGTAGGAAGGGCGTTCCACAGCCGAGGAGCCACCACCGAGAAGGCCCTATCTCTCGTCCCCGTCAGCCGAGCTTGAGAAGCTGGCGGGATCGAGAGCAGGGTCTCCCCGGAAGATCTCAAAGTCCTGGTGGGTTCATAGGCAGAGATGCTGTCAGATAGGTAGCTTGGGCCGGAACCGTTTAGGGCTTTAAAGGCCAACGCCAGCACTTTGAATTCAGCCCGGTAGCAGATCGGTAGCCAGTGGAGTTGGCGCAACAGGGGGGTTGTATGCTCCCTGCGCTCCGCTCCTGTTAAAATCATGGCTGCCGAGCGTTGGACTAGTTGGAGCTTCCGAGCTGTCTTCAAAGGCAACCCCACATAGAGAGCGTTGCAGTAGTCTAAACGGGATGTAACCAGAGCGTGGACTACCGTGGCCAAGTCAGACTTCCCAAGGTACGGGCGCAGCTAGCATAACTACTAATACTACTACCACAATTAATTCCAGTTATTAATATGCAAAAATTCCACACAAATATATGCATATGCAAAGTAGCACTCAACTCATGAAAAAGAAAGTAAAATGCATGCATATCAATTAATTGTACTGACTAATTGCAAAACACAGTAGGTTATATATCCAGATCTATTCTTTTTTGAGTGAACCAATTGAATTCAGTGGCATTCAAATTAGTAACTTAAGCTTCACTGACTTCATTGATTATACCACAGGTACAAATGAATCTGGATCCAACTCAACATAATAAACCTAGGCCATTTCAGTAATACTTCATACTAACATAACATTTTAAATTGCAGAATAGAAGACACCATCCGTTTATACACAACAATAACTATTATTTATTATTTTAGAAAACACATATACTATAGTAAAATGTTCTAGTTAGACAGTTAATAATAAATAACACCACTAACATCCAATAGAGGAAATAGCAAGTAGGTTTCTAACATCTCATAGCAGATAATCTATCAAATCCAACCACTCTCTCTCTCTCATTGAAGATTATTTTGCAAGGCTACTCACACACACACACATATAGGGGGAGAGACAGAGAGAGAGAGATTATTTTTGTCTTTTTTCAGGGCTCTAGATATCTCCCTATTTATGGCTTCTAAAGGACGTGGGTTGCTTGCAATGACAGACCAACACTTTCTACAAACCAGGTGATTTCAGTTTTCCATCATGACAGGATTCAGTCTTCAGCTTTCTCATACTCCCTTTCATTTCTTTTACTGACATCCTATTAGTCATTTAAGGCTGGATCTAAACTGCCATATAATCCTATTTATGAATCCAGATTATCTACTTTGAACTGGATTATATGAATCTATGCTACCATATAATCCAGTTAAAAGCAGATAATCTGAATTAAGTCTGGATTATATGGTGGTGTAAATCCAACCTTAGATACTTACAATGCAGATGATGCCCAACTCTATTACTCCTTTCCACCAGATGCTAAGAAGGCTATCCAGGTCATGAACCAGTGCCTGGCCACTGTGACAGTCTGGATGAGGATGAACAAACTGAAGTTGAATCCTGACAAGACAGAGGTCCTCCTGGTCAGTCAGAAGGCCGAACAGGGTATAGGATTACAGCCTGTGCTGGATGGGGTTACACTCCTCTTGAAGTCACAGGATCACAGCTTGGGAGTCCTCTTGCATTCATTGTTGAGCTTGGAACCTCAGATTGCAGTGGTGGCTGTGCCTGTACCTTGGGAAGTCAGACTTGGCCAGGGTGGTCCATGCTCTTGTTACATCCAGGATAGACTACTGCAACACACTCTACATGGCATTACCTTTGAAGGGGTTCGGAAGCTTCAAATAATCCAATGAGAGGCAGCCAGGTTAATAACTGGGGTGGCATAGAGGGAGCACACAACTCCCATGTTACATCAGCTCCACTGGCTTTCTGTTTGCTACTGGGCACAATTCAAAATGCTGCCTTTAGCCTATAAAGCCCTAACATAGGGGCTTAGCCTGTGATTGTCTCTTTGCCTCAGGCTTCTGAGGAGAATGATCATGAGTATGCAGAAGTTCCAATGTCTGAGTTAAATTATCAGGTTTCTGCTGACTCAGGGGTTTGTGTATAGAGATGATGGTAAAGAGAGTACAATTATCCAGAGTGAACCTGAGGATTCTGGGATAGTTGGTTCCCAAGGCAAAGATGCTTCGATGCTAACAATAAAAGAGGCCAAGGAAAAGGTTGAATGGCCAAGGCCGATAGTGATAGTGAAAGGAATGTACTAATAGGCAAGCCGAGGGAGGACCAGACACTCTTTGATAGAAGTCAAATCAATCAACATCGCCACCTGGAAGGGGGTAGAAGATGGTCTGAAAGATTAAGAGAAAAAAGGGGTCAGGGAGAGGTTTCCCAAGGGAAACGGAATGCCTTTGCTATGGCTTTCTGAATAAATATAGGGCCTGTGAATCTATACTCTTCACTTAGTTGAATGTTTGGTTTTCATGTGTAACCATGCCTTTTGTTTCATGCCTGTATGCATGCTTTCTTGTTCATGCTAAGATTCCTGTATGCGGTTTGTCCTGGTTTCAAGCTTCTGCATTGGGATTTAACGGTTCAAGTTTGCTGCTGTTTCTTAAAGGGACTTTGGTCTTTTGCAACCTTTTGGAATTGAAATACTCTAACCCCTGTTTATCGGATTTTTGCAACCTGCCTGGTTCCTGACTGATAATTGACTGTGTTATTTTACTTTGCTCAACTGACTGTTTTGTGGACATTTATTTTTTACTTGTTTAAATGCTTTTTACCTTTTTGGCTATTGCTATATTAATCCTCAATAAACTGCTTTGCTACAAAGAACATTGGTGTGTTTACAGGTTCAAAGGTGCCAACCCCAGCCTTGGTGTGCAACACCTAAATGGCCCTGGCCCAGTTTATCCTTTACGACGTACTGTGAAAATTAAGATCTTCTAGGGAGGCCCTGCTCTCAGTCCTGCAACCATCACAGATGCCTTTGGCAGGGGCAAAAGATAAGGCCTTCTCAGTGATTGCCCCCTGGTTATGGAACTCCCTTCCTGGCAATATTAGACCATTCCCCTCCCTCCTGTCCATTGTGGAGACCTGGCTGTGGGATGAAACCTTTGAGGCAGTGTAACAAGGCAATAATAGAATGGTGTCCTGAGATGGTTTTTAAGCAACTGATTTTAAAGTGGATATAAGTGATTTTTATGTTTGTATATATTTATGTTTTTATGTCCCGACATTGAATGTTTGCCATATATATGTTGTGCTCCGCCCTGAATCCCTGCAGGGTGAGAAGGGCAGAATATAAATGTTTAAATAAATAAAATAAATAACAGTCTGCTTTCACACAGCCATTTAATGCAGAATGCAGATTTAAGAGATCCTGTTCACTATGGAATGCCTACACAGGCAACAGATGAACCAGCTGAAAGCTCCCACAGGGTCCACGTAGAGCCATCAGATTTCTTAATCCACATTCTACCAAAACCCATGATTTCCCCTTCCTTTTGCCTAACAGCAGGAACAAACCGCTTACCCAGCTAGCTTCATGGGCTGTAAAAGGCTCTAGAACACTGGTTCTCAACCTGTGAGTCCCAAGGTGTTTTGGCCTGCAACTCCCAGAAATCTCAACCAGTTTACCTGCTGTTAGAATTTCTGGAAGTTGAAGGCCAAAACATCTAGGGACCCACAGGTTGAAAACCACTGCTATAGAAGGCTACAAAAGCTATAATTCCCATTAAAACACTGTGCTTACTTTGGGGGAGGCAGATTTTTAATCTGACTGCTCCAGCTTCAGCCCTGTTCACATTTGCCCTACGCATTTCTGGCTAGTTTAAACATAGGAGGGATCCTGTGGATTTTATAGCTGGAATCAGGATTTCTTTTTATCATGCTGTTGTTGAGTGGAGTCAAGTTTAAGATTGCATTGGAGGGGAACATTTTATGAACACTTTTACCTCAAGCCAGCTTTCAGTTGTAATATAGTTCCTGTGTAGATGGTGCCTGAGAGAATAAAGTTAGTAGCATATGTTTTGGCAGAGTAAGTGCTGATATATACCAGGCAATTAAATCCCAGAACAGTCCCAGATTCAACATGTTCAAGCTGAATCAAGGGCAATTGTCTAGGCAGTCTGCAGCTCACAGTGGCACAACAAAGGGTGATGAGTCCAAGCTCAACCACAAGTGAGCCATGATACAACAAAGGGTTTGTGACATGAATCTACAGGATTTTTTTATTTGTTGCACCACCACACACTGACAAGAAAAGGTTGAATATATTATCTTTCAGTACTCTGCTCACCAGTGCCACAGACCTCTGTCCCTCAGCACAGCTGCATAGATTTAAAGGCATGTTTGGAGAGTTGGATTAAAAGATATTGAATAACTGTGGCTATGTCTGATGTGTGGTTTCAGCTTCTGTTTGTGTGAGAGAGAAAGAGAGAGATTTCTGCCTTTTGAGGTTCTTGAGTATTGACACAACTACAATAACAAGTTCTATGATGGCTTCTAGTGATGTAAGATGGCTGATAATGAAGTAATTTGGATGCATGTTAAATATCCTTTATTTGAGGCTCATAGAAAAGTGCCTCACTGGAAACACTGCAAATCATTAACACCACTACTGTACATTATACCATCAAGGTATACTATTTGGTACTAAGATGGAAGTATGAGACTTTAATAAGATTATCTACTTTGTTGCTGATTGTTTCTGCCTGGCCCCCTCAATGTCTTTCATGTTTCTGGGAAATCAGCAAAAGAACATTTTTACAGCATCCTTCTTCCCCTGTATGTCGTTGAGGAGCAGACTTTTAAGATGGAGAGAGCTAAAAAAACCCTGATGATATAACAAAGCTCTGTCAGAATAACATCCATACAACTGCAGCTACTGAAACTTTGATAGCATTTAGAGATGCAAGGATCCAACCAAATGATGTAATTTTGCACACTATATAAATAGATCAGCAATGCTGAGAGGGTGCTAATGAGAAGTTCTTATTGATTATGTTTGCACTACTGATTTTTTAAAATAATGGATACACCTCACCTACATCTCTTTGAACTAAGCATGGATCTTGATGCAATTTGCAATGGGGAAATTTATATCCTGAGGGGCATAAGTACTTAAATACACCAGCAACATGAACATATGTTTTAATTTACAAAGGAAAGAGTGCACAGTTCTATAATTCACTTCAAGCAATGAGGAACTTGGTGACAAATGTGCAAAACTGTACAAGTTACCCAAATGAATATGTTAAAAATTAATGCAGAATATGAATGGACATGTTCTGAGTTCCATTCGGAAAGAGAACAGAGAACCAGATGATTGTAAAATTGGCCAAAGAGTTTATTCAGTCCAGGTCAGTCACAGAGTATCCAGCAGGACTGTAAGGACTAAAAATAGGGTGATTGTCAACCAGTCCAGAATTTGTTCAGTAATGCTATAATCCAAATAAACACAGTCAGCAAGAAATAAAAAAGAGTTGTAAATTGTAGTCAATCAAAAGTAAGGAAAATATGAACATCAAAAATGGGAAAGAACTGTTAGTCACCAAGAAGAATTCTTGGGGGGGGGGGGGGGGACAAAGCTGCCAGGCAGTAGCTGGGAGATTTATGGACAATTGTTTCAAAACACAAGGTGCCTAAATAGGTCAGTGTCTCCTGTATAACAACTACTCAGGAGGACACAATCTTTATTAGTTTTTTTGTTGCTTGAAGAATAATGGCAATGTATTGTCGAAGGCTTTCATGGCCGGAATCACTCAGTTCTTGTGGGTTTTTTCGGGCTATATGGCCATGTTCTAGAGGCATTTCTCCTGACGTTTCGCCTGCATCTATGGCAAGCATCCTCAGAATAATGGCAATGGTTTTCAGCATCAGCCACCTTCTCCTAGGGAATAGGACCCTCCTCAGCCTCAACCTTTGGCTCCACAGATTGAGAGAGACTATGGTTATCAGAAGTTGCAGATGACTTACAGTGTGCCTCCTCCTCTTCTTCCGAACCTTCTGACTCAAGAGGTTGAACTATGACAGGAACCAGGCTACAATGACTTTTTAAATTAAAATATAGCACATGCATAAAAGCATGTAAAACTCTATCTACATAAGGGCTGTTTCCTAGCGCCGTTTTGTAGGATGGCCAAACCTAGAAGATGAAAGAGAAAACAAATGTTTTCTTGCACACAAATACCACACACTAGCACAAATGAATAGAGTTGTGCAAATCATCTGGACCATGATCCATTATCCATGATCTGTTATCAGTATCAAAAATTTGAAGAAAATGTCACTCTCTAACTTGACATACATGGATCATTTTTTTTTGAGCCTCCTGAAACTGGCTAAAAAAAAAAGTCATTTTTGGCTCAGCAACTGAAAGTTCCAGTAAGATTCGGCCCATTGGCAGCAATGGGGAACTTACGAGACTCCTCTTTCTGGCACTGGAATTAAGAAAACACCCTTCCTGGGATCCTTTCCCTTCTATCTTTCAAGAAGACCTGGATTTTAGTCAGAATTAATGTTAAATATCATGTGTTTCAGTTTTTCTGCTTTAGGACAGAGCAAACTAGGCTATCATTGATTATAGAGCTGTATTATCAAGAAAAAACTATTTCAACAATTAATTGTATAGGTATAACTCTATTTCTGTTTGCTTTAGTTCTTCTAGAGATCAGTTGGAAAAATACCAAGTTTATAAATGCTTGTCTTGTGACAATGTCAGATTGTGGATGATGGTATATGTTTGAGTTATTGTGCATGTGTGTGTTTGTTTGTGGTTCCTTTTTTGGTGCAGATTCCCTGACACACGGCATTCGTTTGGATGGTATTGACAGTGATGACCATGGACTTTCTCCTTGAGTTAGGATTCCACAATTCCTCAAATGTGTATAGAATTTCTATGCCAGGAATTATGAGTGTTATTTAGAGGGATTCCATACAATTTATGCAATCTGTGAGGTAGACAGCTGTGTGTTATATGCCTCTTCTTTTATCCACTGACCTGGAAACACTGTGATAATGAAGTATTTTCTGGTCACTTCCACATGGCTGGCTGGTATGGGATGGAAAGCAAACCCCAAAACAGAATTTATGGTGACTGGGCTGTCAGTTTGGTATTATAATTAGGTCACATCCCTTCCCTGGAAAGAAATAGGCTATTGGCAAGATAGTCCAATGTCAGGAGAAAAAGTGCCAATAACCTTGCCAAATGAAGTGCTGTTGCTGTTATTGAGCCCATAAGCACAGAAGCTAGATGTTAGTCTGCCATCTGGAGCATTTGCAAGATTATATTTGACTTAGATATCAGGGAAGAGTAAAAATGATTTAATTGTCCTCAAAGCGTCTAATGGGTTGGCTTCATTACCCTCCCTTTTCTATATGCTGCAGTCATATTCAAGACTGCGTAAAAAGAGAGGACTAACATATATTTATCATCTATTTGTCATGAAGAATGCATGTGTGAGCATTGGTTATATCTTCCTTCACCTTTGTAGCTGACTCTTCTTTCAAACAACTCAGGATGATACACACTGATTTCCTCATTTTTTTTCTGTATTGTCCTGTGAAATAGGTTAGAATATGAAAAAGGAAGACTTAAGGAAATGAACCAATTTTTTTCTTTGTTCAGGTTCAGAATCACATTGGTTACATAATGAATATATTGATTGTGTAGAGTACATCAAAAATGGACATTTGCCTGCCAATTTCTTCTGTTTAGTTGCATCATACTTTCTGGCAGACTTATGAGACGAATCTCACAATCTTATTAGTGTGTATAGCTACTTTCTGAACCCTTTAATATTTAAGAATGTGACACACATATTGGCGTGTCCTTCAAGTAAAGTGCATAGTATGCCCTGCAAAAAAAATGTACATACAAACAAAATCTGTTAATATATCTCCCAGGCTTGCTCATTTGTTTTGCTCGCCAGCATAGCATGCATTATATGATCAGAAAATATTTCTAGGCTTCTGAGCTCAGCTTGGAAACATTGTTGAACATGGAAGTGCTAGTGGGTTGGTTTTTGTTTATTCATTCACCTTTTTTCGGTAACTTACTTAGCCCTGTATATAGTTGCAAATCTTTTCTCTTCTCAGTTTTATGTGAGAGAATAAAATTTCATATCAGCTGGCAACATTAAAAGTGGTGCACTTTCTTCCATATTTTTGATTATTTTTCTCCAATGTAATTTTTTTAAAAAAATTTAAAAATTGAATATGGTGACTTTTTCTTTATAAAATTAAGTTCTACCTTCTTGATAGAGCATTACAATTAACAAAACTGCTCAACAGCAATAAAATACATTTTAAAAGCAATAAAATACATTAAAAATATTGGCCCTTAAATTATTAACACAACCAAGTCTGAGTCCACAAATCCAAATCATAATCCAGAGTTCCAGTCCAAGGTCTCTTAACTGACAATTCTCATTAGTCATTACAGTTGTTGCTCAGCCAGCTACCCAAAGGCTTGGTCCCAAAACCAAGACTTGAGTTTCTTCCTGAAGGAGAGGAGAGACAAAGTCACCTTGATTTCACTGGGGAGAGCATTCCACAGACAGGAGGCCACCACCAAGAAGGCCCTGTCTGTCGTCCCCACCAATCGTGCTTGCAAGGTTGGCGGGATAGAGAGCAGGGCCTCCCCCAATGATCGTAAGCTCTGAGGCAAGTCATAGGGGGAGATACATTCAGACAAGTAAACTGGACCAGAACTGTATAGTTCTTCTTGAAAAAACAAAGCAACATGTTTTTCTATCTCCTAATGGCAAAAAAGCCAATCTTTCAATGTTTATATATTGGAAACCATTGTTGTGGATGTTGTCATTTTTTTGTGGAGAATCTCATTGAGAAAAATCTGCAAACATTTTTACATCCCCCAGTAACATGTTGCTTTTTGTTTTTAAAATCAAAAAGTGGTACAGTTAAAAATATACCCAAAAGCTGAAATATTTGAATAATTTCCTCATGACTTTTTGAAGTAATCATTAAAGCTCACTCAAACTTTACATCTATGCAATCCTCAAATGTTTATTTCTCATTTCAACATTTTAAAAATGTGTTTTAAAAGTTATCTCATAATTCAGAAAAATGAATAACCATTACTTTTACACCATCATTACGTTTAATGTGTTCTTTCAGGTTCAAAGTATCTAAAAACATTGAACTGTTTCACTGTGTCTTGTAGATCTTATAAATGAATGTTGGAAATTTTGCACTATAAACTAGCCAGTGACATATCAATAATAATGGTAAGCCTTCTTGCAATACAGCCCATTAAATCTAAAATTTATGTTGTAGATTATTTCATTCTCTGAACCTTGCCTGACATCTTGTATTGCAGATATAGATTTGTAACCTGGAGTTACAGGTCCATAAATACTTCATATTCACAAATACTGGTGGCATTATTGGAATAATTGCAAATGCCTCCCCTCCTCAACCTACATTAACAGCCAGAAGTATTTGAGGCATGTATAGGTGGCAATCAGGGCACAGTAGAATAATGTTTCCAGCCCTACTATGCCAATAATCCATGGTGTAGTGAAGAATTGTGACAAGTCCTACTTCTGAACTTTCACAGCCTTTCTCAGTTGCATCTCTCAGTGCAACTGATGGAGGTTAAGGCAAGTCTGTGTGAAGTCGTATCAAGAGCCACTAGATAGGGTGCATCTACACCAGTGGTTTTCAACCTGTGGGTTCACAGATGTTTTGGCCTTCAACTTCCAAAATCCTAACAGCTAGTAAACTGATTAGGATTTCTGGGAGTTGTAGGCCAAAACACCTGGGGACCCACAGGTTGAGAACCACTGATCTACACTGTGCAATTAATGCAGTTTGATACCACTTTAACTGCAATGGCTCAATGCTATGGGGGTCCTGGAATTTGTAGTTTAGTGAGGCACAAATACTTCTTCCAGAGAAGACTAAAGACCTTGTAAAGCTACAGTTCCAGTGATTCCATGGCAATGAGCCGTGGTTGTTAAAATGATGTCAAACTGCATTGATTTTACAGTATAAATCAGAGTTTCTCAAGCTATGCTCCTCGAGATGTCTTCAACTTCAGCTCTCACAATTCATAACAACTGGTAAACTAGCTCGATTTTTTGGCAGCTGAAGTCAAAAACATCTGATGGAGCACAGTTTGAGAAACACTGATATAGATGCATACTATGTTGCATATTTGTAACGAAATAGGTGATATAGTAGCTTTCTCTTTGCCATGTGCAGATGTTATATAAAGTATATCAACAAATCATTATTGATAATTTTACATTGAAATTAAAACCAAAGCAAAAGAATCTTAGCATCCAAACATTAAAAGAAAACTTGCCATTATTAAGGGTGTATGGTTTAAGATTTCCCACAGTCCCTTGATCTTTTTCAGTATGTTCCTTGACACTAGAGAACACTGTCTCTAATTCCAGTAGCAACATAGTGGTAAAGGTTGATGCCTGTAGATCTGCAACCGCCTAAGAGGTCCCAAGAAGGAAATCCCCTTAGGCTATGCTCTGATGCTTGCCAGAAACATAACACAGGAATCAAAAAGAAATTCTAGCAAAACAACAACAACAAAAGATCCTTCTAAATCCAAATAAATCAAGCTGACACATTTTGAGACTCACTCTTGATAGACCTGCTGTGATCCTCTTTTTTGCTTGACAACTTTGAAGAAAGGTGGAAGGGACAGAGTCTTTCTTCTGCAGCCTTGATCATTTTCACAAAGGTAGTTACAGACCAGAATTACAATTGTAGCCCAAAGAAAATGTGTTCCTTTAAGAAATGAATATGAATGATATAGCCATGTCTAGGTTGTAAATAGTTGTTTTTGTTGTATGAGGCATTAGAGTGTAAAAATATGTCAACATTCCTAAGTATGATGTAGTGTTGCAGTATTTCTTGTTGTGTACAGAATATTTTCTCCAGTGCACAATCTGTCTTACTGCATGCATATATGAGATAATTAGAGCAGTGAATTCCACGGATGGTTCAGACAAGCTATTGTATACAATATACAGCTTAGGAAAAATTGATTAGGAACAAAATTGAAAATCTAGTAATGGCACAGGTGTTTTGAAGAAAAAATGCTTGCAACAGATTGACAAAAATTAAGAGATTCAAGTCTAATGATTTTATAGATTCAAAGTCTTGAGAGCCAATTCCTAAAAGAGCAAAATAAACAAAAATACACCATCTATTTTGGAAGTAAAAGCTTAGCAGGCTTTCTCAGTCCTCACAGAAGATTTGTTTGTGGTTACATGTCAGCTAAGGAATGTCTTGAGACCATTCCTTATGGACAAGGAGTAAGAATAGAGACAAACTTGACTACTTCAAGAGACACAAGACCAGAAACTTTGTCCACTGCTTCTGACCTCAGGCTCTTAAATTCCAGTTTAATTAATTAAGAAAATACAGAACACTAATGCTCATATTACCTAATATTTATTCAATTAGTCTAGATTAACAAAATTAGGATAAGATTCAGTTAGGATCACAGAGCTATAAAGCAGGAAAATATTATCGTGACAACTGGCAAGGCTACAAATAATGCTAAAAGGTTTCTAAAAATAGGATCAAACTGGATTCAGGGTCATGAATGGGTAGGTCATTAAGAAACAATAAAAGGGTCGATTCTTGGCCTCAGTCATGATTTTTCTGTTCTTCAAAAAAATTAAAAGTACTTGTCTGAACACTTTCTTTAATGATGACCAGTATTGTTTGGTGGAACAATTATACAAACTCACTAAAAGTTGCTTTTATCCTAAGTCAGCATAACTTCAGTCTCTCCTAAGCCAAATCTCAGCCATTTTGGGTTTATCCAATTTTCATCTTTTTGGGCACATTCAAAAAAATATGACAGTGTATGAGTCAGATAAATAAGATGAACTGAATATGAATTTAACTATAGTTTTAGTTTTTCACACCTTCTCCTAAAGCACCATGAAACTTTGCAAGAGCTTCACCCATTTACTAAAAAGAAAAACCCTTGTGTTCATGGCCATTGGCCATGCTGGTTGGGAAGTTTTCAGAGGATAGTTCAAAACAGTAAAATTTCTAAAATGTTATCAGGGACTAAAGTAATTTCTACAGAGTAAGGTTGGGAAGATTACAGTCCCAGCTGATTACAGTACAACAACAGAAGTCAGGTAGGAAAGGAAAATGTAGAATTCAGATCAAAGTTCCTCTGGGATCAAGATTACCTTAGACATTTCAGGCTCTTGATCTGGAACATGAAGAAACCCATACATCAAGTTCTATGTGCTTCCAAGTGATTTCACCACCCCTGCCTTTTTGAAGGAAGTGTAAAAAATTTATATTACTGGAGTTTGGATCGTTTTATGTTGCCTTTAATGGAATGGAAAGTTGTATCTTTCAAAAGACAAAATTGACAAATTATCCTTTGGAAAATTATACGTCATTTGGAGAAGGACATAATGCTCATATATACCAAGAGCAAATTTATTTTCATATGTACCATAACTCTAGAAGAAATCCTTTGCAGATCCCCAGAAAACGATAATATTTTTAGGCTAGAAAAATATTGGGAGAGGGAAGAAAAGGATCTAAGTGGGTACATTGAAGGGAGGACATAAAAAAAAATCTCAGGACTGGATTTCAGTTCTCTAAACTTCAAGCTAGAGGTGGGATACAGAAAACTAGAAAAAGGGAACATGGAGTGAAATACAATACACCCCCCCCCCCCAAAAAAAAAAAAAACACCTGTGGATATTACTGAGTCCTACTGAAACAAATCAGAATGATTTTTTAAAATCTGCATAGTGGTGACATTTTAAAAGAGTCTGAGAGAACAGAGGAATAACTCTTCTAATAAAATTTCCATTGTTGTGTGCACATTATTTGAAATCAAATGAAACCATTTAAAAATATTATTGATATATGTATATTTATGCTGGTTATACATTCATTAGTTGACCAACATTTACTGATTATCCCACTAGGATTGCCTAAATATTGATCAGATGTCAATCCTATTTAGGAAAGAGAGAAAAAGAGAGAGGAATGAAGGAAGGGTTGAACAATGGATGGAAAAGTTTATAAAATATTTGTCTAAAGGTCCATCACCATTCATTTCCATGCTAAGGAATTCTGTGAAATGGTTGCTACTATTACTATCTATGATTCCATGATTCTATATCAATTATTATAGCAGTTTTATGTTTTCTCATTCTATTACTTTCTATCTCCCCCTCTGTGTTTTTTGGGAGAATATGTTCAACCACAGATACATCTCGGTTTTCTAAATATCACTGCCAACAGTGTTCTCTTCTCTTCCGATTCCCTTTTGTAAAGCTCTTTTGTAAGAAGATCAAATATATAGACAGAAAAGTAGAAGTATGCCAAGACCTCCTTGGCAGATATGACAAGCAGACTTGCTTTGCAATGTAACGCTACATATTTTAACTTGTCACTTACCCTGCCATCCAAGGTTTCTCCATTTTTCATGCAGTAATGAAATCCAAAGCAGTGTGCATACCTTCTTGATGATCAGGAACTCACTTCTGTTAATCCATTCAGAAATCTGATGATGATATTCACCTTTTCATTGCAGTCCAGGAAGTAGTCAACTTTATCTGCAATGCACAGTGACTGTGTGCACTTGTAAGGTTGCACAAGATGTTAGCACAATACTCATGAATATGTTTTACTTCACCCTGAATAGACATTTCAAGGTTGTTGTAGGTTTTTCAGATTATATGGCCATGTTCTAGAAGCATTCTCTCCTGACGTTTTGCCTGTATCTATGGCAGGCATCCTCAGAGGTTTTTCAAGCTTCAGTGGAGTACATTTAGGGTTGCAAATCAGTAAAAAATTAATTACATGTGAATAGGAAAAACCAATTTATTATGTTTTATCCACATGTAAGATCTCATCAGATGCATTGCAGAAAGTGTGTGTAGGGGTCATCTTCTTAGCAAAGCTCATCATCTCCTTCTCTTTTAAAAGACATTGCTTCATTTTCCAAATCCCATCAGACTCTTTATGTTCTCTGGTCTTCTTTCACTCTATCCCACATTCTATACCATCACACCAGCGAGTGCAGTTCCCACCCACTCCACATTCTTTTTTTAAAAAAATCAGGGAAAACTTTGAAATCACAGGAAAACAAAGATAAGGAACTTGCTATAGCACAGTCTTGAAGAACAGACTTCATCCCATTTTGGGAGGAGGGTAAGTAGGGGGGGGGGTGTTAGTTCCCTTTACTATGAGCTAACCTTCCCATGCCTTCCTGCCCCAGATTAGCCAAGTGCTATTTTAAACCCCTTTGCCATGATCTGTCTTTCCATGTCTTCCTCCCCTGGATTACACCTATGCAATTTCAACTCCTTTTGTCATGAGCTATCCTTCCTTTGAATCCCACCACACTGAAAACTTTCAGTGGAATCTTCCACTTTTAGCTCTTCCTTCACAGTTAAAGTCCTAAGTTTGAGCACCAATGTGTTATGAACACTTATACAATTATGTTCAAATTCAAGGAAAAATTATAAGGCTATTATAAATTGTTCATGAACCTTCATAGACACTAGAATGTTCTATTGTTGGTTTTAAAAAGGTAAACAAAGTTTAAAAAAACCCTGCAGTAACACAATTTCGAAAGCCAAGGTTACTATGAAGTAGAAATGACAGGAAAAACAAAGTTGTGATATCTTGAAATTTCAGTTTTTTCTAATGATTTTTTTTTAAAAAAATCACCATGCCAGGCTCATGAAGCAGGATTTTGGGAGAGATTTATTTTTTTGTGTCAAAAGCTGTTGTATATCCACCTTTTTAGCCTGTGATTTTGTCTGATGTCCATGTTGATGTTAATGCAGGGAATGGTGATGTTGATCTGGTTCCTGGGCCAGGGTCTGGGGATGAGGGGTCACTTGGGCCTGAAAGGAGTGGAACAACCATTGCTCCACATCACTGAACCAAAACAACACAGGTGAAACTGACAGATTCCATCGGATGAATTTTCCTGTTTCCAGGTGTATTCGGAGAACAGAAGATGATTTCTCCTTGTCTCCCTCCCCCCATTTTTCTACACTTTCATTACATTTCAGGGAAGAAACGGAATGGGTGACAACTGGAAGTAGTTTTACATCATGTGTAGGGCTCTGTGGCACTTTGTCCCTGAAATGTCTTAGAAGTGAGTGGAAACGGGGGAGGATCTGGACATGTACCAACAATACTACTAGATTATCTGCTTGATATAAGGAAGTTTTCTGTGTTTCTGTGAAAGAAATCTGAGCTATTGTTGTGAGAGAAGTACATGTCTCATTCATTTTGGAAATGGGGGGAAAAGTACTTTTAAGGGCTATCGGTTAGAATGTGAGCAATATTTTCACAGTTTCTCATTAACAATGAGAAAAACACTTTGAACACAGCAGGGCAGGAGTTGATAAATTGCTAATCTGTGTGAGAATTCTCACATCCAGCACAAACAGAAGTCAGGGAACATTTTTTTAAAAAAATTAATGCTTTCTTATTTCATGCAGAAATCACTGTGTAAGACACACACACAAACTAAACACAGAAGAAGTATTTTCTGCATGGTTAAAATAATACAAATGCTTTGTCCAGTGCTTATAATTTGTAAAAGTCTGAGCAATGGGGATAAGCTATTATACCTCCTTATGCTCACTTGTAGTTGTATTAGATTAATATTGTAACTTGGAAAAATATTCTGAAAAGCATTCAAAAACAGAGTAATTCAGAAGATCAGAAGACATTTGGAACTACAGGCTTCAGAATTTTTCAGCAAGTATGTGAAACTTAGTCCTTGCATGGGATTTGATGCCAAGTGATACAAATAAATATAGTGCTCCTTCCATTCTTGACTTTTCACTTCAAAATTGAAGCCACAGAGACTTCTGTTTAGTTATTCAAGCTTTTTTTTTTTTTTGAGCTTTCAACTTTCCCCTTTTTCCCCTTCTCATACATGAAAAGAGTCATCATCTGATCCCAGTGTTGTGTTGGCTTTTCATCCCATTGGCAAGATTTCTTCTTCAATGTGCTGGGAAGCTGTACTACATGAAGCGAGGAGGAGGCATTTGAGATTAATGCAGTTATGCTACATAGGCAAGGGAAAACACAAGCATTTTAAAAATAGCTGCCCATCTTGGATAATAGAGTTTCCAGCTGGCAGGAACCCCTCGCCATTTGGCTGATACTGTTTTATGCATGGTCAGTGGTGAATAGTGCTGATAGTTCTTTCCGTCCATGATTTAATCATGGATGAAACTCTCAGCTTGGCTCCATGTGTCACTAGGACTAGGCTGGATGAAGCAGTCAGTATTCTGTTCCCTTTTCCTCCAGATGGGTATTAATTCAGTACATCGCAAGGATGCTCTGCAATGATACTTGCACCTGCTTTTTAAAAATGCAGTCAATTTGTTTTTAGTGATTGCTTGCATCAGCATGTAGGTTTTTCTCTTGGGGAGGGGGGAGGATAAGTTGTAGATAATAGTCTAAAGGTTACCTGTGTCCCTCCAATTTGCCACAGCAGGGAAAATGTTAAATTTGCCGCCTGCACATAACTTGAATTTCTCCTGAGTTAAAACATATGGATCAAAGATACCCTCTGCGCCATTCTGTAAAATACATCTTTTAAAAAATTATTTATTCAAATATACATACATTTGCAAGTGTTTGTTGCATACAGTGCAATACTTACCAGCTATTTGTGGTCCATAATCATTTCTCAGATAATATATTTTCTTTAAGTGGTCACAGTCTTCTATTTAAATAATACATATAAAGATATCATAGACTCTTACTTAACATCCACTTCCTCCTTGTCTATAGTCTTATAGGACCCTCTATATACATTTGTAGTTTAATTTTACATTGAGATTTTGAATCATCAGTTGCCATTCATTAACAAAGTTGTCTAATAGTTCTCTTTAGCTGCAAAAGCACTCATATAGAGATGCAATAATGATGTATGGAGTGGCCACCATCCTTGTCAGCCATATGCATTGATGGGGAAGAAGTGAAATGACTGCCAAATGGAGTTTAAAAATTGAGTACAGCCAATCATCTAGCTGAATGGTCAGGCTGCTTCCTTCCTTTCAAAACTGTTTTGCTTGATTGTGAGTAATCCACTCCTGGAACATTGTTCAAAGCTTTTCCTCTACTTTCATATACATTGAGCAAAGAATGGGAAAATGAAAGACATATTTACTAGGTGCATGGTGGAAGGTGGCAGAGAAACACCCTTCTATCATTAATCAGAATAAAGAAAGCTTGTATCAGATGGCAGGTTTTGAAGCATGGATAGCTTATAGACTAAAGAGTGAGGAGATGGAGGCTCCATCTGTAAGCCATCTCAGTTTTGAAGTGACAATTAACAACAGCAACCTTTTTTTTATTTTTAAAGTGTTATTTATCATGAAAGTGTTTTTTCAGTTCTTTCCATTTCTGAAATTAAAATTATTTTAACCATCAGTGACTGGTGGCTTTCATGACAGTGGAGTGGAGAATTCACTCCAGACCCTGCCCTGAACTTTAAAAGACTTATCCAAGTAAAGACGTCATCTGTCAGTTGCCCAGAGGAGCAGTGCTTTATAAAACATTCATCAATGTTGTCCCCACGGTTGAGGTGGGGAGCTTTAAGTTGGTCAACATGCTGTAAGACTGCCAGAAGATACCAGCCAAGAACTTGCTCAGGGGGATCTGACCCCCAGCAACCATCAGTTCTGTCCTTCTGAGTGACTTGGTTCAGTTACTTACTTTTCCCTGAGCCATAGCTGAGGAAGACTGGGCATCTTTACCATACTGTCAAGAGCAATTTCTGTATTGTAAAGGATGTATATTTATATATCTGACTATGGACAGTTCTTTTCAAAACTGGACTGAAATTAAGAGTAATTCTGACATGGAAGTCACAAACAAGTACTGGTTTGTGACTGCCAAAGAAGGAAGGAAGGTAGGTATATTTGGAAAAGTGTTATTCAATAAATTGCTTGTATAGTATATTAGCTACTTTGTTTACATAGCTAAATATCATCTTCTGGCCCAAATTCACCCTCTTCCCCCATCCCCAGGATTGATAGTCTATTCTCCAGTTGAGTGGGGCACAACAGAGTGGTGTTTTCATCTCTTTGCATCACAAATCTCAGAAGAAGAATTCTTCCTTACGCCAGAGATTGATGGTTGGGGGGGGGGGGGGTTAGAACATCAACCTTGTGCATCCTAATTAACAAGAGATTGAGGGGGGGGGGGGTTAGAAATTGAAACACCGATAATTTTTGATAAGATTCCATAACATTCAGATGCCTCCAAATGTCAGTATAAGGATTAAGCAGATTTTGTAAAGCCAAGAGAACATAAAGTGCTTTAACAACCAATCATTTTTTCTTTGGCCCAATCACCATACAGAAGGCCCTGGGGGCAGGACTAAAGTCAATAGGTGAAAGACAGCTATCTTGATGTAGTTTGGGAAGGCGGGGCCCTCTGTGGCAGAGAATGCAAAAGGCCCTGCCCTAAACTACATTTCCCAGAATGCAATGTTCAGCATCTGAAAGCCCCAGTGAGGGCTGCAGCAGCCAGCTGTTTAGAGTCATTCTAATAATCATAATAAATAAAATTATTGAATCTGCAAAGAGGACTAAAGTAAGTAAGTGATAGTATAAATCTGTTCTAAGTTGAAGTCACATGGTTGTGTTATAAAGAAAGACAGATATTCAAGGTAATTGCTGTTGTCACATTTTGGGGAGCCCCTGAAGTTTCCCCTATAATAATTTATGCACAATTACTATAACAAAATAGTAATGAAATTTCATTACTCTTGTTATAGTAATGAATTTTTCACAAACTATATGTTAGAAACACTTTGGAAATGAAGTGCCAGTGCCCCCTCCCCTAGTTTAATAATGACTTTTGAACTATTTTTATGAATCACACATCCCTAATAAATATATAATGCGACATACACATTTTAAAAATAAAAATCAGAATGTACGCGGTGGTCAGCTGGTGACAATGGAGATGGGAAAATCCACTAATAGAGAAGAGTGGGGAGGGCATAGAGTTAACTAGAGAGATCATGAGCACAGAAAGGTGAGGAAACTTTCACTCCAAGCTATATGAAATAAATAAAATTTTCATTTCGTTCTGCACATGAATGTAGCAAAAAGCTATAAAAATCTCAATTACAATTATAACTTTTATAGGTAAGTCAATAATTTCATATAAAAATTATCAATCACAAGAAAATTAATGCCAGGTGACAGAATATTATTGCATATTCTCACCAAGTATACACAATGAAGTTGGACATTTAAGTCACTCTGAACTTGATGCAGATTACTCAAATCAGCTGTGTCTCAAATGTTACTACTACCGACATGATAGTTGTTCTATTTCATCATTTAACTTTATATTTAAAAAAAACATCACGAGGAGGGGGGCATTAGGATTTCAGAGATGTTTAGGTAGGGCGTGGACCAAAAAAGGATGGGAAACACTGGATTAGACCCTGTCACCTCATAATAGCTGCTGCCATGTAAGTCAGGATTGTGAACCTTCAGGATCCCTATATATTTCCTAGCCTATGGAATAGGAAATATATATTTCCTAGCATATGTTACTCTCGGTTATAGATTCATAATTATGATTGTGAATTCTAGACATCCTTTCTGCATAGAAATATTATTTATTACGTAGAAGATGCTTTCTGTGTAAAACAAACATGTGATTTTTGAACTACAAAGATTCTTGTCAGGTCAGGATTTTCCTCATCAGCATTTCTAATAGCCAAGACAAGTTTTTAAAAACTATTTTTCAAATATTTTGAAAATTCTTTCAACGTCTTCTAAACATAGAATATGATTTCAACACATAAATTCTACATAGCCCATACAAATTATCCCAGCAGAATAGTAAAACAGAACAAATAAGTTTATTATTATATGCTGTTCAGAGTTAAAGATAATCTTTAACATGGCCACTTGCACATAGGCAAAACAGAGAACATTTCTCAGCACAAAAAGCATACACAATTTTGTATAAATGTAGTGTAGGTAGACAAATGCAAGTTTAGAACAAATTATAATAATTCACAAGAAATACAATATACTACATGTGTCCATATTAGGGAAAAGTGTAACTAGGTGATTTATGATTGTCCTCAGTGGCTACCCAAATATTAATTGCTGCTGTCTTTCTTATGCTCATTTATATGTTTCTTTTTATTCAAACCAGATTTAGATTGGGAAATCCTTATAAAGAGGACAACTTCAAAGTTTTTGCAACATTTCAAATGGAGGACTTTGTTACGTAATATAGGATATAGGGCCACAATGAACCTGTTTTAACTGTCTTCAAGTCAACATCAACATATGACAACTCCATGAATGAAAGACGTCCAAGTCCTATCATCAACAGCCCCTCTCAGCTTTTCTAGACTTCCTTGATTGAGTCTCTTCATTCGGACTGTGAGCTTACTCTTTCTATATTACTTTTTAACTTGCTAATCATTATTGTCTTCTCTAGTGAATCATGTCTTCCCTTGATGCAGCCAAAGTATGACAATCTCAGTTGAGTCATTTTGATTTCTAGGGAGAGTTCAGGCTTGAACTCTCCCTAGATCCTTTTCTTCCGAACAGCTTTGTCATTGTCCAGCTTTCACTACCATACATAAAAATAGGCGAAAAATAATCTCTCATTGCACTCACACATGCACAATGTCCCAGCTTCATTATTATTCTTACAAACCATCATCAATGCTACATTTAAAAAAGAATATGATGACTTTTCTTGAGGGTAAGTAAGCATGATGCTTATCTTCTTTCATATTATTCTATCATATATATTCTAATGTCTGGCATGTGACCAGCTCTTGTGAAGTGGACTGCATGATGATGACTTTCTGATGATATGTTAATGGACATTAAATAGAAATGAAAAGGATATGTGGGTGGCCCATTAAGACTGGTGGCTAACAGCCAAGACATACCTACCAGTGAGGTAGGTAATATCTGTGTTCTGCAGTATGTGAGGGGGAGGCAGTAAAGAACATTTTAGACATAGAATATAGGCATATCAGAATGATTTTAGTAGTTGCATAGAATGGCATTGTGTAACATCGCTCTTTTGCTGTACCAGTATAGTATGTCCTATTACATTTTCTGACACAGAAACTTAAATCTTGTCCTTTAGTAAAAAAAAAAAAATGTCCCTGGGAATGCCATTTCCCCTCACTTAAATATTCAGTTGAAAAAACAAACAAAAACTCTTTCATTTTGATATGTTGTGTTTCAGGCTTCCATGTTCACAGTCCAAAATTCTAAAGGAATCACAGGTGTAAGGCCAGTGGCTTTACTATAGGAATTGATATACAATGTGGATATAATTTACCATTCTATACAGTAGTTTGCTCTGGCTTTAGTATGGCTTTGGACAGGCCCGTAGCCAGGATTTCGTTTCGGGGGGGGGGCTAAAAAAATTTCAGGGGGGGTTTCGGTGGGGGCTGAGTTTCGGGGGGGGGGGCTGAGTCTGAGTGAAAGAGGGTCTAGCCCAGCAAACCTTTTGTATCATTACCCCAATACCCCCATGCATATGGGATATATTGAGAATGGTGATCAAATCATGATATTAATAAACATAACAGTTTAAATAATGCACCAGTAAGGCCTTTTCGCGAACCACCATGAGAATTTCAGGGGGGGCTGAAGCCCCCCGAGCCCCCCCCCCCGGCTACATGCCTGGCTTTGGAGTTACATATATGTAGAAAGAAAAGTGGTGGATCAAAGTGCCAGCTTTGTCTCTTTACTAGCATAAACACATGGATTGTATACAATTGCAACTCTCATACAGCAGGCACTGCAATTCCTTGTAACAAGTGCCCAACTAACAAATTATGCCATCCATATAGTGGCGTTAGAAGGGACACAGAAACTAATTTAGATATAAAAGCATTTTAAAGTCTTTTTTCCTTTTAACCAATTAATTTAACAGAGTGGTGGTTAATGTTCTGCTAGTGCCAGCATCTATTTATATCCCATCCTTTACCTATGTCTGAGACTTAAAGTGAAATGCAAAAATTACAAAATTTAAAAGCTGTATAGACCAAAGCTCTCATTAATAAAAACCTATTTCTGAAAACATAAAAATCATGTCTAAAAACAAATTAATTAAATTTTCTCTCTCTCTCTCTCCCTCTCTCCCTCTCTCTCTTACACACCCACATACCACCACCACCACTATGTTTATGGATAGTTTTTATCATGAGTTTCAGTTGTTCTGAATAATATTCTGCAGAGGCACATAAACCTATCAATGTCCCTTTGTGCAAAAAATGCACTGCATGTAGATTTAAAAAACAGGTTTTGGGGCAGACAACAATATTTCATAACAAAAAACAATATTTTACACTGATTTTTGCACAGATAAAGCTGTGCAAAGAAACTTGTTCTCCATGCAGGGATTTATTTGTTTTTGCACATAACTCAATTTTTATATAGTATTGTAGTTTGGCCTGTGAATATGTCTGATGTCAATGGGGATGATGGTTTTCCTGGACCTGAGTTGTCATGTCCTGGCCTTGTTGGTAGACCTGGTTCTGGCACTGCTGAGAGGCCTGAGGTTTCTCAGGAACAGAGTGCTTCTCCTGTAGATTCTCTAGGTCACATTCCTGAAAGGGGCCCACAGCACCAGTAGCCTTTCTCTGAGAATCTGTGTTCTAAGGATGATTTGTCAGGTGTGGAAGTTAATGAGACTGAAGATAGAAGACAAGACTTTTGTAAACTAAGACAAAGTTCCCAGGATCACAGTTCAGCCCATCTTTTTTTAAAAGAGAGAGAGAGAGAGGAAATCTTTATCTAGTTGCAAAGGCAAACAGAATGTTTTTCTTTCATTTCATGAGACAAGAAAGGCTTTATATGAGATGGGAAAAGATTTTAGCTCAGTCTGGTCAATGCTGAATTTTCATGATGGTCTTGTTTCCAAGTGGATTTCTAGCTTCGTGTTTCAAGGTTTGCCAGATCCCTATTCTGAATATTGGAGCTCCATGCTGTCTTGTTCTTTTGGATTTTGCATCCTTGGATCTTTCTACCTTGAAGTTCATGGACTATTTGTTACCTTTGGAATACAGTGTTTTGTACTATATTGTTTCTATCATTTATTGCTTTGCTTACATATATCCTTCAATAAACTGCTTGCTGATTATACTATAATGGTATGGTGTTTAAGGACAAGGTTTTCCTTCTCTAGGATACAGCACATAGATTGCATGAATACATCAAGATTTATATGGAGAAGGTGCTAGCTGCTGGCAAAGCATAGATACACTTTTTCCTGTGCAAAATATTGATCCTTATTGTGCAGGAAAGACATTTTCTTGTTGAAACATCCTCCCTCACTCCTTTCCTGCAAAATGAATTTTTCCTACTCAAAGAGTACAAACAGTGCTCAAAAACTGCAGAGAAACCTTTGTAGTCTTAAATCTTGTAAATCAAAGATCCATCTTGACATGAAGCTGTGATCCCCATATCAACTGGTTGTATGTGGGTTTTTTTTTAATCTCATCGAATTATAAAAGGAGGAGTAAGATTTCTTATTGAACTGGACCGACTGACATCCAACTTGAGAAGAAAAGAAGCTTCAAATTTCAACAAGAGTATACATTTCTTTAAGAAGCAATACACAAGAGATTTGATGAAGAGGAACTGCCAGGAGCCCGTGACTTCAAAAGAATTTCTGTGATAAGAAAGAAGCAGCAGCTAAGAGAATGCCAAGAAATCACAGAGAGCTAAACACATTAAAGCCAATCAATTAAATGGCTGGTAGATCTCAAATAGGTGACTTAATAAATAGTTGCAAAGAAGTAAATCAAATTTCCAGATTTTCACATTGCAGGAATATCCTTGGGAAATTTGCACAAGAAGAACAAGCATACATATAATTTGGGATGCCAAAGTAACAATGGGATATCCGGCGACACATGCAACTCTGCTTCCAGCCAATGTCTCATTTGCACATAGTAGCCTTTTTCACAGCATCAGTTAATACATTTCCAAAGCTCTGTGGTACCAGTGACTTAACCTTGTAAGCCTGCAAATTCAGTGGGCTTTAATATCAGTCAGTCTACAAATGCAGCTTGAGTTTTTAATGAATAGTAGACAGGATGTTTTCAGACAGGATTTATTTGTTTTCAGGGGGAAAAAATATGTTCAGGCACATTTCATGTTGTGAGGTAAAACCCCAGTGATATGAATGATTCATGTGACAATATGCTTGCTCTTACACCATGAATCTAAAGAAGGATTACAATAGGGCCTGGGGATACATTGACAGATAGATCGGACTTGAAGTAAAGAGACCATCTGGCTTACTTACGTTAAAGGAGTAGAGCATAGAGTGGGTACACTGCATTGTACTGACACTACAAGTTGATAAGTACCTCTCCACAATCATGGTCTCCCATTATCATTCCATTTAAATTGCCTATGGCTAATCAGGAAAGAATTATCATCCTATTTAAGCTTTTGGAAAAGAAAGAATGATGAAATGGGTTAGACAAGTCTGTTTCATCCAATATGGGAAATTCTGGACAGTTGCTGTCACCTTCTAAGAAAAAAGAAAAGGCAAAGTGGATGTCAGCAGGCTGCATGCTCTCTCTCCTTCTCTCCCTTTTCCTACTGAGAATTTTTTAGAGGACGAAAGCCCACAAGACTTAATAACTATGTTTTTGTAAAAACAAATCCAACACTTTACTTTTTCACCCACTCATCCAAAGAAACAAATGTCCCTTCCCAATTTCAATACAGGCCTAGTTGTTGTTGTTCATTCGTTCAGTCGTCTCTGACTCTTCGTGACCTCATGGACCAGCCCATGCCAGAGCTCCCTGTCGGCCGTCACCACCCCCAGCTCCTTCAAGGTCAGTCCTAGTTACTAAATGGCAAAGAAAAAATATATATAATTGTACTGGATGACATACCAGGATCGTAGGAAAATGAAATGGACAAGAAAAACAATATCTTTGGACATTATCACACTGGGCATAACACCAGGACTATCATTTTTGATGATGACCTTTATTGTACAATGCCATGTGCTACTATTGATGGCTTGACACTCACCATGACAGATCTATTCCCTGCTTTTGCCAGGCAAAACCCATCAATAACTGCTGACCATGCCATAATGTTGCAATCTACCTGATAATCCCTAGCTGTTTTCATGATGGCATGATAGACTGAAGTGACACCTGGGGTAGGATTGTCCTATTCTCCCATTATCCCAGTAATTAAAAATTAAAAAAAACTTCACGGGAACTCTCTTTTAAAATCTTACTCCTCCTCATCCCTACAGAGCTATGGAACTATGGGAGGGCAAAATTTTATCTCTAACATGCAGTCTAGCCATGAGTCCAGAGAATGGTGAAGTGTCACAGTTGCAGCAGTACAAAAAAAGGTGCAAGAATGAGTGTGACCAATCCAGTAAGTTGCTGGAATCAATGATTGTGCAGATGCTGTGGTAAGGTGGCTCTGTGTGATAAAATCTTATATCTTCCCTACTTTATGCATATGGTACCCCCCTTTTCTAGTAAAATGAATTAAATAAAGGTGAAACAAGCAAGCACACAAGTTCACAATATTTTCAGTGTAAATCCATTGGAATAATTTCTTTGTTAATTAGGATGAGAGAAACCACCATACATGTTTCAGATTAAACTGTAAGTGCAGCAATATTTTATAATCATTGTTGGGGGGGGGGGGGAATCACTTCAATGCATGAGAGAATCTGGAGGCAGTGACATTGATAGCACTGACATAGAATAGGGAAGAGTTCCTTTCTGTCCTCTTTCATCTCTATCACCCTAATGCTACAAAGAGGTGGAACTATGGTTTTCCCATTAATGGCAGAAAAAATAGAAAATGATGCTGGTGAATCAAGGAGCTAACTTTTTTAAAAAAATCAATTTATGTCCCATATTCCGACAGACCAGAATTCTGGACAGAATTGGAACCTGATTTAATTTGAATATGTTATCTTTAAAAATGGCAGATTATGCATATATTGTTGAAGGCTTTCATGGCCGGTATCACTGGGGTGTTGTGTGGTTTCTGGACTGTATGGCCATGTTCTAGCAGCATTTTTTCCTGACATTTCACCTGCATCTGTGGCTGGCATCCTCTGAAAATGCCAGCCGCAAATGCAGGTGAACATCAGGAGAAAATACTGTTAGAACATGGCAATATAGCCCAGAAACCACACAACACCCATGCATACATTGTACAGAATAAAGCACCTCCCTTACCACCACCACCACCACCACCACCACCCCGCCCATGGCTAACTTCCACTGCTCCTCCCTGTCGGGCTCCTCTCTTACAAATGCACTTTCATCCCTATCTCACCCAGGTTTTTAACTTTTTAACATTTTACGTCATACATTTGGCCCACCCTTTGTGTCTGATTTTATTATGCTGTTTTATATTGTTGATTTTATCTGTTATTTCATATTTTGTTATGTTGTATTTTGTTATTGTGTCTTTATTATGTTGTATTATTTTGGGGCTGGCCTAATGTTAGCTGTCCTGAGTCCCCTTTGGGGAGAGGTTGACAGATTATAAATAAAGATTATTATTATTATTATTATTATTATTATTATTATTATTACATGTACCAATGTAACTTTCTATCCAACTGACATTCCTAGCAGGTATTTATCTCATATTTCCAGGGCAGGCATTAAACTGATTTTCTGCAAACTTCTTTCATATAAACAACTCAGTCATTACTCCTTGCACTCAGAAATCCCTTAACACTCATGTGTCAGGGAGTAATGAAATATGGTGAGTGTAACCTTTGCTGTGTTAGCTTGTTTTTCTGGAGAAAAAAAATCCCTGTAACAATTCAAAAGAGATGCAAACTTTTTTCTAAGTTAACCCAAGTGAAGTCATATTAGCATTTCCTTCTTCTTTAGTTAAAACAGTACACCTTATGTATCCTTTTTGGGGTACCAGGTAAAGTACCCCAAAAGACACTGAGACATTGTTACTAAAATCCTCAAGTGAAAAAGGATGAGGAATAGGAGATGACTGCTGGTTTGATCCCTGAGGTTAAAATGGTAAGAAGGCATATGCTATGGATCTCTTCTGTATTATTAGGTCCTGACATGGGCCATTTATGTGATATTAGGTAAAGAAAGAACTTAATTATTAATATTACATTGAATTTGATAATGCATCTGAAGTTTCTGGGAGTTAGTACTTTAGTAACGGGATTCATTGCAAGCATCAAATAAAAACTATTTTAATTTTCTTTATATTATTTTTTAAAAATCTAACTACATCTATCAATGTCAGATACCATCAAATTAATATGATCAATGCATGTCCCCATTAATGAGCCTTTAGTCTTGGTATTGGCTGAAATATGATGAATTGTGTGCCCAAATGCAAAGTTCAATACATGTATGACATCTATGCTTAATAGTCATCTCTTGTATAAATACAGTGTCAGTTTACTCTCTGTTAATACTTCTTGTCCTTTCCCTTATGGCTTTTTAGTGACATCCTGAAACATTAAATAACAAAATGTCATTTTATTTATTCTATGAATGTATACATTATGTATTTTTGTATGTATTACGTATTTTTGTATATCACATCAAACAAAAGGTAAAACATAAAATATCAATAGAAATAAAAGGTATTTTAAAACACATTTTTAAAAAGAAAAGCAACAAGTATAAACATTTCAGAACATTAAAGGCCAACTATTTTATCACTTTAGTATTATTTAGTTTCTTATTGCTCATTTTTCACTGAAACCTTGCATTCTTGATATACGATATATTCTAATTTCTGTATTTTCATCCTGTGGAACTAAACATTGCAAATGTAAGGAAAAGGTAATCAAGAAAAATATATATATATCTGAAATGGACATAATATAGAAAAATTAGATCCTTCAAAAGATCAGGAAGCAAAAAGACTTAATTGGGCATAATTTTACTTATACTAAACTGCAGAGAATTCATTTCAAAAGTACTTACGAGAGGAGAGCCCACAAGAAAGCAGATAGGAGGTAAACAAAAGCAAAACAATTTCAGATTCATTGTGAAAGAGGAAGTATAAATTGTCACCAGCTTTTATGGAAGGAAGACAAATCAAACAGCCTAGGGGCTTAATTGCTCCTCACATAGTTCCAGTCATGTAAGGCCCTCATCTCCCTATCTTCTATCATATACTTCTAAGCTAATTTGTTGCCTTTTTCAATGTGCTGAAAGACTGAATGGCTCCAGTGTATGATTCCTACACACAATTTAGAGCAACCATGGGCAAACTAAGGCCCGCGGGCTGGTCATGGCCCTCTGGTCACTTATGTCCAGCACTCAAAATTTCTCCTGCCCTCTGGGCATAAGGATGCAATAATGTGCCATACCCTTATGCCAAAAGGGCAAAGGAGGAAAGCTTGCAGTGGCTGGGAGCCCTCTGGAGTGCTCTCAGTCACCGCATGCCTTCCTTGGGCCCTCCTCCTTGCATCAGGGCAAGGCGGGACCCCCTCTTAAGGCCAGGAGAAGCCCCCGGGCCAAGGGACAAGTGGCAGATGAAACACCTCCAAAGCCACCTCACCCACTGCCTCCCCCTTCCTTCTCATGGCATCAGAAAGAGGCAAAGGACCCTCCTTATGCCAGGAGAAATCCCTGGGCCAAGAGGGAAGTGGTGAGCAAAGAGGTTCCAAAGCCACCTTGCCCTCTACCTCCCTCTTCTTTCTCCTAGCATCAGGATGAGACAGGGGCCCCATCTGATGCTGGGAGAAGCCTCCGAGCCAAGAGGCAAACAGTGGGCAAAACGGCTCCAAAGCCACCTCACCCACTGCCTCCCACTTCCTTCAGAAAGGAGGAAACCATGAAAATGAACAAGATCTGGCTACCAGTATTAAAAAATTCTAAAATTGCAACAGCAAAAACAGCAGAGAGGAAACAGGCAGGGACATCTAATTACCTTTCAAGAGGAGTTTGCTCCAGGCACAGTCAGCCCATTGTATGCTAATCAAGGTGGTCAGTTGAAATATTCACACCTAGCCCAACTGACAAAAGTCCTTTGTCTCACCCTGGTCATTCCACAGATATATAAACCCTTTTTCCCATTTCCAACAGACCTCACCTCTGAGGATGCTTGTCATAGATGCAGGCGAAACGTCAGGAGAAATGCCTCTAGAACATGGCCATATAGCCTGAAAAAACCCACAAGAACTTTTAAAGTTTTTTTTTTACTGGTCAAGGGAGTAGGGGAGAGGGGAAGACTTGGACAATCCCATCTCCTAACATTATTTCTGTGCCAATATGTCTGAAAATCCATGTCCACTTGTTGTAAAGTCAATTTAGAGGTGTAAAGTAATGTATAAGTATACCATGTCTTGTTTTAATACAAAATCACCCATCCGCAAAGCTTCCAGAAGAAAAAATTGACTTTTAAAATAATTTTTCCTCAATGGAAAGTGTGAATGACTGCAGGACCTACAAAACCGACTTGAAGCAACTGCATCCAACAATTTTCTTTCAAAATGTCACCCCTTGAATAAAACCTGAACCTCGATCCAATGCCTGCTGGAGACTCTTGATTATGAAACTGGCGAGTCTTATTATTTTACATCAAATAAATGCTGTAAGAAAGTAGAAAATGAAATTTGAAGATCTATTTCAGAAAGGGACTGAGTGAAAGGAAAAACCAGCCTGCACAAGAGACATGGCCAACAGAGAGTTAAAGGAATAATAGGCAAGGCAGGAAATGAAGCAAGGCAGAAAGGTAGAACTACAGAATAATAAAAAGAAACTGACAATTGACTGAGCAGGACAGACAAGTGAAAGATATGGCAGTTCTGGAAAGAATGGCACAGAAAGCTACTGATGCAGGGCTTGAAGCTGAACCCAATGAAGCAGGACTGGTTAGGGCTGGAGTACAGCAGACTGAAGATAACAGAATAAGAGAAGTTTTCTTAAGGAGGGGAGGATTAATGGAATTATTGCCCTGCCACAGAGTAGCACCAAGTATCAAATCTAAAAACAAAGCAGAAGAAGAGAAAGAGATGGGATATGAAATCCCAGAGTTTAAAAAAAAGGTTGCAAGTTATCAGCAGTAACTGCTCTAGCTGAAGCTGTGATCCTGCACATAATGGCTCAAGCATAACTCCCACTAAAATCAATGGGATGTGTATTGGTGTACCAAAAGCACACTTTTTCAACTAAACAGCAAATAAGATATCCCAGAGCACTTCACAATGGAAGTTAATTATTTGTGTGTGTGTGTGTATCCTCGCATACTACAGAGCAACTTTAATTCTGCCATTAAAGAATGCATTTGGGAGTTATGCCACACTACAGAAATTTCCAGAGGTACCATACTTCAGGAAGATTGAGATGATAATGGGGCCATATCAGTTCCTGCACTCATTCAGTAGTGACATGTGACATCCATGTTGTGAGGAAGTATTAATCTTCTTTAATGCCACCAATATTCTGTGAGGAACCTTCTTACAATGTTAATTAAGCTGCCACCAATATGTTTAGAGACGCTGGTTTATGTCTCTGTTTATCCTTAGTTGTGTTGTGAGGTGATTTTGGTAGTGTGGAATGCACCAAGCATAAAAGGAATGGAGGAGGCAGGTTTGAAATACAAAGAGAACAAGTTTTATTGTTAACAGAACGTAATTGTTGCAGTTTTGAGAGTTTGAACTTGGCACAAGGCTTGACGTTACAAAATGGCTGGTTTGAGATACATTCAGCCTTCTGAATGTTACAAATCTACAAACTCCTTCTTTAGTGAAGTACTTATACTATTTCAGAGTTCCCTATTGTGAATGTCCACACTGTTTGCCCTATACTCGGAACAAACCACTGATCACCAGTCTTTCCTTACTGGCGATCCTTAAAACCCCCTCTGTTAGATTCTTTAACCTAAGTAATCTAACAAGGTAACACCTTCAGCTCTCTTGCTGAAGAAATATTCACAAATTCTAAGAACTGCTGAATTCTCACAGCTTCACAACCACAGAGCCCTAACTGACTCTCCTCTTCCCCGGGTCTCGTCCATCGGACTAAACTACTTTCCCTAGAGTCCTTTCTTGACTCTGCTATTTCCCAGAGCCCTTAACTGGCTCTGCTCTTCTCTGGGTCTCCTCCACCGGACTGGAGCTTAACTGCCACTTTCAAACCTTTTCCTCCTTAAGCTCCGCCCACCTCCTCTGAGGCTTTGTCTTGTCACCATGGCAACCTATCCCTCACAGCTAGGCCATGGCAATAAATGTAATACATAAATGCAGTTTAAACACAGTACGTTAAACACTCTATAATAAACATTTCTCTACACATGTCATTACACAAGATCAATGTTTTGGACCAATAATAATAAATAATAAATTTTATTTATATCCCGTCATCATCTCCCCGAAGGATCTCAGAGAGGCTTACAAGGCACTCCAGGGTGCGCATACAACAGGTAAATGTTTCCCATATTAGGGATAATGAATCATGATCTGTTAGGATCACTGACCATCGGAGTGTAGATCATGAACTGTTAGGATCATAACTTAATTGAGGTAGCAGAGTTGGTAATGGACAATCACTGGGCATGTAGATATTTTGTTTCTGTTTGATGCTTTCAGCAGATAATGATGCAAGCAGACTTCTTTTAAAGATAATAAATTTTGTTTACTGATAACTTCATGTATTTAAAGATGCAGGCACATTCTCATCAAGGGTTAAAATTTCAGTACTGTATCTTCAGTTGTATCTTGAACTTACAATCTTTAACAGTTTCTTCATAAACTATGTTGCTTTATACATCTCTTTTTAGTAAGAGTTTACTTTCAGATAAGCCTCAAAAGCTTCTAAATTCTTAACATGAGCTTCTGCACTCTGACAGACTTCTATACTCAAGCTCATTCAAAGTTCAACACACTTCTCTAGCAGTCATTCCTCAGTTGACTTTTCTTAACTGTTATCCTGTTTAAATCTGACCATTCTGAGTCAGTCATGTGACCTGCAGCCCCTCCCAATGCTTTAGGTATATAGACATAAGGAAACTGCAAATCAAATTAGACATATACTTCAGGTTATAAAATGACACATTCCAAAACAATTAAACATCATATAGAGGAGGCTTGAGAAGGTTGCTTCCCTCAACATCCCAAACTCTAGTTCTCTGGGTATTTTGGATTTCAACTCTCAGAATCCCCACTCATTGGCTGAAGCAGCAGAAGCTTCTTGGAGTTGAAGTTCAAAAGCCCTGAAAGACCAACATTTGGAAAACTCTATTTTAGACAAAGGAGAGGTATACAGTACCTTGGAACATGTATGGGTGTTTTGTCTTTTGGTTATGGACTTTCTAAAACAGTATTTTAAACTGGATAAATCCAATGATAAATCTGAAAATTACTTTTTCAGTATATTTATTATTATTGACCATTTTTGATGAGGAAAATACAAAATTCGCATATGAATGACTGATCTTATTGGTGAGTAGAACCAAAATAACAAGACCTTGAGAAAATGTTGAACGATGACAGCTTTGACACTGGTTGGTGGATTGCTGTAGATGCAAAATAGATAATAAACACCTGTTTTATCTCATGTTTTGTATTTAACAAGGGATCAAGGTTCATCCTCAATCAATTTGATGTAATGTTTTCGGTAAGATGTTTCGTGAAGTAATTCATGCAATGGAGCGTGTACTTATTAAATTTACTATTACTGCTGCAAAATAAATAAAATTATTTAGGGAGGGGAAACTGAGGAAATTCATCATATCACTGACTAATATCACTCCAGTTTATGTTGATGCTGCCTTTTGAAGCACATAAGAAATGGTAGTCTCAGCCTGAACATTGGAAATAGATGGGAAGAGAACAGCTCTTTTAGGCGTTCAAGGTTTCCACCTGTAAAGTAACATCACACTAAAGAGAAAGTGGTAATAAACCAGCACGACAATTTAAAACACTCTCTTTCTTTCTTCTGTTCAGTAATGGAAACATGAGATGTTATCAATCCCTTGTTCTTTATCTGACCAACGAATAATTAGCATTGATAATATTTCTGCTACTGATGTAAATAGAAATGAAGCTTTATCCTCATAATTCAGCAATAACACTTTCCTTGAATGGCAACTCCTGGCTCATTCCTTTGAAAGGCACTGAAGCAACACATCCCATAATGAACTCATTTTTGTAGCCAGTGTGGGTATCCCATTACGAAATATTGCTCATAGAAAATTACACTGTAATTCATTGTGAAGCATTACCACATTAAAATTAGAACAAAGACAACTCTATCTTTCATGGCCAAAAATGGGAGCACTAAATGTGAAGATCTGCAATGTTTGAAGAGTGATTTCATCCTGACTAATTTCCTCTAGTTCACTTCTGTGTTAGGGGTAGTAGTTACAGCACCCCATCTTGATTAGATTAATTGGGACTGTCCTTGCTGATCTGAAGGTTATAAATTGGTCATAGCATCAAGATTCTAATTCCACAGTGCATTAAGTTCCATGTGATCCTTTGACCCTATCTGTGTCCTTTGACTCTAACCACATCACTTGATCCCCGGACCAAATCCACACAGCCATCTTGGTTTTTTGGGCTCCAGCAGCCCAGAAAACTGAGAGGCCACCTACCCCTTTCCCAAAACAAGCCTTAAAATTTTGAAAACTTTCCAGGCCACAATTAAGGTGGTTCTTCAGTCCTCCTGGCATGTAGGAATTTTCCTCCCCCCCCCCCCCCGGTCTCTTGATGCATCATTTTTACACACCAGGAGGACTAAAGGACCACCTTAAAAGTGGCCCAGTACAATTTTTAATATCAAGTCTTGTTTTGGGGGGCTTCGTGGTGGCTGGATGTCATCCCAGTAGTTACCGGGATGGCATTTAAACAGCCCCCCCCCCCAGGAAAGCCCAGTCTGTTTGGGAAAATGGGCAGACAGAAATGCATGCCAAAGCGGGTTTTAAAAGTGGAAGTGCCCTCATATAACTCTGTTTAAAGCAGATAGTCTGCATTTAGAAAATGGATTATATGGCCAGTGTAGATGGGGCCATACTTGCAACATACGTACAAGAGATGTTTGATGTTCTTCTATGATATATTCCCTGTGACTTTGGCCTTGTGTTATTCTTCTTTACATAAAACAGATAAACCTCATATTAACTTATTCCTCTACTCAGAAATTTCCATGCATCAAAATGTACACATACATACAAAACCTGGATAGCTACTTTTGAAAAATAATTAGTTCTTGTTCTTATTCTGAGTCCCTCTCCAAACCTTGTAAAAATTTTAAAGCCATATCTCCTTCCCTTATTTTCAAAAGTAACAGCTGCCTTTAGGTGCTGGGTTTTGAAAAAGCTGAATCAAACAAATTTCTAGTCTAGGAAAATACACTCCTTTCCTAGCCACTTTGTCAGGATTTCAAAGCGTTGCAGAAGACAACACTTCAAATATGAATATTTGTTCTTTGCCATTGAAAAGTGGCAGTTGCACCATAAAGGGAGTTCAACTATCCCCTAATAAATTATAACTGCACTGTAACTTACTTATCCTTTAGTAATTGTAAAAAGGAAATAATTATGAATAGTTGCAGGTGTGTGCGCGCAGGGAGGTGGATCTCATTATGTTGAGGCAGGTCACCTTGAGGATTCTTTAGATCTCACAAAACTTTTCCTCTATCCAACCCATTTTTACAGGTTAGTTGGTCAAAATAATGCACACTGCATTGTTCCAGTGATAATATGTCTAACATATTAAGGAGACCCAATATAGTATTTACATGCTTCGTTTAGAACTGGTATATGGACTAAATATCAATCCTTGTGGCTATAGGGTGAGCTTCTCCAATATGGAGTCCATGTTCTGTAGACAGATACAATGATAAGACTGATTTCCCACAGCCCCCAAAGAATTTATTATTTCCATTTAGATATCCGCAAATGGCTTTGCTTTCAGTGTTGATGATTTCCATCTGAAGTTCAATTCATAAGCTAGCTGTGTTGATTCAAATGTAAATCGTGCCATTAATTTCACTGGATAATAGATCAGAGTTTATAGATCTTGACTTTGCAACTTTGAAAAGCATTTTGGATTAGATGAAGAACTTAATAGAGCAGCTTAAGTGCATGGACCCTGATGTAATGACATTACAGTGTTTTCAAATGCTGCCTTGAAAAAGGGACAAAAAGGATTACTTCCCATGATAATGTGATGGGTGGTGTAATGTGATTATGCTGTCCTTGCTTTTCCATTCAAACAAATTCAGCTGAGCTGATGGTTTCAGTATGATAGTACAGTTTGGAGTAAATCCTTGTATCAGCCCTAGGATCAGAGTGACAGTTTACACATTATGTTTCAAAGAAGATGAAGAATAAAGGATTATTAACTTTGGTGAAAATGACCATCAATATGGATGCCAAGACATCTGAAAAGGGATAAGGTATGGGTGATTTTGTGGATTTCATTTTCCAATTTTTCTCATCTTAAATCCATTGCATTTCATTTCTGCACTTACTGGTGATCTTAGGGCAGGAATAAGAACTATGTCCAGGGGGCCATGTGTTCCCATAACATGCATCCCCACCACCACCACAGACACCTCATAATTTTCGTCACTATTGGAAAGAGTGGAAATTCCTATTTTAAAATAAGACTGTATCCCTTTCATATTGCTTTTCTTTTTATACAACTCTGTCAAACAGAAAGCGACTTTCTGGCCCCTTCCAGTTCTGTTCTTTATGAGTAGAGTAGACTATGAAGAGTCCCTAGTGTAGTGTTTGCAAGACATCTATTCTTTGGTCCAGGTCAGGTTTGTTAGAATGTCCTGGACTAAGTATGGATAGAGACCGCCAGGATTTCTATTGTGTGTTTGAGAAGACTAGAACAGTTGTTCTGTGGCCCTGGGTAGAGAAGGAAGTATATAACAATAAGGCCTTCATCTTTTTCGTATTTAAGAAACTCCAGTCTCACTTCTGAGAACTCAGGCCTCAAGGAAGGGGTGAACAGCAGGGTAGAAAACTGACACTTGGACTCTCAGAAGTTTTCTATTTGTACTTCTTAGGAGACAAAAGAGTTCTAGATATTTTCCCTAATATGTTATTTTTAGTTTTTGTGATCACAAATTTTCTTAATGACGACAATATTGCTGTATTCTTGTCTCACATGTCCACTTTGCTGCATATGATTTTTCCCTATAATTATCTATTATTTATTTTTGTTAAAAGAACTGCACCACGAAATTTTGAAATGCTCAAATACTGAATGAAAACACTTTCAGACCATCTATTTATCTGGGAAGCACAGGCATTTTATATATCATTCCATCCTGCATGGGTCTTCGTGGAGGTTTTATTCACTGCATTCACTTGGAGCAGTAATTCCCAAAGTGGGTGTTACCACCCCCTGGTGGGCACTGCAGCGATCCGGGGGGGGGGGGGAGGTGGTAATGGCCACAGGTGCATTGGTGGACAATGAATAATTGTAAGGGTAAGGGAGCGGTGAAAGATAAAAGAAAGAAGAGAAGATTTAGAAAAATTGATTCCCAGGGGGTAGGCCAAATAAGTTTGGGAACCACTGACTTGGAGTGATTCCCAGATAAGTGATTAGGATTGCAACCTTTATAACTGGTTTCTCCTGGAACTAACCTGGAAACATTCATCAATTAATATAGATTTATGAAAGAAAGTGAAGATAATGTTAACAATTCTGTACTCTTTTCCAGGGACCAGAGACCAGCAAAAGCATGTTTATTAAAAAAAGGTTATTGCTTTCTTTTTGGGACTCGAAATGTTATTCATAATTGTTTTTGTTCCTGAAAGAAGCAGTTAGTAATTGTCTTCCTGCTGCCAGAAAGTTTTTGAAATGGTGCCATTTTTCAAATACTATTTGCAGTTCAGAATTTAATCTGTACAAAATTCACACATGTAAAAAATACCATGTGCAATTTTTGCTTCTTCCTTGGCAATTTTTAATGTAGCTGGAAACTTCATTTTTTGCACAGGAAGTAGAAGTTTCTGGAAATAACATGTTATTTCCTTTCTATAAATACTCCTTTCTACACAAAAATACAGTAAGCTTTGCAGAAAATGGGCTGTTGTAGGTTTTTCGGGCTGTATGGCCATGTTCTAGAAGCATTCTCTCCTGACTTTTCACCTGCGTCTGTAGCAAGGATCCTCAGTGGTTGTGAGGTACTCAATCGGTAGCCAGTGCAGCTGTTTGAGAATTGGGATGATACAACACCTCGCCAGCACCCCGGCAAGAAGACGAGCTGCCGCATTTTGCACCAGCTTCAGTTTCTGGATCACTGACAAAGGAAGGCTAATGTAGAGGGTGTTACAGTAGTCAAGCCTCGAGATGACCGTTGCCTGGATCACTATAGCCAGGTCATTCCTAGATAGGTAGGGAGCCAGTCGCCTAGCCTGACGTAGATGGAAAAATGCAAATCTGCTCACAGCAGAGACCTGGGCCTCCATTGTGAGCAGAGGGTCCAATAAGACACCAAGACTTTTTACAGAAGATGACGGACATAGTGTCTCACCATCCAGGGTAGGCAGCTGGATCTACCTCTCACCCGGACGGCCCAGCCAAAGGATCTCCATCTTCACTGGATTCACCCTCAACCTGCTGGCATGCAACCATCCAGTAACGGCCTCAAGGCACTGATGGAAATTTTCGGGTACAAAGTCTGGCCGGCCCTCCATCCTCAGAATGAGCTGAGTGTCATCAGCGTACTGGTGGCACTCAAGCCCAAAGCTTCGCACAAGTTGGGCAAGTGGTCGCATATAGATGTTAAATAACAAAGGCGAGAGGATAGCTCCCTGCGGGACCCCTCATATTAGAGACCTCTCAGAAACCATCCCTCCCCTCACCAAACTTAAGGGGTATCCCCCTAACCCCAGTCATGGCTAGGCGGTGGATCAGTATTGTGATCAACCATATCAAATGCTGCAGTGAGGTCCAATAACACTAGCAGCGCTGATCCGCCTTGATCCATCTGGCAGCGAAGCTGATCTGTGATGGCAACTAGCACAGTCTCCGTCCCATGCCCACTACGGAAGGCGGACTGGAAGGGATCGAGTCCGGCTGTGTCATTTAGGAACTGCTGCAACTGTTCTGCTGCTACCCTCTCAACCACCTTGCCCAGAAACGGAAGGTTTGAGACTGGACGGTAGCTAGAGGGAACCGAACGATCTAAGTCTGGTTTCTTCAGCAGTGGAGATACCATCGCCTCTTTTAAACCCTCTGGAAAAACTCCTTGCTCAAGGGAGCTATTTATTATATTCAACAGAGGTTCAAGTAATCCCTCCAGGCAAGATTTTACTAGCCAGGAGGGACACGGATCAAGGGAGCAGGTGGTTGGCCTAGTTGCGGTCATAATCCTATCGACAGCCTCTGCATCCAGCGGGGTAAACCAGTCAAGGATGGGCCCAGAGAGTGGCCATGGAGTCGCAAGTTCAGTCTCAGAGAATGCTGCTGAAACATGCCCATACCGCCCGAAAAACTCACAGCAACCAAATAATTCCAGCCATAAAAGCCTTTGACAATACAATGGCAACAATGTTTCCTCCCACAAGAACTGAATTGCCAAAAGAACTGAATTAACTCTTGGGCATTCTTAGCATTGAGGAATTTGATTTAGTTTTTTGCACTGTGTGGCTATTTGCATGCTGAGGCTCTAGAATGCAATACAAAATATAATTTCCCCCTCCAGGAGTCTAATTGGAGTTCCCATATGATGAGTTGCCACCAGCACCTCAGATCTTTCCATTAAATAAGCAATTTGGATTTAACATATTTAAGTGTCAAGATGGGAGGAAAGACATAAAACCATCTAACTTAATTGAGGTTATGCTGATCATTCTCTTTTTAAACAAAATACCACACTTGAGCAAGGATTCATAAGCAAAGTTAGTCAATCAAAACTCCAGAAGCAAAAAATCGTTGAAAGTAATGTACGGCATGATAAATCATAGGGCCTGAGTTTATAGACTGTACTGGGAAGATTTTATAGTTGATCTGATTAGAGAGGTTGGAAACTATTACATTTACACATACATAGCACTTTTTCTCCCAAGCTGGAGGCTTATATAGTGCTGAGCATCAAATATAATTCAAATTCATATTAACATCTGGAAAGTTTATAAAAACAGAAAAGAGAAAGGTTTACTAGACTAACATCCCTCATATGGCTATACATTTAACAATAGGGTCATTTTAAAGCAAGGTAAATAACTAAAGGCCAGCATTACTAATGTTTTGGTCCAACATAGACATTCACACGCATACACTCTGGCTGTATAACCCTTTCCTACAGCAAGTCTTAAGAGCTCTCACCACCAGAGTTTGGAAATAACTAGGCAAAGTTATCAGTTTCAAACATTTCAGTTTAGTTTTCCAGCTTTGAAAGACTCAGCTCAGCATGTGACAAAGGAAGATGGAAGGAGAGAAGATGCTTCTCAAGTTTACCTTATGTTTATCTGCCTGAGCCTAAATTGACTGATCTATCTATGTCCCTGTTTTTGGTCTCTAGAATTCTTTAGAAAAAAATGCTTTCAGGGAATTTGCAATAAGCATTCTTTATGGTCTCTTTTTGACACCAAGAGCAGGCAAACTAAGAATTAATAATCAAAATTAAAGAGCATGTTGGAAAGTGTCAAAAATAAAGTGGAGACAATGAAACCCATTTCCCTTTTCTCTGTATCAGTGATTACAAATTGATTTTCCCCTTTCCAACTATCAACATATAGTAATTACTTTTAAAAGCCAGTGTGCCAAGCTACCCTGTCTTTCTCCAAAATAATGTCATCCAAAGTGGCAACAATATCTGTTAAAAATAAATAAATCAAATCCTGATAAAACATAGAATAGCATTTATAGCAAAATAATACCCTGTTAAATGAACTTCAAGATGAAGCTGCCTTTATTGTTGAATGAAAGGAAGCAATGGAGAGTTGGAAGAGCAGAGCTATTTGATTATTTCTCTTATTATATAATGACATCAGTGTACAGAGGTCCAATCTACACAGGCCTCAAAATCTGGAAATGGGATAAAAGGAGTGTCCAGAAAAGGCACAGCCCCATTATGTGCTGGATTGTGCATTTAGCCCAACACAGCACATTAAAAAAACTCACCAGAAAGTCCAAAATTGGGAATAAAATGTGCTCCAGCTGACTAGTGTATAGCTGGAATTTGGGAGCAGGAATTTGCTTTCTTCCATTTGTTTCTGATGCAATAATTTCTATATTGGACCCTCAGTGCCATGAGCTAATATTTCAGTGCCATGCATTGTGTCACTTCCTTTTGCCATCCAACCCTCAAAATAAAGAGACCACACAACAAATATGGACAACTTTTATTAATGTTACCTAATTAACCTTTGTAACTCGCAGATAATTCTAAAGAGTGATATGAAGTTGGTGTGTATAACGCTGAGGCAGTGGCCATCCTTGACCTACTCCTTGGCTAATTTGGGCAAAACATCTGGATCACTGGCTGAAATAACCCTGCGCAAACTACTAAGGGAAACGTGACTGAGAATTCTTCCCCAAGGATTTATTGAGACCAGATTCCCCCTGGTCCTAGGCTATTTCTCTTCACCCTCACCTCAATTATTTGAACCACAGGTGAGGATTTCTGTTCCTGGCCTACACACAAAGGGGGTGCCTTAGGCATACACCAAAATGTAAATGCTTTGCTGTTTTCTGATATGACCTATTTAAAACTGTACCTTCCCAATTCACCCTCTTTGAATATTATAGGGTAGGTGAATCCAGCCCCAAAGGTGACTAATTAATTATACTGTTAATGGGCAGGAGGGTGGGTTCAGCTTGTAGATGCAGAATGAATTCAAGGGTTGGATTGCTAACCATGTAGCTCTGCCCCCAGAAAGTAGCTTCAGCCAGAGCTGATTTGTTTTAGTCTCTTTCTTGGTGGAGGTGGCAAAGCACCTCCAATCCCTCAGCTGTGCAGGGGGAGGAAAGTTTATTCTTACAGATATCGATACACAATATTTACCTCTTTCATTTTTCCCTTGGTATCTTGGTTTTTAGGTCTGATCCTGAGGTTATTTGGCACGCTGATTTAGAAAACTGCATCAGCTCTAGTTTCTTAAATATGGTTATCATGTTTTTGTTTTTTATGGACAAGCATATGGTGACTGTCTGGTAGATTACATATGTTTTGCATCTCAAAAACTAAAGCTGAGAGCAGAAACCAGTGCCATTTTTGGAATCAACAGATCAAATATACTAAGAAACTGTCGTACCTCAGAAAAGAATCACCTTGCTTCAGACACCAAACAGCACACAAGCAATAGTCTTTATGGTTTATTAAAGTAAAAGATAAAAAATTCAAAAAGGCAAAAGTATAGTTCCAAAGATCAATATAAGGTAACACTGGAAAACAGGATCCATGAAGATATAAGCAAGGCAAAGTCTCATGAGAACATGACAAAGTCCTGAAACCATGAATATGAAAACTGCAAGATAAATCCTAAGTCTCTTGGCTGAAGCGAGAAGTTGCTCTGACACTGGGGTATTTTCAAACAGCCTGTTTAATACCCTTTGGAAAACATGCAGGCGTTCCTCTGGCCCTTGGCCTCCCTCTCTCTCTTGCTAGTGATTCTCACACTTCTTCTAACCTTAAATTCCAAGCGATCAGTTCGATCTAAAGCTCCGGCCTCATCAAGGTCAATCTGTTCATTAGTGCTTCCTTGCTCATTATCTGGCTGAGAACAATTGTCCTCCCTTCCTGGATCAAAATGCACCTGGCTTTCAGTAGTTTCATTATCAACAGCGTCATCCCCTGCTGTGGGAAACAACTGAACTTCTGTACCCTGTTCTTCCTCGTCTATCACATCACTTTGCACCTGACTGTGAATCTGAATCCCATCATCCTCATCAGACTCATTGACACTATCACTCTGTGATTCCAGCTGAGTCACAACAGAAACAAGTCTAACATTTGAGGCACCAAAATGAGTCCAAGATTTACACTATATAAGAGTTTGGGTTTTGCTTGTATTTACCCAAATAGCTTTTCCACGTGTTGCCACCAAAAAGCAATCCCCATGTCAAGTTTTCCTTTCTCACCCCATGTATGGAAGCATGTAAAGCAACAGCATCAAACTGTGTAGCTATTTTCTCTTGTTATTGATCCATTTGGAAGGATCATCAGTACCATGAGCTGACATTACAGTGCAGTGCATTGTATCACTTCAGCAAAATAGAATGAGCTTTCATTACAAATTCCTATAACTGTCCTTTGTTGCTTAAGTCCAACTGCTTGTCCCCACAGCTGTAAGGCTCATTGGCGCAAAGGGAGTTACAAAACTATGAACTGCACACTCAGAGGCCAATTCAGTGGGCCTGCTTGTTTGAAATTCACAACTGGATTTAGACTTGCAATGCCGAATACAGTTAGTATTTTTGGTAGAAACTATTTTCTTGTGTGTATATGTTTAGCTATATTCTGAAAAGGTGCCATTCAACTTGAAGATGGAAGCATAAGGAAACACAGACTGAAAAAGTTCTCTTTCCCTGTGGAATAATTTTATTTGAAAAATGTCAAATAAGAAGCATGCTTTAGAAGCAGAGTGTTTCTTTATCATGGATACTATATTCTCTGACTTATCTCATTGCTGAAGCACACTGAATTTTCTATACTTCCCAAGAAACTCTTAGCTAAAGCTAGAAGTGCATATTAAATTTCTTTTTAACAATGGGAACATGCAGTCTCTGCTGGCCTGCAACGGAGCCGTCATGCATTTGAATAAAGTGCTAATTTATAAAATATGTGGTACACTTTCTGTCATTTATCTCTTTCTGATACAACTGGGCTTTCTCATTTTTAGCATTCTTCAGTTTTTTAAAATGTCACTGCAATCAATATTCATTTTCTTGAGGTGTTACTTTTGCCTTAAAGGGAAATTTCAATTATTCCAAAGGTACTGAAGCTACGGTTAAATAAAGAAATTCGAAGTATGTGGAAAAGCAAAATGGACCATACTGAACGTACAGAGTCTGACAAGAAAAATCAGTGCAGTGAACAAGATCTACTGTTACTAAACAATGTATAATACTTAGACCAATAGCTTTCCACATTAAATACAGTTCTATTTTGGTTTATTTTACTTTGTATTGTTTTACTTAGATATGTGTAAGAAATATACTTTGTCACAGTATTTTTTTGTTTTGATAAATTGATCAGTTCCACACTTTTTGGAGGGCATTTATACTGTAGAATTTGGTGAGGCATCAGCACTTTCTGGCAAGGAATGCCTGCCATAGGATGCCTGCCATAGATGCAGGTGAAACATCAGGAGAGAATGCTTCTAGAACATGGTCATACAGCTCAAAAAACCTATAACAACCCAAGGCTTCAACTTTCATGATTCTGTAATACTGAGCCATGTTTCCGGCGGAGGCGGTGTTGGTGCTGTGGCTGCTTAAAGTAGTGTCAAACTGCATTAATTCAACAGTGAGGAGTCCCTTTGGACTAAGCATAAAATGGGCTGAACTTGCAGAGGCCCAAATCGTACTTTAGTTTTACCAGATATGAAGCTCTTCTAGCAAAATTATTCAGGAGCTATGGTATGGAAGGGCATGGGTTGAGGTGGTCTAAGGTAAAAGGCAATGGCCCCAGGGACCTCTTCAAAAGGGGCATTTTTGTCACTTTTATGCATAGAAAGGACAGGGCCTGCAGTGCACCATCACACAATGCACGGCAGGCCCCACCCACATTCCTCCCAAAGTGGAGAAAGATGGAGCTACCCATACTTTCTTCCCCTTTTTGCCATGTGATGGCAGAAAGGGCTGTGGGAAATGTGCATTGCCACACATTGCTGCCCTTTCTTCCATCTGATGGGGGAGGGGAAAGATGCCAAAGCACTCTCTCCCATCCCCTCCATGTAATGAGGGGAGAAGGGAGGGCACACAGGCACCACAAGCCGCTCCACTCGCCTTCCCTTCCACCGACGATTGTTGGCACAATGGCATGGCTGTGTGAAGAGGTCCCAGAAAGTTCTTCTAGTGTCCAATTTCCAATCAGTTACTATTTGGGTTAGGGGAGCAGCTGGTCTGTACATGATACCAATCCACCCTGATTTTACATCCTAGGGTAAACTATTCCAAAAGGAGATACTTAATACAGGTTGAGTGTTCTTAATGCAAAATGAATGGGATCAGAAGTGTTTTGGATTTCAGAAATATTACAGTTTTGGAATACCTGTATTGGCATTTATGGATATAATGTGACATGTTGGAGATGGGAGTCTAAAAGCAAAATTCACATATGTTTCATATACACCTTATACATATAGCCTGAAGGAGATCTTATACACTATTTTTTGTTAATCTGTATGTGAAAGAAAGTTTGTGGACAATGAATAATCAGAAAGCAAAGATGTCACTATCTCAGCCATTAAGTTTGGATTTTGGAGTATTTCAGATTTTGTAATTCTGAAGAAGAGATGCTCAACCTGTTCAGCTCCCTAAGAGATTCCAGAGGGCAATGTTGCATTGTCCATTTGACTATATGCACATAAACTTCTCAACAGTTGCCAGTTGTTGTCTTAACAAGAAAATTCGGGCAAACAATTTTTATAATGTTGTTCTAAAAATTTTAAATTGTATTTTATGACTACTATGGCATCAAATCATTGCCAGATTTAAGCTGCCTTGAGTCACCTTTGGTCTGAGAAAGGTGGGATAGAAATCTGACAAATAAATAAATAAATGTGTCTATTGAGACGCATAACAAAATGCATAACAAAAGCATCTTCTAGTTGTCCTTAAGAGATTCCAGACGGCAATGTTGCATTGTCCATTTGACTATATGCACATAAACTTCTCAACAGTTACCAGTGCATTCATCCACTACATGGTTGTGTTGAGGCTGGGAGATGCAGGAAGAATGTGAGGAAGTGGGGGCTGCTGCATGAAGGAGTTGGTACATTCTTCCCTCTGAAATTGCCATAAAATGGCATGCACTGGCATTATGCAGGTGAGTGACACTAACAGGATGCCAACTGTGATGGAATATGATGTGATGCAATGCGAAGAAATGAGCCTTTGCAAATAACAGGTAGCATTTTAAAAATGCAAACTGTGTCAGCTGGGGATGGAGGGATTACAGTAGGCAGTGAGGGGGAACTGAAGCTATTCCTTCTTGCTTAAGTCTGGGTAAGAAATATCTATTTAGAAAATATTGTTGGGATGATGTATGGACATATTCCAGTTGTACAGTACAGGTGTTGTACTTCATCTTTTGCCATATACTGTAAAACAAAGAAATTGCATGCCGTCTCCAATACTTCATTACTTTACTTGTTTATATTACTACTATATATATTCTGTATAATACGGGTGCTGCTTGCCAGACAAAAAGTAAGACAAAAACCGTTAATTTAAGAGATCTTTTGATCCAAGTTAGGTGTTCCTAATTGACTTATTTTGGAGAATAAAGTAGAGATCAGTAGTGGCAGATAAACCTTAGAGAGTTAATTAAGGAGTCACTTGGATGAGTTCTACATGGAAATAATCCATATACAGGGAACAGTGGGCAGGTTTGTGGCCCTTCATGTGGAGGAAGTTAGAAAATGATTTATTTTCTTCATTTGCATGCAGGTACAAATAGGTTTCAAATATGTCTATTCAGAGCAAAAATAGACACCAGGGCTTTCTTTTGTGCTTGATGTACTATGCAGTTATACACTTCTTTTCTCAGTTAAGATCATCTATACAAAATGCAATGTAGTGCTTATGCTACATTCACATGAAGAAAAGCAGATAGCATCCTATGTTCTTCTAAAAATAATTTAAAAGAGGCCTAAGGTGGCCCTTCAAATTTTGTCCAAAAGAGAAAAAAATGAACCACTGAAGCTTAATAGGAAGCACCTCTGTGTTATATGAATTCAGCTTCAATTTGTTTTTCTTAATCCAGCCTTTTGCTTCCTTCGGGCATTCATTCAAATGAGTCACACTAACCTTATCTAACTGTTTTTGAAGGCATGGATGAAAATTTGGGTGCCATCAGCATCCTGCCTCATGCCTCTATATGATCTCTTCCAGTGGTTTCATGTAAAAGTTAAAAGCATTGGGGATAGAATGGCACCTTGTGGAATGCCATATAACTGCTCCTTTTTTGAGGAGCAGCTATCCCTAAGCACCACTATCTGGAACCTGCCTGAAAGCTACAATTAGAGCCACTGCAACACAGTGGTTCCAGCCCAATTCCCATGGGGGCCCTAGATGTTTCAGAGGGATACCATGGTTTATGGTATTTAATGCCACTGAGCAATCTAAAAACAACAACAGGGACACACTTCCACCTGTCTGTGTTAAGATGGAGATCATCCACTAAAATGACCATAGCAGCCTCATCTCCATATCCTGCTCTAAAGTCAGTTTGAAATGGGTCAAGTAAATATGTGTCATACAAGACTGCCTGGAGTTAGATGACAACTGTCTTCTCAATCATCTTGCTCCAAAAATAAAGATTAGACTCTGCTCTGTAATTGTTAAAGTCCAGAGGATCCAAGAAGGGCTTCTCCAGTAGTGATGTAACTACTACTTTTTAAAATACAGGATAGACAGTTGCCTTCCTTGAGAGATGCATTAATAATGTGTTGCATTTGAAATCAAAGTGCATCTCCTTTGTAGATGACCAGCTAAGAAGGGCAGAGATCAAGAAAGCAGGTTGTCCTCCTTACTTGCATTAACAGATTGTCCACATCAGTAGTACTCACCAATAGAAACTGACTCAGAGTAATTCCACTCACAGAATTGCTGGACAATCCATTATCGACTTCTGCTCCAATGACAGCATCTAAGTTGGTTCTTATGCAAGAGATTTTATCTGCAAAATGGTCATTAAAGCCATCACGGTGAGCTATTGAAGGTTCTAGCAGTGGGTTCAGAGGGGAGGGTATCTGAGTTAAACCTCTCACCACCCTGAATAGCTCAGCTGGATGTGAATTCACAGATGCAATACATGCAGAGAAGAAAGCTTTATTCACTCCCATGTACTACTACCTTATAGGGGAAAAAATGTCCTCTATATCATGTATTGTCGTTCATCTCCCTTGCAGTTCATCCAGCTAACCCCAGTGCTTTTCTTAGCAGTCAATCTCTGTCACTGGAAGTATGTTTGCCTAGATGAGAAGTATTTGGGAAGACACCTGCAGGGAGACGAGTTGCAAACAGGGAAAGGTCTCTGTATGTTTTACCCCATGCTCCTTTTGATATTATAACCAGACATTACTATATTATTTTTGCATAATTGGGATAAATCCACATTTAAATACCCAGTTCTGCACTGCCACTTCTCTTTTGACCCAAAATGATCCAGAAAATTATCCAAAACATATGCTTAACTTCATAAACAGATGAGCTATTGCTCCAAAATTATTAGTTACATGAGCTTGAGACACATGGCTAGCATTGCAAACAGGTGCCCACTGTGAAGGAGTGAAGCTTTTGAGAAGCAGGAACTGCTGCGGAGTAGCTGTATTGATGAAAATAAATCAACTGCAGGTGCCTGTATTGATGTGAGGTTAATAGGAGTCAGGTAGGGGAAAAGGGAATTATAATACAGGCTAGATAAGTTGTAATCAAGGAGTCCTTGAACCCAAATTAAAATTAGTAGTTCCATTAAACACATTAAATGCCAGCCAATGTTTAATCTTTCTTTTTTATGAGTTTTATGCTGGGTTCCTTAACAATAGCCTTTGCCATATCAGTTAGCTCTAGTACTACCAATCAACATCCCTTTTCAACTGAAGTACTTACATTCAAACAGATGAATTTATTGACTTCCATGGGATAAAACATATTTAAATCCCAAGGGTATAGATTCACCAGATAACAGTCTACCAGTAGGAGAATTTGTATGGTATAAATTAAATTCAATCTGCAGAAATATGTAAAGTAATATGTAAGAGTAAAGCAATCTATACAGTTGGGGTGGGTAACATTTTGGGGACTGGTATAACTGAAATTGAGACATGTCCCAACAAGTCAGTTTTAAAAACAGATATGGCTAAATGGATTGGACAGCCTGAGGACATAATAGGTGAGCTCAAATCCAGATATAATTGCTGCCCAACATAGAAAATTATGAGACAAGACACAGAAGACTGTGTTGCAAAATTGGCCACTTTATGTAATCTTTTCTACATATTTATTGTTGTCTTCTTGACAGCTGAAAAAAGAGGAGCACCCTAGTTTGAGAGTAGCTGAGGCAGGAGGTCTCTTCCCAGAACCCCACAACTGTTTCCCCTTGGTAAAAATACCTAAGCTCCAAAGGTCACCTCCGTTGAGGTCCACCAGACTCCTCTGGAGAGCTCAGTAGATGAGCTCTCAGTAGTACCTCTTGCTATGAAGATGTAGCCAGTTGCTTCGATGATCACTTCCATGCTCTTCACCGACCCCTAAATGGTTATTTAGGGCAGTCAATAGCTCAACTGTAAGTTAGGTATGGAACTTTGGTTGTAATAAAGAATGGAAGGGAATATCATCTTTCAGTAGTCCCTTTACAAACCACTGCAAAGACTAAGATCTTCTGGGGAGGCCTTGCTCTCTGTTCTGCTACTGTCACAGGAACGTTTGGTGGGGACGAGAGAGAGTGCCTTCTCACTGATTGCCCCCCAGCTATGGAACTGCCTTCCTTGCAAGATTAGATCAGCCCTCTCCCTTCTATCCTTCAGAAAGATGGTAAAGACCTGGTTGTGGGACCAAGCCTTTGGGGCAGTGCAATGATGCAATAATAGGGAAACCTACTCCACTGACCATAGCCAGCATGGTGTCTTGAGATGGTTTTAAACAGCTGATTTTAAAGTAGATATGACAGATTTTAATGTTTATGTATATTTATAGTTATCTTATGTCCCGGCATGGAATGTTTGCCATATATATGTTGTGTTCTGCTCTGAGTTCCCTTCGAGGTGAGAAGGGTGGAATATATAAATGTTTCAATAAATAGATAGATAGATAGATAGAGCATATCTTTGGGCAGTACATAAAAACATTCCCCAATCTTCATTGGTTAGCATGTAATATTAAGGTGAGGCACTGATACCACACCTGATTTTCTGGTACCTGATGCTGGTTTGAAAATTGAGATCAGTCCAAAGATGAAATGGATTGATCACTCAACTTACTTTCCTCTCTGTTTCAGTGGGACATGATCGAGTTGACCTCATTCTTGATCAAGTCACAATTGAAGAGGATTGTATTATAACACAGTACAACCAGGTGAAAGGTTACAGTCAAACAGCTGCTAATTACATTCATAAAGATCTGGGATAGCTTTTTTTTATAAGAGAAATAATTTATCAAAACTATATCTCATTTGTTCTTTCATCCAAGCTGGACAGGAGTTGTTAGGATGAGTTGTACAGATTAACAGGATTAGCTTTGTTTGTACAGGCAGAAAGGAAAAAGTAAAGAAAAAAAACCATAGCAAGCTGGGTCTCCCAAAAACCGCTTTGCACTCAGTTTCAATTAGATGGCTGGGCTATTGCTCATTCTATTTAATAGACCTTCTGCCAAGAATGAAGCTCTCTGAATTAATATAGATGAAGGGAATAATATTGCAGCAGATAATAAAAAGTAGAAATAATTTTAAATAGTATTTCATCATTTACAATTCACACTTTCCAAAATGACTACCAAATCATTGGATGGATTAAAGTAGTTTGAACAGAAAAACCTCAGGACTTCATGCAGAATGGAATTAGGTTTCCGAAAGCAAATATGCATATTCAGATATATGAACACATATATCTACAGCAGTGTTTCTCAAACACTGCTCCTCCAAGTATTTTGGACCTCAGGTCCCAGAAATCCCAGCAAGCTTACTAGCTGTTAAAATTGTGGGAGTGGAAGTCCAAAACAATTGGAGGAGCAGAGTTTGAGAAACACTGATCTACAGGATTCCCAGGGCAGGCTTTAGGTTTTAGGAGACAGTTAATACAGCACCTCCTATATTGTTGAACTCAACTGGCAGGCTAATCTGAAACCAAAACCAACAGGTGACCATTTAAATTTTCCACAAGGCCTCTGATAAACTTGTGAAATTGTGATACTCCTCCACTCCAGTATAAAATTAAACTGGCTACTTGTCAATCTAGGGGCCAAGCAATGTGACAGAATTGGTGGTCCTGGCTAGCTGTCCAAAGATATCTTGCGATGATTCCAGTCTTGAGTACTGGAATGTAAATGTAATAAACTTTTGCTGACTGTATGCTCAAAATCACTTCAGACAGATTGCGTACTGTTTGTTCATTACCTTGCCCTGGTGCATTTATAAACAAGGTAAGATGATTTTACGACTTCATTAAAATAAATTATGATTAGTGTGCAGAAATATGTCACCCTTTGAACTAGGTGAGTATATACTGAAGGTGAACATGCAGGCATAAACTACAAGGTTGCTACATCTGTAATTTCACTTGACTGCACATTTTCATTATGGTTTTTAAAAATCTTTTAAAAGTTATATGCTTTTAATCAGCCATTATTCTGCATTTTGAACACTTGATGGGGCCAAGCTGCCCTAAGAGGTTTTTTTCTTTTTGAGAACAAAGCCTTTACAAAAAAGTCTACTAATTTTTCACTCTTATAATTTTAATATGATGACTTCTATTAACCTATAAAGGCTGTAGTTTGCAGCAGTATGTTTCAGATATGTAAACATGCAGAATGAAATTGTTCTGATTGACACAGATTCATTGTGGGATTCTTTTAAAATAGAATGTTAATCTGAAAAATTAAATAAGTGATTTGATGGGCCAGTGGTGTACTTCTAGAGAATATCTAGCGGAACCAGTGACCTACTATTCATGCTTTCACTCTCTCATACTTTCTAAATCTGGGAAACCCACTGGAGTATGTTTTTTTAAAAAACTAAAGAATGCTCCATTGGAAGAGGAAAGATGCTTGGAAATTCCTGATTCAATTGGTTTTGGATATAGAAATACACTATTGGATATAGGTCAAAGAAAGACAAAACAGATAATCCAAAATTGATACAGTGATAGGAAAAACATCAGCATAGGAACAGAGGAGAGAGCAGAATAGGGGTGAAGTTCTGTGTCTGGCTTTATCACAGCAAATAGTTCTACTACAATTTTCCATTCCCAAAGCTACAGGTAAAGAATATTGAAGTAATATTTGGAAGGACTGATCCAACTGCTTTTGTATCCAACTGCATTCTACTTTTGAATCCAACTGCATTCTACTTTTGTAGTTATATTTCCCAGAAACAGAGGCATTTAAACTATTTTAGAGGTGTCTGCAGGACCTAGAAAAAACATAACATTGCTACATCTGTGTGATCCATCTCCATTTCCCACTACTTTTTAAAAAAATAAAACTGTTTATTTTGGTTATGATACATAACAGAAAAGCAAATTGTGGCAGATATAATCAGGTAACAATATTTTTAATGTGTACATGCCTATCTAACTTAGTCAATCAACCAGTTAATTTTGACATTGAGTACAAATTATCAGTTACTTAACTTAAAACATATAGACTTGCTATTTCTGCATGTTATCCACTACTTTCAGTTAAAACTTTCTATTCAATTTTTCCATAACATTCAGAACATCAACACACGGCATTTTACACACAGCAAACCATACACTCATCCCAGAACCCTTATCCCACACAAAATAAAACCTTCCCCACACACGTGCACCCTTCACCATGACTTCCAACACTGAAACACTATGAAGCCTGTAAGCCTATTTATCTATCCTTATTCATGGTAAACCTAAATTCCTAATGGAGCTCCTCTATATTACTGACTCTCTATTCAGATATGCCATGACCAACTTCCATTTTTCTAAAAAGTCCCCATTGCTTTTATTCCTTCTGTTATAAGTTAGTCTGGCCATTAGCATATATTCTCACATTCTTTCCCTCCAATCGTTTTTGGTTAAACCTTTTTCCCCTTTCCAGTCTTTGGCTATGGTCAATCTTGCCTCTGCAAAGCTATATTGATATATTTCTATTATTCTAGTCTGTCTTTTTTGATGCTGGTGTCAAATGAGGACAAAGCGAAACAAAAATCGTAAACTGTTTTCATTCACAGAATCATAAAAACATAAAATCGTGGAACCAAAAGATACAAGGGCCACTTAGTCCAAACCTATGATGTGAAGGAATTCACTACGAAAACACACCCAACAAATGGCCATGCTGTCTATCTAAATATTTCCAAAGAAGAAGAGTCCAACAATCTCTAGGGCAGTCTATTCCACTGTCACACAAATTCTTGTAGTCTCAACAAAAGTTTAGGTGCAATTTATTTCCTTTAAATTTGAATCCATTGGTTAGTGTTCTAGTATTTGGAGCAGCAGAAAACAAGGTTGCTTCCTCTTCCACATGATATGTCTTCAGTTATTTACATATGACCATCATATAATCTTACCTTTCAGCTACACATTCCCAGTTCCCTAAGAAAAGTTTCATAGACACTTTGTGCCATTTTAGTCACTCTTTATCAAACTTTTTCCACCTTGTCAGTAACTTTCTTGGATTATGGTATCTAGAACTGGACGCAATATTCCAGGTGAGGCCTGAACAAAATAAAACAGAATAGAATGGTGTTCTGAATCCCTACCCTTGAGCCCTGCACTTATATTTTTGATATATTGCAGGTTTCTTGCCTAGAGATATGTTAATCGTATGTATCATTTTCATTGCAATTGCAAATGAGAGAAACTAAGAACCTCATAAGATAGACCAAAATTCGGCAACATATGCCAGTTCCTCTTCATTTTGCTATGGAGCCCACCAGCCCCATCCCACAATTTAAATCACAGTTTAAATTGGGGACCACAGTTTACACTGGGGACCAAAGTTTAAAAGAGATATTAAAAAGCTGGAAAGTGTCCAGAGGAAGGCAACTAAAATGATCAAAGGTCTGGAGACTGTGCCCTATGAAGAGTGTCTTAAAGAACTGGGTATGTTTAGTATGCAGAAGAGAAGGTTGAAAGGAGACATGATAGTCATGTATAAATATGTGAAAGGGTGTCATAAGGAAGATTGAGCAGGCTTGTTTTCAGAGCAATGGATACAAATTACAGGAAGGAAAATTCCACTTGAACATTACGAAGAACTTCCTGACCATACAAGCTGTTCAACAGTGGGACTGTCTGCCTCAGAGTGTGGTGGAAGCTCTTTCCTTGGAGACTTTTAAACAGAACCTGGATGGCCATCTGTCAGGGATACTTCAATTGTGCTTTCCTGGTTGGCATAGGGTTGGACTAGATGGCCCATGTGGTCTCTTCCAACTCTATTATTCTATGATGCACAACTGCTTCTGGCAGAACTCCATAGCAAAACTGAAGAGGGACTGGCATACACTGCTGCGGTGGCATCTCTTTGCATTAGCAACAATGAGGGAAACCAGGTGGTGAATGCTTCCCTCCATGGGATGAGGTTAGGGGTAAGTCAGGAGATGTGGGGCGTGGGACAACAGGACCACCATATTCACCAGTGAGCACCACGGGATTTGCCATCATCTGTGGTGATTCCAGCAGCAAATGTGATGAGGCTCCTTCACAAAAAATCTCAGAAAGAAAAATAGCCTGATTTTTCTGAATTTTTCTGAAAGTGTAAGATTCAGGGTCCTTTTTAATTGCTCTTTGCAAGCCAATCCAAATCAAATCAGGCTGTTTTCAGAATTCTGGAAGTCTGGACTGAATCTTGCAGTTGGCTCACATCGCCGGTATCTGAGTGACAAGATGTATCTTTTAGATCTTCCTTCTGATTCCCTTCTTTTTTCAATCCCCTGCTGTCTATCTACATGTCTTCTTTCTGCACTATCTCTGGGTCAATTAGTTAGAGTTTTGGAAGTGTTGGCAAGTAATCACTTTCTTTTATTGTAAAGCCAACTCTCATTGAGGTTACTGAATCAAGGAATATACACAGAGGTTTTGTCCAAACTAGGTTAGGCACACTGGTTTATCATTTACCTCCAGAGCTTATTTTAAGCCCCTTCATTATGAGTATCTTTAGCTACCAAGGTAATGCCACCCTAAGGAGCAATAGGCTGTTTAGTTGTCCTGCAAAGGGGTCTATTTACTAGATATACACTCCTTTATTGCTGAGTTAGTTTCTTTTCCTTTTCCTTCCATTTAAATTATCACCATTTCTTCCACCCTGTCTTTTCTACTTTTCACAAATGACCAGTGGTTAAAATGGAGTTATGGTGTTCACTGTGGACTGCAGTGAAAGAGCTCCCCCAAATGGATGATTGTTTGTTTGGATTATATACTCATTAGTGCAATTATTAAAATTTGATTGAAACAAAATCTTATTTAACAAACAGCTTAAATACAGCACCTGCATCTTTAACCAGATACACATAGACAAACTAACCTTTTTAAAGTGAAAAATTCAGATTATTGATGTCCCACATGATTACTCCAGTACACATACCCCCATTTTACAGAAGTAAGCATTTAATTAATGACTTGAAGAGGCAAACCCCAGCAATTGAATCCAAGCACTAAAGGAATACATGTGGTGAATTGAAGTCATACTACTTGCTATCAGAGCCATACACATAAGGGCAGAGCCCCATTCAACATTCAGACTTGTCTACTGTCTTCCAAATTGCAAACTATTAGGTTGTATCTGCTGGTTTCTTTGGTGGTAGGGAAGAGCCTAGCCCCCCAACCCTTGATTATTCAGTATGCCGTTTGGAGGATAAAGAGTTTTATGCTCAGGTAGACACTTCTCAAGTGTTCAGAGGTATGGTGACCTTTTTTGCATTTGTTGTTGATTCTCACCCTTTCAAACAGGTTGAAAGTAAACAGAGCACTGTTTATGCGAAGGATATGGTTAACATACAGTGTTGAGTAAGCAAAGAATAAACAAAAATGATATGTGTAAAAATTTATGTTGGATGAGTTTGTGTCAGGACAGGAAGACCTGGAAAGCAGGGACAGGTTCTTTACCAGAGAAAGGGAAATGGTTCAGTGGAATTTTGGAGACTAAGTTCAAGAAGAGACTAGAACTGACGGAAAGAGTGAATCCTTACAGAGGCAGGAGAGGAGAAGAGGGAGATATGATAGTCCTGAAGGGATTGCTTTGACTAACAATAGCAATTGTCTTAGCAAGATGCATTCTATATGCACACAGATAAAAGCATACAATGAAGAAGTCTTCTCAACATTTCAGCTAATTCAAGGTGCTCCTTTTTGCCCTCCCCAGGGTTATTGATGTCTATATCTTGGTAGCTCGCAATATATCGGGGTGGGGAAAAAGAGCAAAAATAAGGATACTTTATTTTGCCATATCAGGTTTCATATGTTGAGGATGACTTTCTGAAGTGAAGAGCCTTTTCCATCCCTTTTCATCTTGCCACACATTTTTTAATCTGGAAAACTAAGTTTCTAAATCATGTGGAAAGCTTCCAAACTTAGAAAACCTTTCTACTGGAGAAACCCACAGCCCAACTTGTGAAAAGTTGGAGGAGCTACACAACTTGGGGAAAGAGGTTAGATATTCAGACCATGGTGTGATTTAGAAAATCCTACCTCAAAACTCAGAGCTGTTCAACCTGTATTTTCTTCTAGATCTGCTCAAAGACTAGGAGTACATAATTATTTCCTCCTCACTCAATTTTAAAAAAAATCAGCACAGAAAATGTTGCATAATGTAAAGATTTGCATCTCACTATTTTTCCTTCCTGGTTGTGTGTGTGTGTGTGTGTGTGTGGTGGGGGGGGGGGAGTACAATAAAACTACTAGAAAAATAACAAGAAACATTCATCTGAGAAGGATTGTGTACCGTATTTTCCAGCATATAAGACGACTGGGCATATAAGACGACCCCCAACTTTTCCAGTTAAAATATAGAGTTTGGGATATACTCACCATATAAGAAATCCCCTCTTCCAACATGCACCAAATTAAAAATAAACAGATTTGATTTCAAATCCGAGACTATCAGAGTGGTAGCTAGCTCTTTGGCTTAAAATTGGAGATGAGCACCAATCCCCAGAATAAGACACAACTGGACTTAATGTCAGGGAAAAACTTTTACCTTACCTAGAGTGAGCCCAGAACCAGGTCCAACGTCCTTTCCCCAACAACAACAACAACAACAACAACAACAGAATCCTAAAGTTGAAAAGGATTCCAGTGACCAATCAGTTTAACCCTAATTCTGCCAGGCAGGAACACACATCCAAGCCCTCCCGACAGGTGGCCATCCTGCTCTGCTTAATAATAATAACAAAAATAATAGAATCCTAGAGTTGGAAGGGACCCTAATGGCCATCCAGTCTGACTCCAATTCTGCCAGGGAGGAACACCCACATCTAAGCCTTCCCAACAGGTGGCCATCCAGTTCTGCTTGATGATGATGATGATAATGGAACCCTTGAATTGGAAGGGACCCCAATGGCCATCCAGTCCAACCTCACTCACTCCTACCAGGCAGGAAGACGGCATTCAAGTCCTCCCAATAGGTGGCTATCCAGCTCTACTTGATAATAACAGGATGTTGTAGCATTCATTGTTCCCTCACCTCCCTCTCTCTTGGCATCCACAAGTAACGCAGCCTGAGAAGGAAGAGGAGGAGGGAGGGAAGAAGAGGGAGGAGAAGAGGGAGGAGGAAGAGGACAGAGGGAGGGAGGGTGGGTGCAGGGAGGAGAAGCAACAGGCCATGCTACCAGGCTAGCTGGGGGTGGTGGCCCGCTGGGCTGTCCCTGCTGCTGGCCTGGTGCTTGCTCTGTCTCTGCCCTCAAGCCCGTAGCAGCCGCCACAGGAGCTGGAACCAGAGCCAAAGTGGGGGGGGGGGGGGTGGGCAGTGGGGAAGGTCACCTCCGGCTGCTCCCACCCTGCCCCTGCGGAGGGCCCCACCCCTCCTGTTACTGCCCTCCTTACTCTGGCTTCAGCTCCCATGGGAATTGCTCTGGACTTGAGGGCAAAGGTGGAGCTAGAACCAAGCCGCTGCAGGTGGGGACAGCCCAGCGGGCCACTATTTCCAGCCAGTCTGGTAGTGCAGCCTGTTGCTCCTCCTCCCCTCCCCCTCCCTCCCTCTGCCCTCCTCCTCCCTCCTCCTCTTCAGTCTGCGCCATTCGGGGATGCTGATGGTGAGGAAGACGAAGGAATTATGGGGGTTACAACATCTTGGTGAATTGCTATACCGGTCATATAAGATGCCCCTCCACACACACTTTTGACATGACTTTCCTGGTTTAGAAAGTCGTCTTGTATGCCAGAAAATACAGTACTTTCCGTTCTTGTTCCTCAAAAGCAGGAATCTTCCTTTTATAGTTCAGACAATACTTCAACAACTGAATCTAACAATGTGATTCAGTCTCATTGCATTTCTCCAAATTCACTTTTTTCTAATTTGTTTCATATCAAATTGTGATTTCTCCTTTTTTTTCCTAAATAGAAACGTTTGCACATCTTGGTGCATAGTTTTATTATTCATGTCCAGACCTGGAAAAAATTTGCCTTTGCAGTTCCCCTTCACACAAAAGTACAATATATGTGCACATTTTGCAGTGAATATATATTTGTTCACAATTCCATGAGGAAAAAAAAGCCTACAGAGCCATTCTGACGATGCATTTTTGTTAATAGCCCCATAGATCATAAAATAGATAAATGCATTAAAAAGTAACAAAAAATTCTCTTCTAGCTCTAATCTTATCTTTTCCCCCTTGGTCTTTTCTGACATCTCTGCACAGCTGTCAAGAACACTTGAAACCAACATACGGTAGTCTTTTTTTCTTTTCTTACTCGGAAGTCTGCTAGAAGATTTGTATTGAGCTTTACTCTACCGATATGGCATTTAGCTCTTCCTATGTATAATTATACACAGTTCAGATGGCAGACAAAAATTAAACATGATTTTTTTTGCAAATAATGATTCTTTCTTCCAATTTCTTGGGTCTTATCATTAAAAATTAGGTTTTGAAATCAGTGATTATAATAGGAAGAAGTAATGCCAATGTGAAGTTTGAAATAATCAGAGTATACCAAATTTCGACTGTTTTTCAAAATAAACTTTTTTTTCTTCCCAAAGGAATTTATGAATGGTTGTTAGGACTTATTCAGAATCCCTCTTCTCAAAATGAAAAGAACTGGAAGAGACTGGAAACTCTCTAGCTTGAAGCTCCCACTCTGTTAAATTCTCTCTAAACAAGTTGAAGAGCATGGGGAGCACATAATTCTTGGCAGTGATTGGATTAAATTAGAATAATTTACTTTGCTTACAGTGTCTAAATTGGTTTCATACTGAAAAGCCTGACACACTGATTAAGTTAACAGTGATTTTTTCCATATTCATAGGAAGTTTATTTCATTTGCTACTATAAATAAGACAAATGAAGTCAGCACTGATGGGTGCTTCCCCTTGTGATCTCCCTTACAAGGTAATGTCATTTTAATCAGTAGACAAATGTTGCCATATGTGCATTGTATGCATAGTATAGATGGATGTGCACACATATGGAGAAATATATGAACACATAGCACACTTTATTTTCAACGGTACTCTATAAAACTATTTTTATTACTATGTTGCTTGCTTGCTTGCATGCTGCAAGTCGCTTCTGGTTGCTTCTGGAATGAGAGAATCAGCCGTCCATGAAGACGTTGCCCAGAGGACACCCGGATGTCTTCCAATCCTGCAAGGAGGCTTCTCTCATGTCCCCCATAGACCTGTCAGAACAGCTATGTCAGAAGACCTATGAAGACCTATGTCCCGCATAGGTCTTCATAAACATGTCAGCGGCTTATGATACAGTAAACCACCACCTCCTCCTGAGAAAAATGTATAATATCACAAAGGATTACCACCTCACCCGCCTCATAGAAAACTTGCTACAAACAGGAGCTTCTTTGTTGAGTTCCAGGGCCAGATAAGTAGATGGCGGAAATAGAAGAACAGCCTGCCTCAGGGGAGTGTGCTTGTTCAACATCTACACAAATGACCAGCCACTGCCAGAAGGGACAGAGAGTTTTATCTATGCTGATGACCGTGCCATTACTGCTCAAGCAGGGAGCTTTGAGAACAGAGAACAAAAGCTCTCCGAAGCTCTAGGTGCCCTTACTGCCTACTACAGGGAAAACCAGCTGATCCCTAATCCATCTAAAATACAAAACTGTGCCTTTCACCTTAAGAACAGACAAGCATCCCGAGCTCTGAAGATTACCTGGGAAGGAATCCCACTGGAGCATTGCAGCGCACCCAAATACCTGGGAGTCACCCTAGACCATGCCCTGACCTACAAGAAGCACTGCCTTAATATCAAGCAAAAAGTGGGTGCTAAAAACAGTATCATATGAAAAATGACTGGCACAACCTGGGGATCACAACCAGACACAGTGAAGACATCTGTCCTTGTGCTATGCTACTCTGCCACTGAGTATGCATGCCCAGTGTGGAACACATCTCACCACACTAAAACAGTAGATGTGGCTCTTAATGAGACATGCCGCAATATCACGGGGTGTATGTGCCCTACACCACTGGAGAAATTACACTGTTTAGCTGGTATTGCACCACCTGACATCCACCGGGAAGTAGCAGCCAATAGTGAAAGGACCAAGGCAGTGACATCTCCAGCTCATCCCTTGTTTGGGTATCAGCCAGCACGTCAACGACTTAAATCAAGAAATAGTTTTCTAAGATCTACAGAGACACTAGCTGGAACACCTCAGCAAGCGAGAGTCCAAAAGTGGCAGCCTCAAACCCAGAACCTCAATCAATGGCTGATACCAAATGAGAGACTCCCCCCTGGGCACACAGAAAACTGGGCGACTTGGAAGGCACTGAACAGACTGCACTCTGTCACCACAAGATGCAGAGCCAATCTTAAGAAATGGGGCTACAAAGAGGAATCCACAACATGTGAGTGTGGAGACGAGCAAACCACAGACCACCTGCTGCAATGCAACCTGAGCCCTGCCACATGCACAATGGAGGACCTCCATGCGGCAACACCAGAGGCACTCCAACTGGCCAGATATTGGTCAAAGGACATTTAATCAACTACCAAGCTTGAAAACTTTGTGTTTTGTCTGTTTGTTTGTTTTGTTCTGTTAGAAATGTAATACAATGGTCTGGTTGCCCCTGACATGATAAATAAATAAATATTACTATGTTTAAACATCTGCATACTTGCTGAGCTCAAACTTCTCCAACTAAATACAGTCAACAACTGTCCATACTTGTGGGTTTAACTTTTGCATATTTGATTATCTGTGAATAATTTCTAGATCCTCCAATGTAATTCTGTATTCAAGTTCCAGTACATCATAGAGTCATACTGGAGAGCCTAGAAATTTCCAGATAGATGTTCTCTCAGCTTAAAAAAATCTGAGTTTTTATTTGCACTTTTCCATCTTCGCAGGGTCATTGTGCTTCCAACCCCAGTTAATGGAAGGAATGACTAGTGTGAATTGCCTTCCAACTTCCATATTCACTGAAAGTCTTTTCTAATATTTGTTGTTGTTGCTGTTAAGTGCGGTCAGATTATTTCTTATTTATGGAGACCTTAAGGCAAATATATCATAGAGTTTTCTGAAGGTGAGCATGTGTGACTTGCCCAAGGTCACCCAGTGGGTTTTCATGGCAAAACAAGGATTTGAATCTGTTCTCCAGAGCTGTATTTCAGAACTCAAACCAGTTTTCAGAATGGCTCTGACAAGACATTCTGAAAACTGTAATTATGATTTTAACCTACAAGTGAGTGAAAAAATTCTAAATGTTTATAAGAATTTACCAAAATTCAAAGATTTCCTTCCCACAAATCTGATGTAAAAGACTTGAGAATATTTGCTATGTTATGGTCCACCAAAATAACATAGCCATTGGGTTTCATTGTAGATGCATATTTGTCCCATCTAAACGCTTTGAATATCCAAACCTGTAGACATAATTTCTAATGGCTCAAGTAACAATGCCATGTAAAGCCTACATTTTGTGTGTAGCTCTAGTTTTGAGTAAATTTTGAAAGAAAATGTGAATCTAAAATGTCCTGTCCTGGTACATGATAAATGATGAAATTGTACTGAAACAAATGGTAAAATTGCACAGAAATTGTGTAACTATAATGATATCTGGTCTGGAGCTATGTCTCAGACACTTAATTTTCTTTTAGCCCCAGATGCCTCACTCTTTTTTTATGCCAGTATTTATTTGTGGAGCAAATACATTTGGAGTTGTCTTTTTTTTTTCATTGAAACCAAACAAGTTCTCCTGTCTGCTCTCTTTCCCCCCATTTTAGTTAATGACTCTATAGTGGCATAGATTTCAAGATTATTTCATCAAACCTATCTTTTAAACCCAATCAAATAATCTCTATTTATTGCTTTTTCAAGATAATCTAAAAATACACTTTTAAGAAAAATAAGCTTTGAAAAATAAGCTTTCATTCCACACATTTCCAATATATTTTCAACCCTCCTGCAGTGTTTTGAAAATGGACAGAGGGAGGGAGAAGACTTTAAATCTAACATCTTTGATCTAACATCTTATCTATTTTGATTTCTGATTAATTGCCTAACAACAGCCTCCAATGCTATTGTAAGATTAAATAATAAACCTAGTGAAAGTAATTCCAACAATGCAAATTGTGAAATTATTATACCATTTATTTTCCAGCATTGAAGATAGCTCACAATATTAAAACTCCATCAAAAGTTCCCACTAACTTAAAATCAATACTAGGGACTGTATTTTTCTGCTTAGAACAGGAAGTATTACACTTGACTGTCATGGGTGAGATGGACCAAAATTGAATGCATCTCAGATAGTTCCATATTTAACTAGCCTTTAAAAAGTACAAAAGCAACTGTACATGTCAGTAGCCTCCCAATATTATCATACATTTGGGGAAAGGAGTGGGGCATGTTATGAATTATCTGTTTCCAACAGTGTTTACTTACAATCCCAGGTAAGCATGCATAATATATCAAATGTAATGCCAAAACATACAGAGATACAGTCAGGTGAAATATATTTAGCAATTGGGTTGCATTTAAACAATAACATGTATGTTGAAATCTCATCTAGTGGAAAGTATATAATAACAACTTTATCTGTATTTATTTAGAAATTGGATACTATCTTCTTCTGCTAGTAGAACTCCCATTTGGCTGTCAAAATATGACCTTGTGTAATACATTTGCAACAGCAATTCTTCTTTAAAGGTTTTATATTGTGTTTTGTGGGTTATATTAATAATATGAATCGCTCTCCTTTATCAAATATTTGCCTTACTCTTTGCAGTATAAATCAGAATGATTGCCTTTCTTTAGGTTTCATTATGTGACATTTCACTGCCCATGTGATATCTACTGTTGTCGTTCATCTTTTTTAAAAACCCAATACTGAGCTGACTTAAGGAGACTCATGAAAATAGAGTTTAGTCATCCATTGTTTTCTCTTACAATTTCATGCATTCATCAAATCCCTTCTGGGGATGTGCAGATATTGGCATACATGTGTTATTGTGGTTTAAGATACCCAGGGTTCCCCAACCACCATGTCACATAACTTTTTCAAACTCTATTAACTATTTTTTCTGTGAATTGTTTGGAGAAATGACAACAAGAACAATTAGCTTACCTCCCCTGATCTGCGGGGCCAGGGGGTGACATGTCATCTTCCACCAACAGGGGCCATTACTAGAAATTGTTCAGTCTGGAACTATTTCTAGTGGGTGGGGCTGCATAAGAGAGCAGCCTGCCTTTGGAGCTCATTCTGAGCTCATCACCAGGACAGATGGCTGCATCCCCTGGAAGTCCATTAATTGGTCCGGGGTGGGGGTGGGGGGTTACACCTCCCATCCAGCCTGCAGTTTCACCTGGGCACCCATGGGTGTCAGGAGTAGTGGCCAGCTGCTGCTCCTGGACTCAAGAGAGTGGGAATTATGGGGATTGGGGAGGAGTGTGGGTTTCCATCCCTTTGGCCCACTGCAGTTTGTGCAGGGCCTAGCCAGGTCAAAAAGTTACCTTCCTCCAGGGTGCCTTCCTTCTCCCAGCAGAACGGGAGGAAGGTGATGCCATTCCTTCAGGTTGGCAGGGCAGTGGCGCTGCTCACCTACCCATGATGTGCTACCTCCTTCATGCCCTCAGCTCCCGGGGCAGTATTTGCATGCTGGCTGTGGGGGATGGCCAGGCTCCTTGGCCCTTTCCTCGGCTGGTGGAGTGGCATCTCTGGGCTGTCTGGCTCCACCTTGCACCCACATCCCCATTTTTGTTGAGGTGACAGTGCCTAGCTTTGTGCCTTGCACCAGCTGCAGTGCTGCTCTGGCTCCTGATTCAGCCAGTTGCCACCTGGCAATACGTGCCACTGCATCAGAGTGGGGCAGCAGCAGGGCATGTTGCTGGCCCAGGAACCTGGTCTATTCCCCAGGTATGCTCCAGGTGGCCTCTGCATTGCTGGCTGTGGAGGCAGCAGCGTGCTGGTTGTCTTGGGCTTGGCTGTTTGATTTGGGGAGCGAATTCCCTCCCAACATTTTAGTTATCCACCTGGATGGTAATGATTTGGGCCTTCACAAAGGTAGAGCATTGTTTCTTCAAACATAGGCTGGTTTTCACAAAATCAAGGAGGCATGGCCTCACATCCATACTTTATTGTCTGCGATCATCCCACACTTGAATTGGCCAGGAGGCAGCAACAACAAGAAGTTTGACTGAAATAGTATGAACAGAGCCATACGAAAGATTTTAGCTGATGGTATGGGCTCTTACATACACCACAATGACATTACACACCTTAGACAAAATTTCTACTGAGCTGATGGTATCAATTTCTCAGATGCAGGCAACTACCAATTTTTGTACAACTTCCAAAGGGTTGCTTTGGTGGACTTGATGGGAGATAGGGGTAAAACAGGTGCTTATCCCTAATCTGTGGCAGAAAACAGTGATGAGTTTACATTTTTGTGTACACCTAAGGCATCCTGTGGTGTAGGCCAGGAATGGAAACCCTCACCTGTGGTTCAAATAACCAAGGAATGGAAATGGCCTTGGAACAAGAAGAGTTCTGGCCTCAATAAATCCTTTTGAGTTGGGGAAAAATACTCAGTTATGTTTCACTGAGTGGTCGCTTGGAAATGGCACATATTTGGGGACCCAGGTGTTTCACCCAAGTTAGCCGAGAAGTAGTTCCTAGATGGCCACTGCCTCAGCTGAATCCACAAACAAGTTAATGCCCCTTTAAAAATGTTTCGCAAGTCACAAAAAGGTTAATTAGGTAATAATTAGGTAATAGGGTTGGATGGCAACATTATTGACTATCACACATAAATCCATTTTGTTCAGTTTTGGGCAGACATAGCCTGTGTTAATATGGATGAATATGGTGACTGCTGCTACGGCAGCAGAAGTGGTGCTCAAATAACTGTAAAATTTTCAGCATTCTTATAGGGGTTCTTTTTTGTTCCTTCATGTCTGATTTCAGAATCATTCACATGGGAAAGTGAGAGGTTAAGAAGTCAAGAACTGTATCATGATACTTTTACAAACAAATAAGAGCATTCTTGTTTTTATATTATTATTATTGTGAGCTCTTATGTGTAGAGGCTCTAATGCTCACCAATGTTTCTCATTGTATTTGATTTCCCCTGCTATTGAGTATAAGGTTTAAAAAGAGCAATTACATGTTATTGTAAGTGCTGCATGATCTGTGGGGGATGCATTTCTGGTAAATAGCCTTAGACTTGTCTTTCCATCTGTAATATGGTGAATAATAGTACTATAGTATTATAATGCATATGCTTATGACCAGAAGAATGTGTAGTGTATTGAATATTTAAATGTGCTAAGGAAATATTTAGTACTATTAATAAACAGAAACCATGTAATGAAGGACAAATGAGAAGTCAAGTATATCAGATCTTACTGTGTTAAGGACAAGCATCTTAGGGTAGTTCTGTGCAAGGAATATTCATATAATGTTTCCATGGAGATGCATTCAAATGTGATTCTAACACCGGAAGTTTGATATCCTTTAGGTCCTCTGAAGGGGACTTTCAATCTGAAATCCCATGCACATTTACTTGAAAGGGTACCATGACCTTGATACCTATTTTAAAATTTCTACAGGTATTTGTCCACTCTTTCAAAGATGAGCCTGTATTTTTGTTGTTTTGACTGTTGGTGTGTATCTCCAAGTCATTTCTGACAACCCTAAGATGAGCATGTCTAAGATCACCCATGGCTTAGCAGGAATTCCAAACCATTACACCACACTGACTCTCAAGGTTATCTTATGCTTATAAATTCCACCCAGTTTTGTCAAAAGAATTGCTGCTTCTAGGCATTGAGATCCAAGGCTCTGGTAAATGAAGTGGCATTCTGAGGCACAGAATGATAGGAGACTATGTCAAGGAAGTAGGTTCTGGGATAATACATTTCCTCCTTATGCGGGAGAATAGAGCTAAGACACAGGAAGATGAGTGCACTAGTCTCCCAAATAGAAATTCGACCCCAATGAAATTTAGAATTCCTAGCATTATTGTAATATAAAATGTTCAGTTGGATATTTAGAAATGCAGTTTAGGCATCCAAAGCAAAGGCGAAAAGTTGCCAAGGGAATGTGAATCCAGCAAATATAAGAATTCTAAGCCATAATCCACAATGCTATAAATCTGGGTACTAAAGAAAAATTCCATTTGAGTGGGAAGATTTTTTCTTTATGGAGGGCCTCATTTTGCTCCCATTTGACCTAGTTACACTTTGATAGGAGTCATAACACAACGATCATTTTCAGGGTTTCCATTTGTAATGCTAGAAATCAGGGGATGGAAGGAAACTTAATGGGGAGGTAGAATTCACCTGTCGCTATACCTCTGTCTACCACATGTGCACATAAACCTGACAAACCTTTGTAAATAGCACCATTGGATTTGACTGGAAACAGATACTAAAATGGTTGGTTTAATGAGAGTGACATATAGTGGATTACACCTCAGGGAATTTATGCAGGTGCCACAAACTAAATTCAAGTAAGTCAAGAATTCAGATGCATCTCAATGAGGCATTAAAAGGAAAAACAGGTGGGGATGCTTTGCACTTGGCATCATAGACAAGCTAGAACAGCAGTAGTCTTTACATAAATCAGGGATTTATGGCCTAAGGGTATGCAAGATTGGTTTAGCTAGCAAAGCATAAGTATGCCAGCAACCTAGCTTTTACATTGTTGCTAAGCAAGTTAGAACTCACAATGTTTAATCACACACAACACATGGATTACATTTAAAACTGAGCTTTAGCTGAACAAGTTTGAGGTAACAATAAACTTTGCCTTGTGAAAGAAAAATACGTATCAGTTTCAGAAAAAGGTGCTCTGGATTCCAAGGCTTCTTTCTTGTTTCCTGCCAAATTCAGGTTAATTAAAGAGTAAGAACTCCCCCTCCCATTTTGGAAAAAAAAGTAAAGGGGAAAAAAAAAGAAATCCACTGTAAGTAAAGGAGGCCAGCATGCCATTGAAACTAAAAATAAGGAAAACAGATCTGTCACTCTGGCTAATGGTTCTGAATATTGATCACACAGATTCTTTATTAGATTTTTGAGACAGATGATTGCAGTTTAGTACATAGTTAATGATCATTCTTATGCCAATCTCAGCGATGATAATTACTTTATGATTAGCTCTGTGATTGAAAGCGGTGCAATTTTTACCCCCTCAAGATGTTTCTGATGACTTATCTCTCCAGACAACATGTTGTCATGAATGGCTGATATAATTATTATGAAGGCACACAAAAAGTTTTCCATAAATCTGCTAATGTTTGTTCTATTAGCCTTCTTTCCTCTCCTTAATCTTCATTCTCTTAACGGATTTGCAGAATGGCCATTGTGGCATGCTATCTTGCTTTGGTCATGTTTTATGCTTGACAGGAAAGTATTGGGTGTTATGTCATACATGACAGGTCTGGCATGTTCTAGAACTTTTGCTACATTTCTTGCAGCATGTGGAGACAGACAGATTAAGAGTTGGAAAGGATTTCATTGGGCAGGATTATTTTAACTATATATGTGCTATTGTGATTTTTTATGCTTATATTGTCTTGTTAATTTTATGTTTATGTTGTTTACTTTGTATGTATTGATGATGTTACTTGGAAACTGCTCTGAGTCCCCTCAGGGAGATAGAGAGGTATATAAATAAAGTTTTGTTGTTGTTGGGTTAAGATTGTTGCTGAAAATGTCTATCTTACCTACTCTCCAGACTCATTGTACAACAAAGCACATCTTGCCCCTGAAATGCAAACCTAATTACCTATTTGACATTTGCAGTGCATTTCAGAGGAATAAAATATGCAGAAGTACAAAACACATTTTTTTAAAAAAATACATACAATGCATGCAGTTGAAAGAGCTGCACAATCATCCTCTCTAGCCAATGGGGGAAGTGTGTATATGGATGCATACTTCTTATTGCAAAGAGCAACCACCATCCAGTACTTTTTTCTCATGAGAAAAAACATGATGTTTCACAACCAGATGTTTTTATCCAGCTGGCAGTAGTCTATCCAAATATTTCCATCACTTTGCTATTTGCACATAAACAAAAGTACAACATGCTACATATGAATAAAGGATAGTATAAAGATACAGATTGGATTTGGAGAAACATCGTGAAATATTGCTATATGACTGATAAACTTTCACATCAAACAGCAGGTCAAAGAGATTGAGTATTCCTTATCCAGAATTCTGAAATACTCCAAAATCGAAAACTCTTTATGTGGGTGGCCATTTTTTTCCTTTTTATTGTTAAATGTAAACAAACCTTGTCTAATTTATGAGATTATTTTTTAAAACTTGTGTATAAAATTATATTCAGACTGTGTGTGTAAAGTGTATATGAACATAAAGAAATACCATATTTATACTTGGGTCCTTCTTCCAGACCTCATATTACGTACATGCGGTTCAAAATATGGAACACTTTTGATCTCAAACATTTCAAATAAGGGATATTCAACCTGTAGAGACTCTTTATCTCCAGTTGCTAATTCGTTTCTTGTGAAAACTGGAGAATAAGATTTAGAATTATCAGTGTTTATTTTCCTGGACATCTAGATTGAGTTTATTCCCAGCACAAGATCCAAGTCAGATTTCATCTAGCTTTCCCCAGACATTTGATTAGTCAATTTTACTCCTGCTCTGCCATAGGCAGGATTCCATAAAATTTAACTGACCATAGGGTTCCATTATGAAAGTTGAAGAAAGGTCAGATCTTCTCTCAATTTTTTTAATCTGCCTATTATTTTCTTGTTTTATTTTTTTTAAAATGGTAAGTCATCTTGGGATCTCATTTAAAGTGAACATATATGGTTTGGGCCTAGATCAGTTTGAACTAAAGTGATTTGTAAAATTTGGTGGTTTGTTTTGTATATTCCCCAAAAACAGGATGGGATGGGGGAACAGGAACTGAAAACCGGCCAAAACGGATCAAGAGAGCAGGATTTTTTGGCTACTGTAAAGGATGGAGTTAACTCTGCAATATACCTAAGGTAGTGATCTACTGTGGGACTCCTGGAGAAGATGGGATTAACTGCAACGCCTTTTCTCCCTCCCTGGCAGTAGCAACAACATCCATTTCTTCTAGAAAAGTTCCCTAGACTCTTCCTCTACGCCACTTGCATGGGGTGAGCATTGAAAAGTCTCTCAGTTCCTCTTCATGATGAGAGTTTTTTCTCTCTCTTGTTTCTCAGCCAATAAAAGTTCTAGTTGTGTCCATGCTTTGATTAACTCATAATGGACACAACTGGTAACTACAATTCCCAGAACACTCTCTTGCAGTTTGTCTTATTTTTAAAAAATGTTATGATAAAAACTTAAAATAATTCTTAAAAATCAGTAGATTGGTAAATTGTTCTGAAACTTAGCAAGCCTGCAGTTGTAAATGGTGTCTGAAACTGGGGTAGGTTTCATGCAGATAGGTCTTAAAATAACTGAGGATTGAGTCTATAAAGTTTCCCATCATCGCTAATGGGTCGAATCTTAGCCGCATGAAAATGACAACACCCCTCCTGATTCAAGTAACTTCCCAGTAAACTGAATGAGGGGTTATATGAAAATAGAACCCAAAATGGCATGACTTTTTGCCAAATTGCACAAGTCTAATATATATATAGACCCACAATTTGGTGATGATTATACCACCTCACTGTTAAATTATTCCAAAACTCAGTATGAATCAGAGATAAATCTCAATTCATCACTCATTTGAAGCCTAGGGACAGAAGACTTATCACTGGTAGATTAAGCAGCACATTTCTGGATCACATGTCACCAGAATATCTCTGGGCACATCCAGACAGGACACAAAATGTGCATCCTCCCGGATATTGATGCCCCACAAAATTGCAAATGCTTTCACCACCCTGCTTTATAGTAAATTAATTTGTTAGTGGGCTTGTTCCACACCTCCTTGGAAGGCACGGGACAAACCCACTATGGCTGCTGTATGGCCTGGCCAATCAGAAGTTCTGAGACCCAGGAAATGCAAGAGGGCTCTAACCACCTCCTCAAACCCCCTGAAAAACACTTTTTAAAAGTTACCTGTCTACAAGTGTGATGCTGGAGCTCTCCTGGTGCATAGGAAGGACATGCTAGGAAGGGGGAGGGGTGGAGAAGGAAAATCACCCTTCTCCATTTCAGGAGAGCTCCCACACCATGCTAATGGTAGTTGGGTAAGTTCTTTTATTATTAAAATGGTGAGGGGTTGTGTAGTGGGGGGCTGTCTCCCTGCTCTCCTTGTAGGTACTGGGAGATATGTAGACAACACCCACAGAAAGTGTGGGCTTTTTTGGTGATGTGCAGACTACAGTCTGCTCTGACCTGATTTTTTAATCCTGGGTCGAAGCTGACTTTACTGCTGTCTGGAACTGCCTTCTGATTGTCAGTAGTTCTAATGGGGATAGTAACGCTCCAGTTTTGAAACCTCATACTGTATTCTCAGTGTGAATCCTGTATTCAACTTGTTCTGATTGCTCCATGAGTTCACATCTACAGTGCCTGGTATTGATTGGCAATCTCCCAATGAAGTCTTAACCAGGGTAAACCTCCTTAGCTTCTGAGATCAGACAATATCACATGCATATAAGGTATTAGGGAAGCTAAGCAGAGACAACCCTGGTTAGTACTTGATTGAGCAACGACTAGTGAATACCAGGTGCTGTTGACCATTTTTCATAGGAGGGAACTGGAAAAACCACATCTAAGTATTCTTTATCCCCTATTAAATTCATGGGGTCACCATAAGTTGATCGGTGACTTGAAGACACCTTCAACAACACAGACTTGCCCAGATGTTTTTATGTCAATGTTATTGTATGTCTACTAGGGCTGGGCGGTTTCGTTCGTTAATTTCGTAATTCGTTATTAATTCGTATTTAAATTAGCTTACAATCCGATATCGAGCCATGCAGGAGCAATTAAAAATCGAAACAAATTTTTCAATTTATTTCGTAATTGTTTTGAAATTGTTTTGTAATTGTTTTGTAATTGTTTTGTAATTGTTTCGTAATTGTTTCCGTATGTCTGGTGCAAGTTTTAGGGTTGTTGTTTGTTTTATCAGTGATAAAAAATAAATTATCACACCAACAGTCAACAACAGAGGGAGAGGGAAGCTTCAGAAGTTCCCCCTGTCCCATTTGGAGGGTTTTTTTTTTTTGCATATTGCGCAATCGCGTCCGCCATTAACGAATCGATTCGGAATTGTTTCGTAATTGTTTTGTAATTTACGAAACGCAAAACCCCCCTAAAAACGAATCGAGTTTAGAAACAAATTTTTCCGTGGTTACCCAGCCCTAATGTCTACATATATTAATTCTGAATTATCTTGGGGTTTTATTCCAATTTATTTTCATAATGTGGATAGATAGATAGATAGATAGATAGATAGATAGATAGATAGATAGATAGATAGATGATAAGTTGCTTTAAGTCCCCTTTGGGGAGATAAAGCAGGGTATAAATAAATATAATACAATAATAAGTCACCATGGGAAGGGTTTTTAAGCTCATAATCAACAAATATTTTAAATGAATCAGTCAATCCACCAATCAGTCATCTCTAAATGGCGTTATCTGTGTTGTCAAATGCTGGATCCATTTTCACATTATTGGAAAAGTGTTAGGAAGTGGTTTACATATTAGGGCAAAACAACTACACCAGTGGTTCTCAACCTGTGGGTCCCCAGGTGTTTTGGCCTACCAATACACTGTGTTGTTGAACTCTCATTCCTATCAGAACTGAGGAAAGTTACTTTTTTTGGAAATGGCAGCTTGAGCAGCATCTAGTCAGAATAGCCAAAAAATGATATCCAAGCTCTGATTTTTGTATAATCCAGTGTTTCCAAAAAGTACAAGGGCTAATTTGCTCAAGTGAAGAAATAGTATTCATTCAATTTTCCAGAAGTTCAAGTGTTTCTAAGATGCATTGAGAGAACATTTAATGTTAGCAGCAGGGTTCCAAAACAGAAAATGAGTGTATTACATAGAATCATTAAAGACAACCACAACTTCAACAACATAACCAGTACTTTTTAGAATTAAAAAAAATCTTCTAAATATAGCCAGAGGAGTTAAGCACTAATTGATTGTGCTATCATTAGACACAGTGTGTACTTTCATGCTATTTTCCTCTTCAAAAATAATATCCCTAATAATCAACATCGTTTTAAGTCTTGTGGGTCTCTCAATGCATTAGGGCAGAAACTGCAAATGGTAAATTTGTCAATAACATGAATGTTCAAAATCTCACTTGGCAAACCATTATAATGCCTAAACAAAGGGTGCATCAAAAGGTTGTTTGCACCCCAGGGACATTTTTATAGTCCCTCAGAACCCTCCTGGAGACACAACTCATGTTTTTGGAGAAGGTTTGCAATTTTTCATATGCTGCTTATAATTTTTGCCCTCAGGTTAATTTAGGCCTAGGACAGCGTTTTCAAAAAACAAAAACAAAATGTGAACAGAAAGTCATGTCTGTTCAATTCCTGCATTTTAAAAGGCTAAATGGACCAGGGATCTCCAAAATATGTCAAAATGTCCTCACGTCTCCTAAAAGGTATTTGGGGGAATCTGGACAAAAGAAAATGGTGAGTTAGATCATGGTAAAGGATATATAGCACAACAGCATGGGGTGACAAAATTATGGATACAGATGCCAAGGCAATTCAAAGAATTATGTGTATAAAAGTCAATCTCATGGATAAATTGAGGTCAGGTTTTGTGACCAAAATTGTGGATTTTGATATTACTTGTGGATGATTTGAGAGTAATTTCATTGGGGGTGCAAACCAGCAAAGCTGCCCAAGGGGGGCAGCAACCCCCTCCTCCATTTGCCGCTGCCACCGTTTCCACACCCAGGGATTCAAAACGTCTAGAAGAAATGCCAAGGCAGAATAGAAGGGATCAGCACTTCTTTTAGGTTCTCTCATATGAATTAATCTCTTGTATTTCATCACTCTACTCAGAATTGATCCATTTCTGATGAATGTTAAAATATATTATTTGCATTTACTAATGGATAAGTAGACTCATTTTTTGAAGACTGTTTAACCAAAATGTCTAGGATTATCTAGTACTTTAGGATCAAGAAGCATACATACTGACTGTGCACTCCTCATTGTACTTACTAAAGGAAGGAAGAAAAGAAGACAGGTGCTGAGATCCTACTTAGGCCTGGGTAACAACGCAAAAATTTGTTTCTAAAATCGATTCATTTTTGGGGGTTTTTGCATTTCATTATTTAAAAGAATTACAAAATTTTCCTTTAAAAAAGTTCGGTATTTACGAAATTTCGTTATTATTAACGAATCGATTCGTTAAGATGCGCAAATCACTTTTTTCTTTTTTTAGAATATTTTTTGAATTTTTTTAAGAATAAAAGAAATATTTATCAGAAATATTTAAAAATGGAAAATTAACAAAATGCTTGCCCTGTTGTGGAGCGAACACAGCCACAGGACAGGGACAAACACACACACAGGCACACAAGTTTTTTCTTTTTTTAGAATATTTTTTGAATTTTTTTAAGAATAAAAGAAATATATTTATCAGAAATATTTAAAAATGGAAAATTAACAAAATGCTTGCCCTGCCCTGTTGTGGGGCGAAAACAGGGCAAAGCCTCCCCGCTGCTCCCAGCAATGAATGAATGAATGCAAGCACAAGCAATGAATGAATGAATGCAAGCACAAGCAATGAATGAATGAATGCAAGCAAGCAATGAATGAATGAATGAATGCAAGCAAGCAGCCAAGAGCCAACCAAGCCTCCCTCCCGCACCTCCCGTCTCCTTCGCAATGAGCAATGCGGCCACGGGGAGCCGCTTTTAAAGGGCAGCCCGCCCAATCACAATGAGCCACGGTGCTTGGGAGCGCCGGATTGGCTCCCGGCGCACCCAGCATCCTCCATCCCTAAAACGTCATTTCCGAAACGGGCGGAAGCTCGTAAAAAAGATGGAGGATGCCGTTTCGATATTTAAAAACACTTCCGGGTTTGAAAATAAGTTTTGTAATCGTTTTGTAATTGTTAAAAATAACGAATATTTAACGAATTACAAAATTAACGAACGAAACCGCCCAGGCCTAATCCTACTTCAACCTGGTAGGACATATCATTCCATGAGGTGCAGTTGTGATTCCTCCCCATCTCTATGGTTGGCTAACAGAAGACACATGGTAAGCAAGCAGCATTCATGTGTATTCCTGCAGCTCAATACACAATCCTGGAGGTTTTCTTTTATGAGTCCAGCTACAGCAGTGGTTCTCAACCTGTGGGTCCCCAGACGTTTTGGCCTTCAACTCCCAGAAATTCTAACAGCTGGTAAACTTCCTGGAATTTCTGGGAGTTGTAGACCAAAACATCTGGGGACCTACAGGTTGAGAACCATTGATCTAGTCCAACCCCTTCCATGCAGAAAAGCATAATCAAAGTACTTCAGCACCTTTGTAGCAAAGTGCATAGTAATTTATGTGAGTGGTCATAGGAGACAATGCAGAGGAATCTGGAGAAGCATCCTTCAAGTATTGAGAACAATTTGACTTGTTTGAAGACTTCTAAATGCTTCCCCATCCACCATACAGCCCTGATTTAGCTCCTTGTGATTTCATTCCCCAATATCCTTTTGTGATAGTTGAAAACATCCAGGCAGCTGCGATGAGGGCTTTGAACAACATCTCAAGTGAATACTTCCTTCACTGCTATGAAGAGTGGCAGTAATGCTAGAATTGCTGTATTCAATCACAAGAAGTCTATTTTGAAAGGGATAAACTATAATTGTATGTATGTTCAATAAAACTATTTTTAAAACTATTTAAAATAATTGTCTTTACTTTTGGGGCAGACCACGTATAGCTACAATGTTGTAACTATGCTCCATCCGCTTTAAGGTAAGCGAGCCATACCAAACAAAGGAGAGCAAAGAGCTGAAGAATGCTATATCTACTTCTCTCCAAACACTGCCAGATCCTATGGCAACCCCTTGTCACACTACATTTCACTGGTGAGAGGGGACAGGATGTGTCATCTTTTGGAACCTAACTTTCCAATGGCAACAGCATTCCTTCCTTTGGTACAGCTGCCAAGTTTTTTCAGATAGAATTTAAGAGTCATTTGTGATTATGACAATGGTCACAATGAATAAGAAACAGTTATGAGGTTGCAAGTCTGGCTTACAACCCCATAACTAGGCAACAGAATGCAAGCTATTGTTTTCCAAAGGGTGGTTTAGCCACATTTTTTCTTGGCTTCTTCTATTTATTTTTTAAAAATGCATATTAAACCAGTTTTGATAATATTTACCATTGGAAAACATGTTTTCACTGTTGTTATTGGCCTTCCAGTTGTTTACAACTTATGAAAATCTTAAAGAAAACATATCACAAGGGGTTCTTGGCAAAATTTGGTCAGAGAAGGTTTATCATTGTCTTCATCCTAGGCTGAAAGAGTGTGACTTGCTCAAGGTCAACCAGTGAGTTTCTATAGGTGAGGTTTCCAGAATCATAGTCCAACACTAAACCAAACAACATTACCTGTGCAAGCTCCCAATTCACACAATCTCCCTCCCCCACTCTCTCTCTCACACACAATTACTAGCAATTCTGCTAAACTATGTATATAATGCCATTTTCTATATAGCATGCAACATGTCTCAGATGAATCATTAGGACTAGAAAGGATGTGCAATTGCATTCCTCCACACTGTGACAAAATTGATTTCATTGCCCCATGAGAGTCCTTCACACAGTAGCCTAGCCTTGAATATATCCAGTAGAGGTGATAACATATCCCCTCTTGCCAGCTTGATCCATTTCCAACAAAATTAACTTATATTTTCCTCTGCTGCATCTTAAAGCCAATTACTTTTTGTTCTGTCCTCAGCAACATGCAAGAATCAATTTCTGACAGCTTTTCATCCTGTCAGGTGTGCCTGAAAGAGTTCCTGGCACTGAAACCACTGCTGAATTTTGAATGGGATCATACTCTAGAACTGGATGTAAATCTAGTATTTTTCCCCAACCTTCTAATTTGTTTTCTGCCCCTATGACAATTGGACTGACAATTAAATATTGAAGTCCTTTAGGCAAACTTTGGAATATATATTTTATATTTATACTCCTTCTCTTTTCCTGCTCCCCCCTTCCCTCTCTGTTTCTGTCTTCTCTCTCATGTCCTGTCCAGTCAGCCTAAACCTATTCTTAGGATTCATCTGTACCAGGTAGTCTAGCCTGGTGTAAATGTACCACAGGACAGTCTTGGATCCTAGGCATTAATAATGAATCTGGGCCATTGGTTGCATGGGTACCCCACTGATGTATCAGCCAAGCTCCCACATAACCAGATACCTCTACTTATGTCAGAACAGGGGGTCATGTAATCAGGAAGAAGGTTTTCCCACTCCCTTCATGCTGTCCAATGCATGACAGATGACTTGGTTTGTGTTGGGCTAAGGTACATATAGGATAATTATCCAATGTCCTCCACCAATTATAGAATAGCCATTCAAAGGGACCATCACAGCACTGTGGATCTCATGGGTCATTGCAAAGAGCAGAAGATAATATCCAAAATATGCAATGTCCAAAAACATAAGCAACCACAAGCTGGGCTTCAGCTTGCATACTCACTAACAGAATATCATCCTGTGTGTGGTAAAAAAATTAGGGTTTTTATGTTGTAGGACTTCCACACAGTTGACAGTTGGCACATCGTCAACTGTATTTGCCTAGACAGTTGATTCCTGTTGATGTTTATTCAGTTCTAAACTCTACAATTTTTTAATTCTACATGGAAGGGTGTCAGGCAGCCTGTATGTCTCTATCTTAAGTACACAACTTATTGTTGGCTTCCTTCTCTTATCTCACTGTGAAGATCACTATCTGTGATTATCTCACAGAATAAGTTATTTTTCTAATAATATAAAACCCCATGAACTTGACACAGTTTAGAGCAATGTTTCTCAGGCACTGCTACCACTGATCTAGCATGCCAAATTGGGGCATCATCAGTTCTGTGGTGGCTGCATGACTCATGGAGTTGATGTGGGTCAATGCGCTCTTGATCAAGTTAACCAAAGTCCCGTGTTGCTCTGAATCTCTCAAGAACCCAGAGCAAACTGATTTCAGGCCTGTGTATGTAGTTGGACCAGTTCCAGCCATCCCATATTCCCCGGGCTCAGGCAACCCAAGGACATGAGATGACACCCACTTTCCCACTCCTGTTCCCATTATCACAGCCGTCAAGCAGGTTGAACATGGCTTGTTTCCATCACTCATCACCTAGAGTAATGCTAACGAGGATGATGGGGCAACCAGAGAAAGGGAGGGAGGAAAGAAGGGAGCAATTCCTTCCTTCCCCACTCCTTCAGTGTTGATATGGCAGCCCAGACAAAGTTACTCAGTCAACGAGCGATAGATTCTAGTATATTTTAATCTGGTTCTGCTGCAGTCCACAGTCCTTGGATTGGAAGTCCAATTCTCTAACCCCAGATATTTCAAAATGAATAGTTGGTAGCCAGTAATGAGAAACATGTCCTTTCTAGCTTCACATGTTTCCAAAGCTGAGTCTTGGAAGGGAAAGCATATGCTGAAGATGGTTGCTTCACCTCTAACACTGCCCTATTCCTGAGATTAAATAAGAAAGAATGGAGCAACCTGTCAGTCAAAAAAGCAGGGATGGTATAGCCCCTGGTTATGATGCAAAATTCTTTTAGGAAAGAAAAGGTATTGTTAAAAAACAATAGTTAAATAGTGTAGCAGCTGAGCCAACCAAATGCAAATGTGGCTTGTTTTAGAAGCTGTTCTTTTAATATGACTTTACAGCACACCACTTTCAAAGTGCCTGTTTCCCATTGTGATCAATTAATTTAACAAGATAGAACATTTAATTACTATATTTCAGTGACTGTATTCTCCAGCAGTAATTGGTAGCTCATTATCGCTTGCCCCACCAACTTACTGTCGCTTTCACTCCCCCTTCCTTCTATTTCCTCATGGACTATTAAGCCATGTAACAGGTACATTGACACAAGGCAATTGTGAAGATGCCTATGCCTTATTAAACTTGCAGAAGTACATCAACATTCAAATTCACTTCAAGGGTGGAAGAATGATATGTATGAGTTTGGAGAAACAATGAAAAAATGTGACTATTTCTTGAAAAGACCAACAGGAAAGAACAGAAACATTTGATATTTTTTTAAAAAATCTCAGTATTATGTTACAATGTGAAGAAATCGAGTTTATTTTTTCAATGTCTACAAGTCATCACAATTAAGTGGAAGGGAACAGCCTGGCACTGCATTAGGATGAAATTCAGGAAAATACCAGTAGTGGACTTCCTTAGGGTTCGCCCAAGGCATTTTGCTGCTTGAGGCAGAATAGCAAATGGTGTCTATCTTTCAGAGTCAAGATATATAGTACCCAAGTCAAGTTAGCATATTTTGGAACAGTGAATAGTACTTCCTACAGTTGCCTTTCCCTCTATCTGGCAATAATAACAAAATAATAAAATCTTTAAATAGGTATGAAATTTCTTCTGTGGCAAAACAATATTAAAAGAAAAAACAACAGGGTCAGCATACCTATATGTATTAAAATCCATATTTTTGACAAATAAATACAGGCAAGTTGGAATTGATTTGTTTCCATGATGCCTCCCCACATTACCTTTTTGCTGTGTGTGATTGGTTAGTCAGTTATCTGTCTGCAGATCCAATATATTTCTAGTTCTTAGTATGGTCATTTACTAAAATGACCAAAGTTAATACAGCAGCAGATTAGATACCAAATTTGTGGATTTATTTTCTGGAGGGAAGTAGGAAAGACTGAAGACCGACAGATCACAGGTTGCAGGTTCAAATCCAGATGAACTCCCTCTGTCGGCTCCAGCTCCCCATGTGGGAACATGAGAGATGCCTCCCACAAGGTTGGTAAAACAACAAAACATCTGGGCGTTCCCTGGGCAACGTCCTTGCAGACGGCCAATTATCTCACACCAGAAGCAACTTGCAGTTTCTCAAGTTGCTCCTGACATGAAAAAAGACATCAAATTTAAATTAAACTCATTCTGAAATTCCTGGGGTTCAAAGGCTGTTACATGCTCTAGTTGTTTGAGCATAAATGGAATACTGAAAACTATACAGTGCAGCCCAGAGACAGCTTTTCTGATACAGGCATTATAAAAGCTTACATTTGGCATATTGGAATCCTGTTTTGGTCTAGTGAGGCACTGACCATTCCTTTTATTCATTTGGTTTGTTCTCTCCAGTCTGTTTAATGGCCAGGAAAGGCAAAGATCTGATATACATGAGGTGGTACTCACTTCTCCAAGGATCCTATCCACATTCTTGTGCTGTAAAAACTGGGAAAAAACTATACACTAAATTTGGGCAAAAGCTACATTCACTGGACCTATATCACCTATATTATTCAAATCAGAACAAATCCAGGTTATTCTGCCTGCAAAGTACAAACAATAGTTTACAGTAGACTGCTGAGTTGCTTGTGAGCCAGATTGTAAAATAATGTTAGTGGAGGTGCTATGACCCATCTTAGGGTGTGTGTGTGGGGGGGGGGGGGGGGGGAAGAGATTTTGTTATGCCACCAAAATTTAGAGAGTGGAAGTGTTGGATGGTTGAAGCTCTTCAGGATTGTTCTAGAGTACCAATACAGATGGAACTAATTGCAGTTGTCTGCCCCTGGTTTATAAAATGCCACCCTTTCAAATTTTATGATAGCAGTCAGATGACTTTATCACAAAAGAAAAGGAGGGAAAATAGGGAGAATCCATTGCCCCACGCACAGCTTTCTCTCGGCAATGCTTCACCCATCACATGTGGAAAGCATATCTGTACTGGCTCCATTGGAACCATCACAACATGGTCAGGCTCCTATGTTGGGAGGGAAGTGCCATATGATTCTTACACTCCACTTGTAGATGGGGCCTTTGCCAGAAGTCCAGAAATGTCATGGGATGGGCTGCATGCCCATCCATTACTGGACTGCTGGTGCAGCATTCTACAATACTTAAAAAGCCCTGTCTCATGAGGTTGTAATAAGGATGGATGGATCAGCTTGTTCTTAATAGGGGTGTGAAATGTGGTTAAACCCCATGCTGTTTTTGGCATCTGGATTTTGGTGACCTCCCTGATCAATTTTTCAGGAGCCATCAAATTATTCCCTTTAATCTCCTTGAGACAGCCCCGGGTTAAAGTGAGGGAGGCATAAGTCATATTTAGGGGTTTCTGGGGTGCTTCAGACATGTAGGCCACATAAGAACATTGCAAGGGGCCTGGAGTGAATGTGCTGTGCTTGGTACTTGGTAAACAGGATGATTGACCTCCAGTACAGCTAACTGCTTGACCACAAAGGTACATATTACCCCATAGTTGCCGGGAACTGGTCGACCACAAGATCACAGTTACCCTATAGGTTTCTGGAAACAACAACTGACCACAGGGTACAAAGGTTGCTACATGTTTACTGGTAACTGACCACAGAATCGACCACAAGGGTGCAAGGGACATGTTATGTTATGTTATGCTATGCTATGTTATGATCCAAAGCAGCCCAGCAAGGACCCGAATGGTAAGATTTGAGAACACGGCGGGTTTCCCTTACAAAAGCATCGGGCTTAGGATACCTTTGCTTCTATCATCCTTTCCTTCAATCTCTTTGAGATAGCCTTAGGTTAAAGCATCGTGTTTAAGACACCCAGGTTCTAGTGTCTTTCTCTTTAATTTCCTTCAGTTAGACCTGGAAGGAATTGAATTCTCTATGTGGGGATTCAAGGGAGGGCTATCCCATCCCTTCAGTAAACCACCCCAATATTTAAACAAATTCCCCAAATGCCCTTTCATAACCCATAAATAAAATTGCCAAAGGAAAAGATTGGAATTGAGATGGATAGAACATGGAGCACTTGAGTGGCTTTCTTCTTCTGATTGGCTCAGGCATGTAGGGCTCACAACATCACAGGGAAACTTGCCTCTCTCTCATGCAACTGAAAGAAACCCAAGGCAGCCATTTTCAGCAGCCATGTGGCCTTTTGCGGTCAATTAAAAATGGTGGTGGTGCCTGTACCGTTATGGTTAGCTGAAAGCGCAGAATCAGATGTACCAGCCAGAGCCTATTTTTCAAAATGGATATGTGCACAGCCCTATTTCCTAATCCATCTTAGCTTAACACATGGTCAGTCATATATTCATTTGGTCCTGTTTATTTATTTTTAATGCAGTTTCAATTGTATATTTCACAAAATTCTCTACAATCTTAATTATTGTTTCATCATGACATCATGATCATCTAGATTTCTCAAAGGCTATGTCAAATACTCTAAAAGCACAGGATTCTGTCTTATTTTGGAAACTAAGCAGAATCTGCCTTTTTTTGGAACATGAAAAATGCTATGAAAATCCAAGTGGTTTTGGAGCATTTCAACAAGCTCTTCCAGCTCTTTCAATGAAGTTTCATTTCACTTAAAATCCCTGTCAAGCACAGAAAATGGCACTGCATATAAGTTTAAATAAATAAATAAATAAATAAATATATTGACTTCCCAAAGTGAGGGGGGGGGGCTGAAAATGGGAAGTCACATAACATCACTTCCTCTCCAGTCAATTGGGCATGTGACTGCAAAAATCCTCTTTAACTCCACATTACCCACTGCTACCTAGATAACAGTGAACAGCAGCCTATGCTGTTTCTAGAAAATATGAAATAGGGGCCCATTTTTGCCTGCTGCTTTCCTTACAGGACTCAACAAACAAATATATTATCCTTGGGAGAAATATATGAAATACTAAGCAGGAGAGGGGAAAGACAATAGACAATGCAGCAGGTTCAATTGCAAAAGTAACATATGAAGTGATGTATGATTCACACAAATACCCCTATTTCTTTATTTCCTGGGACAAACAGCATGGACTAGCTTTGCTCTTATTTCTGCCAGCTTGTATTTTCTAGTACACCGCTGTGAGTCGCCCCCGGGCTGAGAACAGCGGTATATAAGCAAAGTAAACAAATAAATAAATAAGTAAATAGATACCTTACAAAAGTCTTTTTGAATTCTGTTCCTATATTCCAATACTTTAACTACCATGCCTACTTTTGTATCATTTGCAAATCTGATATCTATTCCTTCCACTGATCATCTAAATCAATGATAATGTTGAAGAATGTCATCCTCAGGACAGAACCCTGCAATATTCCACTTGAGACCTACGGCTTCTTCACATGGCCCTTTTGGGCTGTGTCATTTTTCTGGCAGTTGCCAGTGAAAGGGAAGGGGTGCAGGGCAGCTTGTGGCACCCCACAAATCCTCCCTCCTTCCTCCATCATACAGTGGGGATGGGACAGGGTGTGTTGGCACCCTGTCCACATCAGATTGGAGAAAGGCAGGAACATACCCTTTCATATGGGGACAAGAGGATGAAAGTGCAGATAGCTCCACTGGAGTTTCCCAAAATACTTTTTTCTCTCTGTAGTGGTGAAGGAAGCACCTTTCAGCACTCCCCCCCCCCCGCCCCACTTGGGGAGGAATGTGGGCTGGGCCTGTCATGCGTCATGTGATGGTGCACGGTAGGCCCCGTCCTTTCTGCAAATAAAAGCGGCAAAACAGGGTTAAAATGCCCCATGTGAAAAGGTTCCTAGTTTGTCTAGGTCACTTCAAATCCTGTCCCATTTTTATAATGATTCACCTCCATTATCTAAGTCACCAATATAAAATAGACCCATCTGACAGTGTTCCACCTGTTCCCTATTTAATCAACTTCTTCTCAAAATATGATGGGATCTTCTCAAAGGCTTTGCTGAAATGTAAATGCAAGACAACCACAGCATTCCCACCATCTACTAAATTAGTCGGATGATAAAAACAGATGTCCGAATGTATCCCCTGTTACAAACTATCATGAAGTTTAAGATCATCTGGAGAGGCCCTGCTCTCAATCCCACCACCATTGCAGGGACAGGGCCTTTTCAGCAGTGGCCCCCCGCCTGTGGAATTCTCTTGCCAGTGACATTAGATTGGCCACCTCTCTCCTGTCCTTTAGAAAGAAATTTAAAACTTGTTTGTGGGACCAAGCATTTGACCATAGCAGCAAGTGAGAAGAAGACGTAAGCAATTCGAAGTGAAAATGAACCAACCCGGACTTTGATTTTAACTGGCGTGTTTTTTTAACAACTGTTTATTTAATGTTTTGTTTTTAATTGAATTTGTTTGAATGCTTTTTATGATCGTGATGGCACCACGAGGCCACCCTGAGTCCCCCCCCCCCCTTGGCAGTGAGAAGGGCAGGGCACAAATGTATGAAAAAATAAATAAATATAAGATTACTTTTTTAAGGATTTTTTTTCTTGACAAGCCCATGCTGGCTCCTACTGATCACTGCACTGTCATCCAGATATTTGCAGTCAGACTCCTTTTTTAAAGATAGGTACAATGTTTGTCCTTCACCAGTACTTTGAAACTTTATAGGTTCTCTAAGATTTTTAGCTGGTGGTACCTGATTTTCCCGTCAATTTTGATTTGCAATCCTGATGTCTTCCCACATAGACTTGTAGACATTTCTGGTTTGGTTTGGCTTTGTCTGTGTGGTCTGGGAAGACCTCAAGATTACAAACTCTGAAAAGCTGAGACATGAGAGGGAAAGATGGAGGATGAAGCCAAAGCAAAACATAACATATATATTGCTTCTGGATGAAACAGGCCTCATACATAAACAGCAATATACAATATACATCTCACAAAACAAATATATATTATCAGGATAAATAATTATGATATACCAAGTCATAATGGCAATTGGTCAAGTGAATTAAATTATACATATGAAGCAATCAATAGCACCCACTCCTCTATAGCCTGGTTGACATATATGACATATAATAACTTGTACCAGTCAATAAAAATAGATTTGACCATAGCTTTGTTTATCTCTAGTGTTAAAAGCTTTGGCTATTGAGACCATAGATTCTTAGGGAGAATTTGGAGCAACCCGTATCTTTTGTTAACATACTTTAAGATGTATCCAACAGTCTTGGGTCACATTAATCTGAATCAGCTCCACGTGTCATTTAACTCCTATGAAGTTGATTTGGTCCCCTTTTAGGATAGTAGGTCAGTGCAGATGTGCCCAAAGTTAGACTATCAGGAGAATATTGCGTGTAGCAGTATCTCTACAATAGAACTATAGTCCAAGTCATTCCTCAGTGAATTTTCTATAGGCAGCAAACTTGTATTATTCCACCAAGCTTGTGGGTTTTGTAATTGTTTTCACTTTGTAAGGAATACTTTGATTCTTTCTGATTTTCATATTGTGCTTTGGTGGACAGAAAATCTTGCTATAAATATTTTAATAAAGAAATGCAGGGATTAAAATTCTCTCTGATTAATTTGTAAAATCCACATTGCTGCTGCTGCTTCTAGTGTTACTACATGACTAGTATTAAGAATATCTTTCTTTAGGATCACTACTGTGCTAAAAGGACAAGATCTGGGTCAATACTTTGAACAAGGATAATTTTAGTTTTAAAGTGAAATATACTTTCAGAAATAAAACTAAAATTACCCATGTTTAAACAAAGGAGTTCACTTGAAATTCAACCATGCCTTTTTCTTTCATAATACTTTCTTTGGAGGAAAGGGGAAAAATAGAGGTTTTGATTAGGACAAAGGTGTTGTGTGTGCTGGTACAGTTTTATTTCTGGTGCTGGAGAAATCTGATTTTTTTTCCTGTGGCATTTTAAAGACCTCATGTCCTGGCTCTAAATATGAAGAAATGTACAAAGTGTAGTAGATTCTTAAAAAAACAAATGGTATACAGGTACTTATTGAATCTGGCCAATCTCTCCTACCAGGACTGGCCAAATCCAGTACTTACCTCTGTACCCAGCATGGAGACGACTGTATGTACTTTTCTGCCTTATAGCTGCTGAAAAAAGAGGAGTGTCTTCCACACACCAAAAATAACCACTCTAAATTTTTGTACCTGCAAGTTGACTGTGACTTATGGCAACATTCTTGTTGGGTTTTCCTGGCAAGATATCTTTGGAGGAAGTTTGCCATTGCCTTCCTGTTAGATTAAGAGACTGTTACTTGTACAAGTTCATCTAGTCGGTTATCATAGCTGAGCAGGTATTTGAACCCTGGTTTCCCAGATTCATAGTTCGAAATTCACATCACTATATCATAGTGGCTTTCACAATTCAACACTAATATAATTGAATTCAAAGGGATTCACCCCAAACTTTTAATGAGTTCTCAGTGTATTTTTAAATTCTCATCAAATTAATCCAGCGTATCTGATGTAGCATATCTGGATTTCAGTAAGGCATTTGACAAGGTCCCCCATGACTTTCTGGCAAATAAACTAGTCAAATGTGGGCTAGGCAAAACTACGGTTAGGTGAATCTATAACTAGTTATGCGAATGAACCCAAAGAGTGCTCACCAATGCTTCATCTTCATCCTGGAAAAAAGTGATAAGTGGCCCTGTCCTTTAAAACATATTTATTAATGACTTAGATGAAGGGTTAGAAGACATGATCATCAAGTTTACAGATGACACCAAATTGGGAAGGATAGCTAATACACCAGAAGACAGGAGCAGAATTCAAAATAATCTTAGAGAGATGGGCCAAAACTAGCAAACTGAAGTTCAACAGGGACAAATGAAAGATACTCCACTTAAGCAGAAAAAAAATGAAATGCAAGATACAGAATGGGGGGACGGGACCCTAGCTTGAGAGCAGTACATATGTTGGCATTGAATTTTTGCCATTAGTATGTTGTAAACCACTTTGAGTCCCCCCCAGAGGTGAGAAAGGCAGTATATAAATACAGTAAATAAATAAAATAAAATAAATAATGATGACCATGTATAAATATTTGAGGGAAAGTCATAGGGAAGAGGGAGCAAGCTTGTTTTCTGCTGCCCTGGAGACTAGGATGCGGACCAATGGCTTCAAACTACAGGAAAGGAGATTCCATCTGTACATGAGGAAGAACTTCCTAACTGTGAGAGCAGTTCAGCAGTGGAACTCTCTGCCTCAGCATGTGGTGGAGGATCCTTCTTTGAGGGCTTTTAAACGGAGGCTGGATGGCCATCTGTTGGGAATGCTTTGAATGCGATTGTTCTGCTTCTTGGCAGGGGGCTGGATTGGATGGCCCACGAGGTCTCTTCCAACTCTATGATTTTATGATTCTATGAATCTGTCACTTTCAGTTCCTTCCACATTTAAATTTTTAATTCTCAGCTTTTGTGAACTGTGAATATGAGTAAATAAATGGGTGCTGCTAAATTCTTACAAGAAATGACCTGAAACACAATTCTCACTCATTTCTACTTATTTTGATTTATATAATGCTTTAATGCTTGTTCAGGCTTGTCTCCATGTAAGCTGCATGGAGTCCCTTCGGGGAGATAGAGGCAGGGGTACAAAAATAAAATTATTATTATTATTATTATTATTATTATTATTATTATTTATAACAGTGAGGGTATTTGTTGGGTATTCCTGACTCAAATGTTGTTGCTGTTGTTGTTATTCTGCTTTTCCACAAATTTGGAACTCAACCTAGCTTACACATAATAAAATTACAATTAAAATATTTTCAAGAACAGAACTGCATTGTTTGCTTTGCACCAGCGGGTCTGATGAGGTGAGAAGTGATAAACAAATGTCACACATAACCAAACAAGAAAACAAACAACATCTAAAATAGCACAAAAGTATTATGAAACATTTCCACTTACACTCCTGTATCTAAGGATTGGTCCTTCAAAGTTATCCCTAATTAATTATCATGCTCTTGAGACAGTAGCTTCAACCCAGCAAAATTCCACATAAATGTCAAGTACAGAGAGGAGCTTTTAACAACCCCCTTAATTAAAGAGAGCTGATAAAACTACCCAAGATATATTGTTTGCTGAACTATTTATGTGTTGAAAATATGGTTTCTCAAAGTTTCCAGAGATATATTGTCCACTGCACTGGAAAGTTTCAAGGGTCTATGTGTTGTTTTGCTCTTCTACTTAGCACTTTGAATTGTGGATTCCTTGGAGTGAATCAGTGCTTTAGACAACAAAAGAGAGAATGTTAACAGTTCTGAAAGAATCAGTTCTATGGCATCTATAAATTAGCTCAGGCCTAGCAGAAAAGTCTAATTTGGGGGAGGAATGAGCAGAAATGAAAATAAGGAAAAGACTGTAGGGATTGTTTGCCTCCAGCAGGACTGCATTATGGCAAAATTTATAGCAGTAATACTTTATGGTAGTACTGCTTTATGCCAAAACGCATCATTTGTCTACATTAGCACACTAAAAGCAATTAACTTGTTTTAACTAGGTTCATGATCAATTTAGACATTGCATTTAAGACTTGGGAATTCTGTATATTTCCAAGTAAGACAAAGGACATAACAAGTTCTTTCCATTGGTGTATCTACACTGTAGAATTAATACAATTTGACATCACTACTATGGCTCAATGTTATGGAATAATGGGAGTTCTAGTTTTAAGAACTGGCTCACAAAATTATAAATCCCAGGATACCATAGGATTGAACCTTGGGCAGTTAAAGCAATGTCAAACTGCATTAATGCTACACTGTAGATACAGCTTCAGTTGTTCCTAGGGATTTCACAGATTAGTCAATGTTCTGTGAAAACAAACTAAGCAGAACTACAGATATGAGCCTCAAATGAAGTAGTGTATATTTAATCCAGTGAAATGCCTTGCCATTGTGCATGGACAACAATTTTGGGATGCCACATTGTGCCGCTGCTATCAAAAATTGGACTCCCAAAATATTTACCCCAGAGTCTGCAGTTCCACTGGTACAGACATTGAGCCCGTGTTGACTTCTCCTTTAATTCTAAGCTAACCTTCAACCAACTTTTCCCTGCAATGTTGCCTAACCTTTCCCTACACTCTGGATCTCAGGATAGCCAGACATTTAACATTTACAACGCCCTGGAAAAGTCACAGGGAACACATAGGGTTGTCATAACATTATCTGATTTTATCCTGGGAAGTTTCCTCATCTATTGTGCTGGGCTAGATCCCCTTCCATGAGATCTCCATTGTATATGCAAATACCTGAACACTTTTTTGTCTACCTGGCTAGCACCCATTGTACTGGCACATAACAGAGACATCAAAACCCCTTTCAGCCCATTATCTCTTGCTACACCACATTTTTTTTACATTCACACTCTTCTCCTGGTTGGATCAATAAATGAACAGAAGCCTTCAAATATACTACTAACAGCTTGCTAAAGTTCCCTCCGAACTCAGAGACCAATCAGCAACAACTGCAGATAACGCATCTCAGCCAACCAGCCTGTAGTTCCTAGCTTGCCATGATCTGGACCAATTGACACTCAGGGCAACAGCAGTCTTATGTTTCAAACTGCTGTTAAGGTGATATAAATATTTCTGCATGTTTGCATTGAGGGTCATCAGTCTTTGGGAGTGCAGACTCTTTGGCCAAGGATTTTGCCTTCAACCCTTCTGTGTCTTATCTGTTCCTTATGGATGACACGATAAATAAAAGAAAATCTGTTCCTTTGGATAGTACTCCATGCCCTGAACCCTCAGTTTAGTGGAGCAGAAATCACATGGCATCCCAATGGAACATAGTGTCACGAATGACTTTTCAATAACTTTGAAGCATATTTCTTTTTATTGCAATTTCCAGTGTGAGAGGGTATATCAGATTACAGAAAACATTTAGACAAAGAATGACATTGGACATACAGACATACAGATTCTATGCATCTACATTGGATTTACAATTACATGGCTAACAAACAAACAAACAAACAAAGGGGAATTACATTTTCACTCAACATTCACACACATTCATCCACATGCATCCAAAATATTTCTTTTTTTGTGTGTGTTCAATAATTTTTATTGAGTTTTCTTGAGCTTGTGACATCGAAAGAGGGGGAACAATACGTGGATAGAAAAGCTTGAAAGAAGTAGGTATCAGAGGTCTTTGAGGAGGGGTAGGATGTTAGGGTAGAAAGGGGGAGGGGGGTAAGGGATAGGAGTTGTGGGAAAAGGGGACAGGAGTTAGTGGGAGGTGGGGGGACATGGCACTTCCGTTTGGTCCACAGATGGGTAAGTATCATTAGAAGTATTCATTAATTCTGAATCCTTATTTTTAATAATTGTTTGGTTTTCAGCTAATATTGTTATTTCTTTGTTTTTAAATGTTCTTTAAGTATTCCTTGCAATGGCTCCAATTTGTCTGTCTTTCCTTGTTCTGATTCTCCATTAGACTCGATAGTCTGTCCAGATCTATAAACTCAATCACCTTTTTTTTCCATTCTTCCACCGAGGGAATTTCTTGTGTTTTCCACTTTTGAGCTATAAGCATCCTTGCCGCGGATGCAAGATAGAAGAAGATTTTTTCCTCATTTCCTTTTAAGGCCGGGCCTGTCATGTTGAGGAGGTAATATTCCGGCTTTATTTTTAGTTTTGTTTTTGTTATTTTTTGTACATGTTTGTGGATCGTCGACCAGAATTGTTGTATTCTTCTGCATTTCCAAAACAGGTGATAATAGGTCCCTGTCTCCTTCTTGCATTTCCAGCACATGCTGCTGTGATCTTTGTTGATTCTGGATAGTATGGCTGGTGTTAGGTGCCACCTGTAGAACATCTTGTGACAGTTTTCTATAATAGATGTAGCTTTGGTAAGTTTGGTTTTCTTTCTCCAGGTTTGCTCCCATTCGCTGAGCCTTATAATCCTACCGATGTCTCTCGCCCATTTGTTCATATTTTCTTTTATTAGTTCCTTTTCGTTATTCCATTCCAATAGGCTTCTGTATAGTGTTGTTATCACTTTTTCTTCTTTTTTCATTATCTTTTCCCATATGGTCTCTGTCTCAGAGAATCCTTTTTTGCAGTCTTCCTTATAACATTCTTTTGCTTGCAGGTAATGGAATATTTTACAAAATATTTCCATATCCTTTTCTCCCTCCTTGGAGAAGCACCTGTTAGGCCAGACCTTGCTTTCCTGCAGCCTGCCAACATATAGTTCCATAACTTCAATAACGCCATAACTTCAAAATACTGAAATGCCAAAACTTAGGCCAGACCCTGCTTTCCTGCAGCCTGCCAACATATAGTTCCATAACTTCAATAACGCCATAACTTCAAAATGCTGAAATGCCAAAACTTCTTCCCTAAGCACAATGCCAAGGACCAGATCTCTGTTTTCCATACAGCAGAGCCTGACTCTCTGCACAAAACCAGTTCTGCAATTTTCTTTATAGGTGGATAATGTCAACTATTCTCTCCAGAAACTGAGGGCAGTTCTACACTGTAGAATTAATACAGTTTGCTTTAGTTTTCATGTACTGCTCAGCTGTCACCTTCATTATAGTAACCAACCAATCAGTAACAAACAAATAAAACCCAGGAAGAAACCTAGATATAAAAAATCCCGTGATTTCTGAGTACAGGGACATATAGACTTTCAAAGATGAGGACTTTTGGCTCAGGACTGGGATATTCCCGCACCTGAAAATCTCACATTTTTTGCCATTTGTAGCTTCCGCGTTTATAGGGAACAACGTCTGGCTACTGTTTGCTGCAGAAGCTCCTGAGATAAAGGTACTGTCTGGATGGGCTCTGAATATCATTTTGCCCTCCACCTCAGGGAGTTCTTGTTTCCTTGTCCCCTACAATCATATCCTGAAGGATTTGCAAACTTCAGTGCCCTGTATCTGATATCAATTAGTGTACCCAAACTTCTGATAGCATTTCTATTGTTTCCATTGAAGTTCAAAATATATTTTGTGACCAAACCATAGGTCTTGTTGTCATAGAATATTAGCTAGGCTCTGGTGTGGCACAGCTATGATTCAGCATTGAATTGTAAGACTTGCTAAGCCATTACCATGGTGCCAACATGTCAATAATGGACGAGCCTATGATTTAGAGTAGAATAGTTTGGCCAACGGAGGTATTAGAAGGCATCATATACCCATGGGCAAGATTTGTCAATTACTTCTCTAGGGTATCTGGTATCAACATTTAATTATGTACAATGGAGAGAAATAATTGCATAATCTCTTGTATATATCTGTTTGCTTATTTATTACTGGATGAAAGGGTGATGATTTTTTTTTATAGTTAAGGTGATAAAACCAAATAAAAATATGTGATCTGCATCTCTAAGAAGTTTACTGCCTAGACTTCTGCTTGCTTTATTCTCTTGAGATGCATATGATTGCCAGCAAATTGAAGGTTGCAGGGCTCCTTAATTGCTTGTTGTCAGTATCCAGAGGAAGCATTTGAGTTCTTGAATTTTAAGCTGTCGGTCTGTTCCTTTGTTTCCTGAACTGCATGCATAAGAAAGTTAGAAAGTAGCTGAAGTATGCTGTTGTAGGTATATCAAACAAAGTTGAAAGTTGCAGTAATGATATTCTTCACTTCTTTAAGTAGCTATCAATCAAGTCATAAAGATTTTCTCACTATGTAACAAAATAATACCATCACTTATACCATAGTTCAAGATATCTTTTATCTATATAATTACATTTTTTTCTGAAGAGCTTTTATCTTTAGTTTCTGTAATGGCTTCCAATTGAACGACTTATTTGTTATTTAAATGCTCCTTTAAAGAAATGTGGAAAATGACATTTCTGAAGGATTGTTGGACTGGAACTCTGGGAGATCAGGGTTCAGATCTTCACTCAGTCATGGAGACCCATTGACTTACATTGGACAACCCATAATTTCTCAGCCTTAGAGGAAGGTTGTGATAAACTTCCTCTGAATGAATCTTGGGGGAAAAAATAAACAAACCCATCACATTATGAAAGTTGTGTTAGAATTGCATAATTCAGAAACAATTTGAAGATGCAGATACCAGAATATCAATAGAAAATGTACTGGAAGCATGTAGGGGAAAGCACAGGCTGAGGCCCCTTCCATACAGCTGTGTAATATCCACATGGAACTTGATTATATGACTTTGTGGACTCAAATAAAACAGTTCAAACCAGATATTGTGGATTATGTGCCTTGATATTCTGGATTATATGGCGGTGTGGAAGGGTCCTGGGGACAAACATGTTTTTCAAAGGCACAATAGAGTCTTTTGTGCTTCCTTGGAAGACTGCATACTCTATGAACCATCATGTGCTATGTTCATAGATTTTGCACCTGTTTCCCTTTATTTCAAAAGGCTTTTTCAGCTAGTACTAAAAAGGACGACAGGGTGTATTTACTTTGTGTTTTCAGATATACAGTTCCTGTTCAAACCTCACTGCAAGCACCTCTGTCCCAGAGGTGGGAAGCAACTAGTTACACATATTGACTGAGATCCTGAGTCAGAAGATGTAGTTAACAGATGCAGCTACACTATTGCCCAATTTAATGTCAACCAACCCACATTTTCATAGCAGCAACTTCCTGACCTGAGTTATTGCTTAATCAACGAAGAACAAGAGGGAAGCACCCAGCTATTTTTCTATAGCTGGAGTGGATTTCAAACATGTGCAGGGACCTCTGGTGGTTCCCTGGAATTCTGTCATTGCTTTGGGTCCTGCTAAAGCAAAATACTTGGGTGTTCTTTGCTGTTTTTCCTGCTTTCTTTGCTCTCCACTGACCATAAATGACCAGTACCCAGGGGTGCAGCTGCGAAAAGGTGAACTGTGTTGGGACTCTGGCTGTTGCATAGTGAGTAGTGAGTTCCAGCCTCTGCAGCAACCGAACAAGTCAGTTGCAATGGAGTAAGTCTGGCTTATGTCATTGTAATACAATAATAGTAATAATAATAATAACAACAGCAACAATAACAACCAATCTCTCCCTGCGGATCAAGGTGGGATATGACATCACTAAAACAATAGATGAAACAATAGATGAAAAGACATACAACAAAATACATAGAGTTAACATAAAAGTTAAAACCACTGATGAAGTGCAGATCCAAATTCAAAACTTAAAATTGACAGGGTAGGCCTGCTGAAATAGATGAATCTTCAATTGTGTCTTAAATTCCGACAGCTGATCTAGATTTTGGATCTCTTTCGGAAGTTAATTCCACAGTCTTGGGCTGTTGATGAAAAGGTCCCCTGGGTAACAGCAGTCAGATTCTGGCAGGCTGGAGTATATGCCCCACAAAGGACCTAACTGTCCTAGGGGGTAAATTCTTTGTCAGAAGGCGATCCTGTAGGTAACCTGGACCCAATTGATGTTGGGCCAGAGACACTGAGTTAAGTGTCTTTGAGTCTTCTTTTGCTTTGCTTAATAAACTTTATTTTGGAACTAAATCTGAGTCTGGCCCTTTAAGGCGTCTGTGTCCCAACAAACATATAGAATAAGTTAGACAAAGCTGAGTGCTGAAATGGAATCAATGATTGGGGAACACAGGAATTCATTAATATAACTTAACTGTCAGATATATAACAAATGTTATATTACTGTACTTCTCAGATCAGATGTATGCATCTACAAACTCACAAGTAAAATATGTGGGAGGGAAATATGCTATTAATATCGTTGAGATACTGCACACACCCTTGAAAAAAAAACACACAGCTCTGAGACAAACAAATCCCAGAATATGGTTAGCATAGGTGCCTCTGAGATTGCATGTGCACAGAATTACAGCCTTAGATGATGAGTTTTGAGTTTTCTTCACAGGAGCTGAGGCAGGTGACAATCACATCCACCAGGTCAGCCACACATGTGTATCCAACCTGAGAGATGGGGCGGTAAGGATTACCAAGTTGGGCATGGGAACTGTACACTGATGGTGTTTGATAAAGTGACAGGAGTGATGCTAGGCCACAGAGAGCCTTTTATAGATAGTCAAGGTAGAAAGTATTTAAAAAAGAGGGGCAGAAAAAGAGAAACAGGAAAAATTGCCAGAACCTCAAGGCAGCTTGATAGGATGGTCAGTTATATGTCAGTTGTGCCCTCTCATAACCTCGTGCAATAGCAAATTTCAACTAAAGAGACTTGAGGTCACTTTGGGCCAATTGTCTGCTCCTAAAAGTGGACCACAGACCTTATTCCACACAGTCAAGTTGTCAATGACAGCTTTTTGACAACTAACTTGGTTTGACACTGTCAGAATTGCTTCAAATGCCACTGCACCTGACAGCTGGTGCATTGCAATAAATGCTGACCCAGAATTTAATACAACTATACCGCTGTAGTCTTTTTTAGTAAGCAAATGCATTCGGTTTTTTATCCCAATAAACATCCTGACCAATGGAAACTTTTTTATTATTCCAAGCTGTAGTTTTCTTGAAGACATGCTCATTACTTCTAAATGCATGATTCCCACCGGCAAGGTCATTCAAAGACTTGTTCAATCTTTTTTTATTGTTAGCACAATACTAAGAATAATAAAAAAGACCATCATCCAAATATCAGCTTTGGGGAAATCCCACATTTCTCTGATGATGATATTACAATAGTCAAAAATGGCATTCATTAAAATCCTGCCTCTTTCACTGTGTCAAAGAAAGCACCTACAAAACAGAGTTTAAAATCTTTCACTTGTTTTATTTGAATGATGACATATGAGTGATTTCTTATTCTCTCTTTGTGCAGGCAAGACCTGACCTACTGGCATGATGGGGTTTCAGTATTCATGAAGTATAAACTGAGAACCAGATTTGACTAGAATTTTACAGAAGCTCTTATTTACTCAAAATGTGTCTTGGTAGTATTTATACTGTATGCTTGTGTAATCCCACTTTAAGTGTCATGGAGTCATGGCATTTGTGGTGTGGGATGGTGGTGCTCAGAATTTTCAGCAATGCTCTAATTCTGTAGCACTACAGACTTCATCGTAGAACTAAAAATCCCAGGATTCATAGGCTGAAGTGATTTAACTGCTATAATTGTGCACTCTTTGTTGGTTAATCCTTGGAAACTATTATGGAAGGGACACAAAAATGCCTCTATGGGGCAGTAACAGTCTCACTACCAACTGCAGTGAACAATTATGAGGGCCTGGACTTAACTTATTACACAAAACAAATCCTGTTAATATATAGCATTAAATAAATGATAACAGAGATGTTGTGAGAGCTTTAATCATGACATGAAACAAGAAAAAAACATTAGGCTCATTAAGAACAGAAGGTAGAGGAAATATTACTGGGTAATTGCCTATGGCTCTGCAATTAGTCCATGTGCCCTGCAGTGCCCTGCAGTGCCCTTGACAGGAACAGAGAGGAGGAGGATGAAAGTAGCAAAATCACTTATAAATTGCAGGGGCAATTTAAAAGTTATAAATGTACACTCCTTGTCTTGGTAGGATTTCTCCATTAGAAAATGGTGGTCAGTGAGTAAAAATAAATAAACTAATTAACAAATAACAATGTATTTCTAATAGCACTCTATATATCAGCTTCAGTACCAGATAACTACAGAGCCTAATGCAGTGATTCTCAACCTGTGAGTCCCCAAATGTTTTGGCCTTCAACGCCCAGCAATCCTAACAGTAGGTAAACTGGCTGGGATTTCTGGGAGTTGTAGGCCAAAACACCTGGGGACCAACAGGTTGAGAACCACTGGCCTAGTGTGTTACAACTTGGGACCTCATAACATTAAGGCCAGGATTTGCTATGCATCGTGGCAAATCCAGTCTGGCCTGGTGGGGGGCAAGGGAAACCTATTGACCCCCATCACCTAACTTCCCCCTCACTCCATCCCATGGGAGGGAAGCATCCTCAACCTGGCATCCCCTTGTTGTTGCCTATGCAACACAGGAAGCCTCCCATGTTGCCACTACAGTGGCTGATGATGCTCCCTCTTCATTTGCTTCAAGGATAGCCTACTTGGAGTGTAGTACAATAGTCCAATTGGGATGTCACTAATGTATCAACTATAGTTTCCAAGATATCCCTGGCCCAAGAAAGAGCATAGCTGGCAGGCCACTCAAAATGACCTACTACCCATCATATAATGCTTCCTCTTTACTTGCGGCACAGAGACCACTGGCTCCCATCCCATGACGTGAAGAGAGAACGTCATAAGCTGCTGTAGCAGCAACACGGGAGGCTTCTTGTGACACGTGTTGTTTCACTACAGTTACCAGCGTGCTAGTAATTGGCTATGTTGACTAAGGCTGATGGAAGTGGCAATCTAACCAGAAATAAAAAAGGCATTGTTATTCAGCCCTGCTTTGAGAGAGAGAAAAGATAAATAAGTTCATAAAGCTGCCTTACCATACCAATTTCTTTGTGAAAGGAAACATGGTTTTTCATAACAAAACAAACTTCAAATATTGAATAATTGAAAGTGGCACAGACATTTTTATCCTCAGATAGAAAAGACCTAAGAGAGATTTATTTTACATTTCTTTTTCCAATACTGGTTTTATATAACATTTACCTCAACAATATTTACCCTTGTCATCTTTCATTTATGAGGGCTTTTTTTCATGTGCTTCCTGTAAAGTTGATTCAACACCCTTCTCTGGTTTGCTTTCCCCCATACCTGCTATACAACAAATGTGTGGGCAGAAGCTTTTCTGAAGGCAAGATATGCCAATATAAGATATCTATGGCCAATGTCTTTTTATAGAGATATCACAAAATATCCCACTCTGCATTTTTGGTTCTTTGTTTTTTCAGAATGAACATGCTATTGATTATTTCATTTTAGTTGATACTTGTAACATTTTTAAAATACAAGAATTGAATTTTGTGTCTATATTGGGCACCATAAGTGTGTGAGTGTGTGTGTCTCTGTGTTAATGTCTTTTGCTTTCAATCTATAGTGGGATGTCCTCAATAGTACTTAGAATAGATAAATGAACTAGAGCAATTTTCTTTTTTTAAGGACAATAAATCTGGACATGTATTGAGCAATCCATCTGTTTGATAGTTTGCTCCAAGGTATGTACAAATCGCTACCTGCTTGGGATTAATTTCAGTATGACAGAGCAATCACTGAGAAGGTGCCCCTCGAAGAGACCAGTCTTTCAGACATCTACAATAATTTATCAATTATGAAAGTCTATTCTTGGACATTAATAATATCTAAAACTGATTCCCCCACACAACCACTCCGACACAGACAGACAGACAGACACACACACACACACACACAGAGAGAGAGAGAGAGAGAGAGAGAGAGAGACTGCCATCTGGTTTCAGGGCACATATTTTGTTTGACCTGCCTTCCTGGAAAATTTGAGTAACTTATATCCTCTGAGAACAAACAATTGACAAGTCTTTAAGGTGAACTTGTGTAGATATCTATGCATTGTATTCTGATCAATTCTGCTGTTTGGCTGATTTGCTGGGGAGACAATTTTTGCCTAACCCTCACATAGAACTGATCATAATTTCCTAAAAAGTCACTCAGAGCCCATCTTATGCTCTCTAAACAGGAAAAATATTTTTTTTATTTATCTATTTCTTTTTATTTTGCTTTCTCCCAATATAGAGAGACACAATTGATTTTGTCATGTGAGAGTTGTAGTTGCTGGGATTTATAGTTCACCTACAATCAAAGAGCATTCTGAACTCTTTGGGGACCCCTCTGAAACCCCCTTGTGACCCTCCTCCGTGGTTCTGACCCCCAGGTTGAGAAAAGCTGCTCTAGTCATTGCATGATTATATTCATATAGATTAACCATCTTCTCTTTGAGCAGAATGGTATTTTGTTGTCTATATAGGAATCCCAGTATGCATATAGATTTTCCTGAATTCTGTACTTACAGAGCTTTATATGCTGCTCAGTTCCAGTGGATGATGCAGGAGTTTGTTGTGTACTTCATTCACCCATTTTGCCTGCTTATACCATGAGCCATCCCTAGTGTTCACTTGGCTTCAGTCCAACAGATTCGTTTTATTACAAAGCTTAGTTGGTCTGCAGATCATTAAATTTAGACTAATTTTCTCAGTATTATATACTCATTATAATACAAGCACTACACCGACAAAGCCAATAATGAAGAAATACAGTTCCTCTGCTTAACATGAAATAATGCCAAGACTTTTAGCAGATCGTATGTAATTATTTCTGTCAGGAAAGAATAAGTTCAAATGAAGTTGTGTTTTTAATGGAAGAATGTAATTGTTCACCAATGAATTTTAAGCTACCTAAATTCACTGACCCTTCTCAAAATAGCATATGTGAGAAAAGAGAGAAAATAGAGGTAGAAAGGGAAGAAATGGATAGTAAAAGATGAAGCTTTTAGTAAATACTTCACTCTTAAGGTGAAAGGGATTTTGTGAGGCCGGGCACTTGCTATCATCTGAAAATAGCACAGGATGATAAGTTACTAAAACCGAATGAGGGTAAGGCTTCACCTCCTGTTTCAACATTTTCAGGGTAGGGATAAAAAGGGATGAGAATAAAAACTTCAGTGTTTCTGCTCCATATTAGTTCTGCTTGTGTCAAATCTGAAGTTTGCTTCATTATCTTTTCTTAAAATAAAAAAGAACATTCATAGTCAGGCTGTATATACTGTATTTCACAATCAAAAAAGCATTTTTATGTATTAAACGTTTTTTGAAAACATCATATTTTAAAATATATATTGCTTAAAGCTAAAATCGCATCACAAAATTCAGGGTAATGTACAAGCTGAAGTTAATTCTGTTCTGACTGGCATATCATTTCGAGAAGTGGAAACTAAGCTGGTTTACTAAAAGTCAAATGAGATGTTAAGGAGATTTTGTACATCCAACATTTTTTCTCTCTCCTAACAATGGAATTTACATGATTCAGCATCAGATATTCACATCAAGCCTATATTTGCCTACCAATATCCAATCATAAAACAAAGCACACTAAATGCTATGCCCATAAAGGAGGGAAGGCATGTACTATGGCATATATCTTATAGTTCATGAGAGAGCATCTGTCTTCAATATGCAGTACGTGCTTTTGAATGCATGGCAGCTGTAATGATCGGATGAGGGCAAACAAATTGAAATTGAATCCAGACAAGACAGAGGTACTCCTGGTCAGTCAGAATACCGAAGTTCTCCTGGATTCATCCCTGAGTCTGAAACCCCAGGTCTCGGGGGTGGCCAAGGGAGCGTTTGCATAATTAAAACTTGTGCACCAGTTGTGCCCATACCTTGGGAAGTCAGACTTGGCCACTATGGTCCACACTCTTGTTACATCCTGAATAGACTACTGCAACATGCTCTACGTGGGGTTGTCTTTGAAGACTGTTCAGAAGATTCAAGTGGTCCAACAGGTGACACCCAGCTTCCTCCCTGGAGTGGCATACAGGGAGCATACAACCCCTCTGTTACATCAGCTCCACTGGCTGCCCGTCTGCTCCGAGCAAAATTCAAAGAAGTGCTGGCTTTAGTCTATAAAGCCCTAATTAGTTCTGGTCCAGTTTATCTGTTTTTCTTTTTTTTAAAAAAAAAAAACATAAGCTTACCTGTCCAAATATATCTTCCTCTATGGACAATCTCGAAGATTAAGATCTTTTTGGGAGGCCTTGCTCTTGGTCCCACCTCCTTTGCAGGTGTGGTTGGTGGGGACGAGAGACAGGGTCTTCTCAGTGGTGGAACTCCTTCCCCAGTGAGATTAGATAAGCCCCTCCCTCCTGGTCTTCAAAAAGAGAATAAAAATGTGGCTTCAGATAATAATTCTAGTGCAATAAATGAATATGGAATGATGCAATGACAACTGAATGGTTCTGGATTACAGTATTGGACTGTGTGGTTTTAACAATTGGTGTAAAGTTTAGATGTTCTATTTTTTTTGTTTTAATTGTATGTTGTTTTATGGCATTTAATTGTTGCCTGTGTGTAAATGCCACTCTGAGTCCCCTATATTGTGAGAAGGGTGGGGTATAAATATGGTAAAGAAATAAATAAATCCCCAAAATCTTCCCACCAGTGAGAGCCTGAAGTGTCAGAGTCTGGCCCAGTAGTTCTCTGTAAATCAGCCAAGCACACAAACATAGTCCAGAGGTAGTCCAGGGTCACCATATTAATCAATCAGCCAAGCAACGAGGAGGCAAGAAAGTAAACCATAAATTCAATATTCCAAAACCAGGATATCTCACCCAACACAATTTCCAAGAATAGTCCATGATCCACAGTACAATCGATCTTCCAAGAGTTCAACGAGTAATGCTTAATGCAACTAGCTATTCCAAACTTCAGCTATTTATGCAGATCTCTCAAATAATCCCACCTACTGGACCTTTTCTCAGCAAATTGACTAGATTTCCACATTTGAATTCTATCTGTCCTTACCATACCAAATAGATGTGGATGATCAAGATGTTTTTAAACAGTGTATTTTAATGTTGAGACAAATGTTTTTAATATGTATGTATGCATATAATTTATTCATGTCCCAGCATTGAATGTTTACCGTTTGTATGTTGTACTCCACCCTGAGTCCCCTTTGAGGTGAGAAGGGTAGAATATAAATGTATCAAATAAATAAACTGTACCCAATCCAGATTACTTAATCCCTGGTGTTCCAATTCAAGGTTCTGATCCTGCCCTTGCTCTGAGCCCAGAGAAGTGGTAAGCCTATCATTGTCCACTTGGGGTTGCTGCTGTCCCTGTTCTGAAGTGGTGGGCTCTTCATTGTCCGTCCTCCATATCCTCATTGTCAGCACTACCCATGAAATGAATATTATAAAAACAAGTGCATAATAATACTAAAATACATGCACACATACATAGAATACTAAAATACATACATGCAACTTGAGTTCAACATTCACCAAACACAAACATAGCCTGACATCAAAACTCAGAATTTCTGTTTACATAGTCTCTCTTTACATAGCTCGTCTCCTTCTCTAATAGTAATATCATTTTAATAGTTATAATTTATTTGAAGCAGGTCTTTTTTGTTATGCTTCATAAAAATGTGCATCACTTAATGGCTGCAACATCAGTTCATAATATGGATGTGTGAAAGTGAAATCAGAGACTAGATGAACCTCATGAGCTTTCAAATCACCAAGTAGTCTTCTCCAGTCCCATATCTTTCAAAACAAGGCAATGTGTATTCGCAGCTGGATATCACTGAGCAGTGATACATTGAAGAATGAAGTATACACATTCCCACCTTTCTTGGAAGGTAACATATACTGAGAGACATGTCCTTCCTCAGTCATCAAAAGTTGACACCATTCATGTCATTTTGTAAATCACAGTCTGAACATAAAAACATTGTAGTGTTTTCCAATTGCACTGCACAATTGAAATTCTGTACTTTTTAATAAAAAGGGACCAAGTTCTCACTTTGCAGCTCATTAAGAAATTAATTCATTTTTACTTCCTAAGTAGCCAAGTTGATTCAGGCACATGGATGAAACAGATCTTGTCAGTAATAAAAGCCAATTCAGCCATCCTTTCACTAGGCTTCAAGTACAACATTGTATTGAATGACTCAAGATAAATTACCTTATCAGTTTAAAAAAATGATGTTGCACCAAACCAAATAAATAGGACCAACTTGACATGAATATAGTCCCTAAATAAGTTTCTATTTGCATTGCTTTATGTTACAAAAGAAATGCACAGAATTCCCTTGGAAACAAAAACAGGCATGTAGCAGTTTCCAAAGTAAAAGAGACAAGCTATTTCATAACTGCAGGTGGATGCACACTATAAAATTAAGTCACAGAGTCCTACCCATTTAGATGCATGGAATTTGTAGTCTGGTGGCAATATTTGGCAGAGAAGTCTAAAGACCTTGTAAAATTACAATTACCATGATTCCATTACATTGAGCCATTAGATCTTCCCTAAACTGGGACTGAGACAGGAAGTGGTGAAGGGCAGGAAGCAACTTTCTAGTTGGATAGGACTCTGTAGATTTTAACATTAATCACATACCTAGGACGGCAGCACTTCATGACTTTTTTTGTCACTTTATTTGTGAGGGAAAGTTTGCACCACAGAAGGATTCATTTTGATAGTGGTGAGCTGTGAAGTCTCTCTAGGTCCCCTGTCTTATTGGCAATTAAATAGTTTCATTTCAAACACAGCTAAAGAGAGGTGGAAATCGCCACCATTTGTCCAAAATTGGTTTTCAAGTGAGCCACTAAGATAGATTGTCAGAGCAGTGTCAGATGGTATTCTGATTGCATGCTTAAGGAAACCTAGAACAATAGATTTTACAATCCTGTCAAGCAAAGAAAGAGGCAATATATTTAAATGATGTTTGCAGCATCTGCTGATTTTCCTGTTTAGGAATCCCTATTCTCCCATTGAGCAATGTGCAAGATGTCATTGGTGACTTATTTAGGAAGGCTGAACCACTTCTTGAAAACAGCAGTGATTGCTTGATCAACCTTGTTAAGAGCTGTTTATGCACAGACAATTTCCCAAAAGCAAAGTCAGGAGGAGGAAAGTTCTAAGCTCATGATTTTTTGTCACACATCTAAAAGTGACACATCTATCTTCTTAGCATCCATCACAATGGTGCTATATCTTCCCAGATTACAACTATAAGCCCTTTTAGCTAACTGTTGTACCTAGATACATTTGAGGGAAGATTTCTTCCTGCTTCAAACTTATTTGAACCCCCCCCCCCCCCATGATTGTGAGCCTTTTTATTGTTTTGTAAGACAGTTCTTTCTGAAGTGGCTTTGACTTCTTCATTGCAGGTTTGTTCATTTCTGCTAATAGGAGCCCCCGGTGGCACAATGGGTTAGACCCTTGTGTCGGCAGGACTGAAGAGCCTTCCTCAAGGATGGTAAAACATCAAAAAAAATTCGGGCATCCCCTGGGCAATGTCCTTGCAGACAGCCAATTCTCTCACATCAGAAGCAGTTTCTCAAGTCGCTCCTGACACACACAAAAAATCACAATGGTGTGAAGATTGGCCTTTGGCAAGTTTGGCAACCTCAGAATCCTATTGAAGTACCCAGATGTCGAAAAGTATTTCCATCTTTGGAATGAGTCATGGTTTCATCTTGGATAGTAAAAATATGAGTAGAACCCAATCTTTCAAGATTCTGTTGATAGAGAGGAACATGGACTTTTTAACATTAAATTCCAGACCCATCCAATAACCAGTGCAAGCAGTGGCATTTAGCATGTTTAGCATATCCATTTGGGTATCCCACCTACCAAATCACTATCGAAAGTTAAAATGCTCACTTTGATTCTGTATAGATTGAAGCCAAAAGCCATTGATGATATCAATTGTCTTTTGTAAGCCCCTCTGAGTCCCCTTCAGGGTGAGAAGGGCAGGGTAAAAATGCAATAAATAAATAAATAAACAAATAAGGAGGGACATCATAGTAAAGCTGAAAATAAATGGGCGGACTAGACAACTCTGATTCACATGGCAGAGTATGTTTGTCTTCCAGGGGTCTTGGTGGTGGGTCCACAGGTGACTTTAAGGACCTTTTCTGGATCCTCATGGTCTTTCACGGTGAGTGCATTTCCAGATGGAAGGCGGTTCTGATGTGTCCTCCTCTTGTCACATTTTTCCCTTTCACCCTCTATTCATACTTCTTCAAATCCACAACATTGTTGGAAATAGCTGACCTCCTGTTAGAGTGCTCGCGGCCAGGGCTTCTCAGTTCTGTGTTTATGCCACATTTTTAAGGTTCACTATAGGTTAGTAGTCCAGGCCACATTATCCGGATGCCTGCTCATCATCTCCCAAAGCAGTTGCTTTACTCTAAGATCAAGAATGGAAAATAGGAATGCCAATGGACAGCAAAAGAGATTTAAAGATGGGCTTAAAGCTAACAGCAGATTTAAAATTCTGTCGTCTTATCTTTTATAGTCCATATCATGGTGTTGCAATTCTTATATGGCTCATAGAGGGCAGGAAATGCTGATGCAATACCAAATTCTACCAGGCTTCAGAATATAGCAATGAGGCACAGATCCAAAGCATTGCTGTTATTGAGCCAGGCCATGATTATGCCTGCCTGGTGATAAAAACAGTATCAATCATTGTTAGGCAAAGAAAGTTATGTTTGTAGCAGCCAAAATAAATCTCTTTTGTTGAGGGCTGGTAATGTGGCCAATGATGCGGCCAACAACTACAGTTGATTTTTTAAATTGGTTTTATTGTTATTTTTATTATTAATGTGTATTGTTTTTAAAATGTTGTGAGCCGCTTTCGGGTCCTGTTTAGGGGGGAAAGTGGGGTATAAATAAAGAATTATTATTATTATTATTATTATTATTATTATTATTATTATTATCCAAAGAACTGAGAGGCAATTCACCTATGCTAGATATTTTTTAAAGAGTTCATGTTCACTCCCCTTATTAGCAAAGACTAGCAACATCACATGTATTAGCTAATAAAAATGTGCATGCGATACACGTGGTTTGTAAATTCTAACCTCTTATGTCCTTATAAATCCCATGGGTATCTTTTGTATATGTGTGTGTGTGTATTAAAAAAATATAAAACAAAGCCATGCAAGAAGATTATGCTGACACAGAAATGTAAGCCCCCTATAAAATGTAAAGCATTTGGGAGTTTAGAATTCCTTCACTTCAATAACGTACAATCTAGCTGTAAGAACATTCAGCCACAAAAGAGATATTGGTTGGGCATTTGTTCACTAGCTGGGTCACAGTGGATAACATTTTATGTAAGTTTACAGCTGCTGCTTTATAGTCTTTTTGTTGAATAGCCTGTGGTTCACAGGCTAACAAGATAATGCCTTTTAATGTGGAGCTTATCTCAACAATATCACTAGCTAATGGCACTACTGTTTTATGGTATTTTCTTTTTTAAAAAAATAAATAAATAACTGTAACCATTGCTTTTCTATCTTTTTTGCAAATCTCCCACACTGCTGAGACTCTGCTCCTCACAAGCTGTTCTTATGAAGTAGCAAAATAGCCCTAGTGGCACTAGAAACCGGTTTGTTTCATGTGGCAGAGAACAGTGCATGGGGGTATTAAAAATCTCCTTGGTTTTTAAGCCAAATACAGTAGCTACGGGCAGTATTAATTGCTCTTTGAAAGCGAATCCTTTACACTTGTATGAATGGTTTGCTTTTATTGTCTGTGGAGATGGGCCTCTTGCTACACATTCTCACTCTTGAGATTGTAGAAGGTTATTCCCAATGCTTGTAAACTGCTGGCCCTTGGCTGGAATTATGAGAGAGATAATCTGGCTTCAGCTTTGAAGCAAATATTTTACACAGCATGGGGAAAAAAACAGGGGAAGCATTTCAAGGTTTTAGCTCTGGTATGGTGATATACTTACAGCTAACACAAGATGTTGAAAGATTTAGACTGTAATAGATATTTTCCCGGGGAGATTACACAAATACATAAAAAAACAACCCTGTTGTTTATGCGGTTAAGCCTTTGTGGGAGGCACAGATGCAGACACAAAAAGAAAGCTTCACAACTGAAATGTGGCACCTTCATATAGGCACAATTTCACTTGAGTCACTGTGCATCAAGGCTATTTGCAGAGGTCTCTGTATATAGTATGCTAAGCATGTTGTCGTTCTGTTGAAATCCTTTCAAGGTAACTTTGGTTGTGGCTGAAAACTGACAGCTTCTTATAGTATCACCACTTGAACATTAGCCGAGAAGAAAGTACTATTTTTATTCAGTGAGACACACTTCCCAATAAATTGATTTAGAACTGCATCCTTACAGTCCACACTTGTATAATTTAATGCACCTCAACTCATTGATGCTCATAGGGTTAGCTGTAACTTCAGCTACACTGTTGAATTAATGTGGTTTGACACCACATTAACTGCCATGGATCAAAGCTGTGAAATTGTGACATTTGTAGTTTTATGAGCACCAGTACACTTTGGCAGAGAAGGCTAAATATCTTGTAAAATTACAATTACCATTATTCTATATCATAAGAGTCAATGTGGGGTAGCTGAATTAATTCTGTAGTGTAAGTGCTAGGGTGGTGCAAAATTTTGTTTGTGCCTCATTTGTCGTATCTATTTCATAAGATTTGTACATATGACTCAATATTAAGAGATGCGGGTGGCGCCCAGAAAAAAAAACCTTAAAATTCAAAATGCTGTCTTATTCATTTCAAAATAGCTATTTAAATCTTGTAAATGGCTCCAAGTCTCCATTGTGGGTGCCACTTTTCCCTGAAAAAGATAGCTTGGTTTGGTTTCCCCAAAGGGCTCTGAGGAGGATGGTGAGGCCGGAGTCATGGGAAAAGCCCCGCTCATTTCCCAAAGGGGGCACAAGGGGACCCCGAGGTAGTGAGCAGGCAGGAGGGAGGGAAGTCCAGACAAGGAAGAAGCCCCTTCGGCACATGGCCAGCCCAGAAAAAGACAGACAGAGACCATTACTTTGAGTCTTTAATATGGGAAACTATCAAGCAAGGAAATTTCTGGGAAATATAGATTAGGGCAGGGCCTTTTGAATTCTCTGACACAGGGGTCCTTGCCTTCCCAAACGACATTTCCCAGAATTATGCTTAGTGCCTTGTGATGCCTCCTCCTCCCTGAAAGCTTTGGTAGGGAAAAACCTGTGTTCATTCTCTCTAGAGATTTTGAGATAAAAGGGGATTGTTGGGTGTTGAATCAATCCTGTGAGGTTGGCAAAGTTGAGAGTAAATCCTACAAGTTTACCTAGAATGTTTCCTATTATTATTATTATTATTATTATTATTATTATTATTATTATTATTTCAGTGGCTGAATGGGCATCTGTTGGGGGTGCTTGGACTGTGTAATAATTTCTCAATTCAAGATCACAATAGGGACAGTTCCAGATTCCCATCCTTCACCAAATGGATACTAAGGACATCATCACATGAGGTGATTTTAGCATCCTAAGATGCTTTCAGGACACTTCTTCCTTGGAGCCTCGTACCGGCCATCACATGTAATACTTTGGCCAAAGATTTGACCTCCAACAGGGGTGAAAGCATCGCCAGATGCTTTCCCCGCAACATGAGAGGCTTCTAATGTTGTGCTGGCTCCAATGGAGCCAGAATGCTTCTGCCCTGTTTGGGAAATGCTTCCTTTGTATGATGGGGAAAGGGTTGCCTCATTGGTGTGGTATGTGGGATGATGAAGTTGCCCCTTGGACCTGCTGTTTTGCCACGCTTGCTGGTGATGGGGAGGGGGTCCCCAAATGAAAAAGTCATAAATGTGCTCACCGAACTCATACCTCTTCCTGTCAATGAGGGCTTATTTAAGACACTACCCTTAGCCAATTATCCTCCATAAGAACATAGAGAAATAGCAGTGGAGTGAGTTCTATCTGTCCCCAAAGAGAGACAATTTATACTGTGAGAGATGGCAAGCGGGGATCAATGAAGTCAAAAGAGGGATAGAAGAAGTTAAATGAGCCCTATATGCTCATTTTTGCCCCCTCTTTTCTTTGCATCTTGGCACATGATGCCAGGACATGTGTTATACCAGTCTCTTTCCCTTGGAGACCAACAAAGTATCAACCCCCCACCCCCTGCAGCTCTTCAACCACTTTGCTAAGACTGGGGAAAATTGGTGTGCATTTTTGCTTGGGAGTAATTTCCACTAATGTCACTATCATATACCTATAGAAGGTTTTAAAGGCATACAGTTGGATTCTAAACAAAATATCAGGATCCCACTAAAATCTGTGAAGCATATAGGAATACCAAGTTTCTTTTCTTTAAAAAAAAAACCTTTTCAGGCAGCATTTTCTCCCTGTGGGGTGCTAAAGGATTAGCTATCTCAACCAGTGCAGCTGTAGATTTGTCCCAACTTGCTATAAGTACAATTGATCTTTTGCTTTAAAACCTCTGAGGGAACTCTTCAATCCATCATTTCTGGCTCTTATCATTAAAGGAAACTGGTTCTTATATCCCCATCAGCTTCTGCCATGGCATAACCTTTGGCCACAAGAACTAGCATGACTAGAAAAAGAAGTCGGGTCAAATATGTAACTGTTCTATATTAAATCGACACACACTTCTATCTAGTTTCAAAACTTGCTATGGACAATAAAGCCATGATATAGAAACAAGGCTCAGAAACATCAGTTGAAGAAAGTGCAATGGTATGTACTTTCCAAATTTATACATTGACTCTTCTTGGCACAAGGATCATTCTGGGACTGGAAAGTTTTGCTTGAAACTTTTGAAACTTTCAAGGTAACTTTGCTGGAAAAAATAAGCAGTTCAAAAATACTTCTGGCTATTCTGAAATTAATTTTGTTTGCCTATGGGTCACATACAAGTGAATTAAGGGGTTGCCAAGGAGTGAAAATATTTCTATTAATAGATTGTATAAACTATTACTAATGATGTTTAATACTGTTTTAGTATTGTATATTAGTATATTTAAATTGTATTGTAGTGTTTTTGATGTTAGCTGCTTTAAGTCTCCTCCTGGAGAGAAACAGTTGATATAAATATAATAATAATAATAATAATAATAATAATAATAATAATAATAAACAATGGAGATGGTATAGAAATATGGAAAGATAACTGACTAGCACATTTCAACAATTGTTCCTTTCTCTCCTGAGGTTAGAAGAAGAAATGTTTAACATGTAGATTTGGTTTTAATGTTGCCATGAACTACCTAAATATACAAAGTTTGTCAATGGAATATGTTGCCAAAGGAAGACACTATAAAATCACTCTCAAATAATTGTGCATAGACAAAACTTTCATGTCATGCCTTCTATCATGCCTCTTTCAAATTCTAAGAGGAAATATACTATAACTTCCTTTCTGCAATAATATCTATCATCTATATATATAAATCTGTAGGGGGCGTCGTACGGAGCCGCATAACTCCACAACCCCCCAACGAAACTGAACCAAAATTGCCATGCCCCTAGGACAACCCACTCGCTACAAACTAATCTACTCCAAAATAAAAAAAACACAACTGCGACGACAAAAACACCACAAAACAACTGAACATGCGCACTGGCGTAAACTCTCCGCCACGTGCGCACCCGCCGCCCCTCGCCCCCCCCCCCCGGCGGCACACACGCGCGCGCGGCGCAAACTCCCCGCCACGCGCGCACTTGCCGCCCCTCACCCCCCCCCCGCGGCACACACGCGCGCGCGGTGCAAACTCCCCGCCACGCGCGCACTTGCCGCCCCTCACCCCCCCCCCCGCGGCACACACGCGCGCGCGGCGCGAACTCCCCGCCACGCGCGCACTTGCCGCCCCTCACCCCCCCCCCCGCGGAACACACGCGCGCGCGCGGCGCAAACTCCCCGCCACGCGCGCACCCGCCACCCCTCGCCCCCCCCCCCCCCCCGCGGCACACACGCGCGCGCGCGGCGCAAACTCCCCGCCACGCGCGCACTTGCCGCCCCTCACCCCCCCCCTCCCCCGCGGCATTAGCGTTGAAAGGGACAGTCCAGAAGAAATGAGAGAAGAAGGGAAAGAGAAGGAATGAAGGAGGCAAAGGGGGAAGGAAGGAGAAAAGGAAATAAAGTTAAAGGAAACAGAAGGAAGGAGAGAAAGACACAGGGAGGGAGGGAGGGAAGGAAGGAAGGAAACAAAGGGGCCGGGCAAGCAGGACGCCCCAGTGAAGGAGGCCCACAACGTCGCCTTGGCAACTGCGAGGCCCCACCCCCCGCCCGCCCACCCTCCAACCCCCACACTGCCTCGCCAGGGGGATCCAAGAGAGAGAGAGTTCCCTACTACCGCTCCTTCCAGACAGGGGTCTGCCCCGCTGTCATACCGGTTGTGGGTCCACCACCAGAGTCGGCCACAACATCACGGAGGGGAAGGGGGAGGCAGAAACAGAACGAAGGAAGGAATGAGGGAGGAAGAGAAGGAAGGAAGGAAGGAAGGAAGGAAGGAAGGAAGGAGAAGGAAGGAAGGAAGGAAGGAAGGAAGGAAGGAAAGACAGAAGAAATAAAGGAAGGAAGGAAACAAAAAAGGAAGGAAGGAAAGCAGAAAGGGAAGACTGAAATGGAAGGAAGGAAGGAAAGGACAATACATCTATCAGGCCATTGAGAAACCATCACTCATAAAAACACTGAAAAACACCGCAGACAAGACTTACAAACCCAAAAAATCCACTACAATGCATGCACATAACCACATTGTTCCCCTGACATTAAGTCCAGTTGTGTCCAAATTCGGGGAATGGGGGGGTGTTGGTGCTCATCTCCATTTCTAAGCCCAAAACCCGGCCCTATCCATACACACCTCCAAAGTCATGAGCCCAGCATGGAGCAACCTTACCTTCCCGCAAGAGAGGTACCTATTGATCTACTCACATTCTCAGATTTCCAAATTCCTAGGTTACCATAAGCTGGGGCAAACACCAGGAGCTCATGCCGCTCCCTGCATTCAAACCACCAACCTTTCCGTAACCAAGTTCCTCACCTTAACCCACTGCGGGCTTCAGCATAACCACATGTGTATTTATGCATAAACACATACACACACACATATACACATATATACACACACAAAAAACACATACACACAGATTGGGCCACAGCAACGCGTCGCAGAGGACAATTACGCAAAGAGAGCAGGAGAAGGAGTTCTTGAATACCACTACTTTGTCAGAACTACATTTTCCAAAACAACACTACGCCACAGCAACGCGTGGCCGGGTACAGCTAGTCTATCTTATATTTATCTTATGTCCTCTCCATAAATATTACTCTGATGGCTGCAAAGTTTCACAGGTTAAAAACATAGAAAATCTTTAGAAAATCTATAGAAAAATCTTTTCTATAAGGACTAGGTGGGATTGGTTTTAAAGATAGGCCCTTACAATATGCAAACAAAAATATTGTGTAATTTCAAGTTAGGTTCTTATAAAGTGTAAATATTAGGAAAAACATTTTAATGGTGTTGGCCACACTTTTGTCAAAGTCTGAGTATTAATTTCACTACATGATTTATGCTGACAGACATGTTTTAAATAAAATATTCTTGTTGTTTAGAAGAGATATAGGACCTTATCAAATGAAGCGGGGGGGGGGGGAGTGGAGAAAAGTGGAGGGAACTATCTTCATTCATTCCCTACTGTCAAGGCCCCTTGCCTTTCCATCTTTTGTGATTGCAACGGGTCAGTTGCCATCACTTGTTTTTTGTCCATCTTTCCCCGTTTCTGTCCAGCTTATCTCAATTTAATGTATTGTGGAAGGCTTTCATGGCTGGAATCACTGGTTGTTGTAGGTTTTTTCGGGCTATATGTCCATGTTCTAGAGGCATTCTCTCCTGACGTTCTATGGCAAGCATCCTCAGAGTCAGTGAGGTCTGTTGGAACTAGGAAAATGGGTTTATATATATCCGTGGAATAACCAGGGTGGGACAAAGAACTCTCGTCTGTTGGAGCTACATGTGAATGTTTCAATTGACCACCTTGTTTAGCATTTGATGGCCTGGCAGTGCCTGGGGCAATCTGTTGTTGAGAGGTGACTAGATGTCAAAGATTGTTTCCTCTCTGCTGTTTTGCTGTTGTAATTTTAGAGTTTTTTTAATACTGGTAGCCAGATTTTGTTCATTGTCATGGTTTCCTCCTTTCTGTTGAAATTGTCCACATGCTTGTGGATTTCAATGGCTTCTCTGTGTAGTCTGACATGGTGGTTGTTAGCGTGGTCCAGCATTTCTGTGTTCTCAAATAATATGCTGTGTCCAGGTTGGTTCATCAGGTGCTCTGCTATGGCTGACTTCTCTGGTTGAAGAAGTTCTGCAGTGCCTTTCATGTTCCTTGATTCGTGTTTGGGTGCTGCATTTGGTGGTCCCTATGTAGACTTGTCCACAGCTGCATTGTATATGGTAGACTCCTGCAGAAGTGAGAGGATCCATCTTGTTTTTTGCTGAACATAGTAGCATTTCTTGGAAAATAGTTTCTATGTTGTGTTTCCTCATTAGCTTCCCTATGTGGTCAGTGGTTCCCTTGATGTATGGCAAGAACACTTTTCCTCTGGGTGGATCTTCATCTTTATTCTCGTGGCTTGTTCTCAGTCTTGCAGATCTTCTGATGTCTGAGGTGGAGTATCCATTGGCCTGTAAAGCCCAGTTCAGTTCATCTTGGAGGAGGTGGGGTTCGCAGATTCTTTTTGCACGGTCTGCCAAGGCTTTAATGGTGCTTCTTTTTTGACTTGGGTGATGGTTGGAGTTTTTGTGTAGATATCTATCTGTGTATGTAGGTTTTCTGTAAACGGTGTGACCCAATTGTTGATCTGGTTTACGGATGACTAGGACATCTAGAAAAGGCGGTCTTCCTTCATTTTCTTTTTCCATGGTGAATTGTATGTTTGGGTGGATGCTGTTAATATGGTCCAGGAACCTGTTTAGTTCTTCTTCTCCATGGCTCCAAATGGTGAAAGTGTCATCCACATATCTGAACCATATCGTGGGCTTTTTTGTTGCTGTTTCCAGGGCTTGTTTTTCAAAGTGTTCCATGTAGAAATTAGTTATGACCGGACTGAAAGGGCTCCCCATAGCAACTCCATCTTTCTGTTCATAGAATTCATTGTCCCTCTGAAAGTAGCTGGTGGTGAGGCAATGGTGAAACAGAGCTGTGATGTCTTCTGGGAACTTCTGGCTCATTAGTGCAATGGTGTCTGCTTCCGGGACCATGGTAAATAGAGACACCACATCAAAGCTGATCAGTTTGTCATTGGTATTTAGCTTGAGATTGCTGATTATTTCTATGAAGTGGGCTGAGTCCTTGATGTAGTGTGTAGTGAGCCCAATATGGCTTTGTAACTGTGCAGCAAGAAATTTTGCTAAGTCATACTAGGGGGATCCAATGGCACTCATGATGGGTCTGAGTGGGGTGGAGTCCTTATGGATTTTTGGAAGTCCATAAAGCCTAGTTGGAAGGGCTTCCGAATTACATAGCTGTTGTCGTATGTCGAAGTTGATTGAGGAGTTCTTAATCAGAGTGTTAGTTTTTTCTGTTTATTTTGGAAGTTGGGTCTTTTTTAAGTTTTCTGTATATAGTAGGATCCAGGAGTTTTCTGATCTTCTTGTATTGTTCTGTATCCATGATTACTGTGGCATTCCCCTTTTCTTAGCTACAGAGCGGAAACTGAGCACAGTTGTTCCTGAGGCATGCCGGTACATGACGCACGTGCTCGTTGCGGTATGCGCACGAACTACTAGTGTCTACAACAAAATGGACCTTACTAAAAAAATACCCCTCGTATATGCATAAGCAATAGTGCTTTTTATAGCAACCTAGTCAGGAAAGTTTGGAAACAATTTCATGTTTTCCAAAAGGCAATGGAACATATGCACTTGGCAGAGCTCCTTTAGATCTTATGTTGGGTGAAGACAGAATATAAAACAACACACAAACACATCATGTCATTCTCATTATCATAATTTTATTTGGAGCAGGGATTGACAATTGTAATCTGTAGAAAGTTAGAAACTATAAATATTTTATATATATTGATTAGACTCTTGCACTTATTCTATAAATAATTCATAACTGTTTGATCCAGGATTCTAGTTAAAATGTCCTATGATATCACCTTAGGGATAAAAAGGATTGTATTCCATGTGAACTGCTGGGGATGATACTTTATGTGCTACTGCTTACATTAAGTGAATTTGTTTTCACCTATTTACACAAATTTGCACGTGTTCATTCTGCCCATGTATTCTCATGTAAAGTGGGTGTTTTGTGCCTGAGTACACCTCAGGAATGGAAACAGTTAAACAACTGAATGTAAGCATCCATATATGACAATGTAATATGCAAATATCCCTGTTGTGCCTGGAGTGTTCCAATATATTTGTATTTTTTATTTACACCAAATTTAGCATTAAAACCACACATCTTGGGAGGAGGGATGCACTGATTCTTTTAACACAAGCCTAAATCCTTTTGGTTAGTCCCAACTGGAATAGATCCATTAAATCAATTGTTCATTGGTCAGTCAATATAGGCTAATCTCATTGGTTCAATCAGCCTATTCTATTTAAGACTAGCAATAAGATTCAGACCATACTTCCAAGGCGGAAATAACATTTTCTTTTAAAATGCAATGATTTCTGATATCATGGTTCCTTATTACATCAACTAATTGGTGCATTATTTGAAAGGAAGCAAATTCAGAAGGCAGGCTTCCTTTCATGGCATGATTGGAAGCCACAAGAAAACAGCTCATCAAGGCTACCCTCAAAACTATGATTGATTGCATGCATCAAGCCTGACTGCACCTTTTCTGTATTACACCTTTGAAATAAATGATGGCATTTCATAGCAGCCACTTAAGGTTATATAAGAATATGCTTTAAATTAACATTGAAAGAGTGACTCGCATTCACTCTCCCCCCCCCCCCCCCCACCTTTTCAGGAAAAGCATTTTTCATTCCAAGGGAATGTCTATGAGGGACACAGCAATCATTCACAAGTGGTATCAAGATATGAATAACACATCTAGGTATGTATATATAGTTTAGAGATTGAGGGTATTGTCATTTTGAGTAACTGTTTGAGAATATTTGGGAAAGAAACTATGTAGTCTTCAGAGGAAATAAAAGAAGGGTTTTCGCCCACATGAGATCTATGACATGGAAGACTTAATAGAGTTGGTGGGCATTTAATAATAGGAATACTTGGAGGATTTGCAGATCACCAGCACTGCAGTAGAAGCAATTTGACACCACTTTAAACATTATCCTATAGAATCCTGGGATTTATAGTTTGTTGTGGAACCAGAGTTCTCTGACAAATAAAGACACATATTTCACAAAACTACAAACCCCAGGATTCCACAACTTTGAGCCATGGCAGTGATGCTAAGCTGCTATAATTTTGGTGTGGATATATTTGATCTCTGTAAAATCCATTACAAATTAGAGATAGCAATAGGATTTGAAGAATCTTTAGAATTGCAGGACAGTTTATTGAGTATTCTCCAAATCATGTGAATTAGTTGAATCCACCTTGATTTCTGCAAACCATGCATTTCCATTTTCTATAGCTCTCTATTCACACCCAGCAAGCAAAAGACAACCCCCCCCCCCAAAAAAAACAACAACAATAGGTGAGCTAATTTTAAAAAGTGCAAATAGTGCAATTCATTTCAGCTAACTGTGAAATGGGGGTTCAGAGCCTGGCATGCTTCACTACTTCCAATAAGCCAGATTTGAGACAGGAACCAGGTTTGAAAGCAATGAACAGAAGTTTATACAGTCTGGCCAGAAAGGACATCAGTACAGAGTCTGCACTCAAAAAGAACCAAAATACAGAGCATTTTATCCACTTTGACAGCCATTTAAAATACTTATGCATTCCCCTGATTAGTGGAAAAAACTGGCCTGACTTCAATCTGGGCTGTTATTGGCTGTGAAACCTTCCTGATATTACTGGCTGCAGAAGGTTTTCCCTCTGTGGCAGGAAAAAGCAATAGCTGTGGTTGGTATATTCAAAGTCCAAATCCACATTAAGAACCACCACTGCAATGGGTGTGAGGTCAGGAATGTGTTGACCTCAAATCCAAATAGTCCAATGATTGACGTAATGTCCAGTCCAGTCCAGGTAAACACAAAGAGATAGTCTGAAAAACACAAAAATAGTGGTTAAAATTACTTGAAACAAAGGCTGGTGTTACCAGCAATGAATATGCTGTGCTTCCATCAATGAAGCCAAGAAGTTTTCCAGGGCATGTAAGCCAATTTATGAATGGAGAAGAGGTTTGTCAATGGAAGGGTGTTGTGGTTTGCATAAACACAATAGATAGCCCAACAATGAAATTTGAGTTCCAGGCTTGCATACATTAGCCAGTTTAACATATTTCCTGTCCCAAAATATGAGGCTAAGGAAGACAGTTTTATATATTTGCACTTCTAATTACATTTCAAAGATTTTATTTTATATAATTTATACAATTTCAAAACAGGAGATTTTATACACAGGAGGAGATATTAGGCCTGGGTAACAACGCAAAAATTTGTTTCTAAAATCGATTTGTATTTGGGGGGAGGGGGTTGCGTTTCGATATTTAAAATAATTACAAAATTTTCCTTTGAAAAAGTTCAGTATTTACGAAATTTCGTTAATTTCGTTTTTAGAATATTTTTTGAATTTTTTTTGAAATATTTATTTATAAATTTTTTTTGAAATATTTAAAAACGGAAAATTAACAATGCTTGCCCTGTTGTGGAGCGAACACAGCCACAGGACAGGGACAAACTCTCACACACAGGCACACAAGGGTCTTTTCTTTTTTTAGAATATTTTTTGAATTTTTTGAAGAATAAAAGAAAGATATTTTTCAGAAATATTTAAAAATGGAAAATTAACAATGCTTGCCCTGTTGTGGAGCGAACACAGCCACAGGACAGGGACAAACTCACACACACAGGCACACAAGGGTCTTTTCTTTTTTTGGAATATCTTTTGAATTTTTTTAAGAATAAAAGAAAGATATTTTTCAGAAATATTTAAAAATGGAAAATTAACAATGCTTGCCCTGTTGTGGAGCGAACACAGCCACAGGACAGGGACAAACTCACACACACAGGCACACAAGGGTTTTTTCTTTTTTTAGAATATTTTTTGAATGTTTTGAAGAATAAAAGAAAGATATTTTTCAGAAATATTTAAAAATGGAAAATTAACAATGCTTGCCCTGTTGTGGAGCGAACACAGCCACAGGACAGGGACAAACTCACACACACAGGCACACAAGGGTCTTTTCTTTTTTTAGAATATTTTTTGAATTTTTTGAAGCATAAAAGAAAGATATTTTTCAGAAATATTTAAAAATTCTTGCCCTGTTGTGGAGCGAATGGCAAAGCCTCCCCGCTGCTCCCAGCCCAGGGAATGAATGAATGCAAGCAACAAATGAATGCAAGCCAAGCCTCCCTCCCGAACCTCCCGTCTCCTCGCCTTCCCCAGCAATGAGCAATGCGGCCACGCGGAGCCGCTTTTAAAGGGCAGCCCGCCCAATCACAATCAGCCACGGTACTTGGGAGCGCAGGATTTGCTCCCAGCGCACCCAGTATCCTCCACCCCTAAAACGTCATTTCCGAAATGGGTGGAAGCCCGTAAAAAAGATGGAGGATGCCGTTTCGATATTTAAAAACACTTCCGGGTTTGAAAATATGTTTTGTAATTGTTTTGTAATTGCTAAAAATAACAAATATTTAACGAATTACAAAATTAACGAACGAAACCGCCCAGGCCTAGGAGATATAGCTGGATGGACTATTCTGCAGTTGAGGCAGAGCAGCACTTCAAAATTGTCAAACTGGAGAAAAGGAAAAATAAAATAAATTGATATTTAATTCATCTCTATTCATTTGTATTTTATTTAATATGTTCTCCTGCAAGTTAAATTTTAGCAGAACGTATTTTAGATGTATAGAATGAGGTTACATATATTTACAATCCTGTGAGAAAATATTTCAAGTAATTCATTTAATTCCAATTTTCATGCATTTTAAAAATAAATGTGGATTACTCCAGATACAGAACAAAACAGACTAATGAGTTGACCAGAGACAGGCAAACAGACTGATACACTTATCCCTATTTAATACACTGTGTGACTATTCCATATTTAAAGTCCAAAAAGTACTGTGCTCAAAAAGTACTGATGCAATCATATGCCTAAAGTTTTGTCAATGTGCAGAAAGCTTTGACAATGTTCAGACAAATTTGCTGGAGAAAGCCAAGGTGAAAGATCCAGTTCTGGATATCTTTGAAATATTCTATTCTATGTTGTTACAGTGTGCAAACGCTGTTTTATAGCACCATATGAGAAGAGAGGACAGTGTAGACCTCATCACATGGAGGTCCAGATGCCTGTGGCGAGTGAGGGAAATTGTGGGGAAGTGTCCAGCTTGGTCCCCTTATCATTGTGGGTCACTGGCTGCCATCCCACAATGTTGTCCCTGGGTTTCATCCGTGCTGTCCCTTGCTTCTTCAATTAGAAGATGGGTAGTCACCTGACTCCTCAGGGCTCCGTCTCAGTGCATGGATCCCTAAAGATCCCTGTGTCATTTGAAAGGATCTGGCAGACTCTGTTCTATGTAGCAGCATGCAAAAATGGGGGAAACCACCCATCTGATGAGATAGTAAGTTAACTCCACTTTATTCTTGTTCTTTCACTGAGGACAACTGTCTGAAGCAAAGAGCCTCTTCTATTCATGAATATATCTCCAGAAAATCACCTTATGCATCACACAGAGAGATTCCATGAATTGAAGAGCCTCTCTGCTTTGGAAAATTGCTCTCAACAGAATGGAAACAGGGATAAAGGTGGGTGCAACTGGAATTCTCCTCCTTATCCTCCATCCTTGTGAATTGTTAAAATGTAAAATCTGAATACCTGGAAAAGGTTCAAGTTAAATTAAGAAGCTCCAAGCAGAATACATTCCTAGAAAAAAATAAAAGAAAGTGAATGAGGGTATTAATCACAATAGATGACTGGAGCCAGTGGGTTTTGTTCAGCTTGGTGACTCACAAGTGTTCAGGCATGTCCTGTGGCTGCAACTCTTCACAGAAATAGAAGCACATGGGAAGCGATTATTCCTCCAGACTCAAAACAAACAGCTCTTGGGTAGCCCGCATGCCTGGAATTATCCAAATGAATTATCTTCACAATCATTTTAAACAGCAAGCAAATTAGAAGCGATTGCATTTTGTTCAGAGCAATTCACAAACGTAAGAAGTGACATTCATCAAAGCAATCGTTAGCTATTGTTAGTATAATTGCTAACATGATTGCTCAGCTCCACCCTCCAAGTTGTATTTTGCCTCAATGACTGTTTGATCCTGCAGTTTATGCAAACAGCCCAGGCATGCAATTGCATTTGAACTCAATGAATAGGCTTAATATCCATTTCCAAGCAGAAAATAAGCTTTGTGTCTTGAGGACATATAGATAGATATAACATTAGAGAGCAGCCTAGGATTCCTCACTCAATCTCATTTATTTCTGCTTTAATGTTGCATTTTCTGAAAATATAATTTGTTTCGTTTTTTAAAAAAATGAATAAAATATTTTCAATGTCTTTTTTTAAAAATACTGTTCTTTATTTATTTCCATTTCTTCTTTGTTTTGTGGGATGAAAATAGCAGCAACTCCTTTTCTGAGTCGACACCTTTGACACTGTTTAAGATGTATGTAGTTGACAGAAATCTGTTCTTGGCATCTGATTCCACAGGTTATGTGGATTAACTTTGTTTTTTAGCCTGGATCTCATAACTCTCAGCTTGTCATTCCCAGAATTTAATTTATTCCTATTGCCTTTGATGCTTTAAAAATATTTTCTGAACCCCAAGAGAATGCAGTTTCTAAATACCTGCAGGTCTAAGGAAGAATTGATGAGTAAGTCTATTTCCAGCCAATTATCACTTCTCTCAATCCATTCATATTTTCGAAATCCGCTGAAAAAATTACATTTCCATATATGTGTTTGGACATAGTTTCTCTAGGGAAAAGGTGATCTTTTTTGCATCCCAATGATCATCCTATTGTTCTACACTGGCACTTGCAAACTCTTCATCACGAAAGTTAGTGCTGAAGCTCATAACATAGGAATGTGTAAAATAAAGAAGGAGATAGGAAACAGGATTACAACAGAGGAAGAAAGGGGAAACAATCTCATGGTGGTGTGAATGAATTTCAGATAGGTTCTTTTTTAGCCCTATCTGGAAATCTCTGATATTTCTTGGTGATTCCCATCCTCCAAACATTTCGGTTAAGCAGTTCTGTTGTGTTTGTCTTCTGAAAGCAGACTCTCTTAAATATGTTCAATGTAATATGATGGTCCAGGATGAGGTATCCTTTAGGTTGTTTATTTTCATTCCTTTCCCTTTTCTCTTCTTACTTACAAATTTACCTCTGGACATTTTGCTGCTTTTACTTTATATGAAGCAATTTCAAATAACAAAGATAAGAATAAAAACACAATGCTAGTGTCAAATGCACAGGTAACATGTTGTGTTACCACATGTAATAGTCTGGGGGATATTCAAGGTGTTATTTTTACCTGGAAGTAGAACTGCATCCCATGGAAAACTGCATCCCATGGAAAATTATGTGGAGTCAAACAGTTAATCATTCATAGATACAAAATGAACATCTCCATCATGCCAGTTGGCGGATTATTTTAGGTGTTATGACCGAACTCCAGAAAAAAATCTTTAATTTCAAATTTAAATTCACACATTCAAGAACAAGCTGCAATTCAGTTGAAAAGGGAACCTGAATTTCATATAAGACAAAAGCAAAAATAATGAACTTATCTACTTTACTCTTCATAATCTGTTTCCTTAAATATGATTCAAAGCTCTGCTTGAACCCAAAATCCTATGTTTACATCCCAGAGAATAAATCCTGTTGAACTTAATGGAAAACTATTTCTGAGCAGACATGTGCAGGATTGTGCTATATAGCATTCCTCCCTTCCCATTTAAATAATATTCTTATAGTTTCTATAAGGAGGAGGAGCTGAGGAGCCTTCTAATCAAGGTGAAAGAAGAAAGCGCAAAAGCTGGGTTGCAGCTAAACATAAAAAAAACCAAGATTATGGCAACAAGAATGATTGACAACTGGAAAACAGAGGGAGAAAATGTGGAGGCTGTGACAGAGTTTATATTTCTAGGTGCAAAGATTACTGCAGATGCAGACTGTGGCCAGGAAATCAGAAGACACTTACTTCTTGGGAGGAGAGTAATGTCCAATTTCGATAAAATAGTAAAGAGTAGAGACATCAGACTGGCAACAAAGATCCGCCTAGTCAAAGCCATGGTATTCCCTGTAGTAACCTACGGATGTGAGAGCTGGACCATAGGGAAGGCTGAGCGAAGGAAGATAGATGCTTTTGAACTTTGGTGTTGGAGGAAAGTTCTGAGAGTGCCTTGGACTGCGAGAAGATCCAACCAGTCCATCCTCCAGGAAATAAAGCCCGACTGCTCATTGGAGGGAAGGATACTAGAGAAAAAGTTGAAGTATTTTGGCCACATCATGAGGGGACAGGAAAGCCTAGAGAAGACAATTATGCTGGGGAAAGTGGAAGGTAAAAGGAAGAGGGGCCGGCCAAGGGCAAGATGGATGGATGGCATCCTTGAAGTGACTGGACTGACCTTGAAGGAGCTGGGGGTGGTGACGGTGGACAGGGAGCTCTGCAGTGGGCTGGTCCATGAGGTCACGAAGAGTCGGAGACGACTGAACAAATGAACAACAACAACAGCAGCTTCTATTTTAAATTTATTTATTTATCATTTCAGAAGCGAATTGTGGGTACAGTTATAATGCATTTAAAAACACCAGCAAAATTAATCACTTAGCATTATGCTAAATGTCCTTTGACCAGAAGCTGGCCACTTGGAGTGCCTCTAGTGTCCATGTAAGATAGTCCTTTCATGAGTGACAGCATTTTGCAGCAATGCGCTAAATCAGTGGCAATACCAAACACACAGCATCAGCCGATAGTATGCCAATTGTTCCCAACTATAAGGCCCAAGGAAGTTTGATTTAAATGAAGATTCTATTTTAAACAACAGATTCTTGATCAAAGTCTTTATTTAAGCTACTTAATCATATATCTAAATGAGCAAACAATAACATTTTCAGGACTCTCTGAAGTGAGTGAAATAAATCATAATCAACTCTGCTAACTAAATCTGTCATATTTCATAGAATTTATATGACATACTCCTTCTTGTAATACTTCTAATAAATACTATGAAAAGCCTATCACAAATCTAATTATAGCAGTTTTATCACAATAACATTTCTAGTTGATCACATGTCCCAGTGCTACCAGACACTATTGATAATAATAGTTGAAATAAAGTGTGTGGTTTTTGTTTTTTTGTTACAAAGCCTATTTACTACATTGTAAAGCAGTTAAAGCATGGGAAACGAGTTTTCTGCATCCAGGGGTGGAACTAGACCATAATTTCCCTAGTCAGCATAGTGTGATTGGACGTGGCTTAGTTTGCTTATATGAGACAGTCACAGGCCCCTATCTGCCTGTAGGCCCAGGCCATATGCTTAACCACCATTTTGTGAGGCCTTTCTGGAGATTTGTGGCAGCCATCTTGCTGCTACACTGAGGACCACTGTTTTGCTTGTTCTCTTTGCCTTTATTCAATTCAGAAAAGCTCTACTTGAATCTAACCGTATCAACACCACTTTGTTTTATTACTTTTTGTTTCATTTATATTCTGCTTTTCTCCAGAATGGGACTTGCCTCAATTCAAAAAACACACTCCTAATACAAATGGCATGGAACATGCTATTGAATATGCATGTAATATTTTAAGGATTCTTACCCACTTATTTTATCTTTCAATTGATTTACTTGAAAGAGTTTTAATTATGTGCCTAGCTCTACTTTATTTGAATAATAACATAATACATATTTCTTTATTTGAAAGTGATTTTAACTGTATATGTTCCAATTTCTGTAAGTCTCCTTGCACCCCAGTATGGGGGAAAAAATATAAAGATCTGGCGAAGGCTTTCATGTCCGGAATCACTGGGTTGTTGTAGGTTTTTTTTGGGCTGTATAGCCATGTTATAGAGGCATTCTCTCCTGACATTTCTTGCCATAGATGCATAGATGACGTTGCTTGCCATAGATGCAGACAAAACGTCAGGAGAGAATGCCTCTAGAACATGGCTATACAGTCCGAAAAACCTACAACAACCCAATAAAGATCTGGCTTTGTGCACAAGCATTCAGAGAATAGGGTAAGTGGAATTTGACATTAACTTTGCTGTCTGGATAATGACCATGGGAAAACTTAGAAGCTTAGAAATCATGTCTTGACACTTTCTATGTTTTAATCTGTTTTACTGTTTTATGTGTTTAAATTGTTTATATGCTTTACTTGTTTTAGAATTTAATATGGTATGTTTATATCATGTGCATGATGTAGCATTGAATTTTTGCCGTAATTTGTAAAGCTGCTCAGAGCCCCCTCCAGGGTGAGAAGCGCAAGATATAAATTAAGTAAGTAAGTAAATAAATAAATAAATAAGAAAATATGTAAATTAATATATTATTATGGGAATGCAGTAGCAAAAAGGCTGTTATGGATACATTGTGACAGCAATATTGATGTATGACATTACAATGCTCATTGCTGATAGTAAATATAGTGTTGTTTTAGACTTGCAAGATCATGGGAATTTGATTATTAGCAAGAATGGAAGATATTTAAAAAATAACATTTTTTTATAATATTAGCATGAGAAACAATATACTTCTTCCCTTTCTTCTAGCTTTAAAGGTGATTTTTTTAATCATTACAATTTTCCCTCAACATTGTTGCTTTGTTCTTCCTCTCCCTCCTGCCGTAGAGTTCAACATTGTCATACATTTTGGTAATAGCAATTATATTGGTCTCCAATTTTTCCTGCACAGGGCTCCCCATTTGTCTTTTCTGGTGTTGTAAGCATCTTTATGCCTCTAATTTGTTGAGATGTGATAGGCTAGACAGAACCGCTGCAGTGGGTTCACTGGGGAGTTGAACTTTGCCATATAAATCCCTTGTGAGCTCATTGTTGTTTGCCTATTAGCCTCGTTCCTTGTCACAAGCCTGAATGCTCCCCTGCCTATGGTGGGGAAAAGAATGCATCTAACACAAAACATTTTCTTTGACGGCAGCAATGCTGCATCAGCAGGGAACACAGAATGCCCTTAGCAGAGTATGTACATACTTGGGTCTTATTTTAATCATGATTATTTAACTTATAAATAAGTCTAACATCATAATTACAGAAAGAGCCTCCAAGAGACATTTTGCAAGGCAGAATAAGAATACTTTCAGGCATGGATGGGGGTTGGAAGAATGTCTACTGTATTTTTTCCTACTGTCAGAAATAATAATAATAATAATAATAATAATAATAATAATAACTTTATTTTTGTATCCCACCACCATCTCCCCGAAGGGACTCAGAGCAGCTTACATAGGAACCAAGCCCAGACAGAGATTAAAATAAAATACAGTAAAATACAAATCATCATAAATTCTTGGGCCTCTCTTTGGATCTGGAGTGATATTAACAGTTGAACTCTGCTCTTATAGACCCTGTTTGCACATCCGTTTGAATGCCCCCCTCTCTTTGCACAAATATCTATATTATACTAACAAGTAAAGATACACACACACACACACACATGCATTTATTAAGGGGCAGTCAGATGTTCAGTCATTACTTTCTAGACTGTAACTTTTTAGACATCATTGAATCTGCTCTAATTTGAATATCCACTAGGCTTGGGTGGTTTCGTTCGTTAATTTCGTAATTTGTTATTAATTCGTATTTAAATTAGCTTACGATCCAATATTGAGCCATGCAGGAATAGTGTGAGGAGTAAATTAGATTCGAAAATTTTTTTTCAATTTATTTTGTAATAATTTTGTAATTATTTTGTAATTATTTTGTAATTATTTTGTAATTATTTCGTAATTATTTTCGCATGTCTGGTGCAAGTTTTATAGTTGTTGTTTGTTTTATCACACCAACAGTCAACAACAGAGGGAGAGGGAAGCTTCAGAAGTTCCCCCTGTCCCATTTGGAGGTTTTTTTTAGCATATTGCACAATCGCGTCCGCCATTAACGAATCGATTCGTAATTATACGAAATTTCGTATATTTCAAAATTTTTAAAAGGAAAATTTTGGAATTATTAAAAAAAACGAAACGCAAGGGCCCCCTAAAAACAAAACAAGTTTAGAACCAAATTTTTCCGTGGTTACCCAAGCCTAATATCCACCTTGACATCAGTACATTTGTTGTAGTTGAATCTGTTCCAAAAGTTGATCACCTTGGTGACCATTCTGTTTGATTCAATACTATTTAGGAAAGGAGAGATATTTCATCCAACCTGATAGCACTGACAAAAATAGCAATTTTACACTTCCTGAGATTTATTTTGAGGGAGAAAAGACCACCTTGCCTTGAGCATTCAAATACTTTTGAGGCTTACAGCATGGTTCTAAGAGCTCAAGTGAGCAGGGAAACAATGTGCATGTTTTAAAGTACAGACAGCTAAAATGTGCAGAACTGAAATTAATCTACAGGGACTTTTTGGATCAATGGGGAAAATAGCATCTCTGCTAATTAAGGAAAATGTATGAAAATATGTGCAGATCTCAACTGCAGAAGAAAGCTTTCTTGCTATGGAATACTGTACAAAATACGGATAGGAAGAAAATGTAGGTGGGGTGCAAAGAAATTCAGCATGCGGAAAAGTGGAAATGTTTTACTTCTCTATCTTGTTGCTTTCCTGGAGCTTATTTTTTCTCAGCATATTTTTCCTTTGCATATTTTTTACCCTGATTGTCCTTGGCTTCGTTTAATCTGAATGACTTTTTAAAAGAGTTTAGGACTCCAGAATGTCACGAAATCAGATGTAGCAGTGTCATCAACAAAATCACAGTCAATTGGATTACACATCAGTGAGGGCAAATGAGGGACAGAACATTAAGATCAAACAAAGGAGGAAGCATATGATACCAAAAAGAACAACATTGAAATACTTATAATATATTCACAATGGTCTGCGTTAGAGAAGCCAGACTTGGCCACAGTGGACAACACTTTTGTTACATCCTGAATAGACTACTGCGACGCACTCTATGTGGAGTTGCCTTTGAAGGCTGTTCGGAAGCTTCAAATGGTCCAACAGGTGGCAGCCAGATTCCTCACTGGAGCAGTGTACAGGGAGCACATAACCCCTCTGTTGCGTCAGCTCCACTGAATGCCAATCTGCTACCAATCATAATTCAAAGTGCTAGCTTTAGGCTATAAAGACCTAAACAGTTATGAACCACTTTGGAGGTTAAGATCTTCTGGAGAGGCCCTGCTCTCGGTCCTACCTCCTTTGCAGGTGCGGTTTGTGGGGACAAGAGACAGGACTTTGTCAGTGGTGGCCCATTGCCTGTGGAACTCCCTCCTCAGCAAAATCAGCTCCCTCCCTCCTGACTTTTAGGAAGAAACTTAAAATGTGGCTGTGGGACCAAGCCTTCAGACAATAAACTCAGTGCATAAGTGATACAGAATAAGTGCAATTATGACTGGAATGACTCATGGATTATGATTTTGGAGTATGTGGTTTTAATAATTGGTTTTAATGTTTAGATTTTTTTAAATTTTTTGGTTTTAATGCATATGATTATTTTATTTGTATGTCTGTTTTATGCGGCATTTAATTGTTGCCTACTTGTAAGCCGTTTTGAATCCCCTTCAGGGTGAGAAGGGCAGGATATAAATGTAGTAAATAAATAAGTAAAAAAATAATTTCCAAGTTCAGTTACTTCTCTCATACATTCCAATGAGAGATGGCTTTTGTTAATTTCCTCTATTAGCACTCCTTCTCACAATATCCTGTCATTCCCAAATATCTCTAAGAAATAGGAGAATTGCTGAAAGTAGGAAATCTATATTTCTTGAATTCAAACTATTTTTGTTTCCACAAAACACTTCAAATAAAAAATGAGGAGCACAAATTCCTGAACATTAGAAAGAAATGTGGCCATGTTGACCACAAAACAAATTCAAAGGTCAGTGCTCTGGTTATAACTCTGTCTTGCAAAGCAAGAAGACACAAACATTTGTCTGTAAACCTTTGAAACCACAGGGTTCATCATATGGCAAAGGATGTTGAAGAAAAACAACCCAAAACCCTATTCCATCAGTAATATCTACCTATCTATTTCACATTGAGTATATTCAACATGCTTAATGGAGAATGTGCACATAGTTTGAATACACTGTATATCTAGCTGAAAGAAGTTATGGAAGATATCAACATTAACCAAAAGTAAGGAAATGGACACACTGAGATTGATAAATGTATTAATATGGTCATAATGCTTCATCTGATTTGATTAGATTAAGACTGGTAATGACAATTAAAAATAACCCCTGAAACCTGTTACTATTCATTTGTACGATAAGCAACTAGAAAAAATGATTTATGGTTGATAAATTAATGAAAATAAATTGTTATATTTGTTGATAGAAAAGCTAAGAATAACTACAAATGCAATAAGGAACATTTGAATGCATGTTTCAACACTGCATTTTGGGTTTTTTCTAGACAAGAGACATTAATATGAAAAAATCTTCAAGAAAGATGACCTTGTCAGGGAAGCTGGTGGTGATGCCACAAATGAGTTGTTTGAACCACTCTGTATATTTGTCCAGACCATATCTCCAACATGTGCTTTTTAAAAATTCAGACTAAAACCTGGAGTAGAATCACTATACCGATGACATCAGATCTACTGACTTCTGCTTGTTTCTCTTTCATAGAATGACTACCTACTGTTCAGAGCCAGAATGAAATTTGGTGTCCATATTTTATGTGTTCTTTCCCAATGATCAGTGACTTGGATACTTGTTATACCCCTATGTTTGCTGTCCAAAATGCACATTCTCAAAGACCCATTGGATTGTATAGATATTATTGACAATTAAGTGTTTATACCATGAATTATTGTGAATGCACACATTGGACTATTGGACTTGAATGCATAATTCCTGCTTTCAACCAGCCCATTACTATCCATTCAGTTCTCAAATTACCTGCAGTGATCATGGAGGTCATTACACTGATGGAGATCTCCATTCTGTGCCCGATCAATATTCCACATGTATTCCAGTGTACGTAAGTAAAGACAGTCTCCAATTCAATATGAATGTGTAAGAGACTCAAAAAGGTAGCATGTGCAAGATATTTTGGTACATAATCCTGTTCCCTTTAGATGTATTGCTGTTCAAGGGGGAAATCATCAATTTCATTCTGCAATGACAGGTAGCAGTTTTGTCATTCGTTCATTTAGCTGTTCATGATATGAACCTTGGATTTTCATTCAAATTTAAAAGGATTTCTAAAATTTAATGAGGAAGCATAACCTCACACCATTTCTAAATGCTAGTGGGATGAAAATACAAAGTTTTGAAGGTTACATTCCCTTAAATAGAGGGAAAGTGGAATGAAACTTTTAGATGATTTCTTTTTCATAGTTTCCAAATAATTGCTCTTTGGATAGCTATGAAAATTGCATCTCAAATTTAGAATAAAAGCCAAATATCTTAAAGGAAGCCTTCCCTTTGTTCCACATTTGAATCCTATCATACCATACCTGTGAACATAAATCCCAATGAAATGTTCTCCCATTGATTGGAAACACTCTAAGGTTGCAAGCCATATTTCAGGTTTGCATCAATTCCTTATTTGTGTAACAGGCCATTCCAGAAGATCGAAAAATGTATGCACAAAGCTTTCACAATCAGAATTACCACTGGTCAGAGATTATGGGAGTTTGTGCCCAAAAGCTTATATCTCATGCCATAAAAACATAAAAATCCTGAATTCCAATGCTCAAGAAAAAGGGAGATGTTAGTCTGCGTATTTCGACAAAAATAAGGAATGTAATTTTGTTCTTGAAAGAAAATACCAGTAATGTCCACATGACGACAAACATTCCAAAAACTGTTCAAAGTTATCTGTGCAGAAAATTGCTGTTTCTAAAAGAATACAGTCATGTGCAAATTTTGCATAGAATATGTCCCAAGCTGTGAAGATTCTTATTGTTTCAGAATTCTCTCATCAACATGTCTCAACATTCAAGAAATATTTCAAATCATTTTTCCATACTGAGGATGGTAATGGACAACATGGTAAATGATCATCAGCCACTCAGATAAACAGATGGGTTGGGGAATGTGATTTTGTTTCACTTGTGCTTTTTTATGGGATAAAGGAAGTAATTACAAATAACTAATTATTTGAAGGTGTTAAGGGGATGAGGTAATTCCTTAATTTCTAATTAAAATGTAGCCACATATTGACTCCTAACTAAAATCTATACTGTGAATCCTCACTGTTAGTTTCATTCACATACAATATTTTAGTTACTCACTTAGTCTGAGGTTTTCGCCTGCAATCTTGTGTAACTAAATTCACTGGAACATGTATTCTGAAAATAGATGCAGAAGTCAGTCCTGCTGATTAGACTTATGTGATTAATGAAAAACATGTTTCATTTCTCATTACAAAATTAGGGGATGGGATAAAATTGTTTCTAAAGTGTTTCCAGAATTGGATGGGGTCTGTATCTTAACTGTAATGATTAAACTACTTCTCATTACTTTTTAAAAGTAATTAATTGTGCCAATGAGAAAACTTCAAGGATGCCTTTCTCCCTCATTGTTAGAACTATTGACATTAACTTGCTACAGTGATAGAACACATTTACCACTGTGATCCCACCAAGTCTCAGAATGCTTCACTCATCCACAGATTTTTGGAGAATTTTCAAAGTTTGTACAAACAACACTAAAAAAAAACCAACAAGAGCTTTTCTACACAACGATACAAGATAATAGGGGCTTATCCCCATCCCCACTCCCAAGTTTTAGAAATATTCATTCATCTAATGATTTTGGGGGTTTTGTCAAAAAAAGGTTTTGACAAAAACTTACTTTCTAAAGCCACAACAGCTATCTCATTGAATATCTCTCATATTAATCAATAGAACTTCAATTTAGGGATTTCTTCCCAGCCCAGTACTGATTTACTTACTTGTATTGAAGTATCAGTCAGTCCTCCTCTTTGCAGATTCAATAATTTATTGGAATTCTGGTTGCTGCTAGGAGGGAAAAATATCTCTCCTATGCTAATTGGAGCTTTCCGATGCTGAGCAGAATCCTGGGAAAGTTAGTTTAGGGTAGTTTAGGGTAGGGCCTTTTGAATTCTCTGCCATAGGGCTCCTCACCTTCCCAAACTACATTTTCCAGAATTCTGTGCTCTCTCAGTCTCTTTCAATCAGCTTGTCTTCCCTGCTGTTTTTCTCTCATATTGAGAGGCCATTAATTTGAAGAGGAATGGCAGCCTTTTTGGTTTTCCATCCTTTGTGATGAAAATCAAACTGACTTTGATATGCTTCTGAGCATTACAGAATTCAAATGAAAAAGTATGGAGTGAGTTTTGATTCTTTGGTTTTTGCACACAAACATCCCCCCCCCCCAACCACCATTGTCTTAAAATATCTGTTCATATATGCAAAACTTATAAATTAGATATGACTTAGTAATTAAAAGTGAAATTTTGCACACCACTACTGCTGATGTAAAATTCCCACCCTTGGGTTCTAGAGATGTTTGTGTGTGTGTGTGTGTGTGTGTGTGTGTGTGTGTGTGTGTAGTGACAGACTGGAAATACAAGAAAACTTATTTTTTGTCTGTAATTTACAATACCAAAATTAAAGCTCAAGGGTCTTTTAAAAAAATTATTCAAGCTGTTGTTTCATTTTAGCTCAAGCAGAAGAAGAACCTAACACTGCCAACAAATGCAATACAAATGCATCAATTCTTATTGCAGTTAATAATACCCACTAATAATGTTTTGTTTTACATGACAGTCGATGCAGAAGTAATTGATGTTTTTTTTCCTACCGAGGCTGTATTTCTCTTCTTTTTCTGTCTTCCTAGTCATAAGCATAAAGAATGAGACACTTGTCTTATACAGGCTATGATTAATTGATACATAAATGTAGCAGATCTCCAAACACTTCATTTGTTTTGCTATATTATTTCAAATTGTAGAAAGAAATATTCCATTTCCCATCTACATCTCAGGAATAATACATGGAGAAAAAGGAAACCTGTATTTGTGTTTATCTAGATTGTCCATGTTTAATATAGGCTGAAATTTCCCTACAGATACTTATTGTAAATAGGATACTTGGTAAAATTACATATACCCAAGTAATTATGCTTTATCAGGATCAGCTTTGCTCAGGAGGAGACTGAGTCGGTGCTTGAGGAAAGAGATTTTGGATATCATGAAAGGGCATCAACTTGTTTTCTATTTGAATTGTTATTATTATACATTTTTCCACAGCAAGAAACCGGGATAAAAGCCTGTGAAATTTTCTTTCTTGTTCAAAAAAATAATTTGACTGGTCTTGAGCAATATGAAACCTGACTGGAGTGCATGTTGGTCATTTGTTGCTCCAGATTAGACAGAAATATGTCTTGGGCTGCCCCTGTTGTCTATTCAGAGGCAAATTGAGTCAATTTGGGCTTACCACCAAGTAAATTATAACAACATTGTGCAGTGTTAAACATTGCACCGAACGTGAGAACAATGTTTGTAGGATGGTTACTAGAACAAAAACCCTCTTCATTATTTGTCTGAAGGCCCTGTTATTTTCCCAATTTTTTCTTGTTAAAAAGAAAAATAGCAGCACATAAATTAATTCCAGAATTTTAACAATGCTGTATTCTAGTGACAAAATAACCATGAAACAGAAATATATTGCAAGTACAGAAAAAAGACAATAAAGGAACCTCAAATAATTTTACTAAATGCCTCTTCAGATGGCTTATTTAAAAACAACAAAGACATTTGTTGACATTAAGTCTAGACTGAGAAGAAATGGCATAAGAGGATATAAAGAGCATGATTTATGCAAGAAAATAATGAGCCATTTCAATGTTCATATGGTCACTGTGCTGTCTAAATGTTTACCGCCTTGTTAAATGTACATATATATGCCTGGAATATTAAAACTTAGAAAAAGTTTCCAAGGTCAGGCTTGGAAAAAAAATCAAGGACTCTTTATAACCAGCTTCAAAAAGGAAATGAGCTTTAGAAACCTACAAGTTCCCTTTTTTCCGTAGACTAAATTGAAAGAGGGGGAGAAGTGTTGGCTTAGATTTCCTCCTTTGGAATATACCAGAGTTTGGAAGTGCCATTACATTTTTTAAAAAAACCTTAAGATGTTTCTCCAGCAAGGTCTTTTACCAATCTCTACCTCAAGGAAAGGAATGACTCAATTCATTACCAATGAGGCAAATACAAAAAGGCAGAGCCTTTAAAAAAGGGATGAACACTGTGATGCCCATCCCAGGATCTGATCCCAGGTTATCTGTTTATCCCAGATTATCTGGCAGTGTAGACTCATATAATCCACTTCAACAAAGATAATCTGGCATCACATCCTGGGATATAGAGCAGTGTAGATCCAGCCTAAAAGTCATTGCTGACCAACCATGAAAATAAAGAGAGCAGACAAGAGATTAGTTAAATTAAGGCTGCTTTATTTTAACTCTTAACTATTTCACTTTAACCCCTGAAAGATACAAAATGAATTAGCAGCTTAGCATAGGAGCAACTAAGGCAGGCGGTCTCTCCAGACCTCTTCTCAAGCTTCCCCTTTGCAAAACACCCTAGGAGAACTCAAAAGTTGGGTTGCTTCCAGGATGGCCCACTATTAAAAAGCCAAGCCAACCCCACCACCACCACAGTTGTATGATGTAAAGTGATGTCTCAGTCTCACATCCACCCCAAGGAAAGTCCCCCCCCCCCCCGGCCCGGGTCCCATAACCTACAGAGGCTAGCTCCAGAACCCTACCCTTCACTAAATGGGTGCCATAGATGTTTACCAAAATGCTACTTCTCTCCCCCTCTACGTATGAGGGAAGCAATCTGCTTAGCCTCAATCCCAGACTTGCCAAAAGTGCCTTCTCTCCCTGTTGCAGATCCTTCAGGAATAAAACATTATGTGTCTCTGACAAATGAACACTACCAGATCTGTGAAGCTCAGCCATTCAAAACCATCAAAATTATACCAACCAGAATCAAAATGCTGACTTAATGTCACATCTTGCCAATTTGGATCCCACATCCTGCTTAAGAACCCCACCCCCAGTTCCACAGAAACAGTTTCATTAACTGACTTCCCTTAGGATAAGACAAATGGTGAATAATCGAGTATTCACTGGGAGCATTCTTTATTATCACACTTTTGTGACACGTTTGACTTTAGAACAGGGGAAAACACAATGGGATTAACTGTCCTTCCTTCTGATATCTTTCCAATTTATCCCTAACATGTTCTGAACCCACAACTGATTATAAATACTTAACCGTATAAAAGTGATGAATTCACTGAAATGGAATTCTAAAACCTACTCTAAAACCCCTCCCTAAATAATCTAATTGGTGTATAATTGCAATACAATGAATAATACTATATTACAAATTTGAAACATTTTATGTTCCTGGTTTAAAAGTGTTATTCCTGTTTAATTGTATGGCACTTACTTTTGAAGTAGTTGTTATACTCCAGAAACTTTTTTTTCATGGCTGCCACAAACTATGTTGAATTGGTTTGGACTTGATGAGACATTCATCGAAAAACTACAACAAAATATTCTGTAGCATATCCTTCAAAAGCAATTTTTTTGTAGTTTAATAAACTCTTTCCCATGTGCTTATGATAGAACCAATTAGGAAATTACATTTATAACCCAGGAACAAAATATCATGTTACATAGTGTAATCTATCACAATGAATAGGGTTTCCATACATCTGTTTACTTGGTTGCTGATCTTTTTTAACCTCTGATTGGCCCCTTTCTTTGGGACATTTCCAAAAGGAGAAGTTTCATAGATAAAGCACCTATGTCAGAATTTTGGATGGTGAGCACATGTATCCTGAATCCTAAATTCCTAGCAGATTAACTTCTAGTTTACTATGTGTAACACCATGGCACTGTGGGCCATTCAATAGTCTAGTGAAAGGAGAAGAACTGGCAGGCACTTCAAAACCATACAGCTCAGCCATTATGCTCTCCATTATGATGCACCATGCCATGCCATACATCACACTGGCCTTTTCCAATGGAAAGCAGCAAATATGTCTTACAGCTCACAGTACTACATAAAGCAGGATGGGAGCTAGATTCCTTGTGATATCTAAATATATAGAGGAGCATGGATTCTCTACAGGACTTCAAGGCATGCCAGAATTACTCTGTTAAGTCATTAATGTTTTGCATATTTCTGCTTTGAATTAAAATCTAAATAATTACTTTTTAAATGTGCTTTAAATTTTATTTGCTATTAAAATATAGTAATATGCCATGCAATAATTATTTCTGTCTTATTAATACTTAGTATATTTTCTACCTGGCATCAATGTATTGAGAACAAGCAAGTAGGAAATATTGGGTAATGTAGTGCAGTGGATCCTTGTATGAATGGGAAATAAACTGATTTGATTCCTCATTACTGACTTCTAGTTTTTACATGCATGGGATTGCCATGCCAATTATTCTACATTACCTGAGGCTGAAAAGGGAATCTATTTCATACAGTCCATGTTGAAATAGATGCTTATTTCCATTATTTCTTCAGGGAAGAAAAATGAAACAAATATCTGAAGACTTTGGACCAAAATAACTATTTCATAGTAGACTGGGAAAAGATAGCACAAACGAAGGAAGAAAACAAGGCTGAAATATATTCCTTGCCAAACTGGAATCATGGATGGCATTATATAATTAAAAAGTTTTAAAACTAATTTGCAGTTTTCCCCCTTAGATAAGATAAATTAAAGTATCCTAATTTTAATTCAAACAGGCTGTTGAGATGTGTGTAAAAAGCACAGAGAACATCCTATGTTCACTGAGGGTCTTTCATGGTTTGGCGGACCAATTATTTAAGATTCGAGGTAACTTATGATACCTTCCCCATACACATAATATATGCACATTTAAGCAGTTATAGAGAACATAGGTCCCTATGATGAATATTAGAGGACTCTAGTTTGGGGTTTTTTTTTTTGTTGATTTGTTGAGTAGTTTTTGTTTTGTTTTTGTATTTATTCTCCACCTTCCTTCCAAACTGGGATTCAAGTCAGCTTATAATATTTTTTAAAAAATCATTTCACTATGAATACCCTACACATATGAGTAGTGCATAAATCAGGCTGCCATATGAGATCAGCAGAGTTTTTTTCAATTCATTTAAAAATAGTTTGTCAAATAGAGCTAAGTAGAGATGAGAAAGGAATGGCACCTGTTGGGTGGAGCTAGATAGTGCTTTCTGACAACCATACTTCCTTTAATGTCTCTTAATTTAAAATGACATTTGATAGTTGTCAAAGCAATCCAGAATCTGACAAGGCTGTCATTTTAACTTTCACTGTAGTGGCTAGAACTTCCATGTGGGCAAACCATCATGTCATATCTATGCTATATCCTCTCAGATATAGAAATGGGTCTAATAGGAAAAATGGTCCATTCCTTGCCCATTTCTCACCATCCCAAGGTAAAGCCTGACCTCAACTGCTCTTTTTTGAGGGGTGTCTTCTGCCCCTGCTCATTGACAAATTAGTAGGCTACTGCTAATCAAAATCATCTTGGAAGATATAGCTATCTTTCTCATCCATTTTGACCAATATAGGAAGCTATGCAGAAAGTAACTGAAAATAATCTGATACTGATTGTACATCTAGCTGTTCTCCTAGCTGACCTTGTGCAGATGTTTAGTCAAATCAATAATGTGAATTTCAGGATTTGCCCCTTGTGTTTTATTGTGTGTGTTTATTATTTTTCACCTTATTTTGTTCTTTCCATCTCCCATCAATAAACTTAGTTAATAGGATACTTTGCCAGGATTTTATTTCTCTTACATTTTTAAGTGTTATCTTGGGCTCACACGTTATCAAAAACATTTTATCACAATTTACCAGTTGTTTTGCAAGCCAAAATGGTGAAAGAAAATAGGCCTAGTTTCTGAAAGCCTAGTTGGTGTTGTTGTTTTACTTCAGAGTAATAGGGACATACTGTATTTCATATATTCTAGGTACATTTTTCCCTTTTATAGGGGCCCCAAAACTGCAGTGCACCTTACAAATGATGGTGCCCTAGATTCACAGGTTTGGGGGAACTGAAAATGGGAAAAGAGTATGCTTATATGATTGGATTCTATGGTCAACTTCAGATAACAGTTGACTGTAGCAGACCTAGACATAGCTAGAGAAATTGTTAGGTCACATAGGAGATGGGAAATAGATAATTCATAAATAATCAAATACACAAGTTCTTAATCAGCAAATGTGGTAAGATGACATTACAGCAAAATAGCTGAAACTATTTCTGCTATATGCCAAAATAAGTAGCTTTTCATTATATTGTGTTCCTGATTCAAATCTTTCAAGTTTCAGATCCATATGGTAGGGACAGACATAAAACTTTTAGAGTAGTGGAGCTGATTTGGAAGTGCTCACACTGTGCTCAGTTGAAATGAACGTTTCCCTGCTAAGTTCAGCCTCAGGGATGGGAGAGTGCAATGATTCTGCTAGTTTTCTACAGAAATTAGCCATGAATAGTACTCCTTATATCTGGCTTCCCACCATTTGTACCTTCTAAAAAGTTTATTTGAAAATAGCCAGTAACAAATGGAAGAATAACTGTATATCAACCTATCAATATTTGATTAAAACCCAAGAGTGGGGGAAAGATTGTGCAAGCAGCATCGCGAGTGGGAGGGAAAAGACTGATGCCTTCATCATACAGCTCACTGCAGAATTTGAAAAGTTACTTGGAACATTATCACATTTCTAAAATGGGTTGTGATGTTGAAATCCATCTTGCTTGAGTCTGGAGTAAGCCTGCTTAGCCCCTCTTAATCACACCAAGCCTAGTGAAAGGGCCACTGAAAAAGCTCAAAACACATTGAGGTTCCCACAGCTAAAAGGGATGTAACTCCACCAAAACTGTACATTCCCCCTCTTCATATGCCCCCCTTTAAAATGTAAGAATTGCAGAATGCTGAGAGGTTTAGAGCTTGCATCTCTCTGCTTCTTGGTTTTCAAAGTACCTAAGCATTGTCCATAAGAACATTTAAAAAATACACAAGCATTTTCTAGTCAAAAGGCTTTTCCTATTGTGTTTCTTCTGCAATTGGGAAGTATAGTTTTTACTTTGAAAGCATTTTAGCAAACCAAAACCATGCATAAGTGGAAAGCTCTGCAGGAAACATTTAATTAAGAGGGGAAATCCATGTCAGTGGCTTGTAGCAAGCAAAGCTCCATGATTTAATTTTTTAAAGGAAAGCAATTGCAGTGATTGAAAATAAATAAATTGTTGACTTTTGGATTTGCAGAAGAGAGAAGGACAGTCTACAACATGATCACAATACATGTTTACTTGCACCAAAGTCACAGCATCAGTGGGTATGGATTATCACATGGTCATTTCCAAACCAGTTTGCTGTGCAGATGATTAGATTTACATTTCTGGAACAGGTTTGAGTTTAACATGGTGTTTACATTAACCACCCAAGGTGGCCTCAAATTGGTTCCAAAATCTGCAGTATCCACAGCTTGACAGCTCCAGAGAAAGTGGGTTTTCAATTAGTGCATATATGCCTTGGATGGACAGGGAATGGACATAAGAAGGGAACATGGCAGTTAGCAATGGAGGGATTCAATTACAGTGATACCTTGACTTAAGAGTTTAATTTGTTCCATGACTGAGCTCATAACTCAAAACACTCTTATCTGAAGGGAACTCAAGGGAATGCCTTGAGACCCCTTTGGGGTAAAGAAAGGAAGGATACAAATAGAGTAAATGTTCTCAGAGTGAATTTTTTCACTGAAATGCATTGAAATGATATTAATCCATTCCGGGGCCCCAAACCCTCCCCTCACAAATGAATTTTGTTACTTGTTCCTAAATAAGAAAATGTACTTTATAAATAAAAAATAATGTATACATGCACATTCAAATAGAGCAATAAAAAAGAAAGATCAACTTTCAAATGGTAGATGCTCAAACTTGAGGCAAGGTAACTTTGAGGCAACAAAATGTATGTTTGCCACTATAACAACAAGGCAAATCTTGCACATTCACATAAAGCAATAAAAAAGAAAGATCAGCTTTAAAATTGTAGAAGCACAAAGTTGTAGCAAGAAAGCACAAAATGAAGGGGCAGAAGCATAATTTTCTTCATACTGTACTCATTTCAGCCTCCTCCTCTCTTGTTCTCTTTCCCTCTCTTCATGAAGCCAAACATACAAAGAATAAAAACCACACAAAATCAACTAACCCAAAATTCATCAGAGCAGACAAGAGCAAAGCAGACAGCAACCTCCCAAAGTAAACAAGAGCACAAGGCATGGAGGTTGCTTTCTTGAAGCCCTAAAGCCTTGTACATTTGTGGTAGCACTCCCTTTGGTGATAGCTCTTAACTCAAAATGCTCTTAAGTGGGACACTCTTAAGTAAAGTTTTCACTGTACATCCCCCAGTGGGTCAATTGGCCACCTGCTGCCCAGCTGGCCATTTTTTTGTCAGCTGGCCATGTTCTGTGTTTTGCAACGCACATCAGTAAGTTGAGTGTCCGTAACGTGCTTCAAGTTTTGCGGAGCAAATTGGTATAGATTGTGTGCATGCTACAAAACATTCAGGAGCTTGTTTTGGGCTTTTCCCTGACTTAAATAAGTTTAAATTCCTTAAAGCATGCTGCAACTTGCTTCTGTGCTAAACATTATCTAGCCACCACAGTTGAAGCTAGTGTAGTGTACATGAACCTGACATAATGGTAAGTTTTTTCATTTGAGACTAAGGAGCCTCCAATGCAGTTTATAAGCTTTATGCAGTAATGTCCTATGGAGGGGGGGGAAAAAAACATTTTCAAGCAAACCATAAATGACCCAATGCAGCATGATGAGTGATACTAAGTTATTGATGGCTTCAGTGTACCATTATGTTAATTTGTCATCAAATTAATGTCATGTTACAGTTATTGAAAATATTTTTTCCACATTGATTTTTATTACGAAGTACAGAAATACTGTTTCTTTCCTACTGCGCATGTGTGTCTGCCATTAAGGAAGCAATTCGGAAGTTTTAGAAGTTTCAGAAAGTTTTGTGACTCTGAATCGAACCACCAATGCCCCCTACATTCAAAACAAGTTTTGAACCATTTTTTTTTCAAACAAGCCTAGTCTGTAGATAGCTTGTACTAGGTTGTGTTTCTTCATCAAAAGAACACTTTTCCTTTGGGTGGATTTTTGTCTTTACTCTCATGGCTTGTTATTTGTCTTGCAGATCTTCGGATGTCTGTGGTGGATATCCATTGGCCTGGAGAGCCCAGTTTAGATGGTTTAGTTCACTTTGGAGGTGGTGGGATTGCAGATTTTTTGCATGGTCTGCCAGGGCTTTAATTGTGCTTCTTTTTTGACCTGGATGATGGTTGGAGTTTTTAATGTAGGTATCCATCCATGTGTGTAGGCTTCCTGTAAACTGCATGGCCCAATTGTTGATTTGGTTTGTAGATGACTAGGACATCTAGAAATGGCAGATTTCCTTCATTTTCTTTTCCCATGGTGAATTGGATGTGGGTGGAATGTCAGGAGAGAATACTTCTGGAACATGACCATACAGTCCAGAAAATTCACAGCAACCCAGTGATTCCAGCCATGAAAGCCTTTGGCAACACAATCTGTATAAAGCTTCCTCTTATCTTTTGAAACCTGCTTTTCACAAGAACTGGGGAAGAGTGGAATTGATTTACTGTTTTTACTTAATATGAGTCAACCTTATTGCTGGTACACGTCTTAGATTTTCTCCTCAAATGGGGAGCACTATTCATAATGTGTTTGGAAGGCTACCCTTGTTACCTTTAAAATATATATATAATTTTCCCATCATACCCCAGCCCTTTGAATCCATTTGCAGAGCTTTAATATTTCAACAAGTACTCCCATCATGACATGTTAATTTACTCTGAATTAGAAGCTCATACAAATTTCATGTCTCATTGAAACTTTTTATCAACAATTACAAAAGTCCTCCAAAGTGAGAACTCATTGCAAATCTAGGCATAATATAGAGATTTGTGTGTGTGCGCGTGTGCGTGTGTGTGATAGGGGAAGGGATGTAAATTGCATTTTGAGTATTTCAGCTACTATCTTGCATAGGAAAAAATGCTGGACATGATGATTGTCTCCTAATTAACTTCAGGACAAAACATTTTTAAAAGCTGAATGCATTTTTCAGGTGAATGTCAATAAAATATCCACTGATTACACCTTGACCCCAGAAACCTTTGCTCTCATTTCATTGGAGAAAAGAAGTCAATATTAGGGATGTGAATAGACCAAACACACATTTATATCATTTCTCCAAAGGCCACCTACCTTCTTATCCCATCCTTTATTGATATGAAATGGTGATGCTTTATTTCATTTTTCCAGTATGGAAATCCTTTTTTATACATTCATAGAGTTGGAAGAAATTAGGGTGATCCAATCTAATCCCTTGTTTTTCACTGAATACCATTTTTGCGTACGTTTTTTCAATTAGCCAATTCCATTTTTAAAATACACTTCTGATTTTATGCTGTTCATATACTGTACGCATTTATTCTTGTTGTATGCCTTCAAGTTGTTTTTTTACTTATGGTAATTCTAACATGAACTTAATACAGGGTTTTCTGGGCATTATTTGTTCAAAGATCATTGGCAATTGACTTCTTCTGAGGCTGAGAGAGTAATGGCTGTGAGCACAATTGTAGTCCAGTGTTCAAACTACCATTCCACACTGGCTCTCATTTACACATTAGGCAAATAAGGATTTTTTTTAAAATATACAAAACGTGTTTTTTTAAAATATACAAAATGTATATATTGAACATATACACCTTAACTATCCTGTATGCATACTGTTGTCTATTTTTCATGTTGACTAAAAAATAGTCAACATGATGAGGGGAGGGGGGCGAGGGACAGGGCCTTCTTGGTAGTGGTCCCACAGCTGTGGAACTCCAGAGTGAGATCAGGTCAGCCCCCTCCCTCCTGACCTTTAGGAGACAGCTGACAACCTGGCTGTGGAACCAAGCATTTGGCCCATCATAGGGATATTTAACATTAAAGTGAAAGTTGAAAGTGTAATGATCCAGGACTGTTAACAGACAACGGCTATGTCTTTGTGTGAAATGTGATGTTATTTTATGTGATGTATTTAATAATGTTTAATGTTTTGTCAGGGAAGGGTCAATTTTGATGTTTTATACTGTTTTTTTATCAATGGCATTGAATTGTTGGCAACACTGTGAACCACCCTGAGTCCCCTTTGGGGTTGAGTACGGTGGTATACAAATACCGCAACTAAATAAAGCACCTTGTAAGGATTTTTCAGCTGTACATATTTTAGCCAATAACTTTTAAGATATGTGTGTTTTAGGGTGTTTTTTTTTCTTTTTTAAAAAATGGAAATACACCTCAAGCTTCACAAATGATGAGTTTGGGGAATTATCTACCCTGTGTGTGGATTCCTTGAGGGATAAAGTCTAACTGCTTCTCTTATCATAACTGAGAGGCCTGCAAGGGTTTTGGGGTGCCTATCTCATTAGCTCTTGAGAAAATCAGGAAGAGTCAAGGGAACAGCTGCCTCTCATTTTTGACTGCATATGCTAAATTGCTGGAAGATCTTTACCCCCTCTGAAGGCAATAAAATGACAAAACACAGATGTGTTTGCAAACTTTACCAAGTGGGGGTAGGAAGCTTCACTCTATTTCACACAACAGATTGGTTTCGCACTTATGACACAGATAAGAGGAAAGCAGCATGTAGGAGGAGAATGAAAATCCACAAAAACCATGTTAAATATTAAACTGATGGGAAATTACCCTATGGTGTGCACAATGAAAAAGAAGCAATGAGAACTAGACAAATCTTTTCAATTAAGAGACACTGAGGGGGAAACAAAGCCAATTTCTTCTGTTTTCTGTACGTGGTATAATTAGGGATGGTTACCAGTGTGAATATGCCAACAGATTTATTCAAAAGAAAAAATCTTTGCTGCCATCTTCCCCAAAATCAATGTCTCAGAGCAAATTGAATTCACACTCTTTAAATGAATCCTAACTCAACATTTTTTTCCTCATTATGGGAAGGCCTGTGACCAATAGATCTGTGTGTCTTCTCACTTTGCTGTCCAGATACTAGCGACTGTTGATGGGTAACTCCAAGAGCCTGCATCATTTGATAGGCTCCGTGGGGTTCTGTCTTCAAAATGAAGAGAAACAATAAGAAGATGAATCCCCCCGCTCCCTCCCTTCGTGGGATGCAATCCCAAGGCTCCTAATCTTGCATGTTGAGGTACTTTGAACCAAATCCATTTTTATTCCCAATTAGAATAGATATATTAAATCAATCATAACTTAGTCCATCAACTTTTGTATATGTTGCATGGAATTTATAAATCTATTACAGTCGAGATTACATTTTTTAGGCCCATGTCTTCAAACCAGATTTGGTCATTGCAGCTCTTCAAATATAAAACAACCCCAATTGAGGGCTGTCACCTATAAATTAAGATACATGACCACATGACACAGAATAGGAGGAAACTTGCTGGATTGCACCTCCTATTAGAGCTTGCCATTCATTTTTCTGCACAATATAAAACGTAATTTCATAACACATGGCTCAGACATCCTGTGAAAACAATCATTTCCATTGCTAAACTATCTATCAGCACTGTATGTCATGTATTGAAGGGGAAGACATGTGTGTGTGTATAAAAGCAAAGAAGTAATAATTTTAAATTAAAGCAACAGGAAATTGATTAAGCATGATTTCACTTTGTATAGACTTGCTTCTCCATTGGTGAAAGAAACCTAACTTAACCAGAGCATTTGGTCATAGTTATTTATCTTACCTCTTTACATATGGCCTACCATTTGCTTTAAATCTAATATCTTCTATTCCACTTGATCCTGTGTTGTATTTTTTTGCTTCCTTTTATTCCCATATGCTTCCAGCAGAGTCTTCTGCATACTTTTAACATTTCCAGTTCCCTTATATCTTCACAGAGAGTTGACAAGAAAGCCTTCATTCATCAAAGATTTCTACACATGTCAATGTTTATTTATTTTTCATTTTATGAGACCCTTCCGGAGAAGATAATCAATATCACACAGGGTTTCTTCTGAAATACTTCAGCAGTGGATCCAAATGAAATTCTATGGTGCCATCAATATAGAATATTATTATCAAGAATTCAGTCAGTGTTTTGTTTTTAAAAATTCAGAACTGTAGACCAGTGACTATATGTAAGTGAAAAATTCCAAGAGTATGATAAAACAGCCAAGAAAAGCAGGGAATTGCAAGGATATACCAAAAAGCAGCATCTGACATCATCACATACATTTTACATAAATCTTTATTGCTAGCAAGTATACAAATGGAATTAGTGACATAATCCCTTCCAATGGAATTAGCGACATAAACTCTTCCATGGATTCTGCTTGTGCCCAATTAATGACTTAAAATTTCACTAAAATGCAAAACAAGTGTCCTTTGAGAGCATATTCACAGTGCAAGAAAGAATAGCAGTGATCAATAGAATCTACTAAACATCAGCATTCTTTTTGTAATGAAAAGACATAATCATGTTAAGTTGATGTTTAGCTGATGAAATTTCTTTGATATTTTTCAAAACACTTTCAAAAGATATTAAGCTCCCAATTTTCTTTATTCATTTAGTGTGGGATGCTGTAGCTTTCATCATTCCTGATCCTTTTAGATTGGTTTACTTAAACAACAGCAGAGCTTGGAAAACATTATAGTTTTGCACAAATCCCCAGCAAAATTGGCCACTTAATATTTATAAATCTATACATAGGATGGGATGCATATTAACCACCAGATAGCATGAGGACGTTTAGTGCAACTATACTATGCTATCAGAGTCCCATATTCAAATTGAGAAACACTTTTTGTCAATGCAGCAACTGATGGCTTTCCATCAATACAGAAAGAGTCTGAAACATGATTTGTGGAAGTGTATATTCATGACAAGGCAAAATTTCTAAACCAATACAGACTCACTGAATGAATCCTGTAGGAGCAACAAAGTGGCTGAAAATTTGTCTTTATAATGTGCATGTTCTCTGGCATAGCTATAATGCTCCTTACATGTTCATTTGTATACATGTAAGGAGCTATCGACACAGTCAAGAATCTATCTATAATAGAAGTATTGTTGTTTATTCATTCAGTCGCTTTCGACTCTTTGTGACCTCATGGACCAGCCCATGCCAGGGCTCCTCGTCGCCCGTCACCACACCCAGCTCCTTCAGAGTCAAGCCAGTCACTTCAAGGATACTATCCATCCATCTTGCCCTTGGTCGGCCCTTCTTTCTTTTCCCTTCTATTTTCCCCAGCATCATTGTCTTCTCTAAGCTTTCCTGTCTTCTCATGATGCGGCCAAAGTACTTCATCTTTGTCTCTAAGTAGAAGTATACCAAGATGCAAATTCTGCTACCCCAGTCATTCTCAACCTGTGGGTCCCCAGATGTTTCATCCTTCAACCCACAGAAATACTAACAGCTGGTAAACTGGCTGAGATGTCTGAAAGTTGCAAGCCAAAACACCTGGGGACCCCCAGGTGGAGAACCACTGTGCTATCCCCTCAACATGGATGGTTAAGTGTATGAAAGATTCTATCACTGATGCCAGGATTCCCATAGTTAGTGGTTTTTAACAATGAAGATGTTATAGAGTTGATATATTTAAATTTCATACTTCATCAACTTTAAGACACACTTTTCCACATTAGAGGGTACATCTTAGGTTTGAATGCACCTTAGATTTACCCTTTTTTAAACTTTCAAAACTATCCTGCATCCAAGAGAGGAGGCGGAAAGACCTCAGTCCCAGTGGCTCTGCCATGCCTTCGCATTTTTGTCCCCAGCCTCAGCCAAACAATTGTTTATTTTTATTAATTGTGCTTCCTACTTCTGGTGCCTCCGCAATGGACCCATAGACTTAATAATATAGACTCATGCAAACAGATGACTTGCGGATTTCTTCACATTCTATTCCAGACATGGGCAAACTTGGGTCCTTCAGGTGTTTTGGACATCAACTCCCACAATTCCTAACAGCCTCAGGCAAAAGCAGCTGAGGGAGAAAAGGAAGGTGCCTGGGGCTGTTAGGAATTGTGGGAGTTGATGTCCAAAACACCTGGAGGATCCAAGTTTGCCCATGCCTGCTCTATTCTCACCCCACTGGAAAGACTGCATACAAAGCTGCATTGAAACAAACAAAAAAAAAGCATTGGATGTGCAGAGGAAAATCTAAAAGATATTCTGAGATCTCCCCCTCCCTCCCAAAAAAATGAAGCTTCAGAGCTTTGTGCATTTTAAATCTGATGAAATTTAGTTGCATGGAAATTAGTACGGAGGAATTTCTTTCTTAGAATCCTTTGAAGATTAAAAATTATATGTGGTTAACATTTTAAAAGAAGTGGTGGGTGTAAGAAATATAGTGCTTTGTGTCTTCTGAGCATTTTAATTCAAAACAAAAGTAAAATTTATTAAATGGTCAGCAGTTTTTAGTCCTTAAGAGTGTATCTTAGGCTTCATCTACATTGCTATGTAATCTAGTTTCTGAATGCAGGTGATCTGCTTTAAACTGGATTATATGGCACTGTAGGCTCATATAATCCATTTTAAAGCAAATAATCTGCATTCAGAAACTGGATTACCACTATATGCTCAGCATAGTTGTGACCTTAGAATCATAGAATTATGCAGATGGAAGAGACCACAAGAACTATCCGGTCCCATCACTGGCCAGACAACTTTTGTGGCAGCTAAAATATTTTTTGTGATCTCCTATTCAGTGTTCTTATCTGGCTGAAGTGTGCAGAGAAGTAAACATTTTTTTTTAAAAAAAAGGAAAACAATAGGCTCTATTTAGCTAAAACGACAAACAGTTATCAGTAGGCTTCAGCCTCTTGAATTCTTTGATTTTTTAAGCCTTCTGAGGTCATGACAATCATCATATCATGTGGAGGTAAATTCTATAAGTTAACTATGCACAGAGTGAAATAGGCACATCTTCTGATAAGAGCTAAACCTTTCCTAAAAATAAATGGTATCAATTATTTCACAGGCTTCCTTTTGAAAAGCAAACTCCATAGAAGTACATGTGGAAAACCTATAATTATTTTACTAGACATATAAATGATTCTATTAAAAGAGCTATTTATGAAGTATAGTTGCTATTCCATTAGGCAGAGATAGGCAGGCATCAATGACAGTGCAGCAATTAAGGTTAAGGTTCTCAAGATCAGTGGTTCCCAACCTTTGGTGCTCCAAGCATTATGGTCTTCAGTTCCCAGAATTTTTGGCAGTTGGCAAAACTGGCTGGGATTATGGCAACTGAAATCCTACAAACCTACAAGACCTAAAATTGATAACTACTCTAGCAGCGGAAAGAAAAAAAGATAATTTTTCCAACAAGAAAACATAATCAGCCAAAGCAGGTCAATTCTATATTTAATATTATGCTTTATTCTTCATTTTCATTCAAAGGAAAGGCATTGCACAATTTGAATTTAAGGTATCATGGCAACTGGCTATGATGGTAAGTATGAATTAATTTTATGAGGAACCTTTTAGGAATAGGTTCTATTATTATTATTATTATTATTATTAGCATTTCTATCCCGTCCTTCTATCCTCCAAAGAGGGACTCAGGATGGCTACTAACAGGCACCATTCAGTGCCAAACAATAAATAACAAAGCATAAAATACACTTCGCGAACAATTGTAAATATACATCATTTATTTACTTTTCTCACAGCACAGATTAAAGCAGATCAGTATGACATAAGTGTCTGAGTGGAAATGAATGGGAAATCTCCTCTGAACAAATTCCACACTGAAAATCTTTTTGATAGGATAGCCATAAGTCAGAGCCAACCTGAAGGCACATAATGACAAAAAAGCAACAAAAGAAAAAAGAAATTTAAAAAAATTAAATAAGCAATCCTATCTAAAAACAACACAATTTTAAAACAATTAAAAACTCAATTAAAACTCTCCAGCAAAGGATCACCACCTTGTTGTGGCACTGGAGCTTGAGCACCTCAATGATGTCATGAGCTAAACCGTGAAGAGCCACCCAATACGGGACGGTCGTGGCAGAGAGGTCAGACCAAGCGTGATCCCTGGGGAAGGCAATGGCAAACCACCCCAGTATCCTTGCCAAGAAAACTAAATGGACCAGTACAACCAGAGATATGTTTGGACTGCGAGAAGATCCAACCAGTCCATCCTCCAGGAAATAAAGCCCGGCTGCTCACTGGAGGGAAGGATACTAGAGACAAAGTTGAAGTACTTTGGCCACATCATGAGGAGACAGGAAAGCCTAGAGAAGACAATTATGCTGGGGAAAGTGGAAGGCAAAAGGAAGAGGGGCCGACCAAGGGCAAGATGGATGGATGGCATCCTTGAAGTGACTGGACTGACCTTGAAGGAGCTGGGGGTGGTGACGGCTGACAGGGAGCTCTGGCGTGGGCTGGTCCATGAGGTCACGAAGAGTCGGAGACGACTGAACGAATGAACAACAACAAAAACTCAAAATAGCAATGGGGTAAACATACAGCATATTCTCCCATTAAAAGACCATTCAGTAGTAATCATATATTTTTTTACCTTGAAAGCCTTAAACAATGAGGCTGTGTACCTGTTCAAACTTTGAGGTTAGTTCTGTTTTCTATCATTTTGGTGTTAGATGAAATTGAATATGGGAAACAATTGGATAAAACAGCGCACAAGATCCAAGCTCCAGCCAGAATTCTGTTAGTCGATTATTAACATTTAACCTAAGATAATGCGTTCATAGCTTTTAAACATTCATGATCACTATACAGCCACTGGTTTATAGGAGAGGAAAGTCCCTCAAACCTCACTTACCCATAAGCAGCCAGTGGAATTGATGGGACCCATTCTCTTATTGATCAAGAAGTGATTGCCTGATGATCTCACTCATCCCCATGCAAGTGATGTCCAGTGCAAGAAAGAGTTTTCATGGTGGCCTTTTTTCTGTGTGTCACACTGGAGATCACTCATGGGTGATGATGACATGTCAAACAGCTGTTTCTCAATCAACAGTAGAACAAGGCCCCATTTATCCAAGTGGATATTTACTTGCATGTGGGATATTTGAGGAATTTGGCTGGAATCCATTATGTAGCACAGCTATGTATACTTAAATGTAGTAACAGTGCTATTTAGTACATAATGATCATGCACCATTCTACTGCACTTCTTTTTAGTTCATGATTTCATTATGAAAAAATGAAATTCACAGACAATATGCTCATTTAGTTAATTTCAAAATTTAAAGTTTTTTAAACCAACAAACAGTATTTGGAAGGAAGTGGCCTTTGCATCCAGGTGGTCTTTCACTTTTTTATACCAGAAACTACATAGAGATTTCCTAGGGATCAATAGGTTAAACTTCTGTAGAGGGACTCAGACCGACTCAGGGAAGAGATTTCAGTGATGAGAAACTGAATTTCAAAAACTGATGCTACTGTATGCTCTCTCAATCTCAAAAAAAAAAAGACTTGGGAGGGGATGACTAGCATATTTTACCTTCATTCTGGTAAAGCTTTCATTTCATTTAACTTACATTTAAGTAGTAATGCAACGTAAACATAATAGATGACTTTTTGTTTTTTATATATATGTGAATTAGATTGTATTCCATGAGTCAATAAACAGCCAAGCAAAACACATGCTTTTCTTCCCTCCCCCTGCTCCCATGCACGTGTTCTTTCTAAAAGCCAAAAACAGCTGTTCAGCCAATTGGGCTGCCAAACAGACACACAGGTGGTTCAAGGGAAGCACAATTGGAAAGCAATTAGAACTTTCTGAAACTTTTTATTTTACACTTTATAATCTTAAACAGAGGTTGAATTAACAATAGGAGGAATAGAGAAATCTGATTGTTGTTTGTTAAAAAGAAAATCCCTCCTTTATGTGCTGAACCTCATATGCACATATGTGAATCTGCTTGTGTTTAATTTAAGATATTCGCATAAGAGGATTTTTTTTTTAAGGCTGTGAGGATGGTGGGGGACCATATCCTGGGATCTACAGGTCTGTGTGTAGATTTGCTGTCAGGTTCGGGGTTTTTTTTCTCAGTTCTAAAACTGAGAATTTTGGCACTGTCTGGAAACACCCCGGGGTCCCTTTTACACTGCCATATAATCCACATTATCAGAGCAGATAATACACATTATCTGCTTTGAACTACATTATATGAATTTACACTGCCATATGCCGTATATATTCGAGTATAAGCCAAGGCGATCTATTGCACTATTAAATAGCTCTTGCATTCAATAAGTTCTTTGTAAAGTTTAGATGGAACATCTTTTCATATAATTTAAATCCATTGGCTCACATTTATGTCTGGAACAGCAGAAAACAAACTTACTCCATCTTCTATACAGCAACCTTTCAGATGTCTAAAGATGGCTATTTAAAAATCTTGGGATAAATAAAGATGTTAGAGTACAGAACTTGATGCTAAGCAGACCCTCAGCTAAGTAGATTCACTTGAAATCTATTACCTGTGTAAGCATAAAAATTATTTGTGTGTTCTTAAATTAAAGCAGCTTTTTCAGGCAGTTAATAAGCATTTGAAATTGAAAGTGCAGCGCGGAGGGGGGGGGGGGGGGTAGGATAAAAAGGTGTTGCTGTCTATATGCCAAAACAACCATATGATATTATTCCATCATCCTACAAAACCTACAATTTCTGTAAATGCTTTAGCTCATTCATAACCTAAATGAAATATGAAGGTGCATTTGCTTATACTCATTTTTACCCTCATTTTCTTCCCTCCTTCACTTTCTACTATTGATGCTTTAAGAAGAATCATCATGTGTCTATTTCATTCGTTGACTCCTTATAAGCAAAGGCCATTTTACAACTGACATTAAGCATGTTTATTTCAAAACAAATACTGTTCAAGTGTTTTCCATGAAATTCAGAGGACCAAAAATTGCCTGGCTTTCAAGAACAATATGCGCAATACTTCAAATAATGTACAGATTCACATGTAGGCTTATAGACTACTATACATCTATAACAAATCATACTTCAGTGTCCTCTTTGCAGTGGATAGCCTTGAATGACAAAACAATAACTGACATTGCAATCCTAAGTACTCTGAACACCTTGATACCTTTGACTTTATGAACATTATTTCCTAGGGGATGAATCAGAAAATCAGACCGCAAAGAAGCAAAATGTCTCCCTGTTGCATTAGCAGAAGTACAGCTTTTCACTCCCTGAAAAGCCTTCACCTAAGCATTAAATGCCAAGGGCAAATTGGGATGAATAAAGTCTAGACTGACCGCAGGCCTCTTTGAGTAATAGGATCATTTGTGATTAACCAGTAAGGGACATAGCCCAGTTGCACTGTTCTACTATTCAAACAACAAGAGGTCAAATGTGTTTATGCTGTGATAGCAGCAAAGTCTTTCCCATAATGGTAGACACTGCAACTACGATGGAGGGATGGGGGTATAAAGGTAGGAAGTTCACAATATTAACACACTTTCACAGCATGCTAGTGGGTTGGAATAGAGCAAGCAGAAAATATGCTGAAAGATTATCATTTGGGCTTTAAAAAGGCCAAGAGCTGAGCTAAAATGCTGAAATACATGTTGAATAATAGATGTTTCTTATCATTCATATCAACAGATCTGGGGGGCAATTTCACAAAAAATAAGATTCTCCTGGCACCACAAAAGCTGTTGGAATACTACAAAAATATATTTGGAAAACATTTCTGGTATTGAAAAGCCATTGTTCAGTGGTGCATAAGCCATCGGCAAATTATTTAAAACGTGATTTCCACTCCTGGAGATTTACAAAGATCTGTCTTTCTTTTGTTTGGATTTGTTTTCTCTGCAAAAAAGAGATGGTTTGGGTTAAGGACTTCAAAACAACCACACAAGAAAAGGCCAGCTTTTTGTTTGTGTAGGGGATAATATCCAGCTTTGGGGGCATGCTTTGTTTATATCCAAGTTATATAAAGTTGGACATAAAGAATCAATAAAATAATATCCTTTGAACCCTGGTTTAACACAACAGATCAGGAGATGCCTAAAATTTCGATGTCTGTTTCCATGGCCCAATCCATTATCTCTATGTTGTTTGTATCTGAGTTTTTTATTTGTAGATTTACTTGTTTTAAAAGAGTATACAAATATATTCTTAACCTTATTCAAAATTGTCCTAGAATTATACGAACTGGTTCTTATTGTTATTTCCTGGTGCAAAGAAGGGGAACAGGACAATACACAAAATATTGCCTGACAGAATAGTGTAAACAGCTTTCTACAATAAAAATTGTTGTAGACAATGATAAAATTTCCTCTTCAATTTTTTTTTTGTAAAGATTTATGTTTTGGATGGCATGGCTATATATGCTATTAAAAAGCAAAAGTACATGCAGACTATTATCACCATTTTTAAGATAAGCCATACTAAGGATAATAAAAAAAATGTATAAAATTAAATTATGTCCTGAAACCCCATTATGAATTTCAATGGAAGGAGCTTTTTACAAATTAGATAAGAAGAAAAGAGAATGACTGATTGCAGTCATTTAATAATACACGAAGATGAAAAATACAAATTTAAACTCAAAAGGAATTGATGGATGCAGGATTTGACCTACAGTGGTACTGATATAGGCAACTGAAAGATTTACGCTAGACAGTAGGCTTGTGCATTTTGGCTGAACCTCAAGCTGTTTCTGCTATCCAGATATTGGAGGGGGGCGGGTTGCAGATCCATTTTTGTGTGCCTCCTGAAAATGGGCAAGTGCCTGAATTGGTTTCAGACTGCAGCCGGAAAATGTGGCTAGATCAGTCCCAATGGCAAAAATGTGAGGGGGGGGGCTTCATGGGCTCCCCTTCCCATCATTTTTAGGACTATCAGGATGAAAGAGGCCAACAGCTCACCATCCACATGCAAGCAAACAGCATATCCCCTTAGTAGAAAAACACTCCTGTATAATCCAGAAATTATTAGGTATTGGTGGTAAGTTTAGGTAGGTAGGTAGTTTTTCTGAGAATGAGGCTTTGCTGTTCTCTGGAATTCCTATAATTATTAATAAGAATAATCTTTTAAAAGTACTACTTTGATGAAAGAGAGGAGGGAGGAGAGATAAGGGAAGAAGCTAAAGGCTAAAGAAGTAGAGGCTAAAGGGTGACTCAAAGATCAGATTCACCCTTAAAAAAAAAGCACACCTCCAAACACCGTGCATCTATCCACCTGCACTTTCAAACTTCCAGACACACTAAATAAAGAATCCAGAAAATAAAGGACAATAAAGGAAAATCAAAAAGATTCAATACTACAGAGAGGCCAAGCCAAACCAAAAGCTAAAGCTGAAAACGAGTGACGACAAGAGCCAGGAAGCAACAGAGCAGTGGAGTTGCTCACTCCATTAAATAGACACTGCTTGTGGAAGACGTCAATGCTATTTCTTCTATTCTGATTGGCCCAACAGACAGGGCTCACAGGGAAACCCTGTGTGAGCATGTGGCAGCCTCTCAGTGTGCCATGTGATCCTGAATAGAGCAAAAGAAGCCACAACTTGCACCCATGTGGTCCTGCTTTGTCAAAAAAAAAAAAAACATGACAGTCGAACCCTTGCCATTATGGGCATCTGAAGAAGCCAAAAGCAAACAGCCAAAACAATTGCCCCTTCACCCCCGAAATAACGAGACAGACAACAATAGTATGGGTTCAAATTTTGGGCAACTTTATTAACTGTTACCTATTTAACTTTACCTGAACTAAACTATGTGTCTAGGAACTTGGTAGCTAACCGAGGCAACGTCCTCGGCTATTTAATGTGTAATGTCTGCGTGCCCTGGATCCCCAACCGGGCAACTTGAATGTAAAAGTCCGGAGAGGCCTGTCCCAAATTATTGCTATCAGCCTCTCTTATTTCTGTGCCAATTGATGTCCCCTCACCCATTTGCTGACCTTTAGGTGAGTGTTTGCTGTGCAATGACCCCCCCCCACACCCTTAAGGGGTGCCTTGCGTATATCTCAGTGTTCATGTTTTCCTGAGCTATTTATGCTAGCCTAATTAAGCCCAGACCACCCCAGCTAGCCCCTAAAAAACAGTATAGGGTAGGCGAAAAAACCCCCCAGAACATGAGGGGGAAAAAATTCCTACCCGGCTCCAACGGGCAACCGAATGCTATACTGTCAGTGGGCGGGTGTGGCGGCTCAAAAACTTCTTCGAAGTGAGGACGGAGGCTGGCTGTAATGCTCAGCCAGCCCCACCCCCCTTCCAGGAGGTTGCATGGAACCTACCATTATTCTTTTATTCAGGGGGAGGGGCAAATCGCTCTCCCCACCAACTTCGTTGGTGGGGAGAGTCCCATCTATGTACAAATCTACTACAAAATTGGAATTTGAAAAGAAATTATGTACTACTAAAATAACATCTGGCTCAAGAGCAGTTAAACAAGTTAAACATGAGCCAACAATGTGATGTGGTGGCAAAAAAAGCCAATGGGATTTTGGCCTGCATCAATAGGAGCATAGTGTCTAGATCTAGGGAAGTAATGCTACCCTTCTATTCCGCTTTGGTTAGACCACATCTGGAATATTGTGTCCAATTCTGGGCACCACAATTCAAGAGAGATATTGACAAGCTGTAATGTGTCCAGAGGAGGGTGACTAAAATGATCAAGGGTCTGGAGAACAAGCCCTATGAGGAGCGGCTTAAGGAGCTGGGCATGTTTAGCCTGAAGAAGAGAAGGCTGAGAGGAGATATAATAGCCATGTATAAATATGTGAGAGGAAGCCACAGGGAGGAGGGAGCAAGCTTGTTTACTGCTTCCATGGATATTAGGACAAGGAACAATGGGTTCAAACTACAAGAGAGGAGATTCCATCTGAACATGAGGAAGAACTTCCTGACTGTGAGAGCTGTTCAGAAGTGGAACTCTCTGCCCTGGAGTGTGGTGGAGGCTCCTTCTTTGGAAGCTTTTAAACAGAGACTGGATGGCCATCTGTCAGGGGCAATTTGAATGCAATATTCCTGCTTCTTGGCAGGGGGTTGGACGGGATGGTCCATGAGGTCTCTTCTAACTCTTTGATTCTATGGTTCTATGAAAACTCAGAATTAGATAAATGGGGAAAATGTAGACTATTGGCTTAACGAAAATTCTGTGCTATTTATTTATTTATCATGCCACTTTTTGCTTGATGTTCAGGCAGTGCTTCTTGTAGGTCAGAGCACGGTATTTGGGTGCGCTGCAATGCTCCAGTGGGATTCCTTCCCAGGTGATCCTCAGAGCTTGGGATGCTTGTCTGTTCTTAAGGTGAAAGGCACATGTCTGTGTTTTAGATGGATTAGGGATCAGCTGGTTTTCCCTGTAATAGGCAGTGAGAGCACCTCGAGCTTCGGAGAGCTTCTGTTCAACCATCTCAAAGCTCCCTGCTTGAGCAGTAATGGCACAATCATCAGCATAGATGAAGCTCTCTGTCCCTTCTGACAGTGGCTGATCATTTGTGTAGATGTTGAACATGGGGAATGCCGTTCTTCTGTTTCTGCACATCCACTGATTTTGGGGAAAAGTTAAACTTTTTTTTACTAATACAATTTCTTTAAAAAAAACTACAACAGAGATTTCTGGGACTTGAAGTCCAAAACAGTGCCATAAGAGGGGAGGAAAATGGAGAGGAAAAGCAGTCCTGTGATTGGCTGAGAAGGAGCATGTGAACTTCATGGGGGAATATTTATGTCCTCTCTGATTCTCCATATTCTCAATTTCTAGTTTGGATGTTATTGATTGGCTGGGTTCCTTTGTCTAGAATAAAGCAGACTACTTGCCACTCAGCCCCATCACCCCCACCATGGAGAGATTGCTTGTGCTTGTAAAACAAATGGTCAGAATACTAATAATATTTCCAAACATTTCAGGAATGTAGAGGGGTGCCTGTTTTATTCTTTCTGGGTTCAGGAGGCCTCAAATTTGGGTTCAGAAGTCAAGTCATTTGTATGAATTTTTCCCAACATTATTATGACTTATGAGTCCGATCTGAAATTTTGCACAGTTCCAGTATAAACTAGAATTTCCCATTGCTGATAAATGACCAATCATGATTTAATCTTCAGTAACTATTCAGTTGTTGCCATGAATTCTTCCTTTTGTGTAGGGCATAAGATCAAGTTATTTTAAACCTTACTATGTGTCATGGACTCATATCTGATTTGTTCGTCATCAGAACACCTCCATACCATGAGATTGCAGTCAAGATTGAGGAATAAAATCAGAATGAAAACATCTGGGTCCCTTCATGGGAAAGAGCCTAATAACACAAACCAGCTCAGACTGGAAGACTTGGAGGCTTGACAGAGGAACTTTTGGGAGTTGAGGGGATGGGGCTTAGGGGGTATTGAACTGAGAAGTTTCCTTCTTTTACTTCATTCATAACTTTACTGTATAGTAGTAACCTAGCTAGCACTAAAGACATTTCCAAGATTCCATTGTGAGTGAATTTAATTTCTATCTAGGTTCTGTCAACATCACCCTTTGCTGTATTCTTCTATGGCATTTGATTAAATTACATTATCAATGCTGGCATTTACTTTTTCACTAGGCTTCATTTAACAGTGAAATGGAAAGGCTTGTTGATTGGAGCTGGAATCACTGTTCCATAGCTGCAGAGCAAACTCCGGTATCATATCGATCTGTATTCACTGCCATCTGAGTTTACCAATCACACCAGGACAGACTGAGTTCATTATAAGGAAATGTGTATTTAGTATATAGTTAAAATAAAGACGATGGAGTCAGAGACTGAAGCAACATAACAAAATATGACATGGCATTTCACTCACTTGTTGCTTTAGGTCATGATAAATTCCCAGAAACAGTAATAAGTCCCATAAAATGAATGATTGCCCTAAGTAAATTTGTAGGCTGTGGCAAAATGTGAAATATTCTGCTCCTACTATCTGTTTCAGAGAGAGTAAATCCAAGGAATCAACTATTGAATGGTATAAGTGCAGTTGTGCAAATCTCATTGATTTGATTATTCTTACATGAACTGCAATAGAATTCAAGTCTCACAAAGTATTCACAGATCACCCATGAAATGTTCCCATGCTCTATTAGTATGATATTTTTCTTTATTATTTTGTTACTTTTAAAATTGAATATACATCAGAATGAAATGCAGGAATTCAAAATAGAAAGGGCATCAGGCTATATGCACTAGGGGTGAGCAATTTGAGTAAACCCTGTGCTGTTTTCAATGTCTGGTTTTCAGCTGACCCTGATCCATTCTTTTTGGGAGCTGCCCAAATTTGGATGCTGAATCATCCAGAGCCCGGTTTGAAAAATGGATCTGTGCACATCCCTAATATACACACACATCAATTGGAGCATTGCCTGCATAACCCATTTCTAGTTTAGATCAGCTGTATATATCTATTTATATCACTTGGCAAGTGATGGCATCTGCTTCTTAATGGACCCAGACAGATACAATTTTCAGCAATACTATCCTACTTTCCTAATAACCCTCATAGTACCATAACATATCTTGGTACTACAGTCCATATCTTCAACTTCTACCAGTTAAGACTATCAATTAAATTAAATAAATCTGGGTTCAAGCTAGGATTTAATAAATGCTTCTGTTTTGTTTCTTTTCTAAATTGAGGGCACATATGTACAATTTCTTTTCTTTAAAAAATGTACAGGTGTACACCAAATAATTAAGATTAAGATGAAATTAAGATGAAATTTTTGGAACCAAAAGCAGAAATAACATACAAAGAATAGAGATAGGTATACCCCCAAAATCTAATGCCTCCAAAATACTTTATAGTTTCTCATCTAAGTATACATTCCCTGATTTGTCTCCACCATACAAATGAAGATCGAAAACCCCTTATCAGCAGTATATAAAGCAAAGAGCAATGGGTCTTTGCATTGCTCTTTGCTTCATCCCACATTCAGTTTTTGCAAAGAGTAGTGAATTAAGATTTTAACAATTACCTGGCATAAAATTTCACCCATCCTTGCTTTGTTTGGATTCTCCCACAGAGCTGAATAAGCAAAATTAATAAGGCAAGACACTGATAATTTGCAAAGGAGATGGGGAATGAAAAAAACATTGTATAGCAATCACTGTCATTCAAACCTGTTTTGCTGGTATGAAGAAAGATTGAATGTCATCACGGTTAACTCTTGACACCATCACTTTATTGTACAATCCACAGACAATGAAATAGAGCTAAATTAACTTAAATTGCCTTTGAAAAGAATTATTAATATTATTGTAGAAAGTGAAGAATATATAAGAGAAAATATTAAATCTGATATAAAACAATGGCAAAATTCTGTCCATTAAAAATATCTAGAAAAGCATTCAAGTCTGAAGTAGTCAGACTGTCAATGTGTAGGAAATGCTACAATCACTGTCAGGCAGTTATGACAATGTACAACACTGCAAAAGATGCTTTTCAAGGATTACACTGACTTTGATGCATGAAAATTGGGCTAAAGATTTGTGTACAGATGACAACAAGAACAACAAGAAAGAAACAACACAACAGAGAGAACAAGACTGAATGCAGTCAGACAAAAGAAGGCAGCAGAAGAGCAAATGTCAATTTACTGATTTTTACAGTTATGTGAGTAGAAATTTTGCAGAAAAAAGTTAAGATACATGAAGCAAAAAACAAAAACAAAACAGAAGGACATCTCGTGACAAGCTAGAGAACTAAAATATGTGAGACTCTCAGTTACATCGGTATTGTTCTGTTGTAATCCCAAATTATGCTGTTTGCAAGAAATATGTTAATGCTTCTTTCCAGAAATTATGCCTCTTTGGGTAAGTGGGTGCTTGTCAAAAAATGAAATGAATACATTCCTCCATAATCAGCACTGCCCAAACATAATAGATATAAGCTATTCCTAGGATGGAAAGGATTTGTGTTTCTTATGAGCCTTCTCAGTACATGATCCCAAATTATGGAATTTCCATTCTAGAGAGTTCCAGTTGGCCCTCCCCCTGCTCTCTTTCTACTGAAAGTAAAGACTTCTTTTATTTCAGGAAGTTTTGCATTCCACAGCTTTGGAACTGAAATGCAGAGAGAGTGTTGATCTTTCTCTCTTGCAGCACCACAAGCATTTCCAGAACTTGATCCAGAAGGCTGTTAAACCCTTGGGTGAGGGGAAGAAGAAAATCTACTGTTCAAAGCAATGTAGTTTCACAATTTCTCCCTGGATGGCCAAATGAAGGGTGTGTATGAATGGACTTTGTAGCATCCACATGATACACAGCGCTTATTCACTTTAGATTCCAAAGAAGGCCTTGCCTCATATTACTTAATGTTGGGTAATGTTCTGGAGTTTCCCCACATTTTGGTCATATATAAACAGTTTGGCTGGTGCTTTTTCAGTTCTGGTTCCTGCTGTTTACAAGACTATCCTCTTTTTCCTGAACATAGGTGGTGAGGGATGAGGATGGCAGTTATCATCACCAACAATTGTAGGTCTTGGTGATGGACACCTAGCTCCAGCAGACAAGAGTCCTTTGTCTCACCCTGGTCATTCCACAGATATATAAACTAGGGCTGGGTAGTTTCGTTTCGTTAATTCGTAATTCATTAAAAATTTGTTATTTTTTATAAAGAAGTGATAACGAACCATTCTGGAGCAACTTAAAAACGAAACGAATTTTTAAATTCGTTTCGTAAATGCTTCGGATTCGTTATGTATTTGTTTCGTTATCGGTTTGAGGTCGCTTCTTTATTATTTCCGCATGTCTGGGGCAAGTTTTATAGTTGTTTTTTGTTTAATTAGTGAAAAAAAATTATAATATCACACCAACAGTCAACAACAGAGGGAGAGGAAAGCTTCAGAAGTTCCCCCTGTCCCATTTGGAGATTTTTTAGCGTATTGCGCGGTCGCATCCGCCATTAACGAATCGATTCGTTATTGTTTCGTATTTGTTTCATTAATGTTTCGTAATTTTTTTACATTTACGAAATTTCGTAAATATCGAACTTTTTAAAAGAAAAATTTCGGAATTCTTTTAAATATCGAAACACAAAACCCCCCAAAAAACGAATCAATTTTAGAAACAATTTTTTCCGTTGTTACCCAGGCCTAATATAAACCCTTTTTCCTAGTTCCAACAGACCTCACTACCTCTGAGGATGCTTGCCATAGATGCAGGCGAAACTTCAGGAGAGAATGCCTCGAGACCATGGCCATATAGCCCAAAAAACCCTATGATTCTGGCCATGAAAGCCTTCGACAATGCAATTGTAGGTGTGACTAGGCATGTGAAATTGCTCTTGGTGTCAAAGCACAACCATGATCAGAGAAAAGATGGGGAAAAGAGTGGGTGGGCTTCTCTGAGGACCTTAACACATTGGAATATAATCAATTTATATCAATATGCATCTCATCTTTTTTAGGACTGAATGCATACTGTATTGACACAGGATGCATACTCTCCCCATCATACCCAATTACTATGACACTTACGTATTGGAAATATTTTGCTTTGACTCATCATACCATGGAACGCTGTCTCTTCCCAATCCATTTAAATGCTTTTTTTCACCTAATATTCTGCAGTGATGCAGCCTAGAAGTCTTAAACTCCCGTTCTTGCAAGATTTTAGCTGACAGAATGCATACTGGTCACATATAAAAACATCACCCAAAGAATGTACAAATTGGTAGACAATTTTAAAAAACATTAGAACATCATGTGGAATTACTCCATTACTGCAACATTTTGTAGATGGATTCCAATGGATTGTTGACAGAATGGGGCAAATGTCATGTGATAGGACCTGTTCAGAATTGTGTTTAAAGAGTCTCGGAAATGGAGACCTAAGACCAATGTGATAAGGTCCTTGAAACAATATCCTGTTGGTAATTGCCAAAGTTTTTATGATATGGATTGAACATGACTTCCCTTTATAAGAACACAAGACTGCAAAAATACATTTACTCTTGATGAATCATTGTCATTCATTTATTGATTCAGTTTAATACCAGCGTATCTCCCATAAATTGGATCTAATGTGGCTTACAAATGCAATTAAATATAACTTGGATGTAAATATAGACCATTTAAAAACTAAAAGGTGATTTTTGTTTAAACGTTAGAGTTGGTAAACACACGCTAGATAGTTTGTTTGTATCTCTGAATCATATGTGACACCACATATCCAGATTAAATAATGTTACGATATGTACAATATGATCCCAAATCTGCAGTTTTCCCTATTGGCATCTGACAAAATGTGTCCTCTTTAGAAATTTTCTAGGTCTTCCAGAGTGATTGTATGGTAACATTATTCAGAAATTATTCATTTCAGTGGGGTTCACTGGTATCCATGGTTTCTTCATGGGTTGCAATGTATATCTATCTTCTATGAAGTCTTCATTGTGAGATCAGCAGACTTCAGGAGCTAGGAATAATGCATTGTGGTTCGTAGTGCAGCAAAAGCAGGTTTGGATAAACTTCGACCCTCCACGTTTTTTGGACTTTAACTTCCAGAAATCCTAGCCAGCTTACCAACTGTTAGTAATTCTGGGAGTTGAAGTCCAAAACACCTGGAGGTGCCTGAACAAGTGTGTTGAGTATTTCCTTGCCTTTGATTCTTGAAGATCATCTAAAAGACAATATCAGTTAGATTTGCTGTGGAAGCAGAATGTGAGGCTGTGTTGCAAAGCTTTCCAAGCTTCAATAATGCTGCATCTTGAAACCAGTGTACAATGAATATACATTTCTACCCTGCCTGCAGGTATAGTGCATTATGAGAGAATTGATGTGGTTCTGTAGTAGTTTCTTAAAACTGCGTTTAGAGAGTCTGCGCCTGGTGAGCATATGCTAAACTGCAAGGGTCAGGACATAAAAACAAGCCACTAAGGTTTAATACAATTTGGCAAACATTGATAGAAGTACAAACAAGATGCTTCAAAAGGCACAAGACTTAAAACATACAGAGAAATACAAGACATCTTATACAGTTCTGACATCTATGCAGCTTCCTGCTCCTTCCCTTGAATTATTGAAAAAAGCCAGGCTAGGATCTATACCAGGGCTGGCTGGGAAACAGAATGGCATCCAAGGACCAATCAGTTACATAGATGCCCCCTGGGAGGGCACAGTCTGGGGTAAAGATATGTTGAAGGGCTTTTGATGAGCTCAAATGTCCAGTTCCTTGCCGAACAAAAATATGAATGTTAGGAAACAAAGTACAAGACTCAAGGGACAAACGTGCTGATTTTGGGTAATCAAAGACTTGTCTGTTAATAAAGAGGTTTAACAAATCAACATATGCCTTGCCAGCAAAAAAAAAAAAGGGGGGGGGGAGACAAGATTTGGTTGGGGTCAAGCAATTGAGACCCCTGTACTCACGAGACTAATGTTCCCAGCAGTTTCAGTGCATTGAAGGGGCCTAGGCAAAAGTCAAAGCAGCCAGCCCTTCCCTGCTGCCTCAGACATGCATTCAGTGACTTACCCGCCCACCCTTGGGACAATATGAGTGAATGCTGGTCACCCGAGAGGCTGGATAGAAAGCTTTCCCTCCCTAAAAAGGGGGAGGGGGTTGCCTACCTCACATTGTGTATGTTGGAGCAAGGAGTTTATTTGGGTGATTTTGTTATATAGGTTTCCATTGGCAGGAACTGGCGGGAGAACATTGTTGGTGTTCACCTTGGCACCCTCAATTTTTGGGTGAAGGGTGACATCTTTGGCAACTTCTCTAGGTTCTGATGCTTGGTGGCTGCTTGGGATTCCCCCCCTCCTTGGGGATGGACCAGGGTTTTCTACTTTCTCTTGTAGAGTTCTAGGACTCAGGAGGGAGTGCCTCTGGAATGGTCCTCCAGCAATGACTGTGCAGGCCGGCAAGCCATTAAGAAGACTGCCTCAGGGGTTAGGTGTTCCCACTGAAGTACCTCAACCTTGTGAGATCATATATTTATTGCAGAGGCCTTGATGAACTATAAATCTTTGGGGTGTGGGTATTGTGACTGGACAACAGGTCTCCATAACAGACATAGGCCGCATCTACACTGCCATATAGTACAGTTTGAAACCGCATTATATTATATCATAAGTGTGGTAGACTCATATAATTCAGTTTACACTAAGTGTATAATGCTGTTTCAAATAACTTTGACTACATTACCAGGAAGAGTTAATGTCTCCAAAGCTTCTGTATATCGACAAGTCTGCTCAATGTTTTTGAAAAAGGCCACTTGTTTCATTATTTAGGAGTTTTTATACCACACTGTAAGTCTATTTAATCTAATAAAATATGTCTTAAAACAGCATTAAAAGCATAGCCTAAATAAAATAAATATGAAACTGGAAAATATTTTGTAATCATCTTGGTGCTCTTTGCAGGAGGAAAATATAACTCTATGCCTAATTTCTTTGAGCTGAATAAATGCACCATTAATCAGTTAATATTTTAACTGTTCCCAAATACTTTCATGATGGATTTTTTTCTTGCATAAATATATCTCATGAACTATGTGCTCATTTCAATGACAAAAACTCATGTTGAAGAGCTGTTTGTCACCAACCATGTGCAGAAGTCAGCGGCAGCCAACTTAAACTTATAGATAATTTGAATTTATGAGTTCACCAAACATTTTCAGTCATTCAGTAAGCCATTAGTATATGCAATTATATATATTTATGCATGTCTGGTCACATACCAGCTAGAGAAAGAATTGTTTATTTGATCATATTTATCTTGCTGTACTCTCCCACTTTATTCAGCTTTCTTCCACTACATACCAGGGGAGTTCAAAATCCATAGTACACGATGGACCTCATCACACCTACCAATTTTGAGCATCTTAGGATGCTTGCCCATCAGTTGAGGAACAGATGGGCATGCAGCCCATCACACAACGTCTCTCAACATCTGGCAAAGGCCCCACCCCTAACTGGTGTGGAAGCATCCTGCGACCCTTCATTGTCAACACGGGTAGGTTTCTGTGTTGTGCTGGCTCCAATGGAGCCAGCGCAATTCTGCTCTGGTTGGGCAACACTTCCCCATGTGATGAGGAAAGCATCACTGTACTAGATTAGCCCCGCACCCCTGCCCTTTTGCCATGCTTCCTGGCAAAACACAGTTGCATGTGATAAGATCCCACGACTTTCATTAGAACAATGAAAGAGCCAAATTTTCTTCATGGGTCTATGTTAACCAAGGCAATGATAGGTTAAGGGGGGAACAAAAAGAAAGAAATAAAACAGAAGGATATTTGTTTTCAAGACAGCAGATTTTGTCATTGTAGGCCAAAATGATGCTGAATGAATTACACTAGCACCAAAATAGTTATTATGCTCCTTCAAAGATAGTGTAAGTATAGTTTCCAGTGCAGCCAGTCATTGCATAAGCACACATACATAGCAAACTATTGGAAGGTTAGAGAATTTCTAATAATGGGCAGAAACCCATTCATTGTGCAACCTCTAAGCTTGCTTTGGCCTTGCTACCCATTGGAAAATTGCTTGAGCATAACTATACTAATGTACACTTCTGCTACACTAAAAGACTATGGGATATTGGCTATCAAGTCAGCATTTTGATCCACTCTTAAGATGAAAGCCCACTGACTGGATATATTAGTTATCAAAGCTAAAATGAAAGTTAATGACATCCCTAGTGTGCTTGCATATTGAGTAAAACATTACTCAATATGAAAGCACACTCATAACATTAATCATCTTATAAAATCAGTTGAAATATTTAGATTAATTAAGTTTTTAGAGCTAGGTAAATGTGATTCAATAAAGTATTTTTCTATATCTAATGTATGATTAAAAATGCCTATGGAGGCAGGCATAGTTAATTTTCCTCAATTGGTTTTCAAGGGGGAAGGTAAAATTATCTGCAAAATTGAAATGATTTTTAGCTAAAATTTTCAAGAAAGGGACAAAATAAAACATACAAATGAACTTTTTAGATGTATACTTAGGCAACCCCTCATTGTCTGAGTATGATATCCCTCCAAGTTCTTGGAAGACATCTATGCATGAGTTTTTTGAATGTGTGGAGTTTGGTGCATAGCTGATGAACACACAGTCTTCACAGAGTGAGGGTCCCAGTCAGTGACGTAGTTAACATGACGATGGTGGCTTCTCTATCTGTTGAAGTCATTTTCTGCCTTCCTAGCCATTGTATCATGTACCATGTTATCTTCCATCTGATCCACCATTGTGGTCTTCAGATTGTGCTCAGCCTGGAACCTCCCAGCCGCCACCCCCCCCCCCCCCACACACACACACACACATCCAAAGTGCATGACTCTGATGGCTATGCCTGCAGGTTCATTGAAACATGCAAGTCCCCTCACCACAACAAGGTGACAATCCATCGAGGGGGTATTAGAAGTGTACAACTGTTGTACTCCAGAGCCGGATCACCTCTGACCTTAAATACCACACCAGCTTAGTAAAATCAGCAAGCACTATGTTGAAGAATATATGTCACCAAAGCAATAAAAAGTAATCGAAAGTAAAAGTTCAAAATCCAATTTAGTCCCCCAGCTACAAAGAAAAACAAGAACAAAGAGTCAAGAGAAATCCATGAAACTAGGCAACATGAGCAACACAGAAAGCAATCTCATAGGCTTTGCAAACCTTGGTACATGAAACTTAGAGAAAAGGAAACTATTAGTTTACTCTTTCTTTTACAATGGTGTGTTTTTATCTATGTATTTTTATGTATTTTATGTTTATCTGTTTTGACTTTATTGTACCCCATCTCAAGCCTTCAGAAAAGCCAGGTAATAAATATAATAATAAGAATAAGAGTTACAATTATTTATATATATATATCTTTATTGTAGTTTTACAAAAATAATTATGCAGAGGGAAGGGTGGGGCAGGGGAGGTTGTGGCTAGGGTGGGGGGGGAGTGGGAGGGTTACGGGAAAGGGAAAAGAGGGAGGAAGGAGGGGGTGGTGTGTTGACTTCCCGAACGTCCTTTCGGCGTATCCCGTGTCTTTCTTGCTTATCATTAACTTTGAGTTTTATGTCTCGGCTCTTACTCTTTGCATTCCTCTTTCTTCCATTGTGTTTTTAATTGCTTTTGTGGTTCCAAATGTCTATAAGGTTCTTAGTAATTCTTCATAAAGTCCTCGAATTGTTTCCAGTCTGTTCTTCTTGTTGGGATGCCTGAGTAGTCTTTTAGGTAATACGTTAGCTTGTCCATGTTTTTTAAGTCACACAGTTTTAATAACCAGTCTTCCATTGTGCTGGAATCTTTTTGTTTCCATTTCCTGGCGTAAACGATTCTGGCAGCTGTTGAACAGTAGCTGAAGAGTATGTCTTGGTTTGAGTCAAGGTTGATGTCGCTATCTGTGATTCCCAGCAGGAAGTATTCCGGTTTCAACTGGATTTTTGTATTTAATATCTTCTGGATGGTTTCCTTAATTTTTTTCCAATAGTCTTGAGCTATTGGACAAGTCCACCAAAGGTGGTAAAAAGTTCCTACTTGGGATCTACACTTCCAACATTTGTTTGAGGTTTTATTATACATTAAGCTGAGCTTGTGCGGTGTTATATGCCATCTATATATCATTTTGTAATAGTTTTCCTTAAGATCCGTAGCATACATGTACTTCATCTTGTTGTTCCATAGTTGTTCCCATTCGTCATAGTTTATAGATCTTCCGATGTTGGCAGCCCATTTTATCATACTTTCCTTTATAACTTCCTTTTCCGTTGCCCAATCCAACAGGATTAAATAGGTGTTTGTAATATTTTTCCTATCTCGTCTTACTATGGTTTCCCAGAATTTGTCCTTTTCGCAGAACCCTAAATCTTTATCTTTCTTGAAATATTCATTCAGCTGTGCATATTGAAACCAGGATATGTTATTGAAAGATGATGAAATTTCTTCTTGCGGTTTCAGGGTGAAAGTGCCGTTAGTTTTCTTCAAGATCTCTCTGTATTTGGGCCAGCATACCCCCCCAAGTAGTCTTCTCTGCTGGGCCTCCAAGGGAGAGAGCCACATCAGGGTTTTTGGATATAGTCTATCTTTGTACTTGGCCCATATTTTTATCAAAGCAGATCTTACGAAGTGGTTTTTGAAATTTTTTTCAATTTTAACCTTCGAGTACCAAAGATAGGAGTGCCACCCAGATCTTAGATCAAACCCCTCCAATGTGAGAATTTTGGTCTTGTCTAATCGGATCCAGTCCTTGATCCAAGTCAGACAACACGCCTCATAGTATAGTTGGAAGTCCGGAAAACCGAATCCACCTCTTCTCTTTCGATCAATCAAGTTTGTGAATTTAATTCTTGGTTTCCGTCCCTTCCAGATGTATTGTAAAAGGTCTTTTTTCCAGGTCTTAAATAGTTTGTTTGTTCTTATTACTGGTAAATTTTGAAAGAGGTATGTCATTTGAGGGAGGATATTCATTTTTACGGCTGCGATCCTCCCTAGCAGCGATAGATCTAAGTTCCTCCATCTCTTCATTTCTTCCCTAATTTTTTTCCATTTAGTTTCGTAATTGTTCTGTAAAAGTTGTGAGTTCTTTGCCGTGATCTGTATCCCCAAATATTTGATTTTGGAAGTTACTGGAATCCCTGTCTTCCTGGTCAGTTCTTCTTGTTTTGGTTTAGAGATGTTTTTTGTCAATATCATGGTTTTCTTTTTGTTCAGTTTGAGTCCGGCCACCGCTCCGTATTCCTCGATTTTCTCCAGCCATTTTCCAATTTTTTCTTCAGGGTTTTCGATAATGCAGATTAAATCGTCTGCAAAAGCTCTATATTTGAAAGTGTGTTTAGCTATTTGTAAACCTTGGAGGTTTGGGTCTTCTCTTATATTTTTCAATAAAATCTCCATTGCCATGATGTAAATTAATGGCGACATCGGGCACCCCTGGCGCGTCCCTTTGTTTATGGTGATTTCTTCGGAGGGACAACCATTTATCCATAAAGTTGCTCTTTGATTGCTGTAGATAGATTCTATGGCGTTTTCCAGTTGATGTCCTATATCTAATTCCTTAAGTAGCAGCTTCACAAAATCCCAGTTTAGGCTGTCAAACGCCTTTTCGGCGTCTAGTGCCAGCAGGGCCAGTTCTTTCTGGTGGTGTATATCATAATATTCTAAGACATTTATGATTGTTCTTACATTGTCCCTGATTTGCCTTCCTGGGAGGAAGCCAGTTTGTTCCTCTCTGATCCATCTGTTTAAGAATTGCTTTAATCTATTGGCTAGGATGTTTGTGAAGATTTTGTAATCTATGTTTAAAAGTGATATTGGTCTGTAGCTTTTTGCATTACAAGGGTCTGAGTCTTCTTTATGGATTAATGTAATGTGTGCTACTTTCCATGAGTCAGGTATTGCTTTTTCTGTCATTATTTTGTTCATGAGTCTTTTTAGATAGGGGCGGATGGCTTCTTTCATGGTTTTGTAAAATGTTCCCGTGAAGCCGTCCGGGCTGGGCGCTTTGTTGTTTTTGAGGTTCTTAATTGCCGTGTCTATTTCTTCATCCGTGATTTCTCTGTTTAGGTCTTTTCTTTGTATTTCTGTTATTTTTTCCAGTTTTTGTTTCCCTATGTATGTGGCCACCTTGTCGCCAGGGATTTGATCGTTTGCATAAAGTGCCTGAAAAAAGTTTTGAAATTCGTTGATGATTTCCTTATCTGTTACTAAGTTTTTATCATCTTTTCTTAGCCTCACAACATAGTTTGTTTGGATTTTTTTCCTTATCCTACGGGCGAGCCAGCGGCCTGGTTTATTTGCGTTTTGAAATGAGTTTTGTTTTATGAATTTTAATTTATTGGCCAGCTGTTCTGTATCTAGTTCTTGTTTTTGCTTATGTAGTCGTTCTAAGTCTCTCTTCGCTATGAGGTTCATAGGGTTTTTCTTTAGTTCTTTTTCTGCGTTCTCAATGGAGTTGTTAATATCTTCAGATCTTTGTCTCTTGATTTTGTTTCTTATTGAGTTTTGTTGAATGAGGAACCCTCGCGCTGTAGCTTTGAAGGCATCCCACAGGATCTCTATCTTCATTTGTGGTGTGTCGTTGATCTCAAAGAATTCGCTCATCAATTTTAGATTTTTCTCTATGTCTTTTTCCTTCTTTAGGAGGTTATCATTTAATCTCCATCTCCTGCCTTTACGAACATGATTTATGGTCATTGTTAATGCGCAATGATCTGAGTAGTCTCTACTTAATATTTTGATGTTGGATACCTTTGATGTTAAGTTGTTCGATGTCCAAATCATATCAATTCTAGCCCAAGTATTATGTCTTGCTGATAGATGAGTGTAATCCTCTTCCTCTTGGTTGTGAACCTGCCAGGTGTCTTGTAAATTTAATTCTTCTTTGAGTCTCTGGAACGATTTTGGAAGGACACTAGCCTGTTTTCCTTTTTTGCTCTTTCCCTTTATATTTTTAGATTTATCCCTAGTGGCGTCCATTACCCCGTTGAAATCACCCATGATTACAAGGCTATCATATTCTTGTCCTAATATTTTGTCTGTTAGGCTTTCTACGAATTTGGTTTTGGGGCCATTGGGGGAATAGATGCAGCATACTAGGATCTTTTGATTTTCTATTTCCATAGTTACACCAATAATTCTTCCCTCCCTGTCACTGAACGCAAATTTTGCAGGGATTTTTTCATTTATGTAAATAACTACACCTTTCTTTTTGTCTGGAGCCGATGAGTGGAATTCATTCCCCAGTTTTTTATATGTAAGGTGAATTACGTGTTTCTGGGAAATATGAGTTTCCTGTAAAGCAATTACATCGTAATTGCCTTTGCTTAGTTTACTAAATATTTTTTTCCTCTTGGATGGTGAATTGAGGCCATTTATGTTGTTTGAAAATATCTTTATTTGTTTACACAATTTATTCATTGTCAAGGTTTGATAAAAAGTTTGCTTCGCCTATCTTCTTATTTCCCGATCCGTTTTTTTCCGTAGTCCGATTCTGTAGCTGGAGATCCTGTTCTGGGGAGTCAAAACGACGTTTTTTACTCTGGCCTCCAGTTCTTTGGGCGGGTGGTGTTAGGTTAAGTTCTTTCTTGAATCTTTTGTAGAACGCTTGAGCTTTTTCTTCTGATGTCAACCAGAATTTTTGATCTTTGTATGTTAGCATTATTCCCTCAGGTCTTTCCCAGCGGAACCTGATCTGGAGTCGTATCAGGTCTTCTGTTAGAAACTGGTATTTGCGTCTTTTCGCCAGCATTGAGGAGGGGAATTCTTTAAGTACTATGATTCTATTGTCCTTATGGAATGTTGACTTCTCACTGTTCATCTTGATCACCTCATCGCGAATTCTCTTTTTAGTAAAGTGTACTATGACATCTCTGGGGACTTTGTTCTTTTTTGAAAAGTTAGTAGTAACCCTATACACTCTGTCTATCTCCTGAGACATTTCTTGTTCTTGCATGTTCAGCAGTGTTGCCAGTATCTGGGTTATTGTCTTTCTTAAGTTTTCTTGGGGTTCTTCTGTTAAGTTTCTGAGTCTTAATTGAAATTCTAGGTCTTTAAATTCCAGTTTCTCTTGAATCTGTTCTAGTTTGTTACATCTATTTTCCGTTTTTCCCATTTTCTTCTCTAGTTAAGAGTTACAATTATTATCATTGTATGATCACACTTCTACTTTAAATGACACTCTATTCATTCATGAATTCCACCATTGATAAATTCTCCATCATTGTGAAAAAGTAAATGCATCCCATTCTTATCACCCTAAAGTTAGTCAAAGATGTCTCCTTAATCACCACAATCAATTTGTCCATCTCTGCTATTTCACACATCAGCCATTCTTCTTGTATTGAGATAACTAATTCTTTCCATCTTTGACCATATAAAATTCTTGCAGCAGTCCTTAAGGAATCTTCAGAAAATAGCCATGAAATGGTCTCTTGTCAGGGAGCTCCCATTTTGGTGAACAAACAGCAGGCTGCCTAACTGGGCAGTGCTGCCCTGGTTTCAACCTGTGCTAATTCGAGCAGGCCATGCTGGTCCCCAGCCTGAATCCCCCCCCCCCTAAAAAAAGAAGCTGAATACACCAACGGAACTGCCACAGGAGCTGGTAAGCAAGCCACCCTTGCTGCCCCCCTTTTCCTCATCCTCACCCCAGTTAAGCTGCCCCCCCCCAGTCTGCCTTAGTTCAAGACTTACTCTGACAAGGCAGCAGCCAACTACATTTTGGCATCCTGGCTACACAGCCTTTACCTCGGGAAACTTTGAATCATTGCTAATAGCAAACATGGATTTACCAAAAACAAGTCATACCAAACTAATCTGATCTCTTTTTTCAATAGAGTTACAAGCTGGGTAGATGCAGGGAATGCTGTGGATGTAGCATATCTTGATTTTAGCAAGGCCTTTGACAAGGTTACCCATGTCCTTCTGGCAAACAAACTAGTCAAATGTGGACTAGGCAAAACTATGGTTAGGTGAATCTGTAATTGGTTAAGTGATAAATCCAAAGGTTGCTCACAAATTCTTCCTCTTCATCCAGGAAAGAAGAGATGAGTGGAGTGCTGCAGGGTTCCTTCCTGGTCCCAGTTCTGTTCAACATCTTTATTAATGACTTAGATGAAGTGTTAGAAGACATGATCATCAAGTCTGCAGACGACACCAAATTGGGAAGGATTCCTAATACTCCAGAAGACAGGAACAGAATTCAAAAGTATCTTAACAGATTAAAGAGATGGGACAAAGCTAAAAAAAATGAAGTTCAACAGGGAAAAATGCAAGATACTCTACTTAGGCAGAAAAAGTAAAATGTAAAGATACAGAATGGGGGACATCTGGCTTGACAGCAGTGTGTGTAAAAAAAGATCTTAGAGTCCTTGTGGTCAAGTAAAACATCAGCCAAAAAAAAAAGCCCTTGGGATTTTGGCCTGCAAAAATAGTATAGTGTCTAGATCCAGGGAAGTCATGCTGCCCCTCTATTCTGCCCTGATCAGACCACACCTGGAATACTGTATCCAATTTTGGGCACAACAATTTAAGGGAGATGTTGACAAGCTGACATGTGTTGAGATGAGGGCGACTAAAATGATCAAGAGTATGGAGAACAAACCTTATATCTTGTCATCAAGTCTGCAGACGACACCAAATTGGGAAGAGGTCCTACAGGAGCTGTTACTGCTATGCCACAGAGCAATTCCTCCTTAAGGCAGACCTGGTAGATAGATACAATTACTTGAGGATAGCAGCCCATGTCCCAGGCCATTATGAGTAGGCCTGAGCCCTTTAGCACCTCTGCTAAACAAGGAAGCGATAGGGCCTCTGCGAGGAGAAGATGGGATAATGCTGACAGGGGATAGGGAAAAGGCAGGACTACTTAATGTCTTCTTTGACTCAGTCTTCTCACAAAAAGAGTCGTCCTCAACTTCAGCAACATGGAGTGGATGAAGGATTAGGGAAAATCAAACCCTAAATAGAGAAACAAGTCATCCAGGAATACCTGGATACTCTAAACAAAGTCCCCAGGGCCAGATCAACTATATCCAAGAGTATTGAAGTAACTAGCAGAAGTCATTTCGGAACCACTGGCATTCATCTTTGAGAGTTCTTGGAGAATGGGACAACTCCCAGCAGATTGGAAGAGGGCAAATGTGGTTCCTATTTTCAAAAAGGGAAAAAAAGGATGACCCAAACAATTACTGTCTGGTCAACCTCACAACAATACCAGACAAGATTCTAGAAAAGATCATTAAGGAAGTGTCCAGGTCCTTAAACCGCTCCTTATCTTGGTGGGCCAAGTGGGCAGAGATACCTTCTTGGAGGTACCCTTTCATGGCAGCATGCTATAGTTCCCTGTCAAATTAAGCACAAAAATAATACCCCCCCCCCCCAAAAAAAAAAATTGGTGAACAGCAGCACAATGGAGGAGGCAGCCCCAAGGCTAGTAAGAGCTGAATACAGAGCTGGGCCTGAGGTGGAGGAGAGAACACTTCTGAATAGCCCTAACAAGGGTTGGAGATACAGGGACTGCCACAGAGAGGCCTGAGGCAGCTGCCAGTAACCTAAGGTAGCCCTAATAGAGAGGCTAGTGCTGTGGAAAAAACTGTCTAGGCTCTCTGCTAGCACAGGTTCAAATAGCCCTTACAAAGGTGATGGGACACATGCCCATGAAGCCCATGGCTGTCCATGAAGAAGGGTCAGAGGTAGGTCTTCAAGGGTAGCAGCTATGGGCCCTATGTCTCTCCAGCCCACCCTGTGTCACTGCCCCATGTCTCTCCAGCTAGCAGCCAGAAAGGGTGTCACACCATCTGTCTCACACCTCTCAAGGAATACTCACCACATGGTCACTTATAGGTAGGGACAAGGATGAGTACAATGCTGCTCACTTGAGGGCACCACTACTCACTGCTGCTCCTCGGCACACTGATAGGGAGCAGCTGAAGGTGCCCTGGCAGGAAGCAGGCCAGTGCAGTCTTAAGTAGGCTATTGTCGGATCAGAATGATGGCTGACACAGTCAATCAGGGTGGGACAGGATCTGCTCTTGATTGGCCAGCCAGCTGTGTGGTACAAAGTAAGCCCATGCAGGGGGCTTCTGGGAAGAAGGCTCCCAGGCACAGTGGTGGGCAGGAGGACACTTACCCCTGCAAAATCTCTGATTGGTAAATCGGTCAGGGCATTTGTCAGGAAACAGAATTTTAGAAATGTACTCTGCTTAAATTCACAAACTGAAGTGCCTACTACTAATACTACTTCCTGATCCTGCCTTGCTTCAATACTGAAAATCAGGGAGGCTTACAAATTATGGATTTAAAATGTACAAAGTCTGAATATGTGTGTGCACATACTTTAAAACAATTGAAAACAGTTAAATGCCAGCTGTGCCTATTCCTTGAGAAGTCTGACTTGGCCACAGTGGTCTATGCTCTTATTACAACCTGAATAGACTACTGCAACCCCACTCTACGTGGGGCTGCCTTTGAAGACTGCCTGGAAGCTTCAACTAGCTCAACGGTCGGCAGCCAGGTTACTCACCAGAGCGATGTACAGGGAACATGCAACTCCTTTGTTATGCCAACTCTACTGGCTACCAATCAGCTTCCGAGAACAATTCAAAGTGCTGGTTTTAACCTTTAAAACCCTACACGGTTCTGGCCCAGACTACCTGTCCGAACTTATTACCTGCCATGAACCATCATGAAGTTTAAGATCTTCAGGAGCGGCCCTGCTCTCGATACCACTACCATCTCAAACATGGTTGATGGGGATGAGAGACAGGGCCTTCTCAGCTGTGCCCCCCCCCCCCCCTCCTATGGAATGCCCTCCCTAGTGATATCAGATTGGCCATCTCCCTCTTGTCTTTTAGAAGGAAAATCAAGACCTGGTTATGAGACCAAGCATTTGATCAGTGAGCAGCAAGTGGAAGAAAATCACACAACTTATGGCAATGAATTGACCCAGACTGGTTTTTGGATTTTGATTTTAATGGGTGTGTCTTAATTAATTGATTTAATTGTTGTTTTAATTTTTAATATTTTGATTGTACTGTGGTTGTTTTTATGATGCTAGCATTGTATGATGCTTTTTTTAAGGCCACCCTGAGTCCCCCGTCAGGGACATAAATAATAAATAAATAAAATATCAATAGAATTAAAACCATTTAAAATTAACTAAATGAAAGAATGCGAGAATTCAACCAAACATTAAAAGCCCACCACAGTCAGTTCCTAAAAGAACAACAACCATGTAATAGAAAAGTTTTTGCTTGTCAGCAGAAGGAGGGAGTCATCCTAGACTTCCTAAGAAGGGAGTTTCAAAGTTGAGATTCACTAATTGCCTTTGTCTATCACTCTTCCTCATGTTATCTTGAAAGCAGGAGCAGTAATTGCAGTGAAAATATCTTATAAAACATGGTAATCCAGCAGACAGGCAGAAACTCATGGAAGTCCTTCTGCTTCCTGTTAAAGACAGCCAGAAAGAAATACGGAATCTTTAACACCAAAGAATGGATCAAACAATGATGACTGGCAACTCACCATTCACCTCTGGACTCAAGAATGCAGTACATGATGTCTGGGGAAAACAAAATATTATACCAATTATTTTAATTTCTGACAGACAATAATACTGTACCACTGCATAGTCTTAATAAAAGCCCCTCCTTCTCTTCAAGGCACACCAATCCTATTATATCCACACTAGAGAGTTTTTAATTAAAAAGAAAAGCCTTTCCTACACAAAGCCAATCCCTATTCATCACTTTCCCAAGTCTGCAGGACTTGTATTGCATGTTTGCAGGACTTAAATAAATGGGAAGCAAAAGTCTTGCCTACATAATGGTACTAAGAGATGAAAAGAAGAGAAATCAGCTTGGAGACCAGATACCTATGGTTGATAAATGACTGGGAGAAACTCAGCAGATAAGATGACAGCAGTCGATCCATACAACTACAGATCTGGTGTATTCGTGGAATCAGAGAATATAACAGTCACGCCATACCTTACATTAAATATGTATGTATGAATACACTTGGTAGTTTCAACTAGACTACAGCAACTGAATCAGTTGTTAATTAGTTAATCAATTGTATAAATCCCATTGCTTTTGATGGTCTACTGCAGGGGTCTTCAAACCTTTTAGGCTGAGGGGTGGTTCATGATCCCTCAGATTGTTGGGGGCAAGGCAAGCTATTGTTTGAAAAAAGAATTCTTATGCACGCTGCACATACCTTATTTGTAGTGCAAAAAAAGTGAAAGAACAATGCAATATTTAAAATGAAGAGCAATTTTAATCAAAATAAACTTACCAGTATTTCAATGGGAAGTGCAAGCCATGCTTTTTGTTGGCCTACACTTTTGCTTCTGGCTGATAAGATAGTCAAGTTATTTAGAATTGTTGTTGTTTGCCTTCAAATAATTTCAGACTCCAGGGACCCTAAGTCTAAAGATTAGGACGTGGGCAGGGGCGGCTCAACCCATTACGCAAAGTAAGCATTTGCAGTATAGTTGATTTTGCCCAGGGGCGCTCTTGAGGCGCTCTTGGGGGAAAATAAGACCTTGACATATGTGAGTTGTAGTTAGTGGAATGTATAGTTCACCTACAATCAAAGAGCATTCTGAACTCCACCAATGATGGAACTGAACCAAATATGGGACACAGAACTCCCATGGCGAACAGAAAATATATATCAGTGATTGGTTAGGGTGGGGAGGGGCGCCAAAATACTGTTTGCTTACCGTTAAAAATTACCTCGGGCCGCCTCTGCATGTGGGTCAGGTAAATCACCATGGAGGGCCACATTCAGCCTGCAGGCTTTTGTTTGGGGACCCCTGGTCTATTTATTTTGGATATTCCTCAGAATTCAAGCTTCTCCCTATCATTTTAACTTATTAAACATGGAGGTATTTGGATCTGAAAACTTGTGATGAGGTTTAAACATTTTTATTCTAACCAAAACCACCACACACTTGAAAAAAGTTCCAAATCTTACTAAGAGATATTAATTATTTATTTATGTATTTAAAACATTTATATTCCACCCTTCTCACCCTGCACGGGACTCAGGACGGAGCACAACATATATACGGCAAACATTCAATGCTGGGACATAAAACCATAAATATATATAAACATTAAAATCACTTATATCCACATTAAAAGTTGCTTAAAAACCATCTCAGGACACCATTTTGCCTCATTGCACTGCCCAAAGGTTGATCCCACACCCAGGTCTTCACCATCCTTCTGAAGGACAGGAGGGAGATGGCTGATCTAATATTGCCAGGAAGGGAGTTCCATAATGGGAGGCAATCACTGAGAAGGCCCTGTTTCTTGTTCCCGCCAAATGCTCCTGTGATGTTGACAAGACCGAGAGCAGGGCTTTCTGTCCTTTCCTTTCAGTAGACATGTAAAAGTAATTCTTGCTTTGTATCAGCTTAGAAAACTTTGTAATTTTTTATAACTAAAATTCATTCAGTTTCTAAACATTCGTTTTTCTTCAGTTATTTGCACAACTTTTCTCACTGATGTAAATATAGCTCTGCATAAGTCTGCCAAAATATGTACTTAAACAAGTCAGGTTATAAATATGTACATTACACTCTATATAACTTAGAAATAGTTGTGCAAGCCTCAGAAATGTGTAAAGTTTTCACTTTCTTATAATGAATCCTGGAATGAATAGAATTCTAAGTCTTATAGAGCAGACAAGTACACGTCTCCAATCTTTCTTCAGAAAACTACACAACTTGGGAGTTCATGCTATTCAGTATAACTGAAAGATCTAATAGTAGTTCTGCTGCTATTTTTACCTTTCATTGTTTAAATCCCTGAGAATGTCCCCAATAAGGGAAAAAATCATTTTTAAATATACTTCAATTTTCTGCAAATGTGGAAGCGAAGACCACTGTGATATAGGGCAGCTACTTTTCTGTGTTTGGGGAAGGAAATTTACCTACCCACACGGCTTGTTTAAATATATTGTTGTCTTTGAGAACATCAATTCTTGCTCAAAGTAATGACATCCTCAGAATGATATCCTTTCCAAAGGGGAAGCCCTCACAAGCAAACAAAGCAAATGTGTTGGATTTTTGGGGGGTAAAAAATCCACAATAACAACTCCATCTGCAGGTTATTTTTTAATGTCAAGGTAGCTTTGGATCCTACTTGACTTTACAGACAATGTCCAAATCTGTCACTCCTTTCCACCTGTTACTAAGGAGGTTGCCCAGACCTTGAACAGGTGCTTGGCAGCTGTGTCAGACTGGATGAGAACTAATAATTTGAAAGTGAATTCAGACAAGACAGTGGTCCTCTTGGTCAGTCAAAAGCCAAACAGGGCATAGGGTTACAGCCTGTGCTTGACGGGGTTACACTCCCCCTGAAGACGCAGGTTCGCAGCTTGGGAATGATCCTGGATTCATCGCTGAGCCTGGAACCCCAGGTTTCAGTGGTGGCCAGGGGAGCTTTTGCACAGTTAAAACTTGTGCGCCAGCTGCACCCGTACCTCGGAAAGTCTGATCTGGCCACGGTGGTCCATGCTCTAGTTACATCCTGAATAGACTACTGCAATGTGCTCTATGTGGGGTTGCCTTTGAAGACTGTTTGGAAACTTCAATTAGTCCAAAGGGCGACAGCCAGGTTACTTACTGGAGCGACATACAGGGAGCATACCACACACCTGTTGTGTCAGCTCCACTGGCTGCCAGGCCATTTCCAAGCACAATTCAAACTGCTGGTCCTGACCTATAAAGCCCCATATGGTTCCAGCCCAGCTCACCTGTCCAAAGGCATCTCCCTCTATGTCTCACCTCAAAGTTTAAGATTGTCCGGAGAGGCCCTGCTCTCAGTCCCACCAGCCTTGCAAGTGCGAGTGGTGGGGATGAGGGACAGGGTCTTCTCGGCAGTGGCCCCACGCCTATGGAACTCACTCCCAAGTGAGATCAGGTCAGCGTCCCCCCTCCTTTCTTTTAGGAAGAAGGTTAAATCATGATTCTGGGACCAGGCCTTTGGACAGCAAGCATGACAGTGCTTTGGATTGGACTGGAATTGGCTATATGAATAGTTGGCAATGTTTTAATGGGATTTTAATCTCTTTAATCTCGATGTGTTCTTCACTGTTTTAAATTGATGTTTTATTTGTTATAGTGTTTTATCTTGTGGCATCAAATTGTTGCCAGTGTAAGCCGCCCTGTATCCCCCCTCGGGGGTTGAGAAAGGCGGGTTAGAAATGTTTGAAATAAATAAAATAAAATAAATTTATGAAGATCCAGAGAACTTTCAGATGAAGTTACTGTGCCTACAAATTTCATTCAATTTCATCAGAAACCCAAAAGAAGAAAATTTCACAGGGTTGAAAAGAATGGTGTTTGTGAGCTGCATGTGTCTCTCAGGCATCTACCTCAGACCCACAAGAAACAAATAAAAGCCGCTGCCCAATTTGGGAGCGGGATCTCTCCGCTGAGCAGTTAGCTGCTGAAATTTGGTGGTAAACCTTAATAGGGATTGTCTAGGAATTAAGTAAGGAATGGAAGACAAAGAGGAACACACTATAGGGATATGGTCAAATTGATAAAGTTTTCCCCAGATATTTTCCCCTTTACAATCGAAACAAAATATGACATGAAGTCAAAACCAAATCTTATTCCTAATGGATCTGCCCACTCCAATTTGTAGAGGCATTAAACTAGAGCTATCAATCTCCACATAAGTTCTATCTCAACCAAAGATAAGACTCTGGAGAATGGCATTGATGGACTGACCGAATTCCCTTGACATCAAGGATGTTCTGTTTTCTCCTTGAAACTTCAACTTATGTGGACAGTTTTGCATACTGAAAAGGGTGTCAAAAACAAACCACCCAACAGTGGCTAAAGAGAGAGAAAAGGAATTCCTCAAAGGCCACTTCTTTAGCTTTTAGTACTGTAACAATTGTAGAGATAATAATTCTTGTTTCCAATCTAAATTAAAGAATGGCCAACACACAAAATGCACACACCTCTAATACAGAGAATTCAGATGATGAACATTTAGCATTCATAAGGGATTTGGTCGTGAGCAAATGACACTGGTTTAATAACTAAGGTTAAATTCTCCAGTGAGAGAGACCATCTGTTTCTCTGCAGGTGAGTAACATGATGATTCAGGAGCTGAATATATTCCCGGGGTTATCAGGGGACCACAGACAAGATGGAATACACAAGAAGCACAGGAGAAAGGATCTTTCTCAAAAAGCAGTGTTGGCATCTTAATGAATGGGAGAGAAAATATGTAGATGTCAGCACCTGTCAAATGAAGAAAATGGAAGGTGGAATCCTTGGGAAGTAGAGATGAGAATCAGTCTTGAGCTTATGAACAGTTTGGTTTGATTTTCTTTAGAGAGAGCTATTTTTGTATGCATGCTTCCTCCTTTTCCTCTGCTATAACAAGGTTTTGCGGCACTTCAAAGAAATCTGTTTTATGAGAAGTGAAACTGAGACAAAAAAAATGAGTTAATATAGATCATGTGCCAACTCTTGCCCCTTGATAGTCCATCTCTTTCGATTGTCAGAGTGTTATCTCTGACTTCTTCCACACGGTTGTATAAAACCCCACATTATCTGCTTTGAACTGGATTGTATGACAGTATGGACTTGGATAACCAAGTTCAAAACAGATATTAAGGATTACTTTCCTTGATATTATAGGTTATATGGCTGTGTGGAAGGGCCTTCTGTTAGCCTCAGAATTTGAGAATAAATTAATAATGTCTTTTCTTTTGATTTCTTTTCACAATAACTACGTACAAATGTAATGTAATGGGGGTAGGAATGAGAATGATATTTGTAATTATTCATTCCTAGGTTGAAAAAATGTATTTTTCAACCATTAGGATGCCCATTTGAGAAGAATAGTAAAGTAGAAAAAAATTAAATAGATTTCTTTCTGGAATTTGAATGTGAAGTGGTGAAGCTATGTTTGTTTATTTGTAGTTTTTAATAGCATAATTGTTTTAATTGGTGTTACTTTTATAGATGCTTCAATAATATTTTGAACTTTTGCAGTTGCTATATTTTTTTTAGTTATGCTTATTTGAAATGTTGCCAGCAGCCTTGAGTCCTGGGCTAAATAACAAAAACATTTTTAAAAAATTAGAAAATGTGTTTTGTACAAAACTACATTTTTTTCTGTAGTATATGGCCCCTTCCACAGCTGTATAAAATATACATTTAACTGGATTATATGGCAATGTGGACTCAGAAAATCCAGTTCAACACAGATATTGTGGATTATCTGCCTTGATATTCTGGGTTATATGGCTGTGTAGAAGGGCCTTTGGGCCACATGTCTTTTACAATACTTTAGAAAGATCAGACATGAAGAGAACACTTTGTAATAATATTTATTTTATCCTCACATGCAAAAATGAAATAGACAGGGGTTAACATTTCTAAATGAAGGGCAACCTCATTTCTCTTTTGACATAGTTGTCACATCTAAGGCTATGTTTACATTCATATGGTCTCAACCAATGTTGTAGCTGAGGTTCCAAATGATTCAGGTGCTAATGGATTAAGCTGCTGTCTGTAATTGTGATGTGCATCTAGATTGCTAGATGGGGATAGAGTGTGTATTTCATATCATATGTTAGTGCCTTGGAGCATTCAGATTTTATTGACTAAGCTTATCAATTTTAATTACTTTGAAGAAACAGGAAATAATGTTTCCTATTTCAAAGTTGTAACTTCAGCAGTAATCAGGTATTTTGGGGGCAATGTTTTGTAATTATTTTTTCTTAATAGTAATTTCTGACATACGGGTTTTTTCAAAAATATTAGTGTTTTGGGGCACCTTTAACATATTAACTAACATATTTTGGGGCACCTTTAACATAATAACTAACATATTTTATGATGATGTAAATTTTCTTTAACTTGGCAGTTTTTCAGACTTTGAAAACAATTACTAGAAAGGGAAAGCTATACAACCTAAAGAGTAAGAACAAAAGCAAAAGTTTCCAAAGTTTGCGCTGCTGTCCTGTTAGACCCCAGAGTATCTCCAAATACCCCGTTCTGATCATTAAGATGCTACATCACAAAATATTGGTTTTGGTAATGAAAGTAGCAAGATTCTTTTCCCCCATCCCTTTTCCCCTCCTAAATGAAAACTAAGTTTGCCTTAATGATCCTGTGGAAGTCTATAAGACGTTTTAGAACCGTAATACAATTTATATCTCAGATGCAATATAAAGATATGAGTATCCGGGGCTCTAAGGAATGCTCAATACACTTCTGTAGTTTAGGGAATGTTTCTGAGCCATCTTCATGAGCAGAATAGGATAATTTAGGAGACAAAGAGAAACTGACTAGTTTGACAAAACAACCCAAATGTGATGATCTGATTTTAAACTGATTGACATGTAAACTGTAGAAAAGTTTCCTGCCAACTAGTGCAAATTGGGTTGCATTGTGCCTACTACAAAAAAAAGTATTAAATTCATGAAGATTAGACCAATGTTTCAATGGCTCACAGTTTGGAAACATTCTCTTTGTTTAGTATGAGAGTTTCCAAATCCCCCAGTGCAAAGAAACTTTGCCCAAATGCTGCGACAGCAATTGGTCATAACAAGAAGAAATCCCTATATGAAAGGGAAATATGATCCTTAACTCTAGGGACCCTTCCAGACAGGCCAATATCCCACAACTTTTCTTGGTTTTACCTGAGGCATCCAAATGTTGCCTTTGGTAAAATTGAATTAACCCAAAGAAAACTGAGGGCCCTTACACACAGCCGTATATCCCAGAATATCGAGACAGAAAATCCCACAATATCTGCTTTGAACAGGATTATCTGAGTCCACACTCAGATAATGTGGGATTTCCTACTTTGATATTCTGGGATATAGGGCTATGTGGAAGGATCCTGGGGTATTCCAGTTTTCTCTGGATTAATTTGACACCTGGAAAGATCCGGATTTTTGCAGGTGAGGACCCTGTGGGAATTGATTCACAGGGTCAATCCCACAGTGATCCCTGTTCTTCTGGCTCAAAAGCCTGTCAGAACAGGAGGGCATCCCCTCCCACCCACCATTCCCCACCCAAAAAAACTTACCTGAGGGACCTGCAAGTACCACAGGCCCCTCTGAAGATCTCTCCTGACATGCAAAAATGATTTGTCTGGAGGTGGGGGGGGGGGATTTCCCTCCTCCCTCGACCTCCTGATGTATCATTTTTGTGCATCAGGAGAGCTCTCCTGAGACCCCTCAGGTAAGTTTTTTTTGGGGGGGATGGGGCTGGCTGGCTGCTTTCCTCAGTCAGTTAAGTGTAGAAAGGCCCAAGATGATGAGTGACAATGATGAGCTTTTTTAAAACAAGGTATGGGGGGCTACATGTTTCCTCCAGGTGTTGTTGGACTCTTGTTCTAGGCAAGGTAAAGAGGGTTGCATGTTTCCTCTAGATATTGTTGAACTGCTGAACTCTTATTCTACACAAAGTATGGAGGGCTACATGTTTCTCCAGATATTGTTGTGAACAGAGTTCAACATCCATACCTTTTCTGATTCACTGTTGTCCCTCGTCACTTAGAGTTACAGTAATACTTTCCTTTCACATATTTCACTCATAGTTCCTTGCCATTGACTATGCTAACCAGTCTTAATGGGGCTTGCAGATCATCAATGGCCCCATCTTTTTTAGTTATCCCCATCTGAGGCTGTAAAACATTGTTTATTTTAATTCTAATATGTGATGATGAAAAAATAATCTCTGTGTAATATTATGTGACCGGAGAAACATTTTGCAATGGTAGTTATATTTGCAGCAGTTCATAGCTTTATACACACACACACACACACAGGAAAGCATGGCAATCTTTTATTACCTGTTAGGAAAAAAAATCAAACAGGAAATGAAAATAGATATCTAAAGTACCACCTTATTTAACTAGTTAGCATTTAAACGAATCTTTATCAACATTTTCATCCTTGAAATAGTTTTGAGGTCTCAAGGATCCCCTCCATAAAAATTATTACATTTTCAGTTCAATTTTCCTACACTCACAATCTTTCATGAAACATGAAGTGAGCCCTCAAGGATAGCTAAGGCTCCAGGGAACCTTGGTTGAGAAATTGTGATCTAAACTGAGATGAACTGCAAGGAAAGAGAGAGAAATTTGAAGTTGCTTCTAGATAATGAAGGGTGCACCATTCTGCCTTAACCGTCTCCAGGATAAGCAATTAAACTCTAACAATCAGTCACCATTTTAGCTTGGCTCCCAATAAGCTCTCAACAACAGAAGTCTTCCTAAGGAACTTCCCATCTACAAGACCTGAAGTGTAAATATTTCCCAGACTGCCTCCAAAGTGGTGTCCTTTCCCATCCCCCAGGAACCTGTGACCCATAAATCTGGAGATGTTCCCTCCACCACATGTCATCACTGACCCTACAGTTTCACACCTCCAATTGGCTTCCTAGTTAAGCAGCCCCATCAAAACCCCAAACCCATCAATCCAAACAAAAGCAATTCAAATCAAAAGGGAAACTGTCCTGGAAAGAGGGGGAAATCCAACCCAGTCCTAATGGATTTTATCTAGGCTTCAGGAGATGGGTGGAATTCTTTCTCTAAACTTTCTACTAACATAGTAGTGGTCCCAAGAAAAAAAAATGTGTACCTGTTTGACTGTGTGGATGGTGATGATTGTGTTGATGGAAAAAAGAGGTACTTTACGCTGCCCTAGGAGAAAACTGCAAGGTTATCTGGCAATGTTGGCAGCTAGATAGTGCCATCTAGTGAGCAATAGTTGTTGAGAGGAGGAATGAAACTGCTCCTGGCAAAATGAAAAGCCAAGTTGATGTATAATTGGATTGATTTAACCTGGATTTCTGGGGAAATAAAATACTAACTTGAAAATGTACTACTTCCTTGATGTGGTATAACAAGGACAAAGAGCCCAGGGCTTCACAACATATATGAACTGGTCCAATTATATAAGTTGATTAGTTTGTCCTCCTTTGTTTATGAGGCAAGCTTGTGTAAACACAGTTAGACATGTTTTGCATCATTGTGGGACTGGAATATTTAAACTCTTGTGTCCATATGTAAACTAGCTGCGTTTTTGAACAGAGATTCTTTTTATTAAAGAGCCCTCAGTTCCAACAATCCCAGTGTGAGTGAAATGGGCATCACTTGATTTAAAATTATTCTCTCTATAAGAAATTGCCTGCATCATTTGGCAGTGATCTTCATTAGACACCCATTGATTATTCCCTGCTCTGAGCTCCTATGATACTCCATTTCATCAGTTAATTAATTGATTAGTCCATTAAAAACCCCAAAACTACTAACTAAAACAGATTAGCTGCAAAACTGTACTTATCAGCTATGTATCGCTGATGTTTCCTAGTCATTATAGAAATCGGTTCTGTCTTCTGATGGCTGAGGAGTTGGAGAGCAAAGAAAGCCCCCCACTGTTCCAAGTCATGGAAATTTGACTATAACTATTTCTTTAGTTTATTCTTTCTAGCCCTTCAAAAACCTGCCATCTAGATCAATATGCTTGTGGGATGGGGAGGGGGATAAGTTGCAAAACACAATTGGAAACAATAAGACATTCACAGCAATGAGCCAACAAAGAACAATGCACAAAAATAAATAAATAAAGCAAGCATACACAGAGATGCCCCCTTCTGCTCGACACAGATGGTCAGATCCAATTTACTTTGAAATCTATCATACATGAGCTGGTACGTTCTTGCCTGTCAAATTATATTCTTGACAGGCTCAGTCTTTAAAAATGTACTAAAGCTTACTAAGGCTTATATAACAGCAATAATTGGTCAGCACAGGTCTATTTTCAGAAGCAACTGATGTTAACCAACTTTGAACAAGGGAGCATTTTGGCAGTAAATGATTGATCTCAGAAACCAAACTTAAAGACACATGTCTCTTTGAATTTAAGTATATGCAAAAAAGGTCTTTTTAAAGAGGATATTTTCTCATATATATATATATATATATATAGAGAGAGAGAGAGAGAGAGAGAGAGAGAGAGAGAGAGGCATCAAGAAACATCTTCCTTCTCTCCATCCCTCCCCTCCTCCACATTGCTGTGTTCATAAGCGTGGCGCATTTGAAGTTGCACCATTGATTTTCATTTGTAGGATCAGAGGCTGCGGTAGTTTGCTCTCATTGGTGCTCAAAAACTGCAGTCTGTTTCCCCAGAAATCTAAAAGGAGGTCTACTGTCATATGTCCTGGATGAAACCTGTCCCCCTAATGACTTTGAGCCAGAGACATTTTAACAGCACAATACCCACAATGGTGAGACAGCATGCAAGGCTTTTAGAGTTTGTACCATCCAAGCAATTATTTCTATAGACATTATTCTCACTGAATACTGAGATAGGAAATGTATTCATTTTTAAAAAGTAGGAATTCATATTTCCAAACAACCTATATAAAGCTGCAGTATGGTATACAATACCTTTTCCATTAACACATAAAACAAACTGCTTTTTTCAGTTTTTCAAAAATCAGAAATATCTGGAGGATTTCATTTGAATTAGCATGACTTGACCTCTAAAATCAAATAGAGCTTGCTAGCTATATCTTAATCTCTATTGGTTATTTCCAGCTAGAATAGCCCATAGAATCAATTGTTGGAAGTTGAGTCAAGACACAGACAAACCCTACAGATTCAATTAATTTAGCAAATTTACTCTAGCCCATTTGTGCATTGCATACAGTTCATCAAAGAAGCCCAAACCTAGACTTATTTATCCTCAAATATGTTTTCATTGGTGGATGATTAAGTTCATTAAGTAGCAAGTTCCGTTTAAGGAAAAACATTGTTCTGGCCAAGGATGTTACCAGGAAGTGGACATTTTATAGTTGTTTGTGGGTTCCATAACTTTGCCCCCAAGTCCCCATAGCTAATCTTTGGCATAATATATAACACAACCACTAACCTTTGGAAAGATTGGTATACCCAGGACTAGGACTGGCTCTACAATTTAGGCAAATGAGGACTTTGTGGTGCTAGAGTTAACACTTTTTAGATATCTGTGCTTACTGTTTGTTTGAATGCTACTAAATAGGGGTGTGCAGAATTCTGTTTGGAAATTTGGGATTCATGAAAATTCAGTGATTCAGCAGCTGAATAACTGAAAATGGACTGGGCAGGACCCAGCAGAAGCCCTAATTAGAATAGCTCACGAGCAGCCTGATGGCAGTGGGACTGAGTGGCACTCTATCTGAAGAGGAGGCTATGGCATGTGGGCAGCCTCACAAATCAGGCAAGAGAGGATGACTGACGATAGTGGTCCTCCTTTTCTTTCTTCCTTAGCAGCTTCCTCCATCCCTTCCAAAAGCTCCCCCTTGACAGAGTGCCCACTTGAGGCAAATAAGGCTGGAAAAAGAGAGAAAGGTGGGCCCCACCAGGAAATCACTTTCTCAGCAGCACTTTATGCAGTGCAGGCGTTGAAGAAGCCTCTGCACTCCCTCCTAGGACATGATGGGAATTGAAGCTTTTTTCTATGTGTTTTTCACATGTTTCTTTCTCAGCCAATCAGAGGCCTGGTTGACTGTGTCCATTCTTCTACCCTGTTGTGGTGCATGCTGGTTGGGACTTCAATTTCCAGAACCCTCTCTTGTGTCTGTGGGGTTTTTTTTTCAAAAAAAATATGGTTGAAAACTTTTCTAAAATTCCAAAAAATCAGTGGCTTGGTGAAACATTCTGAAATTTGGCAGGTTTGCAGTCACAAATGTGGAATGTATATAACAAAAATACCACTAGTATAACATAAACAATGATATAATTCAACAACAGTATATAAATATGCTGCACTGTTAACCTCACAGCGACAACAAACAGTATGGTGCAAACTTATAGTACAGTTGTATTTTCTTATAGGTAGCTTGAGTAACAGCCTACCACAATTCAACAACAATATATATACATGCTGCACTGTTAACCCCACAGCGACAACAAACAAACAATGTGGTGCAAACTTATAGTACAGTCATGTCTTCTTATAAGTCGCTTGTGGGACAGCCGACCACGACCGGTTTCGGCCTACCTCAGGCCTTCCTCTGGTGGAAAAATTATGCACATGAAAGTATGTTCTCCACGGGAGATACAAATCTTTTTGGGTTGGTATGAGATACTCTGCTTTGAGTTTAGTTCTGGCTGCCATTGAACATACTTTCATGTGCATAATTTTCACATCTGCTCTCACATCTGCTGAAGAAACAAAATATCTTTGAGCAACAGATTAAAAACCGAAGTGCAAAATGGGTTAGGGATCGTGAATACAGTATGAAACCCATGGAACAAACATCCCCAATAAGAGCAATAAGTACTGGAAGAGAACTGAATAGCCCGAGGAAAGTGACAATATAGGAGGGAGTTTGTTTTTAAGTGAAAGGAAATTCTAACATTATCCACAAAGTAACACTGGACAAAACATTATCTACAATGTAAATCATTGGCATGAACAATCCGGGCTATGCCTGTTCTCACTGCCTATTGGTATTGCTATGGTCATTTTAAAGCTAATTGTATTCTTTTAATCTGTTTCTGTAAACTGCTCCGAGCCAAATTGGGAGTAGCGGTATACAAGTTGAATAAATACATAAATAAATAAATACATGTGTCATGTGATGGTGCATGGCAGGCCCTGTCCTTTCCATGTGGCAAAATGGGACAAAAATTCAATTTTGGTCAGACCTCCACTGGAATAATTATGTGTGCAGTTCTGAGCACCACAGTTAGACAAGCTGGAATGTAGACCAAACTATCAAAGATCTAAATACCAAGGCTAACGAGGAGTGATTGAGAGTGTTGGATATGTTTGGCTCACAGTAAATAAAACTGAAAGATAGTTACTTAATTATCTGAATTCATGCAGAAGATAGTGAGTGCTTCAAATATTAGAGTGTGAACCAATGGATTCAATTAGAAGAAGAGACATTTCATGTAAACATAATGTATTATTATTATTATTATTATTATTATTATTATTATTATTATTATTGGTGTTCTCTCCTGCTTTAGAGGTTTTAAACAGGTTGGATCTTTCAGGGGTGGTTTAGGTTTGTATTCCTGCATGGCAGGGGGCTGGAACAGATAGCCCTTGCAGTCTCTTCTAATTCCAAGATTGTATGATTCTATGATTCTGCATGACTGCAATAATATATAGTGCAAGTTCCAGCATGTATTGAAGCACTTTAAGGCAGAGAAAAAATGGGGGTATTTAATGCTGCTGTGGAAATAAATGTCATACTATTTAATTAAAAAAATGTGAAATGAACACAAGTTGTAAGGATTGATAGTTATTTCTTTAACTTCATTTTACTGCCTTAACCTATTTATTGCAAACTGGCATGTAGAGTACCTTCTGTTTTTGTGATTGTGTATGCTCATTGTCTCATGGTTAAATGTGAGCTGTGTGTTTCTTTTTAGTGTAAATGACTTTCTTATACTAACCAGGATTTCATATAAATAGAACTTTCCAACTGAAAACTATCACTTGTTTCTTCCTTGGTTGCCCTCTAAAAACACAGATTGAATGGGAGATGTACCCAAGAAAGGCACAGCAGATTTATTTGGAATGATGGATGACTCTGCCAGCATGTTCTTCCATCACTGTTTTCATAAACATTTGCCCATCTGTGCTTTGCACATTTTGTTTTTGAAGAAGGTGTTTTTCTCAAAATCTATAGAGAAGGCTTTCTATGTGGTTTTAATCCTGTAAATACATGCTGGTAATATTGTTGATGATTACAAAGATAATGATATAATAATGATAACTGATATCCATACTGCAATTTATATATAACAATGTCTATCTTGAATTATCATACAGATATATAATCAATAAATTCAAGACTTCAGATCTAAACTCAGTGTTGTAAAATGTGATAGAACTTTCTTCAGCACTAGCAAGTTTTGGGGATCAATGAGAACACGGGGCACTATAATCCAGAATTCTCTTGAAGGCCCCTAATAACAACACTGTCTCTGATCATTGACTATACTAACTGTAGCTGTTGAGTGATAGTTCAAAACAAAGATGACAGGTATTCTGTTCTTCATGGTAGTATCATAACATCTAGTTTCTCCTTCCATGTGACTTCTTTTGATGATAATTAGTGCATGTTGGATGGTACAAAAGCTATGCATTAAGCATTAATATCTCTGAAAGTTATATACTTATCATTTCTGTTTCTTTCCTCAAGTTTTTTAATTCTCTTTTGCATCGTCAGCTCCTAATCTAAAGCCCATAGTTATCTTTCTCCCCCCCCCTTTTCCCCACTCTAATATATTACAATAAAGCCAGATTTTCCCAGTGAAGTTAATGTCTGTCAAATGAATCAAGAAAAAATGCCCAGAATATGCTGTCCAGATGGTCTGTATCTGTAAGAATTTTGTCATGCATTTTTGCTGATAAATATAACCTCACTGAATTGTTTGAGCTTTTATTTCCTAAGTTGTGATTGACTAACTATTGATGCAATGAAATAACTTAGTCCCCCTAAAACTAACAGGGATTAACAGAAAAAAGATACATGTCACATACCTGCTAACTCACAAAAAAGGCTGTGTTAGATAAAAGCAAATTATTCACATGTGTATGCTCATATGGCAGAGAATTGGCCTAGATGGTTCTTGTTGTCTCTGACAACTATAATTCTATGAGTCTATGAAATGAAATGTAAACACAAAGCATTCCCAAGAAGGTATGCTATGTACTGCCTGAAGAGAGAAAGAACAAACTAAAGAATCATCATGGAGAATAGGAGATGCAACTGTTTCCATTCATCATGGGATAGATCCCAATCTGGCACTTCAAAAAGTAGCTTGTTTTTGTGTCCACTATTCAGAGCCAGTCCACGTTGATTTGGTTTGCAAAGCCTAATGCCTTACAGAAAAGCTGATACTTTCTATTGACTACAACTGGTAACCCAAAGACAGCTATAACTTTTATGTTCATCAGAACTAGGTGACATTGGCATACATGTATAGCCATCTCAACTGGAAAGGGGAGGTAAACTTGAATTACAATTCTATTCATGGTTTTTATCAGACGTGTTATTGATATAATTTGGCCAGACCTTGCATTATCTCTCTTGACTACTTTTGGTACATATTTCTTCACAATTAATATCACCCAAATTCTTCTTAGATTTTCATTTCCCACATAAAATACTATGTAGTCATTGGACTGAAAAGGTTTCATTCCTGTCCACTTTAGGTTACCCACTACAAGTACTGCAATGATTATATATTTCATGTTTTAATATATCTAGCTTCTACTGCTTCATGATTCTGACAATCCATGTTCCTGTAGTATTGTATAGCTGCAGACTTTCCTTTCACTTCTGAAATACATTGACAGTTGAATGTCTTCTTGGCTTGTGTCCAGTTTCATCGTTAGACACAGTATTATTCATACTTGTCTTTTACTTCATCCCTGTAGCTTGTTGAGTGTCATCCAACCTGGAAGTGTCATCTTCTGGCACCATCTGTTGTCTGATTTTGGATTGTCTCATCATAGGGTTTTTATAGTAAAAAGCATTCAAAATATGTGTTCTTCACTTCCTCTGTGCAGTATGAACAAGTCTAAACTATGATGTCTGTGCTGTTGTCTCTGAGAAATCCTAAGCCAATGTTACCCCTCAATATTGCTATTGCTCATTAGCTCTTTGGAATATTTAGTCTAGTTCCTCAACAAAAACTTTTCTGGCATGGAAGACCATACTTGAAGCACTGTTCCCACCAGCATCATCTTTTTTTTTCTCACAGGAGCATGCAATTCTACAACTGTGGAAAGTTAGTAAGAGGCGATTCACCATTATTTGCTTCTTAATACTATGGTAAGAGTTTTGCCCAGTTTTAATCCAGTATTTATGTATATCAAAGTATTACAAACAATTTCTCTGTGCACAAACAGATCTCACACAATAAACCTATTCCACAAGAAGCAATCTTGCACAAAACAGATACCTAGTTGTGTAGGAAAGATTGCTGTTACACAAAAATAGCCATGGATGCCTGGAAATTGGTGTGTTTTTGTTTTGTTTGTTTTTTAAATTCTCATTCTAAAAAGAAAGAAACACCTACATATATTTCTGTGAAGAAACAAGTTTCTGAAAGATTCCAAGATGTGTAAATATTGAATGAGATCTGCACATAAATATTGGTTTTCTTCCACAGCAGAGAGAAATTAGTCATCCCCACATATTAAAATGACATAGTCAAATACTAACATCCCAAGAGGAGACAGAAAATATAATCTTCTGTAGCTTTATGAGGCTAATATTTGAATGCAACTCAAGGGCATCATTCATTGTTTAAGATTGCACAAACACCATCTCTTTGCCCATGTGTCAGATATCTCCTCATAAGTATGAGTCTAATGAATTTGATACAACTTATGAGTACTAAAAAATGCACACCTCTAGTATCTAAACTGTGAAATTAATGCAGTTTGACACAACTTTAGCTGGCAAGGTTCAATAATATGGAATCATGAGATTTGAAGTTTGTTGAGGCATTGGCACTCTTTGGCAGATAATACGAAAGACCTGGTAAAATTGCAACTTTAACAATTCCATAGTATTGAGCCATGCCAGTTAAAGTGGTATCAACCTGCATTAATTCTACAGTCTACATGCACCGTTTTTCCAGTCTCCCAACTCCATTCTGCACAGAGGTTTCTGTGTATTTTTCCTACATTTTACTGAGCATTCACACACATTTAGTATCTTCTGAACTTTTCTGCTTCTCTTGTCCGAGGCAATTGTTGTTATCTCCAGTCTCAGTCTCAAAGATTTCTTGGAATTGTCTTGGATTTCTGTGCAGAATTAGTAACTCTGTAGACAATGAAGGCAAACAAAACCTTGCTCACATCCCTCAATGTAAGGAAAGGGATCTTGCAGCATCTTAGGAAATAAGAGGGGGTGAAAGCTTGCAGCATCGCCACACTACAGTTAAACAACTCCCTTCACCATTCATATTGTTTCTACTTATCTTGGTTTTAAGCAATAATCCCCCCCCCTTTCTTTATCCCCAACAATCATCATTAATACATCATTCTCACCTCATCACTGTGCTCACAATTTTTGCATTTGTAATTATTCTGCTTATTAACTACTGTCCCTAGGCATTTCATTCTGTGCATCTGATGAAGAAGACTTAGGATTCATCTACACAGTAGAATTAATGCATTTGACTCCATTTTAACTGTAATGGCCCAATGCTGTGGAATCATTTCTCAGGATGGGGTTTAGATGCCCTTCTATCAAGACTGGGATATCAGTGAAAACAGTAATACTACCCAGCACCTGTTTACAGTATGTTATAAGCAGTCCCTTCTCTTTCTACATTATGTAGAGGAAGTCAATTCTTTGATGGTGGCTCCCATGGCTTCTTCATAGCACACTGGAGAATTCAATCCCGCCTCCTCACTTGACAACGTTTCTTGGCTCCTGCCACTCAGGGTAGAGAGGAGGACTATGGGGAGAGGGAAAGGGAGTGAGGACAGATTGGATAGTGAAATCCTTCACAGACACTTTCTTCTTGTTAGGAAGGGCCAACAACAATCATGATAAGATTGCAGTGTGGGATGGAAAGGTGCATTGCTCCCCCAGGTCTCCCACTCCTTTCAGTCTGTTATATGAGGAGGCTGCTTCACTCAGCTGAAATAAATATGAATTTAATGCAGATGAAAGGGTGGAAAAGATAATGAGAATTCCAGTAGCAATGCTCACTTGAAGCGAGTTTACAAAATCTGCCTCCCAACTTTTCTATAGATCCAACAATATAAAAATAGTGCTTCTTAAATAGTAACAAACAGTTTCTTGTATTTTTTGCTTTAAATTATACTATTAACATTCAAATGTCCAAAAGCTATATACTTTTATTAGAAAGAAATATCCTTGGACAAAACAATGGGATACTGATAATAGAATCTAGAGGGGGGGAAATCAATATTACTATCACACCTTTCCACCAGAAAACTGACTGTGAAACAAACCAAAATAGTTTCAAGGAAAATAGGGACAAAACAGCTTGAAATTCTATTGTTTAAACACATTGCCATCAATCAAAAGACTAATTCTACCTCTGCAATATGCCAGTTACAAATGGCAACAACTTGCGTTAATGGTGTATAATTTATCTTCTCTTTGAAAGCTGAAACATTTTTGATAGACTAAACATTGATGGAGGTAAGGTATTTTCAATGAAATATAATTAATATCCCAATCCAGTATAGTCTTTCTTCTAAAATAACGAGCTTGTCTTTCAAGGACACATTAAATCACAAGGTTTTTTTTTCTCAAACTCTTTAAGTAAATGTATTAAGCAAAGGGTGGGGGGAGATGAAGGAGAATAAGAAACAGAAAGCTGGAACACTAACAGGGCAGTCTATTCGTTTAATTTATATCCTATCTTTCAGCACAGCACCCAAGTGACCCTACAACAAATTAAAATAAGTGCAACTAAATACAAACTTTTAAAAAAATCTATTAAAAACAGTTTAAAGCACAGTTAAAATATAATTTAAAAGATGAATACTCCCATTAAAATATCCTTCTGCCATACGTATTAACAGCAAGGAAGCTTGTCCCAATGAAATGAGTTTTGCTTTCTGGCAGAAACAGAGCAGAGAAGAAACCATTCAAACCTTTTGTAGGAGTGAATTCCAAAGCGTGGGAGCAGCCACTGAGAAGACTCTCTCTAAATTTTGATCCTGGAGATCCCCTAACATTAGAGCCTATGAGATGTTTAGCGTCCTACCCAGATTATGCCAGCAAGATAGAGATGTAAAGAGGAGAAAATAATTCAATTACTTTATCTTTGCCCTTCCAGTTTTTTTTCCAATTTTATTTTCAAAATCCTTCACATTAAGACCAACTAAAGGTGATATATGCTAGCAGCTACAGTACACTGGAATGGCAATCTATCAGGGATACTCTGACTGTGTTTTCCTACATAGATGAACTGGATATTCCACATGTCTCTTCCAACTCTATTTTTCTATGATTTGGTCTAGGGATTCGTCTGAGGTCCAGCAAATCAATAGGTCTTCCAATTCCACAGTGTTTCTCATATTCACCCACCTTTCCACAGTCCACTTCTGGTGCAGTCAAACCACTTTGAGATTATTCTGAAGCTCATAAAGTTTCTGATCCTATTTTGGAGATAAGATTCAACACTTCCAATTGCTCATTTTGAGTATGGATTAAAATCTAGAGGGGCTTAATAGCTCTATTCTCATGGCAACCACCAGCCATCACTAGATAAGCTAGAGATAGCTTCAAAGAGTGTGGGTGGGTTGGAGGTGCTATTCACAGTGCCGCCCATGAATAGCAAGCAATGTATCATGTTAATAACACATTAACTTGCTTTTCCCACAAAAATCTGGTAACAGAAAAAAAGAACAAACATTCTGCAAATAGCTATGCAAGACACAGTGGTCGACTGGGACTAGATAAAAAGAGCCAATAACAGAACTGGGAGACCTCCTGTAAGTACTAATATAGAATATGTATGCTAGAGCATCTTGAAACAGGTTCAAGCTTTTTTAGACTGATCCAGAGAAGCACCATGTGTCCGCACAATTGTTGATGTGAGTGGCAGGAAGCAGGTGTCTGGGTGTTGTGAGTGAAGACTTGTTTCTCAGACCCAAAAACATTCACCATGTTTGCCCAGCCCAGCCCTGCTTTTCCTTTCTTTTTCTTTTTTAAAAAGTTAGAAATATAGTTGGCCCTCTACATTTTTGGGTTTATTATTATTATTATTATTATTATTATTATTATTATTATTTATAGCCCCATTTTATCTCCTCAAAGAGCACTCAATGCGGCTTGACATAAAAGTGTTAGTATACAATTTAAAATATACAAATATGAAAACATTAAAATGGAATTAAAACACAGACAGCATTAAAAATTCACAGTTAAAATCCACCAAAGCATGGCTAAAAACCACAGCACCCCCTGACCAAATCTTAAACATCTTCTTAAAAATCTTCTTAAAAGCCTGTCTAAGTAATAAGTACAGCAGGATGAGGCCATTCTGGCTTCCCTGGGCAGGGAGTTCCAGAGTTGAGGGACAGCCACCAGGAAGCCCTGTTCTTTCATTCCTACCAACTGAGCTTGAGATGGAGGTGGGACCTCTCCTGAAAATCTTGGAGTCTAAGCAGGTTTGGACAAGGGGATGTAGTCTGCCAAATAGCCTGGACCCTGGACTGTCTAAGACTTTAAAGGTCATAATTTGAATTGTTCCTGGAAACAGACTGACAACCAATGGAGCTACTACAATGATGGGGGGGGGGGAGGTGTTCACTCCCTATAACCATCCCCAGTGAGCAACCTGGCTGCAGCTTTTTGGATCAGCTGAAGTTTCCGAGCACTCTTCAGAGTCAGCCCCATGTAGAGCACATTACAGTAATCCAGATGGGATGTAACTAAGACATGTGCCACCATGGCCAGATCTGGCTTCTCAAGGAACAAGCACAGTTAGCACACAAGTTTTCATTGTGAAAAAGCCCTCCTGGCTACCACAGATACCTGGGCCTCCAGGTTCAATGCTGAGTCCAGGAGGACCTCCAAACTGCAGGCCTGTGTCTTCAGGGGGAGTATAACCCCATCCAGCACTGACTCAATCCTTATTCCCTGATCCACCTTCCGACTGACCCTGTCTTGTCTGGATTAAGTTTTAATTTAGTCCAGTGGTTTAGGGTCAGGACAATTTCCTTGGCTTTAAGTAGAAAGGAGTAGTAGTGTTGGGTGTCATCTGCATATAGGTTGCACCATACTCTGAAACTCTGGATGACCTCTCCCAATGGTTTCATGTATATGTTAAACAGCATGGGGGACAAAATGGAACTCTGAGGAACCCCACAGGGTTAGCTTTTGCAGATTTGATTAATACATTATCCTTAGGAATTTCTAGGTCTATGGTCAATTTCTGCTGGACATTACCCATGGTAGAGAAACTAGACATTCCCAGGGAGATGTTCTTTCAGGGGTTTTTTTTAAAAAAAACATTTTGATTTATTTTTTTCCACTTTCATAAGGGCCCTGCTCCCCTAAATCCCACAAATCTCCTTTGAGATTGACATCAGTGACATAAATCCTCTTGAACAAAAATGGAAAGGTGTTAGGGAGCTTCCCTCTTTTGAGGGTAGAATCATTATCACCATCATTGTCATTTAATATTCCACCTGTTTTCCAATTCAGTATTCAACAAATACAGCTAAACTTTCTCATTGTATAAAAGTTACAAATATAATTAAAGTACCAATAAAATTCAATTAATTTAAATGCACCGTTTAAAAAGAAAACAACAAATATACAGTACAGCACATTATGCAAGGCTTTTTCCTCTTAAGATCAGTCATCAAAGGCTTCCAAAACAATTCTCACTTGCCTGTAGAAATATAGCAAGGAGGGTTCTGTCTAACCTTGCTAGGAAGTGACCTGGAAAACTTTGGAGGCAACTACTGAGAAGGACCTCTTTTGTATCTGGTTCTACCAAGCCATATAATCCAGTTTCAGAATACATGAAACTGGATACATGCATTATATGGCAGTGTAGATGGGGCCTGTTGTGCCACCAGGGAGAGACTGTCCCTCTCTTTTCCCTTTCTGCCCATGAACAGAGAGATCCAATGTATTGTTAGGACCTTAGAACTATAGAGCTGTGCTACCAATTGCACTAAAATAATTATATATAAATATGTTATATATTTCTTTTAATATAGTTATACATGTTACATCCAAGCATAACACACTCCTCAAAGTAACGTGTTGATTTGGCATTTTCCCCCTCTGTGGCTTTTACCACTTCCTCATTCTTGAATTAGTCATATAAGTGATCCTACCCAATAATTAATCAAGCAGTATATGAGACAAAATTGCAAACACTGCTCAAATGTCATGATGTGGTGACATCAGTGAAGACAAGCAAGAACAGACACAAAGAAAAAGGAAACCCATGTTGGGTTGCTCTAAGTTTTTTGGGCTGTATGGCCATGTTCCAGAAGCATTCTCTTCTGACATTTAGCCTACATCTATGGCAGGCATCCTCAGTGGCTATGAGGTGATACAGGTTGTCTATTTCCTTTCAGCTCACTTTTTAAAAAAAGAATTTTATTAGATTTTCCATAAAACAATGGAAGAGTAGGAACAATAACAATATAGAAAGAGAGAAAAAGATAGAAGTATATAAAGAGAAGAAAAGGTGATAAATGAAAAATAAATAAATAAATAAATAAATAAATCCAAAAAGAAAAAGAAAAAAAAGGAAAATTGACTTCCATTCCATCTTCTTGGCTAATGTCTTTTTATTATTATAAAATATTCCCGAAAAAAATAAATGTCTATCGTGTCTTCTATTTTCGCAATTTCTCCAGGTAGCTGTGGAGAGGGTCCCAATTTGTTCTTTTTAACGTATTGCCCATCTTTCAGCTCACTTTGAAGAGATAAAAATGCCAAGAGATTAAGCTGATAACTTAACTGGAGAAGTATGTGTCTCCATTATTGCTTTTAGGTGTGCATTTTTGTAGTAGTAAGTCTATCATCTCAGCATTCTGCATGACACAGTACAATGTATGGTACAATATATTCAGTACACTTAGTCACAACAGGAAGAGTAAAATAATGCAGAATTTAAACTCTGGTCCAAATAATATGGGGTCATTTTTCAGGGTGATGGAGTGATTCATGATAGTATTTCCCCCCAGAAAAGGCAAAGTAAAGCCTTCCCCATCCACGTTCAACAGCTACTGAAATATAAAGCTTTTAGAAGACTATGCTATAGACATCATTGGGCTGTTAGTTGGATGATAAAATGAAGGCTGCAATTCTGGAGTGCTTTTAAGTCAAGACAAAATATTGACAGCTTTGCATCTCTTAGTAACCAGACAAAAGTGTATATTCCAGAAAAGGAGGGGAGGGGAGGGAAGAGAAGGAGAGGTGAGTGGGAAGGAAGGAAAGAAGAAAAGTACCATCATCATCAATTCCTCTGATATTGAAATTATTGTCATAATCATCATGCTTCTTATAATTCAAAATATATGCAATATATGTATTTAGTACACTTTACAACAACCATGGAAAGGAAGTCAACTAACAACAATAAGGAAGATATGGGGAGATCTACAAATTGAGATATTTAATTGTGACTTTCATGGCTTGTTTGAGCAAAGTACCTTTTCTTACAATGGAAATCACAATATTTTAATTTAATCATTATATCATCAATGCAAGATGTCTGTTGTTTCAGCAAAGAACACTGTTGTAAATCACCATGGTTAAATTAATGGTCACTGACCGTACTTTCTGCATTCTAATCCCCACTCTCCAAATATTTTCATGTAGATCCGATAGCCTCAGTTCTAATGACCTCATTGTATGGGCCATTGAAATTGTCATGCATGATGGCGAATCCGACTGTCTGGTTGGGGGTGGGGAAAACTCATTGCCCCACACTCTGCATCACCTGACTTCCCCCTTGCCTCATCCCACGAAGGGAAGCGCTCACCTCCCTGCTTCCCCCATTGATTCCAACTAAATTTGGGAAGCTTACTGTGTTGCCGCAATAGTGACATATGCTGGGTCCTCTATAGTTTTGCGATGGAGCCCCACCAGAAATAGTTCTACGTCATGGGATGGGAGTCAGAGGACTTCGGCACAAAACTATAAAGGATTCAGCATATGCCGCCAAAAGTTACCTCATCTGATGAGGTCATAAGTTGGTGCATAAAGTGGACTATATCTACGAAGTCTTATACCATAACCAACATGTTAGTCACTGATGGCTACAGCAGTGAGTTGGATGTCTACCTTATCCTTGGAGGTCATCCTTCTTTCTACTAGATTACATGACCTATGAAGGAGGCTGGGAGGAGGGAAAATCCTGCTCTCCCTCCTCCAAGCCTCCTTCATAAATTATGCAACCCACTAGGAGGAGAACTACCTCTGAGTGTAAGTGATCCTGCATCCCCGGGCTGTCTTAACCCAGGAAGCAAGGGATGGCTGTCAATATAGCCACAGCCATTTCTTCTTAGGAACCAGTTGCCCCTAACTGATGGGAAAATCCAACTCCAAGTTCAGGAGTTAGATCCCCCCCCCCCTCCACCCTGATCCCAGGTTAGATTAACCCAGGGCAAAGCTTCATTAAGTGGCCTTGCCCTGGTTTTGGCTGCTGAGGGATTGATCACCTACCACACCAAACAAAGTGGTCAGTGTAGAAGTGCCCATGGCTGCTATGGTGAAAATTATTTATATTTCTGATGTGGAAGGTAGCAGAGAGATATGGTATCTTGACAAATTCTGACAATTCTATTGGCCAGAAAGTACTTGATATATGATAGAGAACATCATGCCTTTCTGTTATAAATTCACTAGGCATATATCTCAAAACCTATTTTAATTTAAACTGATGAGACTATTCACATTCACTTTCATCCTTTTTATTCATGTCAATTACCACCACCAAAGTAAGTTTGTCATCCCCACCCTGTGAGGAGAAAAGAGTCTGCATTTTATAGCACCCAGAAACTTGGAGATCTCATTGGATCTCATGCACACACACACACATATGATAAGCTATATACTCATGCAAGAAATAAATCACACTGAATTATTGAGTTGTTACATATAGGACTGCCCTGATAGGATGCTTTGCTATTCTAAAATTCTGGATCTTTTCCAATTTCCACAATCCCCGATTACATCATTTTCTGTACAGAAAAGAGCATTTTCTTGAGAGGCATTACTTTTTTTGCATTGAAATTGTGCAAACTCATGTGTGAATTTTGTACAGAAAAAGTCCTAAACAGTGAAGATTCTCTGAAGTCCAGGTTCTTTTTAAAGCAGTATTTATCAGCATGTGGAAAGCATGTTTTTGACAATTTTTTAAAAAATATATTATTTCCATCCCCTCCCTACACTCTACAGAGGTAAAGATGGTCCTCTCTTTGTTTTCCTTCCATCGGCATGTTAAAATATTTCTATGCTATCAGACCTACTGGAGGCTTTTTAAAGTTGTGCAGTGCTATTTTTAAGAGTTGAGTTTTAATTTTATAAATGATTTAAATGCTTTTAAAATAACAACTTCGATGGCTATACTTTATTAAGGACTTTGTTGACACATTTTTAAAAATTTGATTTTTTTTCAAATATTTTGTTAGCTTCCTTGAATTCCATTATCAGAAGAAAAGTGGGATATCACTGAATAAAATAGTGGTAGTGGCAGGATTATGTTCAGGCAGGGAGGGGAAAATGATCTAATGAACATTTCTTGAGGAAGTCTGTCTGTTGAAAAGATCAATGCATTGCTAAAGATTTAAGATTGCCTGTTTTAGCAGCTCATTTGTCATCTGGTTTCTTAAATATTGGACTTCCATACCAAATTGAAAAATCTCATAGCAACAAAAGATTTAGCCTGAGCACAATAGAATCTTATGTTATCTTTGGCATGTAACCCATTGTTTCCATGATAAAAACAAATACTTCTGCAAATGTTAGTAAAACAAAATGCATTCAAGCTGTAAGAGCCATGGGAGATTCACTTCTGATATCCAAGCTATTCTATTTTTCACTTTTTAAAAAATTCCCCTCACTCCCACACAGCTGAATATCATAACAATCAGCATTTACATTTTATTACTGGAGACCAATGAATCCACAGGAGATACAATTATACTTAGATTCTTGGAGCTTTGTGAGAAAACAAAGTTTATCATAAAATCAAGCTGGCTCATGACAGCATCTTAATAACATTATTAGTAATTGGTATAGCAAATTGCAAGGGAGCACAACTCATAAAACAGGAGGAGCATCTTTCATGAAATCATTTATTTAACTTACAAATACAAAAAGAATACAATATACTTGCCCTCCATGTAATACATAAATCCCTCCTTCATTGACATGAATAGTCAAGACTTAAATACCTTGGGTCAGCTGTATTTCTGGGGTAAATTACAATAGGGGAGTTGCAGTATTTTTCACCAGCAAAATCTTGCTTCAACTCAGAAGTTTAGTATTAAATATATAATGGGTAATTCAGTATATTGGGGGAGGGGAAAGCATTTTAATTTAATTCAAGTTTAACATGACTTGAATAATAATTTGAGACAAATTTAGGATGATGTCATGTGGTGGTAAGTCATATTATTCATATCCAGGGAGACTCCAATGTAGCTTACAAACTCTTGGGATTATATCCTTATAGTAGTGATATTTAAAATAAACTTTGGTCAATGTATTCAGAATTTCCTTGTACAGCAAAACCTAGACTTACAAGTGAACCAACTTACAAGGTTTTGAGATAAGAGTCACCACTCATTTGATGTTTTGCTTTGACATGCAAACCAAGATTTGAGTAAAGAGCTAGCATGAGAATATGCCACCCACCATATTAAACAGGGAGCCTTTAAGGGAGCCTCCAGGAAAGCTCCTTATTGTTGTCCTTGCTGTTATTCCTGCAATCCCAGCTTATCTGTATTTGAATCAAATACTTCATATATTGCTTGTAGGCATAATTTAGGAGTTTTGAATGAAGGGCCACCCAGCTTACCCTTTTCTTCAGAAAGTCACTTCATTACATCATGAGCCCATAGTAATAATTGCTTTGATGTTCCTCATTGCTTCGATGCTCTAACCATTGAAGAGGAAATTATAAGTCTGCACTAGGGGTTAACTGCAAAACTTTAAAAATTGAGTTCTTGGGACATCTTTGGCTTTAGAAACGTTCACTACAGCCAGGTTTAAGATAAATTAATGTCCTCCTACTGAGAGCGACAGATTACAATTATCAGGCTTTGTCAGGCTTAGGATAAAATTTGGCAGGTATGAGTAAATGGCTGGGTGTAATTCCAACAACAATGATTTGAGAGGATAAGTATTTGGAAAGTCTAGCTTCTAGACTGCTGAGAAGCCTCGGAAGATATCCAGACAATGATGGATGAAAGTGAGAATAGTCTTAACAAAGAATGCTAGAAATGGCAGTATTAAAAAACAGAAAGGATGGACAGGAAAATAAAAGTCTCAAATTAATCTAAAACTTGTTGATAGTGGTAGCAAAGCGGAAATACTGAAATCTGCTTTTCTCGGATGAACTTTGTACAAGCCAAAGAATAGATGTTGTTTGTTACCATATATAAAAACATATCAATAGGAAAGGAATCTTATCCTTTCCAACTAAATGTGACATTGCTTCAGAAATATCTGTATTACAGCTGTTCTAAAATTTTGTTTCCTCTTCCTGCAAGCCTGGGGGGCAGGGGTTATTTGCCACCCCGATGAACAGGAATGGCCTTAGAGCTGGGGGGGGGGGTTCTAATCCTACAGAAGTGATGAGACTTGGGATTGGAATATTCTGCTTCTCTAAGACAAGACAAGTCAAACTAAGACAAGTAAAACCCGCATTTTGCACTTTAGGAGAGCTGATTTCCAAAACATGAAGGAAACACTGAGCAGCATTCCAAGAACACAGATACCGAAAGACAAGGGCGTTATGGATGAATGGGAATTTTTCAAGAGTGAAATACTCAAGGCGCAATTGCAAACAGTGCCAACAAAAAGAAAAAAATAGGACAAGTGCAAAGAAACCAGAATGGATGTCCAAAGAACTTCTAACTGTGCTAAGACTCAAAGGAGACATGCACAAGAAGTGGAAAAAGGGAGAAATCACCAAAGAAGAATTCAAACAAATAGCCAACTCCTCTAGGGAAAAGGTTTGCAAGGCTAAAGCACAAAATGGCTCAGGCTTGCCAGGGACATTAAAAAACAATAAAAAGGGATTCTTTTCTTATGTCAGTAGAAATAGGAAGAACAATTATTTATTTATTTATTTGGGGTTCTTCTACCCCGCCCTTCTCACCCTGAAGGGGACTTAGGGCGGCTTACAAAGGCGAAGGCACAATTTGATGCATGCATCATAAAACAATCATACACAAAATTACAACAATTCGCAATTAATAACAGTTCATGCATTATAACCATAAAATTACTAAAATCAATAAAACCTATACAAACCCAATTTCTCCTCTTACATGGTCAGCGTTCGCTAACTCATAGATCTAGTTCTATGTTCCATTTCATCAGTCCTGTTGGTCTTACTTGCTGATTGTCTAATTTAATTGCCAGGGTGCCCAAAGGCCTGGTCCCATAACCACATCTTCACCCTCCTCCTAAAGGCGAGGAGGGATGATGATGCCCTGATTTCCCCCGGGAGAGAGTTCCACAGATGAGGGGCCACCACTGAGAAAGCCCTGCTCCTCGTCCCCACCAGCCTCACTTGTGACAGTGGTGGGGTCGAGAGCAGGGCCTCCCCAGATGACCTCAGACTCTGGGGTGGGACGTAGAGGGAGATACGTTCGGACAGATACACTGGACCGGAACCCTATAGGGTTTTGTAGGTCAAAACCAGCACCTTGAATTGTGCTCGGAACTGAATCGGCAGCCAGTGGAGCTGGCATAGCAGGGGGATGGTATGCTCCCTGTATGTCGCTCCGGTGAGCAATCTAGCCGCCGCTCGTTGAACGAGTTGAAGTTTCTGAACAGTCTTCAAGGGCAATCCCACGTAGAGAGCATTGCAGTAGTCTATTTGGGATGTAACAAGAGCGTGGACCACCGTGGCCAGATCAGACTTCCCAAGAACAAGGAGGCAATAGGGTCTCTTCTAGGAGAAGATGGGGAAATGCTGACAGGGGATAGGGAAAAGGCAGAACTACTAAATACCTTCTTTGCCTTGGTCTTCTCACAAAAAGAAAGTCATCTTCAGCCTCAGCAAGATGGAGTGGGTGAGGGATTAGAGGACATCCAACCCCAAATTGAGAAACAAGTCATCCAGGAATACCTGGCTGCTCTAAATGAGTTCAAGTCCCCAGGGCAAGATCAACTACGCCCAAGAGTATTGAAGAAACTAGCAGAAGTCATCTCGGAACCATTGGCAATCATCTTTGAGCGTTCCTGGAGAACAGGAGAAGTTCCAGCAGATTGGAGGAGGGCCAATGTGGTCCCAATCTTCAAGAAGGGAAAAAAGGATGACCCAAACAATTACCATCCGGTCAGCCTCACATCGATACCAGGAAAGATTCTGGAAAAGATTGTTAAGGAAGTGGCCTGCAAACACTTAGAAACAAATGCGGTTATAGCTAATAGTCAACACGGATTTATCAAAAACAAGTCATGCCAGACTAATCTGATCTCTTTTTTTTTTACAAGCAGGGTTGATGCGGGGAGTTCCGTTGATGTAGCGTACCTGGATTTCAGTAAGGCTTTCGACAAGGTCCCCCATGACCTTCTGGCAAACAAACTAGTCAAATGTGGGCTAGGCAAAACTACGGTGAGGTGGATCTTTAATTGGTTAAATGGATGAACCCATAGGGTGCTCACCAATCCTTCTTCTTCATCCTGGAAAGAAGTGACGAGCGGAGTGCCGCAGGGTTCCGTCCTGGGCCCGGTCCTGTTCAACATCTTTATTAATGACTTAGATGAACAGTTAGAAGGCATGATCATCAAGTTTGCAGATGACACCAAATTGGAAGGGATAGCCAATACTCCAGAGGACAGAAGCAGAATTCAAAATGATCTCGACAGATTACAGAGATGGGACAAAGCTAACAAAATGAAGTTCAACAGTAACAAATGCAAAATACTCCACTTAGGCAGAAAAAAATGAAATGCAAAAATACAGAATGGGGAATGCGTGACTCGAGAGCAGTACGTGTGAAAATTATCTAGGGGTCCTTGTGGACAACAAGTTAAACATGAGCCAACAATGTGATGTGGCGGCAAAAAAAGCCTATGGGATTTTGGCCTGCATCAATAGGAGTATAGTGTCTAAGTCCAGGGAAGTCATGCTACCCCTCTATTCTGCCTTGGTTAGACCACACCTGGAGTATTGTGTCCAATTCTGGGCACCGCAATTGAAGAGAGATATTGACAAGCTGGAAAGTGTCCAGAGGAGGGCGACTAAAATGATCAAGTGTCTGGAGAACAAGCCCTATGAGGAGAGGCTTAAAGAGCTGGGCAAGTTTAGCATGAAGAAGAGAAGGCTAAGAGGAGAAATTATAGCCATATATAAATATGTGAGAGGAAGTCACAGGGAACTGGGCATGTTTAGCCTGAAGAAGAGAAGGCTGAGAGGAGATATGATAGCCATGTATAAATATGTGAGAGGAAGCCACAGGGAGGAGGGAGCAAGCTTGTTTTCTGCTGCCCTGGAGACTAGGACGTGGAACAATGGCTTCAAACTACAAGAAAGGAGATTCCATCTGAACATGAGGAAGAACTTCCTGACTGTGAGAGCCGAACAGCAGTGAAACTCTCTGCCCCAGAGTGTGGTGGAGGTTTCTTCTTTGGAAGCTTTTAAACAGAGCCTGGATGGCCATCTGTCAGGGGTGCTTTGAATACAATATTCCTGCTCCTTGGCGGGGTGTTGGACTGGATGGCCCATGAGGTCTCTTCCAACTCTATGATTCTATTATTCTAAGCAGTTGCCCTGAAAATTCAAAAGGGTGTTATGCTCAGAGAACTCTGGTGTCTTGCCCAAGTTAGCTGAGCCACTGCCTGAGTCACTGCCTCAGCTTATCCAACATCATGTTCAACCCCCACTTTTAGTTTATTGCAGTTCATGAAAAAAGTTTAAACAGGTAAAAGTTAAGAGAAGTTACCCATAGTTATTGCAACAAAATACAATGGTATATTGCCACAAACTATTTGTTTTTCTTTTCCTTTCTTTACTTTTGTTCAGTACTTTAAAAAAGTAAGTAACTAATTGCGGCAATGGAAGGATATGTCTGGATTACAACAGATTATTCATCTTCCAGATATAATGAATGCCTGCATACTGTTTATATAAATGCCAGACAATGTATAACTAATAATCAGTTGGAGTAAAAAATAAATTTAATGTATGAACTTTCCTATTAAAATATCTATTTAATACTGGACTGTACTGAAAATAATATCAATCAGGTCACAATCACTCTATTAACAATATGAGACGTATGCAACTATCTCTTGGTCTACAATGTCGTACTATTTAAAATAATCTCCACCTGTAGTCATACATTTGCATCACATTTGAACCCACATATCAAATAGAGTTTGGAAAAAGTCTTTAGGGTACTCCCTGTTCCAGTGTCTGATATCATCTTTCACTCGGCCTACATCATTTAACTGTTTCACCCATACTGTGCATTACTTTCATCAATTGTCACATCACCATAAATATTTTTAAGCCTTCTGTGGGTGTGGGCTGCAATTCATCCTTTTTTAGTCAAGAACTCAATGACTGTTCTTTGTTTCTCCTATGTATCCATGCTTATGCAACATCCAGAATTACAGAAATTACGTTAGTAATGGAATAGAAATTTCTCTATCTGGTAGGGCAATTTGGATTAATAGTTTCAGAACAAAATTGCATTACTTTTATTGTGAGCACATTTTCAGCCAGAAATCAGTACATTTATAAGGTTTGTTGTGCCTTTTTGTAAATGTGGGCACAAACCAATGGGGAACTGGGAAAATGTACAAACATATTGAGAAAATGTGTACAACAATACACACAGTACTTCTGTAAGTATCCATACCATAATATGAAATAGGTTCCATGTGGAGAAGAAGTAAAGGAGCTTGCAAACCTTCACAGAATTGAAACAGGATGAAAACACAGAATTCCAGTGAAGATGAAACTGATGAATTTTGATATCTCATGTGAACAAATGGAGCTCCTTTAGACCCAGCATATGGAAAGCCAGCATCTCTTTGTCACCACCTTACTAATAATAACTGACAGTGATCCACCATGTCATTCTATTACAATTCTAGCTCTCTGCATAAAGGTGGAGAGGATGTAGTACTGGATTCTAAAATAACTCCTTCTTGACTTCTAGATAACTGACTAGAATGCTACTGTCTGTCATAACTAATCTGGTGGAGGTGATATAAAGCTGATAGGAAGGAAAAGGCCCTAGGCATAGCAGCTGTTACATAGTTCTTGGTTGGAAAGGCAACCAGCTCTAAGGGACCTCTTTTTCTAAACTTGGGATTCTGATAGGCTCCTCTTCTAAACCAGGGCATTCTGGTAAGTCTATTCTGGTAAGTCTATCCTGAATGTGAAGAGGTCCTAACTGTCTTCTTTTGGAGGACCCACACAGAATCTAGTCACAGGCCATATATAATTTCAGAATCATCAGCCTTCCTTCCCAACATTCATAGCAATTATTTTCTATACTACACAACCCAGGAAAAATCACAACAGCTACTGTAACAAGCCAACAGTGCATCAGTATGACTATAGCATGCCAATAACATACCAACAAGATGTTAGTTCTTGGCTTTAATTCATTTACTTGAAATAACCTAATTTACTCCAAGTGGTATGACTTTTTCCAAATATTTATTTTGCTATTTATAGAAAATGCTTATATTTAGGTTTCCAATAGAAAAGGGATTATGACCTTATGCTACCCTGATGTCCATTCATGCAATTTCAGTTGACATTTGCTCTTTAAATCCCTAATCAACGTTTGCATTTTAAATTGTGCACGGAGAGTTACTACAGCTCAATTCAGTGTCTTTAATGTAAGAAAAGGTTCACAGCAAGAAGACCCTAAGTAATTTTACAGCCACATTCTAAACCAGCAGACCCTTCCAAACCAGCCCCATATATTTTCAATGCAAAATTTACATATTTTAAATTGAACTTGAAAAGGTTGAGGAATTTCTTTTATCATCTCCCCGCATTCTCAGATTTATTTGTTGAAACTGAATGCAACCTGACAGTTTACACCTATTAACCATAAAGCTGCTTTAAGTTTATCTGTTCCACTTGGTAATTCATTCTGTTATAGTGATAATGCTATAACTTTACTACAAAACTTTGACTCTTGGTTAAATTCAGTGATTATTTACTTCAGTGTAAATATTTAACTCAGTTCTCCAAACAATATTGGAGATATCACACTTAAAATCAAATTAGAAATACACAGAAAAATATCCTCCTTTACTCACTGTCATGACTTGAGTATCAACTTTACTCTAAAAATCTTTGGGGAAATCACTGCATACTCACTGATGCTGCTTTTCACTTCTTCTAGCTAATCTCAAAAGGCAATTAAAATACAAACTAATTAACCTCTCTAAACCACCCTTCTAATTAATCAATCTTTTCTAGTTTCATTAGCTATGAGACCAATAAGACCTAGTAATCATATTTAATTTCTCACCAATTGATTTAGAAATGATACTGTCACTTGCCTTTGTGCAGTTACAAGTTAAAGAGGTTAATAACTCTTATGCAATACAATCTACTTTTATGATACAAAACATAATAACAGTGCACATTTCTGCATATGAAAGATGCAGGATTTGAATGACTACTAAAATTTTATAACCCTAGTAAAATTTATTGTTTGGCCCAGCTGTTTCCCCCATCACTTCATTTTCAGAAGCTATAATTTTGAAATGCCCAGGTGTGTCTACTAAATCAAAAGAATTTTTTTAAAAAAAGCCAGCCAAAGCTGACCAAGCATCCAACTAGTCAAACATCTGGTTCCTAGCAGAGACCAGGCATGATGTTGGAAACTCACAGACAGAGTGTTAAAGTGATGATGTCTCCTTATTACTTGTCCCTGGTTTCATAGGTTCAGACACTGCACATTGGTAAAGTTTCACTTTAGCTAGAGCTTGCAAACATTAGAATGAATAGGACAGAATTAATCCTAAATAAACAACTAATTTGTTAATTCATATAATTTAGTAAAATTTTAATTCGTTACATAACTCTTAGTACTATGTTAGCTTTAAATGTGAAAAGGTTTTTTTAAAAAATCTCAAAGGTCAAAAATCACCCACTCAGACAGATATCCAGAAAATAGTGAATTAAAGCAGCACGAAGCAACAATTACTCAACCAATAACACCATCATGCCAGAACAGAGGTTAGAGTAATTTTGAGATATCTTTAGATGACATTACTAAATGGAAAATATAATAATACTTGGTAAGGTGAGAAAAATAGAAAAAGAGAAAGGCCAGATAGGATGATGATTGGGCTCATTCACAAGGTCGCCATAAGTCAAAGTGAACTTGATGGCAAATAGCAACTATAAATATACCTTAACATTATAGTAATTAAAACATATTTTTGGTCTTAACTTGAACAAAACCTGTCTGTCTGTCCATATATCATCTATCTGACTGAAACAGCAGCTGTGATGATTCTAAGCAGCAGTAGGTATGGACAGGGTGCAAAGAGTGGCAAGAGAGAGAGAAAGAGATGCAGAGGCAATCAATTAATCAGGAGACTTTTTAAAATTGCAGCTCTCGTGATTCCACAGCATTGAGCCATGGCAACTAAAGTTAGTTGAAATTTCATTAGTTCTGCAGTTTAGATGCACCCAGACTCAGTCAGTCAGGACAGCTGTGTCTCTGAGATTACCTGTCAGCTTTTAACCATCAGACTTAACAAGCAAGTAGATATCTAATCTTACTCCTTATAAGATGATATGTTATATTTTTGCATAAACAATGATTTCTAAATGTGATTTTACACATCAAATTTGGCATATGCCACTTCTCCCTACTGGATGCCTTTTGTGGGGATTATGCATTTTCTTCTGTCTGATGGTTTTTTTATGGTCATCCAGTTGTGCAATCCCATTCTGCCCATTTTTTTTAAAGCCCTGGCTTATTTGGGAAGTGAAGCTATGGATGCATCTACATTGTAGAATTAATGCATCTTGATATCACTTAAACTGCCATGATTTGGATATCATGGGAATTGTAGTTTGATGAGGCACCAAAACTCTCTGGCAGAGAAGGTTAAAGATGTCGTAAATTCCTATGATTCCATAGCATTGAGTCATGACAGTTACAGTATAGCTGTACCTTTTGACCTGTTTGCAGTTTAATTACAAGAAGAGTGCAGTTCCCTTTGTATATCATTTTCAAGTTCTCTAGAGATTCCTTTCCTTTTTTCTATGCAATTTTTCTCCAAGACTTCTTAGTACATAAGACACATTAGCTCATACTTAAATTTTGGAATCTGCTTGCAACCAAGTACTTAAAAAAATTAATGAGCTGCAGCTACAATGAATGATTATGTCGTTTTGAATATGCTGTACATTAATGCATTTGACAAAGGCAAAGGAGGAAGATCATTAAACTGGGTCTTTATGGCCCCTGAGGGTGAACAGCAGTTGATCTAATCGAGACAAAGTAGCACAAGTGGTCTCAAAATAATTGATTAAACATGACTTCACAGTGGCAGAAGTCCGAGAGCCTGGGTTAGTTCATTCCACATCCTATCTAGATATGGTCAATTTATTTGAAAAAAAATCATAGGGTCATTGAGAGGATACGATCTTATTCTCAGATAGTCCAGACATCCCTGCTCTTACAAATACTTGCTTAAGATATGTTCATAGAATTTGAAATTACATATTTATCTGCAATATATATTGGTTGCCTTAAACCAAGCATGTGGAGAGGTTGGCCTTCCTGATACTGGTGGACTGAAATGTCCATTATTCTTGGGGTTTAGCTGAATTAATAATGGGTGAAAAATTCTTCAAAGTTGTCTTTGTGATCCTCAATTACTCTAGATTCTCGTGATCACATTTTACTGATACATTTAGAACACTTTAAAAACACTTCAATTGTCATGGTTCCTGGGATTAAGTGGGGAAAAATGAGACTTTTTGAGCATCATACTCCTGAATTTGGAATACAGCCTGGATACCCAGGTTTTGACACTGACAAGAAGGATATTTGAACAGTTAAAAACCTGTGCACTAGAAGTACTGCTCCTTAAAAGGTCATAGTACCATGATATATGCCTTGATTACATCCCATTTGGATTTTACTTTGGTAATTTTTTTAAAAAATTAATGTAATCACTCAAAATACCAACATTTTAAAACATATTTGTTTTCCTGTCTGTACTGCTAGTTTCTCAGGCCACTTCCCCACAGCTAAATAAAATCCCACATTATCTGCTTTGAAGTGGAATATATGGCAGTGTGGACTGAGATAACCCAGTTCAAACCAGATAGTGTGGGATTTTCTGCTTTGATATTCTGGGTTTTATGGCTGTGAGGCAGGGCCCTCAGACTTCTGCAATGAAAAGTACTGAGAAGCCCAATATTCTCAGAGTACTGGCTCTTTAAATCACGGCCTCCATTCTATTTCAAAGCAATAGGGTAGAAAGTGGGATTTTTCCTCAAATGGTTCCTTTTAAAAAATGGAGTGGGCAGGAGTCACTGGTGTGAAAAATCTGAAAATTGATTGTTTCAGGAGAAAAGGCAAGAAAGAATAACATGTGATAAGCAATAACAAACGAACGATGTGCTTTGTAATTCTACAGGATCAAAGACCATGGTAATATGACACCCTACCACCAATGGAATAGAGTCCTAAGATAGTATGTCTGCACAGGAATATTGTTTTCTGCATGGAAAGTTATATTTCCTGCACAGAAAAGGATTGTTTTTGTGCAAAACATAATGTGTAAATGGTGTGCTGATAAGGCCCTAACTTGATACTACTGAATCCAAGATTTTTCTTACCACAGTTTCCCAACACTCAAGGGATAGATTCTTCAAACATGTGTTGGGTATTGTTTTAATAGTCTTTCTACCCTTGCCGCCTTCATATAGGAGCATGTCCAAAACATAAAAATAGAGATGCATAGCTGTTGTTGTACATTGAGTGATCAATATAAGAAAGATCTAAAAGAAACAAGAGAATGTAGATAGCTGGACTCTGTATATAGCATTTGATCATGTTGTTATTTTTGTCTGATGTTGGTTGATGATTACCTGTGTTAAGTGGCCAGTGTATAAAATAGCCCTGTCAACATGTATCACTTATACATGTTTCATGTGCCTTCATGTACTTTCATCAGTCAGTTTATCTTAACCCTAATATACATAAAAGACATGCATGATTTATTGTAGCTCTGATAATAATTAGGGTAACATTCCTATTGACACTTGTAATAGCTTATGTGGTTGATAATGATACCTCCCTACCGTAAAGGGGCAAAACGTCAGGACGCATAGACAATTTATGATGGAAATATCTATGCTGCATATTGCTTGCATGCAAATCAGGAATGGAAAAAAGTCATCGTGATATTTACAGCTACTGTCTGAGCAGATTTTAGGTTAATCATCTTTATTAAAGTGCTTCATTATTATCCTTACAGCTGTCAGTCTTTTAGGTCATTCCCAGTGAGAGCTAATAGGCACTTCAGACAGCATTCCATCTCAATTAAAATAAAAACAATCGCCCCTTCAATTTCACCTGCTGTATTTTGTTACATATTAAGATACAAAGGAGCTTTAAATAATTATCTTTCACATGTGAGGCAGGACTTGATCATTACGCAGAGTGAAGGATCTACTTCAACCAATATGCAATGGAGAGGTCAACACATTGGAGAATCAGTGACTGCTAGTGACTTCCATATCAGTGGGGTGATTAATCTTGTTAGAGTTTTAGTCCATCCAAGTTGCTAACTTGTATCCCCAAACTCTTTCAACTGTCTAACCAAGGACTTCTTCACATGAGGCAAAATAGCACCATTTTCCCCTTTTTAGCCAGGGCTTGGATGGGGCCTGCCAAGCACCATCAGATGATGCATGACAGGCACCTCCCACATTCCTCCTGAAGTGGAGGGGAAGCATCAAAATGCACTTCGTCCTGCACCACAAGGAGGAAAGTGTTTTTCAGGTAGCTCCAATGGAGTTATCCACACTTTCCTCCCCCTTTCCCCATAAGATGGGGAAAAGGGCAACAGACCAATGTGCTTTGCTGTGCGTTGCTGCCCATTCTCCCATCTGATGCGGACAGGGTGCCAAAGCACCCTGTCCCCTCCCCACCATGTGATGGGGGAAGGAGGAAGAGCACATGGGGCACCATAGAGTTGTTTCATCACCCCACAAGGAGTCACAATCCACAACTATGGAGAACAGAACACTATGTGTCATATGGACTAACTTACATCTCCCATAAGCTTGCATGTTGACTTGAGGTCCTTTACAATATAATTTCCAATGCTTACATAATATTTAATTTCCAGTTCAGTCAGTTACTGTATGTGGAAGACTGGGTGGGTGGGTTTTGTCCTTCAGGAAGCAAAAAGTCTTGGGCCAGTCCTCTGAAATGACGTACAAGTCATCCTTGAAAATTATTGTGAATGTGAACAGCAACTCTGGAATCACAGAATTAGAGAATTGGAAAAGACCAGTTGAAGGCTATCCAATCCAACTTCTTGACATGCAGGAATACACAATAAAAGCACTCCCAACAGATGGCCATCAAGCCTCTGCTTAAAAACCTCCAGAGACAGAAATGTCACCACACTTCAAGGTAGCATATTCCACTGCCAAACAGCTCTTATCATCAGGAAATTCTTCCTATAGTTGAGGTTGAATCTCTTTTCTTGCAATTTGAATCCATGGCTCTGTGTCTTAGACTTTACAAACAGTTGAAACGATTTTCTTAGAGCTCTCTTAGGATTTATATTTCTACTCAGATAGAAGTTCAGGAAACAGTAGAACACAAATGGAACCCATATATGAAAAGTAAACAAAGTTGCTTTATTGTATATATCTGGACATTTGAACTGGATTAAAGTTCCAATCCATTCCCAGCTAGACCCTAAATTTGTATGAAACATAGGAATTTGGATTTCAAGTGCTCTCCTATTGATCTGCATCAAAAAAGCAGCAATAGCTATGAACTTTTTCAATTTTTCATACATCTACAAAAACATTGGAGTCAAAACAAGGCTGTTTAAACCACTGGACTGTAAGACCTGAAATCGTGCTTCATTGCAATATAAGTTTAATATGTTTTAATATGTTTCAATATGTTTAATCATTTGAAAGACTATTTTAATTGAAATGTATGTGTTTTTTACAGTTTTATATTATTGTGTTTTATTGATATTGTTATTATCTGATTCTGGAATTGAATTATTGCCATAATTTGTAAGCCACTCGAGTCCCCCTTCAGGGTGAGAAGGGCAGGGCATAAGTATATCAAATAAATAAATAAATAAATATGAGAGGATTAACCTAATTCAATTCCATAAACCTGGTGCTGTCCCCCAGAGCACCGGTTCATTCAGTCTATTAAAATTTAGTGAAGATGCACAACAATAGAACTGATATTGATAATTAGAAAGTGTCTCTGTGTGTCCTCTTTATTCTACCAGCAAAATAACTGGTTAAATTCACTGGTGCAGTGAAAGAAACATAGAGTTATGCTGTCACGTATCTGCAAGCAATCAGCAATGAACAACAGTAAAAGTCCATTTCTGCATAAAAGAAAAAAATAGCATTTTATTGATATCTGCACTAAAACTTTACTCTCTTTCCCCCCATTCATCTTTCTTCAGTACCTCCAAACTGTTCCCATAGAGTTTTCCTAGCAATCAGACCACTGATGATCCAGATTTTAATAGGAATTAGATCACACACTCACTAGTTCCTCTAGATTCCATCAGCATTGGCTATTGGCAAGATGTCTTGTTTTTTCCCCAAACAAACACAAGAACATTTCCTTGGGGGAAAATATTTTGTACCAAATTCCAGCTTGAGTTATTAATGAGCACAATTCCTTCCACCATCACTTTGTGATAAGTCAGCCAGCATGGTTCTTCCAGCTTGCAGACTCAGCCTTTCTGATAATTGCTTCCTACAAAACAAAACTTTCTACAAAACAGAATTTCCTACAAAACTCCCACTCAGCCTAGCATCATTATTTGGGAAAGGAAAGTACACTTGCTGAAGCATACACAACAACTACCTGGAAATGGCTTGGTTATATTTCATGAGACATTTCTTTCAGTTTCAGAGCCCAATGAAGCCAGGATTGGTGTCACTTCTTCCTTGGGGGGATCTCCTTCCAATCCTCCTTTCAAGTTTCTAACTCATATTTCAGAATTCGAGATTTTGGAGATAGCCTGAATTCAACAAAAAAATAAAACACCCTTCTTGTGTGTCTTCGGATTTGAAATTGCCAGTATTATAGTGATTGCCCCATGGGATATCACAATATGCTGCAAAATTGTAGGAAATTTGCTGTTGTATCATAATGTACTTCTTAAAAATGATGATTATTGCCTCCCCTGAGATCCTTTCACACTACACATTAATAGCACTCTGTTACTAAATGCCTAGGCTATTTCCTATGGAATCCTTAGACTGGTTGTCTTTGGTGAAAAATCTAAATAAAGGCATGCCATCCTTTGAAATAAAGTGGACTCACAGTAGAATAATTGTGCGGTATGAATGGGTTCCTAAATAGCATCTGCCCAGAGGCTGTTATGTCACGAATGCAGTACACAGATGTGAGAAAGATCTGCTTATTACTCACAACATCTCGACCCTGGCAGTGGGAGAGGTCTTACCGTATTCAGTAAATGTTCGAACTGGGCTTTGGTCAAGGAGAAACCATAGTATTTTTATGTTGCCATGGGAAAGTCCATTTATAGTACACTCACTCGCCAGCTTTAATGATTAAAATCCAACAGATTTGCCGGCTGTGTAAAACTATATATAAATGCTTAACGTGATAAATAAAGTATTAGATTCAATTATTTATTTAGCAAATTGCAGCTAATTTACAGAATGTCCTTCCTTGTACCCTTGCTGTTCCCAACCTGGAGCTTTTCTTTGGCAAGATTTGCCAATCAATGTGTGAGCTTGTGAGATACCTCAAGGAAAGAAAACTCGGGGAAATATAATAAAATGTTTATTTGTTTATTTGTTATAGCCACATTTCTTCCAGCAAGCTGCAGATGAGAGAGAGAAAGAGAGAGATTGCAGATATTAGTGTGAGATATGAATACTAACCTGAGGTGGGTTTTTTTTTTCAAAGCCTTTGCTGAAAAAAACAGTTCCCTGCAGATTCATATACTACATGCAAAAAAAAAAAAAAAATACACGGGGAGCAAAGCAGTACATGAATATAAATTCAAGCATTTTACCAGAATCATAACATTTTAGCCCCTAGATTGGACTGAAATGTGTTATTAGGGTAGAAATCCATGCTTTCATTCCTCTTAAAATGAGCAAGAGCTATAAATGTTTTAGTGACATTCGAAGTGAGTTTAGCTGAGGTGCCTTGGTGAAGTAGCTATTAAAGAAGGACATCTCATATGCCTTTACAGTGTCAACTGAATTTCTTTTCATTTCATATATCTAGACCTTCAGGAGCAGAAAAAAATCTGGTGCTTTCTTTGATCTGTCTAAAATAATCAATTCTTTTCCACTATCTATAAGGAGTTAGGTGGAAATATAATCAACCAAAGGAGAAAGGAATGTGAGATCCATCCATATTCCATTGAGTGTACTACCTTGCCCATCACTAGATCTTTCATTGACTAAAAAGAAAATTGGATAGATGGCACTGGTGAACATGAAATATCTCTGGCCACTTTAGCCTTTCTGTCAAGCAGAGCTAAATCAATAACTGTCCACAAAGCATATGAAACTATTTTCAGTTCACCGGAGCACTGTTGTAATGCTTGATAGACATGAGCAGCAGTAGCTACTAGCTAGAATAGCAAGTGCCTAAAATGGTCTAAGGTAGAAAACTACCAACTGAGCTCATTTCTACTCAATGAAATCCCATTTTTTTGCCTTCTTGACAATTTATAGCTTAATTATCTATTATGAAAAGTTACATATAACATTGGAAGTAGGCATTTGGCTTCCACTTATCTAGAAAACCATAGTTAAAAATGTATTTAATGACAAAATAATAGTCACTTGAGTGAGAGAGACAATTAGTGAAATGAAAAATATATGGTATCAGATGCCACTAAAACTGAAGAAAATATAGGGTTCTGCAGATTTATTCTGCTGATGCCATAATGTTCAAGGTAAAGATTTTCAGTATATTGTATGGTTGACAACATAACTCTAAACCGTCTGGAATCTCTTGTTTAAAAAAGTATCTTAATCACTCATCTTTTAAAGCCTAGAATCAACTTCTTTTTCATTTTTTAGACTTTATAACAGATAGCCATCTGGTGGCAAGTTTACTCGGCCCTTCCTACAGATAGACACCACAGTAGTTTATGAAGATAACATTGTGTTATGGTTTCTGAGACATTCTCAGTTCTATGGAATCCATAGGAAAAAAGAACATGAACATGCCATGGATAATTTCTATAAGTTTAGAGGAAACACGAAGCTTTTTTTTTTTCATGTCAGGAACAACTTGAGAAACTGCAAGTCGCTTCCGGTGTGAGAGAATTAGCTGTCTGCAAGGACATTGTCCAGGGGATGCCTGGATGTTTTTTGATGTTTCATCATCTTTCTCTCATGTCCCCACATGGGGAGCTGGAGCTGACATAGGAAGCTCATCCGTGCTCTCCCCGGATTCGAACCTGCAACTTGTCGGTCTTCAGTCCTGCCAGCCTAAGGGCTTAATCCAACTGCGCCACCAGGGGCTCCTATAAACATGAAGCTGACTACTAATTAGATAAGTCTCACTGGATCAACTGGAAAAAAGAGAACAGTTTTCCTCTCCCCAAGAAATGGGGAGAGAAAAAACATTTGTCTGCCTCACACGAGGCAGGGAGGAGTTCTGGAGGAACCCTCCAGAACATCCGGGGGCGTGGCCTGCTAGCACAGGCCAGGCCCTCCCAGGCTCATTCCGCGCCTGGAAGTTGGGGAGGAAGGACGTGTGCTGAAGAGCGAAGACCTTCAGCCTGAAGAAGAAAGAAGATTAGGAAGAAAGTTGGAGGAAGAGGAGAAGAGTTTGAGGAAGACAAGGAAAGGCGATAACAGGAGACTGAAGACAGGACCACTGGGAGAGAGGGGGAGTGGAGCCATAACATCGAGGGGCACGTTCAGGTCGGTTGCGGGGCCCGCACCCAAGTAATCAGAGCCTATTGTTGGGCCTATTGATCTATTCACATCATCGGAGGAGGAGGACGTTTCAGCCGAAGAATTGAATGCTCTTATGGCTAGGATGGACAAATTTGAGAGGGAGAGGGGGCTTTCAGCGAGGGAGGCTGGACCGCGCCCGGCGCGGCGGGCTAGCAGGAAGCTAATTTTTAAAAATTTGCTCTCTCGTATGTCTGTTTTAGAGGCCAGCCGAGCAGCTGCGACGCAAGAAGGAGATCGGGCCACCCAACCGGAGCCCAATCGGAGGGAACAAGATCCCCCGGCCTCGACGGTGGGTCAACCTCAAACGGTCGTGGGTCAAGCGTCGGCTGACAGTCCAGCGACAACAACGCTGACCAGCGCAGTTCCGGCCGTATCCCGGCCTCAACCAGTTAGTGTGGAGATTCAGCCTGCGAAGACAGCGTCATCAGCGACCACCGCAACGGCTGCTCCGGTCATGACATCTCCTTTGGCTACACCGGCTGTGCCAGAACCGGCGGCGTTGGGGCAGCCTTCGATGCAAGCCATCCTCGTAGACGGGCCTTCGACATCCGCAGGTAATAACACCACACTGGCCTGGCCCTGGGGCCTGTGCCAGGTGCAAAACACAACATCTACTCCCCCGAGTTCGGCCCTGGTAGTAGCAGGAGCTTCGGTCGCAAAGACTGGTCCTCAAGTCCCTTCGGTTGCCCCCATAACCTTAGAAATGGCTAGGTCGGGGGATGACAACCAATATTGGGGAACCGATAAATGGGTTTTGCCGATAGTTCCTACGGCAGCCTCAGCCTCTTTGGGGGCTCATTTGTCACAAAAAACTATAAACAGAATACTCAGGAATGAGTATATAGATATGTTTTCATTGTACTTCAGGGAGTTAGATAAGAAGGAGAAAGAGGACCTGGATGAAGAACGTAAAGAGAAACTAAAGAAAAGGCGGGTTGAGCACAACTGGAAAAATTGGATAGCTTGTTATACCATATATGCATCCCTGCTAGTGGAAGCTCATCCTTACAGGGCCAAGGCCTTGTTTAAATATCAAAATATAATTTATGGGGCATATGTCAACTACACTGGTCAGGCGTGGCTTGTTTACGATAGCCGCTTTCGTTCTGAGGCCGCCACGATGCCTAACAAGCGATGGGACCTCATCGACAGTCAATTGTGGATGGAGGTAATGAATACAACCAGAGCAGTTTCTGGTGAGAAGGCCGATAGCGGCCATACTATACAAAACACTAAAGAGAGTCAGCCCTTTCGATTGGGAGGCCCAGCACAACAGCCGCAAAGACAAAAGGGTATGTGCTGGGAATACGCGGCCCAGGGAGCTTGCGCCCGCGAGGACTGTAAATATCAGCATGCCTGTGCAATATGCCAGGGTAACCACGCAACCAATAGTTGTTACAAGGGAAAACCCACAAGAAGTGGGCCAAGAGGTGCCCAGTTCAATAGAAGGAACCCACGACAGGTTACTGTTACAAAAGGGCCCCAGCCCAATCAAGGCGGGTCCGCTTAGTGCTGGCTGGAAAGTTAGCCTTACAGAGCTGCAGCATATTACTTGCTTCGCGGCTTTAGTACACATCAGTTTATGAGCAGGTGTGATATCATGCAGCGGCGTTGACTGCATTGCACTGGGACGGTTTGTGTTCCCTTTGTTGTTTGTTGCCAGGAGTGGTTTTCCTCCTGATGTGTTGGTTATCCACCTCGGTGGTAACGATTTAGACCTGCTAGCAGGAAAAGCCCTCTTTCTGCAAGCACGGGCGGACATTCGGAGGATTTGTTGGTCATGGCCCAGGGTGCACGTCATTTGGTCTGCTATCATACCTCGTCGCAGGTGCAGAGGCGACGTGGGAAGGCTTGAGAAAGCCAGAAAACGAGTGACTCGGGCCATGTGATTGTTCTGATCCACGAGCGGACATTCGAAGGATTTGGTGGTCATGGCCCAGGGTGCACGTCGTTTGGTCTGCTATCATACCTTGTCGCAAGTTCAGAGGCGACATGGGAAGGCTTGTGAAGGTCAGAAAACGAGTGACTCGGGCCATGTGATTGTTCGGATCCATCAGAGGGGTCGTTACATTGAGCACCCAAACATCACTCGTGACGACGAGAGGTTGTATCGGGGTTTTGGAGTACATTTTTCGGAATTGGGCAACCAACGATTTGGTTAGAGTTACAGGAAGGTATTTTAGGGGTGTTAGAGGAATTGGTGGGGGATGGGGGCGAAATGGACATTTGCCCCCAATGCGTGGCGTAAATAGATAGGGAAATTCCTTTAGTCGGTGTGCACCTAGGGCACCCCTTTAAGGGGTGAAAGGCCCTTAAGTTAAACACTCACCTATAGTTTAAAGGGGTGAGGTGTAGTTAATGGCCTTTAATGGGAAGGAGTCTCGATACAAGAGCTCTGGAAGAGACTCCTCATTCCTTTCCCTTGATGGTGATACGGTTTGATTACCGAAACCCAGGTGCTTCGCCCGGAAATTGTTATTATCGGGTAGTGATACTACCTGGGTTAGGTTACACCAGTTCCTTACACCCTTGAGTTAAGTTGAGAACTTAAATAGGGAACGTTAAATAAAAGTTGCCCAATTTGAATCCAACGCATTGGTGTTGTGTCTTTTATTCTCGTGTGTTTCTTCGTGGGTTGGCAGACAAAGCAACATTACCTGAAGCCTTGAATTGAATTTAAGAGAACAGTCCTACTGTATTGCCACAGCATCTGTGGGACTGTAGGAAGTAGCTGGTATCTAGTCTCCGAATTCTCAGACAAAGTCCTAGGACCTTGTCACACAGCCCAGTTGGGCTGTTCCATCTCACCAAAAAAAGGGAAGACATGTGGGGCAACTCGTGGTGCCCCGTGCACCCTCCCTTCTCCTCTCATCACACATGGAGGTTGGGAAAGGGTGCAATGGTGCCTTTTCCCACCCATCACATGGCAGCAAGGGTGGCAATGCATGGCAACACTCACTGCCCCACCACCCTTTCTGCCATCACATGGGCTTTTGGGGTCAAAAGTTCATGTAGCTCCATTGGAGCTACCCACATGACATTTTCCTCTCCATATTGGAGGGTGAAGTTCCTTTCAACACCACCTCCACTTTGGGAGGAAAGTGGCCGTGGCCTGCCATGCATCATGTGATGACACATGGCAGGTCCAGTCAAAGCTGCTCATGAACATGGCAAAATGGGGCATTTGCCCTCCAACCCCCGAAATAAGAGACACAACAACGATATGGGGTAAACTAGGGCAACTTTATTAAATGTTACCTAATTAAACTTGAACTTGTATTATTAACAATCTAAAGTGACCTATGAAATTGGTGAAGAATAAAGCCGAGGGAATGTTCCTTCCCGTCCTACCCCTCGGCTGCAATAGGGCGATAACACCAGGTCCCCGGGTGACGTAATTCTGGATGACCCTGTATGTCAACGTAGCGACCATTCTGCCCCAATGAGTTTGAGGTCAGAATATCCCGTTACTAAGTCATTTGCTTCTGCCCCCCTTGGCTTAGGAACCACAAGTGAGGGTTTCGGCTCCTGACTTAAACAAAAGTTGACTTGGTGTACGCCGAAGTGTGCTTATTTTACTAATTTGGCCAGAGCCTATTTAACCGCCCTTCAAAACCAATCTGCCTGTCAACAGTATAGGGTAGGCGAAAAAACCCCCTGTCAACCAGGGGGGAAAAAATTCCTACCCGGCCCCACTATCGGCGACCTGAATTATACTGTATAGCGGCGGGAGGGTGGGTTGCCGTCTTCTTGAAACTGAAAGAGAGAGGGGGCGGCAGCCTCCACTTTGGCTCCGCCCCCCCTGGAAAGTAGATCCGGCCGGATCTACTTTCCAAGCCTCCTTCGAGGGAGGGGGGCAAATCTCCTTCCTCTGGCCCAGCTTCGCCGGACCAGGTAAGTCTTGTTGCCCTCCAACCCCCGAAATAAGAGACACAACAACGATATGGGGTAAACTAGGGCAACTTTATTAAATGTTACCTAATTAAACTTGAACTTGTATTATTAACAATCTAAAGTGACCTATGAAATTGGTGAAGAATAAAGCCGAGGGAATGTTCCTTCCCGTCCTACCCCTCGGCTGCAATAGGGCGATAACACCAGGTCCCCGGGTGACGTAATCCTGGATGACCCTGTATGTCAACGTAGCGACCATTCTGCCCCAATGAGTTTGAGGTCAGAATATCCCGTTACTAAGTCATTTGCTTCTGCCCCCCTTGGCTTAGGAACCACAAGTGAGGGTTTCGGCTCCTGACTTAAACAAAAGTTGACTTGGTGTACGCCGAAGTGTGCTTATTTTACTAATTTGGCCACGGATTAGGGGCAAGGGTCTACTTAGCCCCTATCCCCCACCAAACCTTCCAAATTGTGCCTAATTCCATTTTGTAAATCTGCTAGGAAAACCCTGTTCCCCATATCAGACAAATGAATACCATCATGGCGGTACAACTCAACTTTGGTGTGTATGATAAGTGGGTGAGGGATGTATGCACCAGAATTTTCCAACAAAAATTTTCGCATTGCTCTATTCACTCTCTTCCTGGCCCCATCTATCTTTCTTGCCTCGCCTCCGCCAGGCCAGCTCAAACGTGGAATCATTTCCGACCAGATAATGCGCGTCTGGGGCCAGCGCTCTTTGATTTTGTGAAAATCAGCAATTGCCTGTAAACTCAAAGCCCTGCCCTTTAGCAGGCCCAGGTCATTACCACCGAGGTGAATGACCAAAATGTCAGGATGTCCAACATAACCAGAACCAAACAACAAAGGGATAAGCCCTTCCCAACGGAGGCCTCGCCTGCCTCTCCACTCAATGGCTGCCGAGGAGGCTAGGCCAAGGTGCTGCCCATAGAAACCTTTACGAGCCTGACGTTCTGCCCAGTATACGAAGCTATGGCCGCAGATCAGTACCCGTAGTTTCTGAGCCTCGCGCACCGCATCTAAGGAAAAAACAAACAAGTGTAATTATAATTGCACTGGACGAACGTATCGTCGATAGGCTCCAGATTTCCATCTACCCAATTCTTTTATTTTTTCAGAGGTGTAACCCATGGCGGCCGCTGTGGATGCCGCACCTATTCTGAAGGAATGTGTGCCAAATTTTTGGTCAAATATATTCATCAACTTAAGCGCTTTAGAAGTTACAGCCCAAAATTGGTATTTTGTTAATGGGAGCCCATCTTGGTGACAAAATAATGGACCTGCCCTGTTTCCCCTAACACTGACATAATTTGTCATGGCTGCAACTGGGCATAAGTTGCTATCACTGCATTTGTGAAGGGTAATCTGCGCTCCCTTGGCCTTTTGGTCAGCCTTTGATGACCTTATGATGATTCGCATAAACTCATGGGACAGGTGTAGGTCCTCAATTAGAAGGGATCGCTGTGATTTGTCCGCTTTGGACCCCACCACTAATTCACTCACTCTAAGTGCCCCAAAAAAGGCAGTTAACGCCGCCGCATGGAATAATAAGATCTCGTATTGTGACCGACATATCTGGGGCCAGGTATCTTTGAGACCCTTTAAGATTTCAGGTGACAGAGGTTTTCGAGCGTCACGCGGGTTACCGCGTTCCCTTGACAATCCATCCAGCCACTTACGTATCCGAAATTCGCTGGTATGGTCAGGGAAACCTTGTGCTTTGAGCCAAAAAGCCAACGCGGCCAACTTTGAACGAATGGAATTGGGAGACAAACCTTTTTTTTGAAGAAAAATAGCAAATTGAGCTACCTGAGCGTAAGGGACGGGCAATTCACAATTTAGCGAGTAGACCTGTCTGAAATCGATAAACTCTTGTACTGCTCGAATGTAGGTTTTTCTTGAACTTGGAGCCAAGGCTAGCTTCATGCCCCTAACTAATTCCTCGCTCCAATTTGCCAGAGATGGGACGGCATGCTGTGAGGGAGAAGATCTGCGGTGGGGGCAAGCATTCTGAAGCGATCGATCTGCATACGGGACAGAGCGTCAGCGATAGCGTTGTCTGTCCCGGCGATATGGAACGCTCGAAACAGAATGTTAAATTTGAGGCAGTGAAGGGTGAAAGTCCTGAGAGCCCCCATCACCCGCTGCGATCTGGATGTTAGGGAGTTTACAACCTGCACCGTGGCTGCGTTGTCACACCAAAAATGTACGGTTGAATTTGTAAACTCTCTAACCCACAACGTGACTGCTACTATGATGGGAAAAAACTCAAGGAAGGTAAGATCAGTTGTTATTCCCTCAATGTGCCATTGTTTTGGCCATAGCTCAGCACACCAATGTCCAGCAAAATAAACTCCGAATCCCTTCGCCCTGACGCATCTGATGCTATCTGCAACGCGTCCCTTATTAAAAGCTCTTGTCGCCAGAAAGACACACCGTTAAATTTGGACAGAAATTGCAACCATATTATCAGGTCGCTTTTGATTGATCTCGTTATCCTGATGTGATGATGTGGTGTGGTAACCCCCGATATCGCATCGCACAACCTACGTAGGAATGCTCTCCCTGGTGCAACAACCCTACAGGCAAAATTCAGGTGCCCTATAAGCTCCTGGAATTCGCGTAGAGTTGCCTTCTTCCAACTCAAGAAAAGAGTTAATCGACTTGTCAGACTGGTGATCTTATCCGCTGGGAGTCTGGAATATTGGTGTATTGTATCAATTTCTATCCCTAAAAATGTCAGTTTGGTGACTGGGCCCTCAGTTTTTTCCTCCGCTAATGGCACTCCCAGCTGATGCATCTGATGTTGAAAAGACTTCATGAGGAAACTACACTCTCCTGAAGCGTGTTTGCCGATGAAAAGGAAATCGTCTAAATAGTGTACTATCCCTGGCAAACCAGTGCTAACTTTGACTGTCCATTCGAGAAACGTGCTAAAGGTCTCAAATGCTGAACAGGACACTGAACAGCCCATTGGTAAAGCTCTATCTAAATAGAATAGTCCCTCGAATTGGAAACCTAACAATTCAAAATCTAGAGGGTGCACAGGGAGAAGGCGGAAGGCTGACTTAATGTCGCACTTCGCCAATTCTGCTCCTCGCCCCCCAGACCTAACTTTTTTTATTGCCGCATCGAAGGATGTATAATGTACAGTGCATAAAACTTCGGGAATTGCGTCGTTCACCGATCCGCCTTTTGGGTATGACAAATGATGAATGAGGCGAAATTCCCCTGGAATCTTTTTTGGAACAATCCCTAATGGGGATACCCTAAGACATGGGGTTGGGGGGGTGTCAAAGGGGCCCAAGACTCTACCCTCTTTAACTTCTTTTGCAATCTTTTCCCGTACCACGTGTTCGAAACCAATTATGGATTGTAAGTTGGGAGCTCTTGTTGGGCGTCTAGGACCTAATGCCGGAATTCGAAACCCATGCCTAAAGCCGCTACGTAAGTAGCTAGCTGCATTAATATCGGGGTATTGGTTCAACCAAACTTCTAGCTGTCTTAAGTTAATTGGGCTGGGGCCCCTTGGGAAGAGGGGCAACTGATGTGTTTCTTCTGGGGGACTGGCCGGGTTTGAAGGCCTTTCCCTTGTTACAGTTTCTTGTGGCATGTGTTCCATTGCAAATGGCGCAAAAATGGTGAAATCTGCAGCCTTTCTTGGAACATGAGCCCTGAGCTGCAAACTCCCAGCAAATAGCTCGCTGTTGCTGTTGCTGCAGTTGCTGCGGCTGCTGAGTGGTAGGCTGACGAAAGGCTTGACCTGCCTTGAAATTCTGGACCGTATGGCCGCTATCGGCTTTTTCCCCATATACAGCTCTGGCCGGGGTCATGACCTCCATCCAGAGCTGTTCGTCTATTCGGTCCCATCTCAGAGCCGGGAATCGAGCTGCATCGAAGCGAAAGCGCTTATCATAAAGAAGCCATGCATTGCCCGAGAAATTGACATATGCAGAATAGATGGTGTTCAAATATTGAAAAAGCGAGTGAGCCCTTGCCGGATAGGCCTCGGCTAACACCCCTGCATAAATCAAATAGCAGGTGAACCAGTTTGCCCAATTCTGGTCGACCTTTCTCTTTTTAATTTTTTCTTTTTGTTCATCATCCAGCTCGTCCCTTTCCTTTTTGTCTAATTCCCTGTAATATAGTGTAAAGATATCTACATATTCGTTTTTTAAAATTTTGTCTATTGTTTTCTGTGCCAAATGCGAACCCAAGGAGGTGGTATTCATGCGGCGAGGGGCTGGCAGTGGCCAACTGGCAGTGCCCCAGAACTGGTGAGCCACCTCACTGGTGGCAGGCCCCGTTTCCGGAATGCTGGCCGGAGAAACTGTCTGGGTGGCTGTCATAGCTATGGCTATTGGTGGTGGAGCTATGGTGGTGGAGGCAGCCGAAAACTGGGTGATTGTGCTATTGGTAATATCTATAGTTTGTGGTAAAGTGTTTGCATTGTGTCCGGCCTGGCCTTCTTGTGCGGGCGGGCGCCCCCATGGCCATGTCGCATTTTCAGTATTACCTGTGGCAGGTGACGGAGTGGTAATCAGCTGAGGTTGCGGTTGGGCCTCTACAGCATCCGGGGCTGACGGCTGCGGTTCGGACTGCACCGCTGTGTGGCTGCCTTCCTGGGTGACGACCTCGCGGCTTGCCCCACCCCGTATTGCCTCTAGTGCAGAAACACGAGAAAAAAGAGATTTTAATAACAGGGCTTTACTAGCCAAATGCACAGGCCTTTGGCCAGTGCTCGGGACCGGAGTTCCCTTCTTCCCCTCGAGGGCAGAGACACGGGACAGAAGGGCGTTTAAGGCTTCAGTAGTGGCATCATCATCGTCCGATGAGGGAGCGCTGGCGGGAGGCGGCCGCTTCGCAGGGGCTTTCTTCGCTGGCCCCTTGCCCTTGGATCCTCCCACGTTTTTCCTTGGTGTAGAGCTGTAAGGCAAAATTTAATAAATGACGGTTAATAATGTTACTGTTGTTAGAGCTTGGAAGGCATGTTGCCATTTTGCATTGGAGGAGTTATAGTTCGATATGTTTAAACTGGATAGCCGTCTGTTTGCAAACTTAGAGGTAAAAACCGGACCCCTTGATACCAGGCTTTGGTCTTATAGCACCCATATTTCCTGATCTATACATATGTATATACACATCCATACACACACACACATATATATACATATATATATATACATATTATCTTGACATGGTTAATGGAAGTTTTAGGAGTGTATGTAGTGTATAATCTATAAAGACCTGGGCCAATAGCCTTATATATCCGTTAGCCTTTGTAATGTTGATATTGTTATCCTGATATTATATATTATTATTATTACTAACAATTTGTTAGTTGTACAATGTGTCTGATTGTTGACTGTTTTGTATTTTGGAGCTTGATACTCTTTGTTGCATTCATTGTGAACCGCTGTGAGTCGCCTTCGGGCTGAGAACAGCGGTATATAAGTAAGGTAAATAAATAACTAAATAATGAGCTATTATTATTATTATTATTATTATTATTATTATTATATTAGTATTGTCTGTAGCATTGTATTCTATCGCGATAGGTGATTAACTGCAATAATTAGCCCTCTGTATATCAACCATAACTGATACCTATTGGCCTAAATCCACCTATAGCTGAATCATAGTGTTACTAGCTTAGGTGTCCTTTTATATGTCTCTCTGTGGACGGACATGAGGGAAGCAAGATGGCCGTGCCTAACAAAATGGCCGCCCCCATGGAAAGCCACGAGGTTCCAGCCTAAATCAAAATGGCCGCCCGCATTGCTGATTCTAGGCCCTGCAAGGCCTCAATGTAATAAAAAACCCCAGAGAAATGCGTCCTTGTCATTATATTATTCCGTTCAGGCCACCGTATGTCTGGCCGCGTGGATCCGAGTGGCTCCCGTCCCAGGGGCAGTTAAGGGCCGCTTACCCCCACGCGCCGTCTGGCAACTGCCAGCGGTGCGCGCACATTCGCCTGGCGGCAAAATCCCCAGGAGGCCGGGGTGGCGCAATGAAGCACCCAGAGAAAACGGCGGCCACAAAGAGGTACGGCAGGCTGGAAGGCAGCAGACCGGGGGAAAAAACCCCCCACCCCCATGTGGCAAAACGTCCCCTGCGCAGCCGCCCTCAACGCCGCATCCCGGCGGCGAAAAAGGCCGCCAGCCAGCGGCGCCGCTGCACGGACGCCGCTGGCCGGGCTGGCAAGAAACCGCCCGGGAGGGAGGGGGGAACACCCCCACAGGCAGCCGCGCTCGGCGCCAGCGCGCGGCGCCGCGAACGGGCGACCCGCGGCGGCGCCGCCGACGCGGCCATCGCCGAACGGGGCGAAAAGTTTCGCCGCCCCAAAGGGGAGGGGGGGGGAGGGAGAGGCAAGAGAAATAACGGGGAGCCCTCATGGCGTCTCTTCTCCTTGCCTCCCCCCCCAACCCAACAGACCTCATTTCGGCGAACCGTCCTCTTCGCCGTCTTCTTGAAACTGAAAGAGAGAGGGGGCGGCAGCCTCCACTTTGGCTCCGCCCCCCCTGGAAAGTAGATCCGGCCGGATCTACTTTCCAAGCCTCCTTCGAGGGAGGGGGGCAAATCTCCTTCCTCTGGCCCAGCTTCGCCGGACCAGGTAAGTCTTGTTTCCCCTGTGCAAAGAGATCCCTAGTCTTCAACATGGATGAGTGATCTTAAATCCCTCTTCATAGGCCCCTTTCAGACACTGTAGTATCATAGAAAAACATAAAATTGGCAATAAAGAGGAGGGAAGGAAGATAAGACAAAGATCCATTCAATCAATATCTTTCTAAGCTCTCAATCATGCATCCCTAATGAAGAGAAAGTCAAACCAACTCTGTGCCTCGTTTAATGGAATTCCCTCACATCGTGCCCAGTGTTTTACATTGCAGTTCTTGCAATGAGAAACAACTGCTTTATTACCTCTACTCTGCTCACAAGAAGTGAAGAAAGATTTGGAGATCTCTCAGAAACATAGTTGCCTAAGGACTGAGAAGGGCGGCATATAAATATAATAAATAAATAAATAAATATGGAATTATAACAGCCAAGGTTTTCTAGCCATGATGACAAAAGATTCTGAAAATTGTAGTACAAAAAGGCAACTTTATATTATGTAGTTATTAAGGATGTTTCTCCTTAGGGTTATAAGTGACCTATGGTGAGATCACTATGCTTTATTTATGAGAAGACTTTTGAAGTGTATATTTTACTTCTTAAAATATGTGAATATTTTTATTTTAATTTCTTGTATTTTTGTTTTGTTTTGAATTTGATATTAGGTCATTTGTGTGTATTATTATGAGCAGTAATTTGAACCTCTAAAAGTTAAGTGTAAATATATAGTTTGTATAATAAATAAATCAGTAAATCCATTCCTGTTGTAAAACAAAGAACTCAGAGATCATTGATTTCATTGGGAAACGTAAGCATATGCATAAATATTTCCCTTTGTAGTCAATGGGACTTAATTAAAAGCATTTCACTTCAATAGAATTAGAATTAGAACATACAAACCACTTACAGACCACCAAGAAAATCCAACAAATGCTACGTTCAGCAAAGGACAAGAGGGATCCTCTCACCTCTGCAGAAGTCTACCGTGTACCATGCAGCTGTGGACAAGTCTACATAGGGACCACCAAACGCAGCGCCCAGACACACATCAAGGAACATGAAAGGCACTGCAAACTACTCCAACCAGAGAAATCAGCCATAGCAGAGCACCTGATGAACCAACCTGGACACAGCATATTATTTGAGAACACAGAAGTGCTGGACCACTCCCACAACCATCATGTCAGACTACACAGAGAAGCCATTGAAATCAACAAGCATGTGGACAATTTCAACAGAAAGGAAGAAACCATGAAAATGAACAAAATCTGGCTACCAGTATTAAAGGACTCAAAAATCACAACAGCAAAACAACAGAGAGGAAACAAACAGGCACATAAAATCACTCTCAACAAGGGATTCCCCCCGGGCACTTCCAAGCCATTGATTGCTAATCAAGGTGATCAGCTGAAACATTAACATCTAGCCCCAGCAGACAAAAGTCCTTTGTCTCACCCTGGTCATTCCACAGATATATAAACCCATTTTTCATACTTCCAACAGACCTCACTACCTCTGAGGATGCTTGCCATAGATGCAGGCAAAATATTGCCTCCAGAACATGGCCATATAGCCTGGAAAAACCTACAACAACCCAGAATTAGAAGTTATTTAATCAAGGGTGCACAATTTTCTCAGTGCACCTATATGTAATTCTTGGAAATAGATATGCTGCCTTTGGTTTTGACTAGTTTCTTCTCCTTTCAATGCATATGAAAGAATTGTGAAACAACTTGATATACCATATATACTTGAGTACAAGCTGACTCAAATATAAGCTGAGGCACCTAATTTTATTTAAAAAAACCTGGGAAAACTATTGACTCAAGTATAAGTCAAGGGTGGGAAATGCAGCTGCTACTGGTAAATTTCAAAAATAAGATAGATAGCAATAAAATTACATTAATTGCGGCATCGGTAGGTTAAATGTTTTTGAATTTTTACCATATTTCAAAGAAAAACAGTAGACTAGCTCTGTAAGTGGAAAAGGAGATTCAACAAAAACAATATGGTATCAACAATAACTTAATAAGAAATAATTGGTGATTATTTTACTCACAGTGGTGAGACTTATAACTGCAAGGAATTGGAAAATGGTAACTAATCTCATGCTAGAAGCATGGTATGGGGAGGTATGGGAGGTAACTTAAATGATAAATTATCAATGGAGATGGGGGTGTTCAGGGGGAAAACTGACAGATCAGAGTTCGATTCTTACTGGTCGGTTATTATTAAATATGCTTTAGAGAGTGAAAAAGGAAAACAACACAACCTTGTTGGTCAGGAATTTTGGATATGACATTTGGTTAATGGTTGACTCATAAATTTATGGCAAAGGAAATGATACTTGTTCAGGCCTTGGTTGGGGTGGGTGGGTGGGGTTATGTGTTTGTAAAATGTTCATTGTTTCATGTTCTGTTTACACTGTGAATAGAATTTTATTTATAAAATTACAACAAAAACATAATAATAATAATAATAATAATAATAATAATAATAATAATACATTTATTTGTACCCCATCTTATCTCCCCATGGGAACTCAGAGTGGCTTCCAACATAGTAACAGGTAAACATTCAATGCCTATATAAACGAAAAATATATAAAAATTTCAAACAAAAGACAATACTAAACATTGTACAATAAGTTAAAATAAACAGTTGCATTAAATAATTATCATTAAAAGGAATTTAAAACCAGCTGAGGTAAAGGGTCATATCAGTTCCCTTTTCAGCTGCAGCATCACACTGTTGATTCGTGTTCAACTAAGACTCCTTTCACAGAATCCAAGAGTTGGAAGGGACCTCTAAAGGGCATCTAGTCCAATCCTCTTCATTCTGCCTTCATGCAAGGGAAAGCACAATCAAAGCACTCCTGATCTGAAACTAGATCAGAAACTGGACTGAAAGGTTTTGTACCTGTCTATGCTGAAACCATGAAGGTTGTGAGTGAACCAAATACGTTATTTTATCAAAGTCTACGTCATATTTGTCTCTTGAGTGCATGATATAGAACACGTTTTATGGGAGAGTAAATATATATTGTAGCACTGAAAAGCACTTCTGAAGCACTGCTGTTTTGATGGATTGGCAGGTCACCAGTCAAGGCAAAGAAGGGGAGGGGGGTGGGCACTCTGCATGTGCCCTGGGATGTCCCAACTGTCTCTCACCATCTTGATGATGCCACACTCGAGGAGCCAGAGGAGGAGACGATGTTGCCAGAGGAGGAGGCCATGGAAGCATTGGGCTTCTGCAAAAGAAGGAAAGATGGAAGACAGGAAGGAAGGAAGGAAGGAAGAAAGGGAGCCACCAAGGCAAAGCAAGAAGTCAAGAGGCAGCAAGGGAGGGAGGGCAAGAAGCTATGAGAAAGATGGTGTGGCCTGGTGCAAGTTTCTGCAGCAAAAGCACAATGAAAGCACCTCCTGGCCCCACTGAGGCAGGAAGTTCTTTCATTGTGCTTTTGCTGCTTGAAGTCAGAAGCTTGCACCAGGCCACACTCTCTTTCTCATCGCTTCTTGCCCTCCCACCCTGTCTGCCTCTTGCCTTCTTGCTTTGCCTTGGTGACTCCCTTCATTCCTTCCTTCTGGCTTTCCTTCTTTCACAGAAGCCCAGCGCTTCCATGTCATCCTCCACCAGCAATACTGCCTCCTCTGCCGGCTCCGCCTCTTCCTCGGCGCAGGTATCCACCCTCCAGCGTGGCATCATCAAAGTGGTGAGAGACAGGCATGGCAATCAGGGCATATGCAGAGTGCCTACCTATTCCCCCTTTCCCTGACTGGTGACCTTCATGTCTCCATGGAGCGAGCAGGAGGAGGAGGAGCATCAGCAGTAACAGCCTCCTTCTCTGGCCCACTCCATGGAGCCGAATGTCAGCCAGCTTCAAAGCCATTTTCCATCAGTCTCCCACCCTGGCTTATACCTTCACTCAAATATAAGCTGAGGGGGACTTTTTCAGTCCCCCAAAAGGGCTGGAAAACAGCTTATATTCGAGCATATATAGTAATTGAATGGCTACATTTTCAGTATCTTCTTACACTAGATCAGCATGTGAATTTCATTTAGCTGAATGCCACTTTGGGATTCCATTTAACCAGGGAGCAAGCAAAAATGACAAATAACAGGGTGGAAATGCAACATACAATTAACATGCAAAACTCAGCGGAGTCCTGGATTCCTGATCAAACCAATTAATGGTTTTTCCTAAGGATACTTTATTTCTTGCCATCTGTACCAAATAGAGTAGCCTGCTTTGGGAATGTTAGCGCCATTCACCGCAATTTTCCTGTTTCTGTTTGGTATAGCTTCATATCTAATTTGTTTATGTGAAGCTATTCATGTGCTGAGTGACAGGCTTGTCATTCTCCATTACCCAGTAGTGTTGACAACACTCCTCTTTTCAGAACTTGTTTAGGATATCTACTACTAATACACAATTCTGGTACTTGTCAGCTTAGCCCTATCCATGACACATCCAAAATGTCATTTCATTTTTGAAAAACATTTAGATCCAATTCCCTGTGCTTCATTTTAAATTATCTTAAAATAAGTCTCTGGGGATTTCAGGGAAAATTCTAGAGTCCCTAGTAGTTGGATGCTTTTGGAATAATATAGAAAATTTAGAAAAATATAGAAAATATAGAAAAATTAGCCCAAAGTTTCTCAACAGTAGCCTTTATCATGAAGGATCTCTGGAAATTCTATATATTAAAAAAAGCTTAATAGGTTTCCTCATGACATTCACTTATTGTCTGCTTTCTCTCTGTCTGTCATTTGCAGATCGATAGATCAGTTAATCTCTCCTGGTCTCCTATTTTTCTGATTGTTGGTTCTTAGTGTTTAACTGTTTATATGTCTGTGTTTTACAAAGAAACTGTGAGACTTAGTAAGTATTATCATTCTAATTGCTCGAAACCAGTGGTTCTCAACTTATGGGTCTTAGCCAGTTTACCAGCTGTTAGGATTTCTGGGAGTTGAAGGCCAAAATATCTGGGGACACACAAGTTGAGAACCACTAGTCTAAACATACACATTACTGTTTACTATTTTGTACAATATACAGTACATATTGTTGCAAGCTCTTTTGTCCATGATATGTGTTTATGTACACAATGTTTGCCAATGGAAAAGAATGCATCATCATTACAGTTACAATTTTTAAAATGTTTTTCCAGTTACAAATAGGGTGGGTTTTTTTCCCTCTATTTTAACAAATCTTTCCATGGACTTTTCCTGTTGTAAAAATACCACCCAATATGAGTTGCTGCAGCAGCAGCCAACCAGCATTTATACATTGTAATCCTTCTCCACCATCATTTAATGAACCTGTGATGCATAACTGAGAAATAACCTATAGCAATACAAATAAATAAAAATTTATCAATCTACCCAAAGAGAAATGAAGGGAATCCACTGTTGAGTTATAACTATAAGGTAATATGAGAACAAGGGTGGTGTAATAGATTGAGCATTGGATTATGACTTTGTAAACTATGGCTGGAATCCCCCCTCAACCATGGAAATCTACTGGGTGACCTTGAGCAAGTCATGTTCTCACAGCCTTAGAGGAACATAAAGAAAAACTCCCTCTGAACAAACTACTCCAAGAAAACTCCAAGACAAGCTCACTTTAATGTTGATATAAATCAAAAATGACCAGAAGACACACAACAAGAACAAATTTAATTTTATCTTTATTTTTGGGGAAAGGCAATAAGTACAAGTAACTAGTTACCTATAATCAGCTATTATCGAGTTTAGGTTATTCTTAGAGCCTAATCTCCTTAATGAAGAAAAAGCTCTTGGTTTCTGTCCCTTTCAGAGAACATATGATTATTTGATTGTCTGGCTTTGGAGCTATGCACAATAGTCATCTAATATTTACATATGTTGTTTTAATGTTGTTTTAAATTGTTGTTTAGTTACTTTTTGTTGTTGTTATTGTTGTTTTGGGCATGGAATAATGTCACTTATGTAAGCCAACCTGAGTCCCCTTCAGGGTGAGAAGGACAGGATACAAATATGTATTTAGACCAAATCCTAACTGTTGCTATTCAAAATTATGGGGCTTAAAAGGTTCCTAAGAAGATATTAAGAAAACCCTCCCCACCAATATGTTATAATAATATAACATGATCTTTAACATGAATAGAGATTCTGCCTCATTAAACAGCACTAATTGTGCAATGCTATTGAGTGGATTTCAGAGTAAACATTTTTTTTCACATTTTAATTTGTTTATATACTTCAAGACTCATTGCAAGAAATTAATGTATGTTGGGGGGAAAATCATTTAAAATCCAACATTTTGGACAGAAAAAGTACATTCTCCCATTTAAAATGTGGCAATAAATCTTTTGGAAACATATCCCGAGATACAAAAAAATATATAAATTAATCAATGGTTGAGCATTTTATGGACAGGATGTGTCAAAACACCCTTTTGCCCTGTGAGCAACAAAATTTCTGAGCTTTATTTTACTCCCATTGTGACCTACTTAATCTACAAGTGGCATTCTTGTCTTCTTTCAAACTTTCTGTGCTAACTCCAAGTGATAACCCAAATGCCTGCTTGTATTATTTTTTTCTCCTTTTCTGATCGTGGTGTGTGATCTTGTAGGAAGCTGCTGAAATGAACAGAAGTTGTACACTTACTTTTAATAAGCATTACTTCAAGTTGAACCTCATCAAAACAATTTTCCCAAATGCAAATGTGTTACTGCTTAATTCAAATTTCAAGATAAGAGGTTATAAAGTTAATCCGGTCTAAGTCTTTGTGGCAAAACAAGCATAGTAATTTCATAGAAAAGACCATACACCATATGATCGGTATTAGCTACAGGAATTAAATGTAGTACATCAATGGCTTTACAAGATTCAGATGAATATGCAAGCAGAATCATCCACGGGGCTTCCCCTCCCTGTAATGTTTAACAATGTAAAATTGTCACTATTCTGAACACCATTCCTATGTGAGAGAAAAACTAAGTTTGTAGCGCATTCAGATTTTATCTGTTGCAAGCTTTGAAGTAAATGTTTGGACCTGTTTTAAAAACGATTCAGATAAGGATAGGCTTGTTATCTCATATCACAGTGATGCGTAGTGTAGGTTACAGGGAACCTTTTTATGATTTACAAACCAGAATGCTACTTGACTGCAAATCTTTTTTAATGTATTCCTTTCGAGGAGAGAACCACGAACAAATGAAACAGGGAAGTTTAATTTGTATGTTGAAAGACTCATCAAGACAAAACTTTAGCAACAGCATATTTTTCTCTTCTTATATATAAACGTTATGCACCAAGTATGAATGATCTGAAACCTTTCCAGAATGTTGATGGATGGATTGATTGATACAAAAAAACCGACCACACTTTCCATCCAAATAGGAATAATTTAGATTACTTGTCGAAATAAAAGAATAGGCAAAATAGGAATAGCAACAATGCAGCAGTAAAATAACGTTAACAGATTTAAGGCTGAGAGCCTACTTTGGGACCCCATTATGCAAATTACCGCCAGAATCCTATATCAGCTACTTCGTTAACCTCTCCTGGCCCTACTTTCCCAAGCCTTGTGGAAACATCATTCACCCACAATCCAGTTTTCTGCAGAATGTACCCGCTTCTCATACAGCTGAAAAATAGGTTTGGCATGGAGTTATGCCTGTGGCAATAGAGTCACATCCATGACTAAGTAGTCATCACAAATATGAAACAGTTACCAAGATTTATTCATCCATAACTATTTTGCACTCCTGACTGCTTCTTAGGACTCTCCCCGAGTTTGCTCTTGGCTGTCTTTACAACATCCTTGCACTTCTGGTAATATTATGAGTAAACATGGTTCATCCAGTTTAATCCTACCTTACGAAGTCAGGGGATGCTCCAGAATGTGCCTGAAACTCCAGAGTAAATCTGTGATTTCAAGACAGGAAGATGGGGTCCAATTTGGACTGGTCAACTGTTAATGCAAGGCACCTCCCCTATCCCCTTTTCCCTGCCCTGATGAGCACAGGGGGAAAGGGACAGATCGTTCATCTGTCATCGCCATTGCTATTCCCAATCAGCTTCAAAACTTTATGCGAAGTCCTGGCCATTGTGGGCACCCTGTGCTGACAGGAACAGAAGCACTTGTTATAAATGGGAAGAAGGTGGGGAGATCAACCCTCTCTTTCTTTTTCATTGCACAGTCACCTCCTCTACTTTCATCCTGGAGCTAACATGTTGCTTTCTGACTTTCTGGGAGTAATACTTATATAGTAAGAGTATTAGTCTGAAATGTGAGCTCTTCCACACTGGTTTCATTGGAAGCTTCCACATTCCAAGTAAAACAGCCCAGTTCAGAATGGTTTACTGATCTGGTTTAAACCCTATTGGTTAATTTCAACTAAAGTAGAAAAACAGCACCAGTTATTGAATGATGAGTCAAGCCATTGGTAAATTCTGTTGATTCAGTTGCCCTACTTGGGATGAGAATGTAGGCCCATAGAATTCCTTTATTGGTTTATTGTGAAATGATGTTTTTCTGTTGAAGGCCTAATTCACACAGGGATAATATGTTTAAGGTGCATTCTGGCAAACCACAAGGTTGACTCCAGAAGTAGATACGATTCAAGCTGAAAACATATATTATTATTATTATTTAAAACTTTTATATCCCGATCTTCTCAACCTCCGCAGAGGGACTCAGACCGTATAATCCCATCCTCTCTTCTTCTGTCATTCACCCTCTCTCTGTGATCCTCTGTTTCACTCTGTACCTCCACATCTTGGAGGTTGTTGTGAAATGGGCATACAATTCTTATGGAGGTCTGAATTAATTATGAGTAGAGGGCTTTTAGACTAGGTCCATTTGTTGGCCAATTACTCCATTTGGAGTAATGTCATGACTTTAATTTGATACTTTATTAATGTAGAGCAAGTCCTTTCTCACTAAAGTACTTTTCTTGTGTGCACATGCTCGCACACACCTTGCAGTATTTGTCTTGCTCCAACTAAACTTTTTTTATTTAGGAGCAGATTCCCAACAATGTATGAGATTTCACAATGTATAAACACAAGTAACTACAGTACAAAATGTATTTAAACTATCTTGCTAATATATATATATTCATTTTGTCAAAAATTGCACAGTATTATTGAGGAAAACAATGAAACAAAATTGCCTCCACAAATTACTAAAATTCATTACGACTTGAATTTTCTTTTCACCATGAACTATGTTGATACATTTGCAAATACACAATATTATTGAAGAATATATCACTCAGATGAGCTGCTGTTTTCAAGATGGCATCAAGCCCTGAAAAGCTATAGAATGAAAGTGTGATTTTGCAAAATACCTTGGAGAGAGAGATACTTTCAAACTGCTGTTATTTAAATATGAATGTTTTTCCTACAAATATTTTCCACAGCTCTCTAAAGGAAAATATTACCCTTCCCATGTGGGTACGAATTCATATGAGGAGGGGAAAAGTAAAAGCACTGCAGATTTCATGTTCTGCTGACTGCAAAGATATTCAGAATAAGCACATGGAAAGAAACTTTCTTACAACCCCTGAGGTGGTTGGGCTTCAAATCACAGGGAAGTTTTTAGCACATAAAGGAGGGACTTGTCTACTACGCAATCTTAGCCTAGATTAGGGATATGACCCAGGTAGGTTTCCAGATATCACTGTAATGCTAGCTGCCAGCAGTTATAACTAATATATATTGAGTGTGATACATGTAGGAGTTGCAATCCAACAAAATTTGATGTTGCTTCTTCAGGAGACGACGCATTCATAGCTGCTCCTACCATTACATATTTCCTCTTAGAGGAGAATTGATACTTGGATACAGTGACTGAAAGGACTCAATTCACTGCAACTGTTGCCTGATTTTCTTTGTGGTTTGCTTTAAAAGGTGAACATATCAGCTTTTTAAAACTCCCATTGAAAATATACGAAGCAATGCTTCAACAGGCCCTCTAATTGCACTTGAAAAAACAAGAATTTTATCAGATCAATTTACGTCTGACAAAAGTAGGATAAAATTAGAAAATAAGCTTGGGTAAATTTTGGTTAAAGAAATGCTTCCGTAAAATGCTTTAACTTGGACAAGAATTATTTGTAATCTCCATTTTTGCCCACTTATTTAATTCTTGTACATCTGTAGCCACTTGGAAGATACAAGCCTAGTAGGAGATGAAGATACAATTTTCTGAATGTTCTATATAAAGCAAAAGAGTTAGGCAGTGAAGAAGGGTGGGGACTGAGCTTTTTGATTTTGAAGGAAAATGATATGTGTTACTTCCAAAGTTTAACAAGCCAGGTGTCATAAGGGTATTATTATTCTGCCTAGAAAAACATGATGATGTATAATTCCTTCCTAAGTAAAGAGTTTTAAACTAAATTATAAATATAACAATTACATCTCACTTCTATTATTTCCATGGATGCTATTGCAGCTCAATTGTTATGCTGCAGCTGGGACTTAAATACTGTGCTTATATCAGTGTTTCCCTTCTTTAATCAAGTTCTTTGTATAAGCAATCACATTTAACTCATAACAGTTGCAAATTTATCATAGGCCAATTTGTAGATTCCTTCAATGATTAAGACTTCGACTCACAACAGTAGTTTTAAACTAGCAGAACTTGATAAATGTAAAAAAGACACTGTAGAGGAAGGTGTCAAAGACTGGTTCTACACTGCCAGATAATACAGTTTGAATTGCATTGCATTGCCTTATATCAGTGTTTCTCAACCTGGGGGTCGGGACCCCTGAGAGGATCGCGAAGGGGTGTTAGAGGGATCGCCAAAGACCATCAGAAAACACAGTATTTTCTGATGGTCATGGGGATTCCATGTTGGAAGTTTGAACCAATTCTCTCGTTGGTGGGGTTCAGAATATTCTTTGATTGTAGTGAACTATAAATCCCAGCAACTACAACTCCCAAAAGTCAAGGTCTATTTTCCCCAGGCCCCACCAGTGTTCACATTTGCACATATTGAGTATTTGTGCCACGTTTGGTCCAAATCCACCACTGCGTGAGTCCACAGTGCTCTCTGGATATAGGTGAACTACAAATCCCAAACTCAAGGTCAAAGCCCACCAAACCCTTCCAGTGTTTTCCATTGGTCATGGGAGTTCTGGGTGGCAAATTAGGTTCAAATCCATTGCTGGTGGAGTTCAAAATGCTCTTTGATTGTAGGTGAACTATAAATACCAGAAACTGCCAAATGACAAAATCAATCCTCCCCCAACTCCACTAGCATTTACATATGGGTGCATTGGGTATTTGTGCCCAGTTTGGTCCAGTGAATGAAAATACATCTTGCATATCTGATATTTACATTATGACTTATAACAGTAGTAAAATGACTGTTATGAAGTAGCAACAAAAACAATGTTATGGTTGGGGGTCACCACAACATGGACTGGATTAAGGGGTTGCGGCATTAGGAAGGTTGAGAACCACTGCCTTATATGATTCTACACTGACCATATAATGCTGTTCAAACTGTACTATTTTGCCTTGTAGAACCAGCCAAGATCACCTAAAGAACTGTTTGCTGTTCATTACAACTTTTGCACATTTAATTTCTGAACTACTAAAAAAAAAACAGTGTTTCATGTCTTCCTGACTGGGAAATCGATAATTGCCTTTATTATGTAAGAAACATTATGTTTCTAACTTCTCATAGAAGTCAGATGGACTTACTGAAACAATGCATTCATTTTAATAGGTGCAGTACAACCCCTGTACTATTGGATTATATTCCTAAATTTACCATTGAAACAGAAATCCATAAATAATAGCAAATCCTATTAAATGAATGACTTCTCCTAGAAGTTACCATAGAGTCACCTAAGAGGACCTAGAATATTTCAGTAAGTCCATCTGTTTTTTCAGTGAAACCATTGATACTGTCCCATGGGTATCTAGTAGGCATGGATAGAGCCGTGTCGGATTACTTGTTACTCATAATTTTATTAAAGTTACCTTTTTGAAGTGATTTCAGAGCATTTTAAAAACCCGGAAGTCCCTTTGCCCTTCCTAAGCTTTTTCCACCATTTGTGTTATGACTCAGGAAGTGATCTAGATCATAATATACTGTTGCCTAGTGAGACTCATTTGGTTGTAGTGCAGAAATGAGCCTTCTGTTTTTGTGATTCTCCCCTTGTGGAATTGTATGTCCATTGAATTTAAGCAAAATTTCGGTTCAGCAATTTCTACTGTCAACTGAATGCATGCTTCTTCAGTCATATTCCTGATTTATCACAATATTTGTAAACTGTTTGTGCTATCAGTTACTCCAATTTTCCACAGATTTTATTGATTTACTTCTTTTAACTAGTGGTTTTATTTGATTTCATTGCAGTGCACTTTGCATTTTTTTAACTGAAAAGCAGTATAATATTCTCAGAAAGAAATCAATAATAAATAGTCTAAAATGAAGTATTCAACCTAGACCTGGTTGACCAAGATGCATTGCACTATGGATTATCTTTTTTGTTTTAACATTCCTGGTTTCTTTCAATGGCCTTTAAAAAAACATTTCAAAATTCAAATGTCAAAATGAAAAGTGGTACATACAGTTAAAACTCTAGCCAAAATCACAACATTTATTGTACACGTGATTCTCTCTACCAAAGTAGAAGGTACTTTTAAAAGAAACATCACCATGCTTAGATTTTGCTCCCTTCATATCTAGGACTCATAAATTTGGAAGAAAAAATATTTCAGAATGGAAAATATTATAATACATAATAGGTTTCTGTAGTGCAGTGGTTCCCATTCTGTGGGTCCACAGATGTGTTGGCCTTCAACTCCCAGAAATCCTAACAGCTGGTAAACTGGCTGGGATTTCTGGTAGTTGTAGGCCAAAACACCTGGGGACCCACAGGTTGAGAACCACTGCTGCAATGACTGAGCATGCTAAAAAAAAACACATTAGGTGGTTCAGGGAATTATCATTTTGTTAAAAAAAACCATCTTTTGTACTTTGTAGTTGTTGTGGTCTCCCAAAACCTGTTAAATACTTGCTTTTTTGCTTGGATAGTCTTCTTTTGTTTTTTAAAAAGCAGACACTGAAAAAAGACACATCTTCTCTCAGGTAGAAAAAAAATACAAAGCTGAATGGGGATATGTCAGTGCATCTGAAATTTGCATTGCATGGCATTACTTCTTTTCAAATAATTTTTATTAAATATTTACTAGGAAAGTGGGGGTGGCGGACAAGGGAAGGAAAGGGAATGATTTGGGGATAATAGATTAATTATTGGTTAGTTGCTTCTTTACAAATGTCTAGCAGGTCACAAGGAGAGAACAAAGGGTGAGGATTGTTGAAATATGGGAAATTCTTTTACAAAATTATCATTGTTACAACTAAGTCTGCATCTTTTTTTCTTTAACACATATTTAATAAAATATTTAGGATTTTAACAATTTTAATATTAAGTCCATTGGTTGTATCTTCTTATGTTTTTTCACATTGTCTCCTGGTCTTCATATATTCTTTTCCACTTCTTCAATGGAAATTAAACTTAATTTTTATAACAGATACTTTCACATTAAATCTTTTCTTAAATTATTTATCATTAATATCTACAAAGAAAGTTCTACGATTTTGATTTTGATTTTGATTGTTAGTAGGTTAGTGTTTATATCACTTATCATTATCATGTTCACTCTCTTTCAATATTTACATCAAATATATTTTTATCTATAACTCTTTGATTCAAAACCTCTTCTGATTTAACCATAACCACTTGGTATGATAATATTCTTATAGTCTGTTTTTAAGAACTTTCCCTGGTAACTCCTGAAGATCAGATCTCTCAAACTTCCGTATTTTAAGGTTTTGCCCCCCCCTATCCCATCTAGCCTTCTTTTATATCAATCTGTCATTTTCTCACTCTCAATCTGTATATACATACTATATTGGGGAAACTTCAGGGCTTCTTTCGCTCTCATTTTTAAAGCTATTCAGATGAACCTTGCTACAACGGTAGAACACATTTACCACTGTTAGCCCACCAAATTTCAGAATATTATAGTCATCAACTAATTGCAGGGGAGATTTTGAATATTTTACAAACAATATATTTTTAAAAATCAAGAACTGTCTAATTTGATTTTATACACAATCCACAAGATAACAAGGACATCAATCCCCAGAAGTTTCAGAAAGATTCACACATCTACAGATTTTTGGGAATTTTTAAAAGTTTAGGCAAAAACAATTTATCCCCACCCCAAAGTGACAACAGCAATCCCCTTGAATGCCTGTCTGTCTTTATGTCAAACAACCACATAACTTCAACTTACTTTAGTCCTTTATTTACTATTATTACACTGACTATAAACATCTAGTGCCATTGGGGCTTTCTGATGCTAAGCACTCCATTTTGAAAAATGTAGTTTAGGGCATGGCCTTTTGCATTCTCTGCCACAGGGGACCTCACCTTCCCAAACTACATTTCTAAGAATGCTGTGTTCTCGGTCTTGTGCCCATTAACTTTGTTAGTCCTGCCTCCAGAGCATTTGCTTATGGTGACAATCAAGGCAAAGAAAAAGCATCAATGGTGGAAGCACTTTATGTTCTTCTGACAACCTTCTTTTAGCATGGCAAGACACATGGGTTGTGGTTGTTTTTTGCAGTCCTCCTCAATGTCAAGCAAAGAGTGAAAAACTGTTAAGGCTTCCACCATTGATGCTGCATCATTGTCTAGTAGTCATCATGGAGGGTTTTCTGTTCAACAGTCAGCCCAACTTGATGGTATTCTGACTGAAATGAACTTTCGATCAAAGCATCCTGTGATCGCTTCCAGTCACAAAATATGGTACTACTGCTATATCTGTTATGCAATGATGGTTGTGTTTTGTGTTTGTAAAGTCCATCTGGGCTCACATGGGTCCATCTTTGAGTTAACAGCTTCTTGAAGCGGCTATTTCCATACCAAAAATGGAAGGCTTCACAGATATTAGTAAATCGTTCTCCAAAGTCGTTCCTCTGCTTGTCACTGAATGGTCCTATGTACAGTTCTCCTTTTTTCTTTTTTGAGGGCTTATAAATGCATTGAAGTCACCTACCAAAAACCTGTAGCGGCTTCAGCAGGCCTTTATAGCATCAGTCAGCTCTTCATAGAAGTCTGCATGTTCCTGCTCATTGGCATCTAAGTTTGGTGCATTTACTTTGAACAGACAGCCTGTGATATTTGGGGACACTGCAATCTCTGAAGAAGCTAGATGGTGTGAGTAGATGCGTACATCAATGACACAATGCTTGAATTGTGTGGCCACAATAAAATCCACTCCGCCGGATATTGTGTTGGCCATTCGTTCTCCTAAGTATATACCAGTACCATCATTCCATACACATTGCAGGGGTTCTTTCATTTTCATTTCACTCAATCCGATAATGTTGTACTTAATTTTATGCATCTCTTCCACTAGTAGAATGAGCTGTGCTGGGACATGATTGATCGGCAGTTGAATGTGCAAATCCTGAGATCCATTCTTCTTATTCATGTTCTTGGTGCACTTTGTTGATTTGGATGGTATAAAAAATAATGTCCCAAAATTGGACCTCTCTCTGTTTCCGGCACCAATGTCACTGTTCTGATTAGCTGTGAAAGAATGTGGGGTACTGAGGCAGAGATAAATGTTGTACAGAACCAGGAAAAAACAAGCCAGGAAAAACAAGAAAGAAAAAATAAAAAGGAAAGGGAAAAAAAGACAAAGATAAGTACTCTGGGTAAAGGGCTGGTCCTATTCAGAGTACCCTTCATGTTAGCCCGATTGACCATTTTTATCCCCTTGCCACAATGAGTCCTAGTTAGAATGCAGTCCTAATTCAGTTTATTCTTCACCATAGCCCATCTCTAACTTTTCTTGTTTAGCAGATTTTAGCCAGCAGAGCAATTCTGCTTACTCTGTTGGCAGATCTCTTCAGGTCAACTAGCAGTAGAGGTTTGTGCTGAATCCCATGCCTCTACAGATTGTGTATAGTTAAGTTTGCTTTTGTTGTCTGGTTCTCAGTTGTATGGTTACTAGAACTTAGAAACAGGAAACATTCCTCTGATTTTGCGTTTTATTTTAATATTTTTTCCCCGAACCTTCTGGACTCTGCATAATTATGGAAATTGTAAGCATTATATTTCATGGAAACTGAAAAGGAGCAGAAAGAAAGGAAAATGGAAAAGGAGCAGAAAGAAATGACACATTATTCACAACTTCCCCTCTACAGGAAAAGTAGAGATAAACATCTTCAAATTTGGTGAAAGGCAGCAAAATGTTTCATTTATTTCTGGGATTTATTCTCTGACCTAGTTCTGCTGTGAATACATTTATTTCCTAAAAAAGGATTTCCCCCAAAGTCTCCATAATGCTTTCTTCCAATTATATTTTTCTCTGTTTAAAACTGTTTTAGCACCACATTAAGGCACAGCTGGGCATTCAATAATAGGGTAATAATCCACACCTTGTGCATTTTACAGCACTGTATACAGCCACACACCTAACAATGCACAAGGTGTGAATTATGACTCCATAAGCTGCACTCTGTTATTTCCCATTACTTAAACCTCATGCTAAGTCCAAGGAAATATGCAGTGCTTTAAATATTTGCCTCCCATTAAAATTCACCCTGGAGATCTTTGTTGTATTTGTCATCCAGGTAACAGATTATTAATAAAGCATGAATACAACATAGAATGCAATGTTCTAAAGCAAAAAGTATGACCTTATCAACATTAAGTAGTAATTTACTTGAATAATGTTAAAATGTTGTTTATACAACTTATGGGTGCAAGGCCACAAAAGCTAGGCACTTCTGAACCCCACTTTTCAATGGGAAAGGACCAAGAAACATTGTGAAAAAGAATTAAGAATTAAAAATGATTAACTTGGGCTTTACACATCTATCCTTGCCCAGATCTGGAGAGTTCAGGCTACCCAGACAATCACATATATTTCTTGTGTGGAACCAAATTCCAGCATATGCACACCTGTTTCAATTAATAGGTTGATCCCTAGGTCCAAATGATGGAAATGGGGTGGTGCAACTGCAGGTTTTGGTCAACATTGAGGAATGAGGAAGTACTTCATCAATGTCACAGATGGACAGTGAAGTGACAGCTCCCCTGGTGGCCAGAAAAAGTTGGAATGTTAAATAGCCTCTGACTGTCTGTCTATATGTGTTGTGTGTCTATGGCTGTCGGAACCCAGATGCCTTAAAGAGCCAGACTCAAGAGTATGTCCCAAGGAATAGTTTAGTAATACAAAGAAAAGAGACTCAGAGACACTTACTTCAGTGTCCCTGGTCAAAACTCAAAAGCAGCAGCAAGTTTCAGCTTGAAAAACAAACTAAAGCAATAATCCGGATTATACAGAGAAAAGATCCAGATTAAACTGAGGTACTTCCAAAGTCACGCAAAACAACACAGCAAATGAAAGACGAACAAACAAAGAGCTGTGAAGAAAGACACGAATGGAATCAGCAACTTGCAGATCCAGGACCCAAGCCCAACATGAAAACGGCAGCGACAAAACCCAAGGCACGAAACCAACACTTTGACTTCTGCAAAGTTCTTCCATTTCAGTGCCTACTTTTATCTTACACCTCATCATCCGATGATGAGCTGACCTCCACCCCGTCATTATCTCTTACAGCTGTCCTTGCTTCTGTACCTGAACGCCGATGCCCATCCCTCCAACTTTTCCACTTCTTGTCAAGACTTAGCTCTCCCCAAGATTCCACGGTATCCCCCAATTGCCAGTCCCCACCACCAGAAAACTCCACAAACATGTCACTAGACATTGGTTGAGTACATACATCTCAAACCTCTTTCACCTTGGTCCAATCCAATGTGTCATCCCCTTCCCCAACATTCCCAGACCCATCACTCCCAGAGAAACCCATGAAAGATTCTTTGTCTGTGGGAGCAGTAAGTATATCCTGGATCTTCTTCCTCTGTCACTCCTCATCCAATTCCTGCTTCCGAGTAAGCCTCTTAGTTCCCCTGTTAACATCCATTGCATCTCCTTCCTCCTCCTCACACATTGACCCTTCGCTATCAGAAAACCTTTCGAAGGAATCTTCATCGGTTGGTGACATAAGTATATCCTGGATCCTTTTCCTCTGGTGCTCTTCATCTAACTCTTGAGCACCACATTAAGGCACATTTTCCCCCTTCTGACACCCATACTACCAGTTGCAGTGTTGCTAACACGCTGTACTACAACAATGGCATTGAATGTTTGCCATGCATATGTACATTGTAATCTGCCCTGAGTATCCTGCAGGTTACTTTTCTTTCTTACAAGAATTACTGATTAATTCTGTTGATTGCTGATTAGTGAATTAAAAACAATTTTCCGAGATGTAGGGAGAGTGTGGAAGAAAAATGCTCAAAGAGCTCAGAGAAAACAACAGGTTTAAAGAGGGCTGAAACAATCCATCAATTTTGGTTTCTTTGGGTTCAATCTTTTCCGTTCTTTTAATTGTACCACCAGATTTCCACATCAGTTTGCGGGGTTTTGTATTGTTTTTGAATTGAGTACGAAAAAGGTGTTTGTACTTCTCCTTTTATACATAATATACTTCTATACATTTTACCCAGTAAACACTTTTTTGTTTTTACTTGCATGAATATATGCAATTGGGTACCATGTTCCTCTTAATAGCCATTAAAATGCTTTTAATGCATGAAATTTTTCCTCCCACAAAAAATGAGAACTGCTATTTGGCTCTGATATAGGGCTGTGAGTTAGATCAGTTCACTTCTAAATATACAAATAGATAAAAAAGCATTTTGAGTTGCTGAAAAGCACCTTGATGATGTAAAACTCTTCTGCAAGTCCAATGTGAGATACTTTTTGCATTGCTATATGCCTCTACCTGTTATCTAGTTATACATGTAGACACAATTGGAGGCTCATTTTGTTCTCAAAGGACACAGTGAGTAATTTTAGAGATTTTCTTTCCAGTTCAATAGAATCTTCATACACTGTATATTTTTTATTATCTTTTTTCCAGTTCAGGACTTATTCAGCACAAACTTTGCATGGGAAGTTTTTCACAGAAAACTATTTTTTCATATTTAGAAAATGCTGTTTTATGTATTAAAAGACCACATGAAAATTTTCAGCAGAATCAGATCTCAAACATTGAAGATCCTCATCTGTCCAGGATTCTCCTCATTAGGCGTTTTCAATACTTGAAACAAGTTTTTTTAACCATTTAATCTTTTTTTCAAATATTATCTTTATCATTAGTTGTGTATTTCTAAGAAAAACCCACACAAATATTTGAAACATATATGTTTGTAGTTCACTCTCTTTAGAACCAATCAAAGATAAGCTCTGACTCCTTGGAATTTCCCACCAGTGAATGGAAGTGTGGAAATCATCATAATCCAATAGCTTTGGTTAAGCATGCCTGGATCCATCAGCATATGGACATTGAGAATGGTAGGCAATAACAACTGTACTAATGCAAATCATCAAACCTGATATTTTTCTGGCATCACAGTGTGGTAGAACAGAATTACTTTTAGATATGCTGGTTCCAAGTTATAGAATCAAGCTGTAAATCCTTTTGATTACTTTGGGATATAGGCATCTGTATGAGCAGCTTGGAAACAGATTTACGGTTCATTTTTCTTCAGCACATTTTCTCATTGAGTCACTAAACTATTTTTAACAAAAATAGTTACTTGTAGGCTATGGCAACTGTATATTAAAGATATATTTACATATTCAAATATTAAGGATTCACAAGTATTCTAATTGCCATAAGAGTTGTCCATGCAAGTGAATCTATGCAAAGCCCTCAAGAGAGCTTATAAAGTTCCATCTTGGAGCCATCACATGTAAATTTCAATTTAGGCCCCTTCTACATTGTCATATAATCCATATTATCAAATCAGATAATCCACATTATCTGTTTTGAACTGGATTTATACGAGTCTACACTGCCATAAAATCCAGATTGTCAAATAAGATAATCTGGATTTTATATGACAGTGTAGAAGGGGCCTCAGTCACAACTTCTAGCAGTTTCCAGTGGGTATGACAGGGTGTCTTAGATTTTTGTTTGTTTTTGGGTTTGCTTTAAATAAATTTTTCCTTGCTTTGAGCAAGGTATAGGGATACTCCAAAGTATGCTTGAAATCCCAGAGTATCCTACAGATTCAGGGCAGTCTGAACAGTATAATCAGGTCGAATTCAGTGCCATCATTGTTTCTTTGTGCTCATCAAAGAGGATAGATCATATGTCACCATGATCATTGTTTCTAGTGTGCTGCGGAGCTCCATTTAAGCTCCTGACTACTACTACTACTACTACTACTACTATTCTGCTTTTTCTCTCAATACAATGTACAATTTAACACCTAAACATCTACACCATAGGAACATTAAAACAGAATTAAACATAGGACTATGCAGACCAAATTCCCAGAGAGACTTGCTGTTTTCTTCCCATGCTGATACTTGTTTATTTCTGCATTCATTTTTATTTGCATATTTTAAATAAAAAAAATCCATTGACCAATACACACATTCAAGCCATACACCACTTGAAACATAAACACTGCTTTGTATATACTTTATCTTTTAGAAACATTTTGTAAGCTTTGTAAATGGGCAAATACTCATGCAGAAATGTGTTTTTCCTGACAACCAGTAAGAGGATCATGGAATGCTGGGATTTTGTTTCCATAAAAAGAACAAAATGCAATAAGTAACATATCTGGATAGTGGATACCATAACAAATAATGGGAACAAAGAATGATAGCAACAGTGTCAAGTCAGGCTAAATCAGATCTGATTCTACCTTCCAGAGCAGGGGTTCTCAAACTTTTTCAGCTGCAGAACCCTTTTTGAATAAAACACTTCTCATGCAGCCCCAAGACATGTTTATATATTATATAATGTATTATATATAAAAATAAAGATGTAATGTTCGTTTGGGGGATTAACATAATTCAAAAACCTCTGGACAAATTGACACCAAATTTGGACACAATACACCTATCAGGACAACGAGTGACCATCACTCATAAAAACACAGTGGAAGAGACTTAAAAAGCGAAAACATAAAAAATACATTACAACACATGCGCAAAACCACATATATTCACATATACACATACATACACACACAAAGCACATATACACAGACTTGGGCACAGCAATGCATGGCAGGGGACGGCTAGTGTTATATATGATGCTTATATATCAGCCATGGGCAAACTTTTTGCTGCATTGTGTTTTAAAATTTGACAGATAGGCCAGGCCAGTGGCAGATGGACAGTGTTTGTGTGAACTAATTGAAGAAAACATGAACAAATTTTGACGCATGCTGCACATATCTCGTTTGTAGTACAAAAAAGAAAGGAAAGAAAGAACAATACAATATTTAAAATGAAAAACAATTTTAACCAACATAAACTTAATATTTCAGTGGAAGACCCCATGGGCCATTCAGTCCAATCCCCTTCTGCCATGCAGTTAAAACACCCCTGAGTGGTGGGAGGGAAATAAAGTTTTGGAAGCAAGAAAGGAAGGGGAAAAGAATCTAGGTCGCTAGGAAGGTGTGGGAAAGGAGCTTTTGTCAGCAATAGGCGGTAGGCTTTTGGCAGCAAGGGAGCCGGGGGGGAGGAGGAAAGTGGAGTGGAAGCTTAGAAGGGGGAGGGGGCAACCATGGAGCCCCTCAGTATGCTTCACGAAGTCTTAAAGGCTCCATGGAGCACACTTTGAGAACTGCTAGACCAGATATATATTTAATTCCACTGATTGGCTGGCTTTGCCACTATTTTTAAAATGTGCATTGAAGAAACACCAAGCCTTTTCCCAGAAGCAAGGCATTTTCTAATAAGCAGTTCCCTTACAACCCCACTTTTCAACATGACATTAATCTTTAAGTTGATGGCACATCCTGGCTTCTAAGGTGGGCTTCTGGGGATTGCATCAGGAGATGTAATGATGATGAACCTCCTCCTTCACAGCTACATCATTGAAGGCAGAAGCTAACCCCACATCTTTTAAAGGATGTTCTTGTAAAGCAGCCTTTGGTGAAGAGGCTATATTACCATATGTTATTGTTTCTGCAATTTTGATATTAAAATTCATGCAAAAGCAAAATTATTCTACTCCAGAAAGAAGTAGGGAACAGTAGTTTCCTCCAAATGATTTATTTCTTGTTTCTGAACTCACAAAGAATTCTGAATTATTTACTTGACAAATATGGTGAGCTATTTGGTAAGTTATTGCTCAAATTAATCTGTCAAACTAACCCTGTTATGATGTAATGATAATGCATTACTGTGTTCTAAAGATGAATTTATACAAGTGTTGCAACTGGTCGCAGGGGGTTACTGATTGATGAACCAATATTTTGCAATGGCCTCCTTTCTGAGAGGGTGTGCCTATGCAAGAATGCAAATGTATCTCCTTATTCTTTGTGATGTTTGTCTAACTTACCAAATAATTGAATTTGTCAGGTTTGGAAATTAATAGAGATTAAAAATACAAATAAATATATATAATCAGCATCAGAACAGTACAGTATGACCTCCTATTCTCCGGGTATATGATCCCAAACTTAGAGTGGAAACAGGAAACTATGGATGATTGCTGGAAGTTGTCATATAGATGCCTTGGAAGATCTGGAAGATCTAAAAAATTGCCAGAGAGGTGTCCAATTTTGTGTAATTTCTGATATCTTTTTAGTTGTCTTAATTGGAGAAAATTTTAACCATAGATTATGTTTAGCAATGTGCTCTCCACCAAAAGTTTTAATCATCCCTTCAAGATGCATTTGGAAGAAGTAAATAGTTATGGAATCTGTGATGAGGGCATAAAGAACTTTTCTACAAGAATTTTAAAGGATACTTTAATGATCTTTTTTTTAAGTGGAGAGATAGAACTCAAAGTGTATGAGATTTGCTGACATAAAGAACGGTTTTTAGCAAGAACATCTTAGAAGGCCTAGTAAGCCATTCTCTGTTTTATCACTTTTTGGTAAGAAGTAATTTCCCGCAGAAGGGGAGAGAGAATTATACTCCTTTGCCTTTAACTGCCTGCACTAGTACTTTGGGCTGTTAGGTGACCTTTCTTTTTATTTGATCAGACAAGTGTCTGAGATGCTCTAAGGTTTGAATTAAAATCCTATTCATTTCAGATTGTACTTTCTCTCTAGCATACCATTCCAGAGCAGAACCAGAGCCAATGTGGGGATCAGCTGAGGTCAGAATTGGACAGACTCAGCATCAAAAGCGAATGGAATTTCTAGTACTGCAAAGCACACCTCTCTGTATCTATCAAACTTTCTCTCTTTTGTCTCCCTCTCTGTTTTCTCTGTAACACAATTCCACCTATACAGTCTAATTATATTCCATGATAGTCCATACCACTTTAGATATCACTTTAACTGCAGTAGCACCACCCTTAATTTTTCACAGGTATGTAGACTTCTTTGATAGAGTACCCAGGACAATGTGGTTCTCCAGATTATAAACAGTAACACTGTTGTTTGGAGCTACATAAAATATGCTCCCTCTACTATTTTAAAGGATACATTATCTCAAAGCCTGAACTGATAAAGAGTGAAAGTAACATGAAATTTCTTCAGCATTCCGAGAAGGAACTCACATATTTTTCTTCTCATCACATTGCAAATGAAGGTAGTGATGCAGGCCCGTAGCCAGGATTTTGGTTTTTTTTTGGGGGGGGGTGAGTTTGGTTTGGGGGGGCTGAGTCTGAGTGAAAGAGGGTCTACCCTCGCAAACCTTTTGTATCGTTACCTCAGATCATGACATGAATAAACATAACAGTTTAAATAATGTACCAGTAAGGCCTTCTCGTGGACCACCATGAGAATTTTGGGGGGGGGGGGGGCTGAAGCTCCCCAAGCCCCCCCCCCCCCCCCCCCGCTACATGCTTGTAGTGATGACAACAGTGGTGATGGTGATTATTCCAATTGATATACAATGAAAACAAAATATGCCAGACATAACTGCGGTTGACAAAAATAAAGCTTGGGTTGCAGTTGTGTCAATCCTGTAGGGTAGAAGAGCAGAAGACAAAGAGAGAGAAAGGATTATGAAATATCAAAACATACAAATTGAGGTTCAAGAACTTTATGAAAACAAAACAACTGTGATTCCAATGGCTACAGGTGCTCTGGAAGCATGCTCTGGAAACATCTAAATGAAGTTGCCATAGCTAGGATCACGAGAGCACTGTTACAAAAAGTGGCACTACTTGAAATGTGCTAGGTAATCCAATGGCATTTCACTGATTCACAGATTCTTGGATAGAATCCAATTTACTAATGGCCCAAAACCCCAGTTGATAACACTTACTAGACTGAGAAAGCAATATAATAGAAGTAGAGTTATTATTCTGAGGAGCTTAGGTTCAGACAGTGACCTAGAAATGAACCAAGAAACACAGCAAAGATGCTGTGGAGACACTCATTTAAAAGAAACCTACAGACAGGAGTTCATATCACTAGCATTCATATCACACCACTGAATCCAGAAAATCCAACACCTTGCTGATTAGAAAAATACTTCTGTAACTTGTCAGGATTTGGAAATGACCTGCCATTTTCTAAGCAAAAGCAGCCTTAATACCTCTGGCCTAACCACCTGTAAAAGAGTTAAGCCACTGTAATTAGGGTGTGGTGGCTGGGAGTAGTATATAGGTTGTTGTTATACTGAGTAACTTTGCTGAGGGATGGGTGGTGCTTTGGAGAATTGCTACTGTGAGTAGTGAGGAAGAAGAAACTGTAAAGTTTGCATATTTTGTATACTCTTGATTATTATTATCATTATTATTATTATTATTATTATTATTATAAAAGCCTTCCTGCTTATTTGGGAAAGAACAAAAGACAGATTTTTTTTGTTATTTCTCAAATAAGCAGAAAGGGTTTTCTTTCTCTTTTGTTGCAACAGTATACAAAGAGCATAGAAAATAGCAAATATAACCGTAAATAAAAAAAAAACTCAAACACAGGGAAACTCCAGCCAGGAAACAATCAGAAATGCCTGGTCACCTCTCAACAAGGAAATTTCCCAGGCAGAAACAAGCCACACCTAAAAACTGTCAGGCCATCAAATGCTAATCAAGGTGGCCAATTGAAACATTCACACTTAGCTCCAACAGACAAGAGTTCTTTCTCCTACCCTGGACCTTCCACAGATATATAAACCCAATTTTCCAGTTCCTAACAAACCTCACCGTCTCTGAGGATGCTTGCCACAGATGCAGGCAAAATGTCAGGAGAGAATGCTTCTAGAACATGGTCATACAACCCGGAAAACCTAGAACAACCCAGTGATTTCAGCCATGAAGTTCTCCGACAATACAAAATATGCAAAATTTACAGCTTCTTTACAGCCTCTGCATGTTTTGTTGTTTGAGTAGAAGGCCACTACAAGTGAACTTTTGGATACCTGGTTCCTTAACCAGAACTAATAGTCACTTCCACAAGAACAGGATTTTATGATTGCATAGAACCCTTGACAAGTTATAATAAAATGTAACCACTACATCAATAGGGCTTTTTATTTTCTGTGTACTACAAACAAAGTCACCAGAAGAGGAAAAGATAAAGGCAGTAATTCTTGAAGCAAAAAAGCATGACCTCTCCCATGATGAATATTTCCTACTCTTAAGTACATTGGAATACACCTAATTCATCGCTGTTAACAGCTTTCTTGCAATGCTTCTGGCATAGTATTGTTACTTTTATTATCAAGTGACAGACAACCCCTCGTCATTTTGTAACTGGGAGAATAGGCAAGTGCTTCAGAGAGAAGATGATAGAGAAGTACAGTGACAAATCATCAACTTTTTTCAGTGGAGTCCTTAACCCATCCCTTACCACTGGAGAATAGAGATTTATATGCTATACATATCTACTGCACCCCTAAATTATTCTACTTCAGCCAGAAGGTGAAATGTACAAAAAACTGTCCCAATGCCAGTGCTGAAGTGTAATGGCTAGTAACATTAGGCTTCTACATGTAGGATGGGAAGGGGCTATATCTTTTCTATTTCAGGAAGCAAAATGTCTATAGGCATTATGAAATTAATAGCATTGGCTTATGTACAAGCAACCTTTATAATGCATGCATAAGGAAAAATACCCCCACATAGTGGGTAGTAAGTAGAACCTTCCTTTGGCCACCAACAAGGAATACCAGAAAAGCTTCTACATAAATTATGATACAATAAAGTCGTGGCAAGGCACCAACTTCCCTCAGTAGATATTGATGGCACAAGGATGGCAATGACAGCCTAGGATCGATTTGGGAATCTTAGAAGGCAACCTATTGACCTAACATACATGAGAAAGAATGTAATAATGAAGCAAAATTCATTTAAGCAGTCTCGGCTTGGTCCACAATTTGTGGTGCAGCAAATTAAAATGGGACCATTGTAGATATAACAAGGCAAAATTGATATAATATTATTTATATGTTTCTTCTGTGTTGTGTAGTTATTTCATTGGCTATTTCATCATTTCATTCATTCATAATGTACCACTGAGAAGTAATAACATGTTATATTCCATTAGCATTATAGGTTTCTGCTTTGAAACAATTTAGATTTGTAGCATGCATTCATAAAATCCCTTTTCCATCAAGCAAATTCTCCCAATCATTTTCTGAATTCATTGTCTCACAGTTAGGTAATCTCTCCTCTTTGCCAACTGTAATTGTGTTAACCAGATTGATTTTGGTCAATAATTTATTATTGTTTCATTCCCCCTTTATGGAAGGCATTTTTAAAAACTGTCTTCCCGTTTCCCCTTTATGAGGTACATTTTTTATTTCTTTTCCCATTCTTTGCAGAAATACAAATAAATAATATACAGATCAGTCTTTGGCCTGCATAGTGTTTGCACAGTGCTAAAGAAAACAAAATTAAATCTGGTTACCAGTATTTAAAATTTCTAAAATCAGGACAGAAAATAAAGAATAGCACTCAGAGAACTGGGGAATTCCAGACATGAAACAATCAAGGCCAGCTAACACCTCCCAACAAAGTAAAACCTTTCTCTTCCGACAAGCTTTTGATGGGTGAATAACTTGAGACTATGTCTGTTCTTGTTTTTATTATATTTTAAAGTTAATTGTATTGTTTTAATCTACTGCTGTAAAGTGTAAACTGCTCCGAGCCAAATTGGGAGTAGTGGTATAGAAGTCAAATAAATAAATAAATAATCCCCCAGGAAGGAAGCAGCCAGACTCTGAAACTGCAAGGCCACTCAATGCTAATCAAGGGGGCCAATTGCAACATTCGCATCTGCCTCACACCAGAAGTGACTTGTAGTTTCTATGCCGTCGCACCTGGGGCTATAGCTCTTTAAAAAGGAGGCATGGACGTGACATCTTTCCCCAGGGGATTGCTTCTTGCCCTCCTTTAGGGAAACTGGAACTCCCAAGGACCAGAACACAACAGGTAACTCGAAATGGTATTTATTGTTGACAATGAATTCTCTTTCCAGGTAAAATGGGGTTAAAGAAGAAATACATAACAGTCTTTGTTTGTCTTTGGTTGTCTTTGTGCACAAACTTGATGTTTCAACAGGGATGAGAGAAAAATACTTTACAAACTCTAAAGCCCAGGGTCCTAGGAGTTTTTAGCTGAGAAGCCTTCCAATTTCCCTCTCTCAATGGCTGTGAATATTGGAATAAACACTACCCCAGTTCAATGGCCTATGTTGAAGGACAAGACCTTCCTCTGGTGCCAAAAGAACCAGTGTGAATGTGCCCGAGACTTCCCAATTTCATCCAGGGTGGTCTGAACATAAAGAATAAGTCTCAGGGGTAAAAACCTAAGAATTGGTGGTAAAAAATGACTTGACCAGGGGCTTTAGGCCAAGTTTTACACCCATTTAATGAGCCTTTTTTGTGAGGTAAAAAAGGTGAGAGAGAGATACCTTTCTTTTCTCCCTTAGAAGGTGCGGAGCTACTGAGAAGGCTGCCTCCTCTGTTCCAACCCTAGATACCTGTAAGGATAGTGGGACAGGGAATAGGACCTCCCCAGAAGAACTCAGATGACGAGCAGCATCATATTGGAGAACATGGTAACTGAAAGAACCTGGGCAATCACATTTCATCGTGTAATAATAACCACTACATAATGGCTTCCCAAATAGTATCCCATATTCCCATTGCTTTCATCACATAATAGTTGCAGCCATGATTCTTAGCCCCAAAATATTCACTTAATTCACTCACCTGTGTGCCTGCCTCCCTCCTTTCAGATACAGTGCTTCACGTGACTGAGTCTGGAAGTACTGGGTTAAAGAGATTGATAATACCAACTCTCTTCAATCTGGTGCTTTCAGACTCAGCTGAATGAGGCACCATAGTTGAAAGGAGAATGGGCAGGCAAGTGAAGCTTCACTTGCCCATCCACCCACCCACCTTCCAACTACGGTGCTTCATGGTGCTTTTGTAATCAGCAGAGTACCATAGCTAAAAGGGGAGCAGATGGGTGGGTATGTAAAGCTTCCCTTCCAGCTATGGCACTTCATGCACCCACTTTTGGATGCAGTTTAGTGAAATGGCATAGCTGGTCAGTGAAAGTTTACTCACTTGCCCACCTTCTCCCCTTTCAGCTATGGCACTTCACTTGGTCGAGTCTGAAAGCACTGGGTTGAAAACAGTTAATATTATCACTCTCTTCAACCCAGAGCTTTCAGACACAGCCGAGTGTAGTGCCATACGAGGAGAGAGCTTCAGCGAAAGTACAGAAGAAATTCTTCACAACTTTCTCACAGTGAGAAGAAAAATGTTCAAACAATTTATTATTGCTTGCCAGAATGACATCTACATAGATTTATATCCCTAAAACAGACATAACAGTTTTGTGGCCAAGTAGGATTTGAATTTGTCTAGCTATTTTACATTATTGTCTCAAGCCTCATGTTTTGGCCAAAAGTAGAATATAAGGACCAGGTTGTGGCACAGTTGGTTCGGAGTCAGCTGCATTAAAATCACTACTGACCGAGAGGTCATGAGTTCGAAGTCAGCCCAGGTCAGAGAGAGCTTCCAGCCATTTGTCTAGCTTGCTGTCAACCTTTGCAGCCAGAAAGACAGTTGCATCTGTCAAAGTAGGAAATTTAGATACTGGTTATGCGGGGAGGCTAATTTAACTAATTTACAATGCCATCAAACTCTCCAGCAGAGTGCAAAAGAATGAGGAAGTACTCCATCGGTGTCACAAGTGGATGGTGAAGTGACAGCTCCCCCATTAGCAAGAATACAAAAAGCATACACTTATGAAGCTGGAAAGTAAAATAGCCTCCGTGTCTCTGTCTATATATGTTGTGTGTGTATGGGATTGAATGTTTGCCATGTATATGTGCATTGTGATCCGCCCTGAGTCGCTTGCAGAGTGAGAAGGGCTGAATATAAATACTGTAAGTAGTAAGTAAGTAAGTAAGTAAATAGAAGTGATTCATCCATTCTTATTGAATATAGTTATTTTATTCTGCCAATGGTTTATTTAATAGGACTTCATTCCATCTCATTTTGTGATTAGGAAAATTGTTTTAAAAGTATGTTGTGTCCTTTCTCCTGTATATATACTTGTAAAAAGTGAAAGATTTTGTATTGCATGAATTGCTTTTGGACTTATATCTTAACTCATTATATTGCTCCACTGAGTCCAGTGAGGTTTACGCCCAGTTAAATGGAGAGTGGACTACACCTGCAACTTGTGTCTTAGATAATAATTATTGTATTTCATTTGGTGGCAATCATCCTTACTTTAGTCAGCAGCTAAATTGGAAAACAATCCTCCATCATGCTTAAATTATGACCTCTTGACTAATGTTCAGTATTATCTAGGGGCTTGTCTCTGCTTGAGAGATCCACTGATATGCAATTGTCTTAGCTATAACCTTGGTATCCTGACAGCTCTGGAAATCACATTTTATCAGAGATAGATAATATAGGCTGGCAGAGAATTAGTTCAAAACTGAATTATGCCCTTAAGTAGGCACAACAATATAATCTCCTGGAAGGGGGTGGGGGGCAAGGAGCATCATTTAACTTCTCTTTGAAACAGGCATTTAGTTTTAAACATTTGTTAAGCAAGGATCAATTATTTCAGATCTGTGAGAAGACGTCTCTTTTACAAGAGAGCAGTAAGCACTCTTTCTACCAGGATCATGCAGTGTTAAAGGAAAGATCAACTTCAATCAGAATGCTTAGATTTCTGTGATAAAGAACTGCATTTTCACACATTTTTCAAAATACATTCTCAGTGCAATAAATGATTTCTTTAATTTATTCACAAATGAATTCTTATGCTCATCATGAAATATTGATAAATAGTTTTAACGGAATAAAGACACAAGGTGTATTTGAAAAGTGGTTTATATATTAATAGGGTTAGGTTCTTGTACGTGTTTTCGGGCTATAGGGCCATGTTCTAGAGGCATTTCTCCTGACGTTTCGCCTGCATCTATGGCAAGCATCCTCAGACCTACAAGAACCTAGTGATTCCAGCCATGAAAGCCTTTGACAATACATTAATAGGGTTGTTGTAGGTTTTTCGGGTTATATGGCCATGTTCTAGCCCGAAAAATCTACAACAACCCAGTGATTCCAGCCATGAAAGCCTTTGACAATATATATGAATAGTTTCTGAGGAACCATCTTGCAGTGAGAATATGAGATATGAAGCACAATTTCATGAGATATTAATAGCCCCATTTCAGTGCGCCCCCAACTGCTTCTGAGGTTATGTCTATACTGGTCACTTAATTTGGAGGTTAATCCAGAGTACCCAAAGTGACAGTGATAGTAGTCATATACACTTGGATGAACCTGTTGGGATGGAACATCCTCCATGTCAATGCTGTCATTCTCTATTGGCCATGGAGCTCTGTGCAAGCGCTTAGCCATTGTGGTCATGTTTTTTGAAGTTAGAACAGGGCACCTATGTGACTAACAAAGAGAGGGTAAAGCACAGTCAGATTCTTGCAGCAACTTCTGCAGCTAGCAACAAGTGACAGCACCAACAGAGAAACAAGCCTTTTCCTCCCCCTGCAGTATTTAGCACATGGAAAGGGTGATGGCAGCTACATTCATCTGAGCAGGGGACGAGGGCAAAACATACCCAACCCAGCTGTCCAGACTGTGAAGCCAAAAGATACTCCATCAGTTCCTACAAACTTTGTCATACCACTCTATTTTGCCTAAAATATCTCCTTATGAACCAAATGTATCTCTCCTTTTGAACCATCTAGGAACTTAAGATCGTCTGGTGAGGCCCTGTTCTTGATCCCGTCTTCTTTGTAGGTGTGCTTGGTGGGGACGAGAGACAGGGCCTTCTCAGTGGTGGCCCCTCGGCTATGGAATTCCCTCCCCAGGGATATTAGATTGGCCACCTCCCTCCTGGCTTTCCGGAAAAAAGTAAAGACCTGGCTTTTTGAACAAACTTTTGGAAATGCAGCGTAGTAAATATGGTACTTTGAAAGAATGAACATGGAATGGCTAGACGACGCTAATGGGAAATGAGTTTAGCTGGACAACATTGGTGATTATATGTATTTAAGGGTTTTATATGGATTTTATATAGATTTTTATTATGTCATGTTAAATGTTTTACTGGTATTTATTACTGTTGTGGCACTGAATTGCTGCCAATTTGTAAGCCACCTTGAGTCGCCTTCGGGCTGAAAAAGGCAGGATAGAAATACTGTAAATAAATAAGTAAATAAATAAAATTAGGTAAAGTCCAGTTAAGGGAAGAAAATTCAGGATACTTATCAGAGGCCCCTGTGCATCCAGTGGTCAACCAACACGGGATTCAAGGTGAATATGGGTTTTCTTTTCAATATAGAAAAGAAAAGGTTTTCCCCTGACATTAAGTCCAGTCGTGTCTGACCCACCGGAACTGTACCTATTGATCTGCTCACATTTGCATGCTTTCGAACTGCTAGGTTGGCAAAAGCTGGGACTAACAGCGGGAGGTCACACTGCTCCCTGGATTTGAACCTGTGACCTTTCGGTCAGCAAGTTCAGCAGCTCAGCACTTTAACCCACTGTGCCACTGGGGGCTCCATAATATGGGGAAAAAAAGAAAAAATATATGCTTTTAGAAGCGTACCGCCTTGCTTAAAAGAAATACAGAGAGAAAACTCTGTTCTTGATGGCATGTGTCATCCCTGTGCTCAACAGTTTTGAGTCTTAAAAGACCTTTAGTGACACACTCTGAAACATTATACATTATTTCCATTTCTCTGAGGTAAGGAAGAATGTCTTTATTTTTCTGTCACCCCTATAGTATGTTACCCTTAAATCCAGGAATAGAGTCCAGGAATAACACCAGCGTTGATAATAGTGTTCCTCACATTTTTTAAAAAAAAAATGGGCTACCTTTGAAATTTACAAGCCTTTATGGACTTTTTTCATATAAAACACTTAATTTCCCATAAAGTTGGCAAATACATTTCCAAATGACAATGCTCCCTGGCACAACCAGATCACTAAGGAAGAAGAAAAGACTCCACGTGCCTATGGTGACTTTTTGTTTCATCTCAGGTAGGTAGTGCGGCAATTTTCATTCCAGGTTTTATTTTTATCATAGTGGGAGGAAAAAGAAAACAATTTTTCTCTGAATGCTCCATTCTTGATGTGGCTTGCTCACCGTGCCTGCAAAGTTGAAACATGACATCGCTGCACTCCATGTCTGTGTTCAATATTACTTGAAGCAATATTCCAAGCAAGTTTCTGGTAGTTCTGAGTTGTGTGGTGGCAGAACTGTGTCTGCACACGGGATCAGTCTTTAAGGTATTCTGTTGCACTACAGGTCAATGGAGGAACTGCTTGCACAAGATAACACTGCATAAATCTTTGTGCAAGGACATAAATAGTGCAGCATAATCTGGAGTATGCCAGTATAATTTAGCAAAAAGATTTTCCCTATTTATTAAGCCAGTGTAAGATATAACCCTTTGGATGTTTCTGGACTGTGGCTTCTAGTGTTCTTCTTCAGCCCTGGGAACACTGTTTAAGCCTACTAGGGACTTTAACAACAGACTAAATTGCCTTCTCTACTTGCACCTCAGAGTCTACTGACTCTTATCACATGAAATCAAACTGCTTCCAGCAGGGCTCCATGTTACATGTAGAGTAGGTCTGTTATAAGTTGCCACTGTGGCAACATGGGAGTCTTCCTGTGTTGCATACCCAACAACAGGGAAAGCAAGACAGTAGATGCTTCCCCTCCCCCATGGGACAGGGTAAGGAGGAAGCCAGGCAATGTGAGGTGTGGGGCAATGAGTTCTCCATGGTGTGGTGAATCCCATAGTTATTGTGATGAGGTCATAGATCTTATAGGACAGCAACAACTGTGTAAGTTGTGTGTTCTCATGGTCTGATAATGGTCTCTATTTACATCTGGAGGTGCAAACGAAGAGGCATTTTTTCAGATATGCACAAATGTGGACAGATCTGTGTTAAAACAAAAGTCTAAAATGTGAATATGCCTAACTATAAATATGCAAAAATATGACTGTTTTGCAAGGGGGAGTGGGGAGTAGTGGGTGTGAGCAATGGAAGCACCCCAACTGCCATGATTTCTGTTACTTTTTTTTCCCAAAAAATGAAGATAATCTAGAAGATTCAGGAGTTTCTTGAGGACTTTTAGGGCCACTACACAGGCTTGCGGTGACTGATGGAGATTGCAAGTTTCCACTTTAAGCAATGGAAAATTCACCTGATGGATTTCTCTGGCTCAATTTAAGGTTAACATCATAGGGTCATCAACAGTAAAAGGATGGCAAATTATTTTTAGATCATTTTTAGAAGCAATCTTTTGTTGCTATTATACTGAGTAGCTTATCCAGAAGCCACTCTTGTTTTACTGTTACAGCAAGTTAACTTCCCAGTTCCACAACTGCACACTTTTTCCCCCACCCATCTAATTAAGGCTACATAAATCACTTTGTAAACTAAACTGCACCTGTATTTGTATAAAGGATAAAAGGAAATCCATACTGCTCTGCCTTTTTCATTAGCCAGCTAGCTATCAGACAAGTTTCCTAAATTGTTCTTCCCTCTCTCTTTAGAAAGCTTTGTTAAAATGAGTGAATGAACAGATGGAAAAGATGAAGTGTGATGACAGCTGCCTTCCATTTTTAATAAGTCTCCTATAATGTATTTGCAAATGCAGCATAACAAATGCGTAACTTCTTCCATCAGTTTTCATTTCAATTACATTTGTTTAATGCTTAAAGAAAAAGTATACAAAATCAAAACAAGAAGCAATACAGAAGAATAGTAAACATATCTCCATATAAACTGCTGCCCACAGGGGAATAGCATTGTTTGAAGCATAGTGAAGGGGATAAGGAATTTAGACAGGGAGGATTTTAGTATGAATGTGTTGGACAGGTAACTGCCAAGAAACTTAGGATTGATTTATACACCAAGATGGGCAACCATAGAGAGGATGGGACCATTTTACATGTTACACGATGTTACTTGGAAACCACCCTGAGCCCCCTTGGGGAGATAGAGCGGTATATAAATACAGTTTTATTTTATTCATTACTTTTATTATACCTCCTTCACAGGCTATACAATTGCTCTTGATGTGATTGGAAGTAACACATTGTGCTGTCAGGAATCCTCTGAAATATAACTGATTTACATAACAGAGATTGGAGGATTTGATATGGTGAAAGGTAAGCAGAAGGTTCTGCATGTTTAGGTCTTGGTGTGATCAGCCTTCTTTATGATGCTGAATTAGGACGGGCATCTTTTTATGATAGGCTTCTTATACTTGGTCATGGTTAGTAGGCTTGTGTATGGATTTGTTTGCCTTCGGCTTGTTCAGAAGCTTGTAATGGCATGGGCTTCACCACCATTTCTTTAGTGGCTGCATCAGAACAGTGGCTGTTGAAAACTGGCTGCTTTCAGTTTCTTTCAGTTACACATGGAGTGAGGGGAGGGAGGCAGCCACTAGAAGAAAAAGGATCCCAGGAAGCAAAGTTTCTTAAACTCTCTGTTTTCTCCCAATTTGGAAGAAGGAAGGAGATTGAAGCATGAGGCGGGGAAAACATTCTAAGGTGCCAGTTCTCCTTTCCTGTGCCTCCAAATCAAAAGAGAAGGAGGGGCATTTTTAAGGAAGCCCAGGGTAGGATGCCTCTAGGCTGATCCCTCTTCCTTCCCTGGGAAGCCCCCTTAAAATGCCTTGGAAAACTGCCTCCTGCAGGGAGAGAGATGTGTGTACCTGCAGCTCCTGTCTCCTCTAGGGTAGAAACAGTTTTAATAAAGCATTATACCCAGGTCTCCACCATAGTCAGAAGGGAAAAGTTGCCAGGAAGCAGGTTTTCTTAAGTCCTTCCTTCTTTCTTGATTTGGAAGCAGAAAGGAGATTGAAGTGCCAAGGTGGGGGGAGGCATTTTAAGGTGCTGGTTCTCCTTTCCGGGACCTCCAAATCAAGAGAGAAGGGAGGGCTTTTTAAAGGAAGCCCAGGGTAGGATACTCCCAGGCCGATCCCTATTCCTTCCCTGGGAAGTGAAAAGCCCCCTTAAAATGATTTGAAAAACTGCATCCTGCAGGGGAGAGCTGTATGTATCTGAGGCTCCAGTCTCCTATAGAGTTGAAACAGCTTTAATAAACCATTTAATCCAGGGCTCCTTTACAGACAAAGGGAAGGGATCGCAGAAAGAGTAGTATCTTAACTCTGATGCGTTTATTCCAGGACTTAATGAAGGATATAAGGACAAACAATGCCTAAAATGATGGGAAGGGGGGGTCTGGGAAGTTCCCTTATTGCAACCAGTGGGTCAGATAGAAAAGGAATATTTTAGCTTCTTGGATAGAAAATGGATTTCTGCCCTTCTGAATTCTGGAGGCTCCCAAAAAATGGATCTGGACCCCCACCAAAATCCGGGACACCATAATGGACTGTGGTTTACCTGGATTGCACAAGCCTAATGATTAGGTATCCATACCCTCAAACCTAAGGCACTTGGAAAAGAAGTTCCTAGACCTTGCTTTGGGCAAGTAATCCAGTCTGAGTCATCTGTCACTCAAAGACATCAGAACTGAAAATCCAACTACCTTGACTTTGGAACTGGAAGTGGAGAGTGGATAGTTTGGTTATTGGGTTGCTGGTATGCATGCCCCTAATCTAAATTGGACTTTAGATGTTAAGCAGGTCACACCTAGTTAGTACTTGGATGGGATAATTACTAAATAATACCAAGAATCTCCGGGTAAGTCTGGGATGTGTACACTGAAGAATTAATTACTATGACTCATTGGGATTCATGGGATATTTAGTTTGACAAGGCTCCAGCACTATATATCAGAGAAGAATAAAGACTTTGAGCCATAGCAGTTAAACTGGTGTCAAATTCCATGGGTTCCGCAGATGCCTCCTAGGAAAGAGTCCTGCTTAAAACCCTGGAGAATCACTGCCAACCAAAGTTGATGGTACTAGCATTCTGGATGGAACTAGCATCCTGACTTACTATAAGGGAACTCCCTAAGTTACTCTCTCCTTGACCTTGGGCAGCCAAATGATTAACCTTGCTATTTAGAATTTCAGGTGAACAAACTGTGATTAATAAAATGTGTCATAGGTATGATCCCAGTGCCTTCAAGCCACCCCACAGAAATTCACCTCTTGCTGAATATCTGAAGAAAGGGTGTGTGAAATAGAGAAAAGTAGTATTATCAGCTATATGTCTAGCAACAAATGAGATGGGGAGGATCATGAGGATGCTTTTAGATAAAAGAGGGCAGGGGATGGGATAAAGAAGCAAAGAAAGACCTGACATGAAAAAAATTCTTAGAGGGAAGTGAGCATTGCTGGAAATGGAAGGCAGAGGAGAATGACATCACAAAGGTTTAATCCAGTACAGAACTCCATTAATGAGATGTGATCTTGATCAAATATATAGTACTTAGAAAGTAACATACTATGGAAATAAGGGGGGTTTCAGACAAGTTGGGCAGAGAGACTAAAGAAAATATGGTTGCTAATAAAATAGAGAGGGTCTTCCACAACACACAAACAAAAATGCTTTCTACAATAGCTCGACTTCAAAGGAAATAGGTTGTTACAAAAGCTCTCTTGTGAATGTGTCTTAATGGGCCTGCTAATTATTAATAATGTAAATTTATAGTGTTCAAACACTAGATGGACAAATTAATTTTGAATGAACCTGAAAACAGTGTGCTGCCATTTTAGAAAGTCAATAAATTCACTAGATTTATCTGTAAAAATGTTTATGTTGAATGACAAGAAAGGGAAGCCATTTCAGTTCTATAAATTCATTGAATAAAATGTTCCTCTTGGTTGTCCTTTATGTTATGAAATATTCTGCAGATTTTAAATAGAATATGTTTTCATCATGTTACTGACTTTAAAGTCACAGCAACTCCTGCCTTTCTGGTAGGGATTTAATTAATCTCTAATTCATTCATGATGAAAGAAATGAGGAACGTAGCAATTTTCTTCCAGGTTCAAGAAAGCATGCCAGGGCTGTCAAAGACTACTCACTATTAAATATTGTGTGCAAAATTTCCATATGAAACTTTTTATATTTTTCAGGAAAATTTTACATTTTCTGAAGAATACAAAGGATTTCTGGTGGAGAAAAATAATATTTCCAGCAAAAATAGCATTATCTGTGCACACCATTCTGTTCCCTGCACTGAACATGCAGCAATTATGGTCAAGTTCTAGGCCTATGGTTCTCAACCTGTGGGTTCCCAAATGTTTTGTCCTTCAACTTCCAGAAATCCTAACAGCTGGAAAAACTGGCTGGGATTTCTGGGAGTTGTAGGCCAAAACGCCTAGGGACCCACGGATTGAAAACCATTGTTCTAGACAAATACATTCATATTAGAAATATTATTTCTGTGTGGAAAATGTTGTATCACTCACAGAAAATACTGTTTTGGCACATACACACACACAAATGTACAACATTTGAACAAAAAAAGTACTAAACTCCCTGGGATTTTCATCAGTCCAAAATTTCCTCTTATCAGTGCTATCCCAAAATGTAAGAAAAACATTTATGGTTAATTCTTTAAAAATTCTCAGATCTTTCCTTCCCCTTTTTCTTGTTGGATAATCTCACATTGAAAAGCTTGTTTTTGATGTTGCCAACATGTAACTTCAACCATTTATGGCTGCATTGTCCACATGTCATACTACTTTCTGACATTATAGTATAGAATGTCTCTAAGATCTGAAAAATCTACATTCTTACTGCAATCCAAGGATTTTATTGGGCAGTGCCATTCCAAGTAGTTTCAAGTTGACTGAACTGGTCCATGAGCCATCATCTGGTGGTCTGTGGCAAGTTTACAGGAAAGAAAAAACTATTGGCAATAGGCAAATATATCATAGCAGTCCCTGGCACATCAGAAAAAGAAATTTTCAGTACCCTGCTTCATATAGCTTGGGAAGCATAGCTTTAGATTATAGGACGATGCTCAGATATCTTCCTGCACCCAAGAGGCATGCACTTGCAGTCAAGTGTTGGTAGCAAGTGCAGAGGCAAACTGTCAGTTGCCAATGGCTTAACATTAAATCATAGTGTTAGCAGAAAACACAACAGATGTTTCGTCTGCAAAGGGTTCTGAGAATTTGCTTACCTTTGGTTTATTTCAGTGCATGACACCTTCTATTTAAATAGCCACAGCACTTTGGAGGATAGATAAAAATATCAAATGTTCTTTGACATCTCTATGAACTTTTGATGTCTGGTAGATTAGTCAGAGGAAGATGTATGGAATAGATAAACTTGAAAGGATGCATTTCACATTGAAACACTTTTCTAGCTTTGTGAATGAGTTAGTTGGCAATGAGGAATCCAATTTCAGTTTGCAATTCAACAGCCCATGCTTCCCAGAAGGCCTGTACATGGAAGTATTTGTATCCCAGAATCCTTATGTGCATAGATATTTCTAGAAATAAATTAACATACAATATGCACTTTGATCGATTGGAATTGTGCATTTGTAGATGTTCATATCTATAAGATGAAGTGAACCAGAATAAACCCATTTGCAAAGAGACTGGTATGCATGATATCCTAGGTCTATTCCCCTTGGGTGAGAGGGATGAAAATGTCATCTGAAAAGATTGCTTCAGGTTCCCACAGGCCACCCTTGATATCTTGGGAGTTGTACCATTGTTGTTGTTAACGGCTGTCAACTCAACTTTGACTTATGCTAACCTTATACCATGTGACATTATATCACATCACTCCCGAGGGCAGTTGGTGAGTAGACTGGATTTTTTCCCCACAACTTTCCATCAGCAGTACTCCCCAAAGGAATTTCTTGAAAGCTATGCAACATCACATTCCACTTCCTATAATACCTTGAGAACCATATGACCCTACATTGCTCCCATGACATTCTCAAAAGTGCATTCAGCAAAAGAGAGGATTACATTTCTGTGAGTGGTACAGGGCTTTTCAACTGTTATATAAAATAGCATCCTTAAAAATATTTGCAAAATTTCTTCCATTCCTTCCAAGATATCTGTAGAAAATATGCCTCATTTTCAAGGAGGAAGTACTTTATCAGAAAAATAGAGTGGGCATTTTGGCCCAAACGAAATACAAGTGTATGTGAGTAATTAATTATGCACCACTAGCTTTTCCAATAAGTAAGTTATAAATTATAACTTAATGAGGAATAATCTCACTCCTCTTTTTCAGTATAATGGTAACTTTTGGGTTAATTTTGTAATTCAAGGAATATGGGCTTACTAAACAGCAGAAGCAGAATACCACATACCTTGGACAGTGGCTCATACTATGTTTCATGATGTTAGGTGAAAATATAATCAGACCTGTTAAAAATAATAAAACTTAAATATTTGGAAGTAACATAGCTTTGAGGAGCCAGTGTGGTGCAGTGGTTGATCATTAGACTCTGACTCTGGAAACCAGGATTCAAATCCTCGATTGACCATGAAACTCACTAAATGACTGTGGGCAAGTCAACTTCTGAGGAGGGCAATGGCAAACCTGTGTGATCAGTTCACTTTAGGATTACCATAGTTTGGTGGGGGCATGAAGGCACACATCATCATCATCATCAACAACAACAACAACAACAACAACAACAACAACTTGCTCATGACAAATTGAAAATAAAAAGTCACATTCATAAAATTGTAACTCCAGTGGTAGCTAACTACTGGGAGAATTAAAACCATGATTAATTTTATTCAGTTCTTGTGGGTTTTTTCGGGCTATATGGCCATGTTCTAGAGGCATTTCTCCTGACGTTTTGCCTGCATCTATGGCAAGCTTCCTCAGAGGTGAGGTGGAAGCTTGCCATAGATGCAGGCGAAACGTCAGGAGAAATGCCTCTAGAACATGGCCATATAGCCCGAACAAACCCACAAGAACTGAGTGATTCCGGCCATGAAAGCCTTCGACAATACATTAATTTTATTGTTCAATAGTAACTTCCCATGTTCTGCTTCAAAATGATACCAGCAGACAAAGGCCTAAATCCTAGGGCTGGGCGGTTTCGTTTCGTTAATTCATAATTCGTTAATAATTCGTTAATTTTTTCAATTACAAAACGATAACGAACCATTCTGGAGCAATTTTTTTAAAAAATGAATTTTTAAACACGTTTTGTAAATGCTTCGTATTTCGTTATTATATTCATTTCGTTATTGTTCTGAGGTTGTTTCGTTATTATTTCCGCATATCTGGGGCAAGTTTTTTGTTTAATTAGTGAAAAAAAATTATAATATCACACCAACAGTCAACAACAGAGGGAGAGGGAAGCTTCAGAAGTTTTTGGAGGATTTTTAGCGTATTTCGCGGTCGCGTCTGCCATTAACGAATCGATTCGTTATTGTTTCGGAAATCGATTCGTTAATGTTTTGTAATTTTTTTCACATTTACGAAATTTCGTAAATATCGAACTTTTTAAAAGGAAAATTTTGTAATTATTTTAAATATCGAAACAAAAAAAAACCCCAAATACAAATCGATTTTAGAAACAAATTTTTCCGTTGTTACCCAGGCCTACTAAATCCTATTGTTAGATCCAAGTGGAATCGACCCTTTGAATCTATCAAATTTATCTATGGGTTGACTTAACAATCAATATGGTAATTAATTAAATGAGTGAACTGTATTTACGAGTTACCAATAGGATGCAGCGTACTTTAAATATTCAGGGATTCCAATCTAGAAAGCTTAGTCTCAGAATAGAAACAGATTAAATAGCTATACTGAAGGCATTACTCAGGTGGAATGGAGTTTATGGATAGAACAGCAGAATCTTCTGTATGACTTCTCCATCAAGTAGAGGGAGGGTATGATACAGAAGACAAAATATTTTTCCCTGGAACTAACATGCATCCCCACTGACAGTAGAAAACACTGGGTTGCTCTTCCTGACCTTTCAGCATTATGTTCAAGCAGTAGTAACAAATTAATACTATATAGATAGCAGCAGATAACTGCTGGATGTTTCTTTTCTAAGGGACTCTTTTCTGAACAATGAGTTTGGCAAGGAAATTTGTCATCTTCTGGAATGCATCCATAATTCAAGCTCCTTTCCACTAAAGCCAACCACCAGGGCAATGCAAAGAGATGACTTCCCTGGGGCTAAATAACTAGGGGCAGTTTGCCATGATGACACTATTAAACAACAATATTCAGGGACACATTTGGACATGAGGCAGATAATATAAGTTTCTAATCATTCAGCTAAGGATCATAAAATCAACTGACTCCAGCCACATGGCTGGTTTCATTCTTTGCCCATTGCCCTTTAGAGACATCATAAATTTTCCTCAATAGTTCAGCCTTATATGAAGAAAATGTCAAATGGTACAATTTATTCAAGTGTTTTAATGTTTCCCAAACAGGGAATGTGATGAGGAGTCAAAATGATATTTTCTTCTTGTTGTGTAGGCTTTCATAAGCATGAACGCAGAGTTTCTGAGTTAAACTTGTTGAAGAAGGTATCTAAGCACTTTATTAATTGAGTAGCCTTGCCCTTTTTACTGCTTCATGCCATCTGATCCTGCAGGCATCTTATCTTCAGGCTTCAAAGTTATCATTGATTTCAAGATAGCCCCTTGGCAACTGTAGGACTTGATTGTAAGATAAGGACTTCCCAAAGTAACCTTTGTGACACACTACAGTGTACTGCTTGAAATTGCTTTCAGCTCATTTCTTTGACTGTCAACTGTACAAACCTTAAGAAAAATATTGAAAACTGTTCACTGGAATTGCTATGTGCATGGTAAATGGTTTCAGGGGAGACTACTGTATCCAGTAATTCATGGATGTATATGTTTGTTTCTCTTTTAATAAATTGCATCTGAACAGAATTCTACAATTGTGTGCCTCTCAGATATATTGGAATGCAATTTCTGTCCTCTCCCAACCATTGATAATGGGGCCTGAAGTCTAGAAAGTGCTGACTTTGAGAAAACTGCCACAGAAAGATCTATCAGGATAAACACTGTGGGCTATATTCTGGTCCTGGGCTGCATTTTCCCAATCCCTCAAGTGTCAAAGCAACAAATTATTTACCGTCCGTGTCCCTTTAAATCACCTATTTATGTATGGCATCTTTGTGAAGTTCATAGGGCTTTCTCAGACAAAGAAAAATTTAGAGGTATTTTTACATTGCCTTCTTCTGATTCCTTTTTTTCTACAACACCTGGTATCCCTTGATGCTCTCCCATCCAAGTATTAAACAGAACTGACCCTACTTAGTTTCCAGGATCAGACAGGATATAATGTCTTCATTGTGTTTACTACTTATTTTGAACCGTTGTTTATAATATCAGTGCTAAATTGGAAAAAAAACTCTATACCATCTAGTAGTAGTTTTACCTTTTATTTTCTATTATTTCCAGGATTATTTTCTTTTGAGGAAGATTAAAAAAGGTGGAAGAAATAATGGACATGTACTAAAGATTTCATAATCTTTTTTTTTTTTTTAAAAAAAAAAAAACCCAAAATGTCCAAATGGATAATTAGGATTTTACCACACAAGATTCTGAAGGTGTTTTCTGGTAATTATAATCCATTCTTCCAAAGAGCTGGAACACCCTAAGATAGCTACTCTTCACATTACACAAGTGTTATCAAAGCCTGGAACCACCAAAGGACCCCAAAACTCATGGCCAAGAAAGATGCTATGACGATCCCACTAGCTAAGTATAAGGGTGATATCCACGGGCAACCTCTAATCCATATCCATTGTTGCATAAACACATACCAGGGGGAACACAGTGCTAATCCCATTATTACTATGGGCAGATGGCAAATCACACAGTGATAATCCCTTCTTAACCAACAATAAATGCTTGCATCCAACAATCAGATAATCTCTGGACAGCAGAAATGGTCATGAAGTCACCCAATGCCCTGCCTTTGTCTTTCACTGAGAACCCATCCAAGTGTGTCAACATCCATGGTTTCCCCAACCCAAACTCAAACCCAACCCAACCCAACCCAAACTCGTTGTCAAACCCAGTCTGGCAGGATTAAAGCCATCAACACACATCAACCCAAACCCTATCCACATTCTAAAGGTGGACCTAGAAAACAGCCACAAGCTTCAAACTGAACAGTGACTGTTTTTTAAAATTCCCACTAGACCAGGAAACCAGGACGATGCAACTCCACCAACCAGCGTTGATCATAACTTGCATCCTTCAGTGCTCAGAGCAGTCAGACATCTATAAATGTCTCTGTATGTATCCATTGCCTTTATGTCAGATTTGAGAGCACTATCTCACCAACATCCACTGCTCCTTGCCTACAACCTGCTCATGTCTCATTTGATCTTCAGAACCTGGCCATGCCAGAACCCCAAACCACAGTTCTCATGAAGCTGAAATTGAATATCACGATCATGTGTGAAAGCACTTTCAAAGTGCTTGGTGAACCAACTCAGCCTCAATTCTTCCCAACCATGAACACCCCATTATATTTTTTTCCCCAGATGAATGGCACAACTTTGAGATTTGAGTCATTCTTGTGAGATCATTTCATGACTTTGCATCTGAGAGAAATCACATTTGTGTGGAAAATTACTTCCACGTTTCCTCAGCATACAAGCACTATCCAAACATATATTACTCTATACACTCACATAAAATGCTAGAAATTTTAATCAAAAATCAACCCAAAACACCGATTTATCCGATGGTCAATGTGAATACCATGCTCTATCTTAAATCTTATCAAAAAGAAAAAAGAAAAAAGAGTAATCTACTGCTCTGAATAAAGTGGCAAAAGTAAAAAATCTCAGTCCATCCTGAAGAATCCTTTTAAAAAGCACCAGCCCCCTCTAATCTCCACCATTTAGCCTGTTTGAATGCCTGAGCAAGGAAATGAGGGTGTTGGCCAGGGGCTGCTGGTTCCATGAGGTGGCACTTGCGCTTTCTGGGGAATGACCCCTGAATTATCCAGAAGTCACATCAAAATTCATAATTTTGACCCCAAGCCTGCCCTAAACTTATACATCAGGATGCATCTTGCCATTCTCAGCCTTTTCTTATTTAATGTATTCTGTGAGGGAGGGGGGAATTTTTAGTGCTAAACCTTGTTTTGGGCTGCAAGGATTTGCATAAGCTTAAACTTTTGTGAAACAGAAAGAGGGAAGTGCTTAATTGATAAGGAAAATCCATATAAGTGCCAGGAATTTCCTACAAAACTGAGCAGTTATCTGGAATTTAAAAAAATAAATAAGGGGAAACAAATGGAGTGAAAAATGGTAGCTTATGACTTTGTAGCTGGAGGTGCTTCTCCAGTGAAATAGAGAGCAGTTTGGGGATAGGGAAGTGAAGCAGTGGAAAGTACATGTTCTTGCTGCAGCAGTGCTTTTGACACATCACAGAACTTGGTTAGAAGGTGCTTTATGCAACCTAAAAATGGGAACCTCCCATTTATAGAAAATCACAGCCTAACAACTGATTTGAAGCAAGTATGCAATCACATTCTGTAATTGGGAGCATTTCCATTTGTTGTTAGGGATTTTCCAATGTGTTCCTTAACCCTCATGGGATAAAGTCCCTAGATTCAGACAGCCAGGATATTTATAGAATTCGTTTCTTCTTTGCTCAGATTTTCACAGCTCTAAGAGCATAGTCATTTCATGGTCATTGGCAATCTTGTCTTGTACTCGATATATCTTTGAACTGCTTATTTTGCTTCTTATGTCAAAAATCACTGGGATTGTCTTTCTTCTTCTCCATGAGTATTCTGCTTTAAGAACAAGATTGGTATCAGAAATGTATGGAACCATTTTCATCTGCCTATAGTATATTTCATTTTAGACTTCAATCCCATTGACTTAGGTATATCAAGATATCAGTCCAATTGAATTCAGCAGGACTTATTTCTAAGCAAACTTGTGTAGGTTGTTGCTGTTAATTAATAAATGTCAGTGATCTGCCATCTCAATATATGACAACCTGTTTACAAAACCAAGAAGCATGCAACTTTACAATGTGAGTAGAATTTGAAATGAAACTTAATTATCCAACAATAAAATCATCCAGTTATTCTCTGCCTGTGAAAAACTGTTATGCTGATTGTGCAACAATATTTATTTTCCCGATGTGCTCATGTTTAAAGAACTGACTTCAGAAATGAATTTTTCCTGTGATACAATGAGAGTAAAGTGCAATATGCTCATTTAATGGAGTCACCCTTACATTTGGCATACTTCCCTTTAATTACATTATACAAAACAAAGGCAACCGCAAAAATGACAGATCTCTTTTATCTTGCATACTTTTATTCTTGGTCGAAGTCATGGCATACTTCTTTTGAATGTTTAAAGACAAAGTCTTTCTATCTGATGAACATTTGTCATAAAGTAAGGGCAAGAAAAAAATCAAAGCAGTAACTTATCGTAGTCCAAATTCCGTTGTCATAACCACAAAGTAATTAAAGAATGCATTGACTAAAGATGACAGCAGGGAGAATATCCATTCCTTTGAGGTGTTGCATTAAAACTGTCAAAACTGGTTAAGAAGACTTCACTTTTTGTATTATTTCCAAGTTTTACAGTTAACTCATTATAGAGCATGAGAGACAGAGATGCCATTGAAATTTCAGGGAAACAGCATATAGTATAAAACATTAGGTCCAATCGAGATTCTCTCTTGCTTCAAATGAGTAATACACTTAAGTAATCACATTTACCTGGTTCTGAATACAAATTTCTCTAACTAGAAATTTTTGACTGCATTGCAAATGCGATTTTTCTGAAAGATTCTTCTCCAGCTCAGAATGTGTAGTCATCCCTCCACATTCACTGGATTAGGGGTACAGCTCCTACAAGAATGGAAAAATATGAATAATGACACTAATAAAAAAATTAACCTGAGAAAACACTTTTTTATGAATTTCTAGGCCATCCAGCTTGACTCTTTGGTCAAATTCACACTGGATTAGCTAGGTTTTTCTAGAGAGAACACATGAATCATATCTGTGAATAATCTGCAAAAGTTAGATCCACAAATATAGAGGGCTGTCTGTGCATGTCAGCAAGTTCTAGGCTTGGGTAACCACAGAAAAATTTGGTTCTAAACTCGTTTTGTTTTTAGGGGGCCCTTGCGTTTTGTTTTTTTTTAATAATTCTGAAATTTTCCTTTAAAAAATTTCAAAATTTACAAAATTTCATAAAATTATGAATCGATTCGTTAATGGCGGACGAGATTGAGCAATATGCTAAAAAAAAAAAACCTCCAAATGGGACAGGAGGAACTTCTGAAGCTTCCCTCTCCCTCTGTTGTTGACTGTTGGTGAGATAAAACAAACAACAACTATAAAACATGCGAAAATAATTACGAAATAATTATGAAATAATTTCGAAATAATTACGAAATAAATTGAAAAAATTGTTTCGAATCTTTATTACTCCTCACACAATTCCTGCATGGCTCAATATTGGATCGTAAGCTAATTTAAATATGAATTAATAACGAATTACAAAATTAACGAACAAAACCGCCCAAGCCTACAAGTTACCCCAGGACTCCTAGGACATAATCTCTTGTACCTTTGATACTGTAAAAAAAATCAGAAATCTTCTAAGTTAGCTGTTGCCAATATTTCCAGGAAATATGTGATATATTTCTGCAGAAAACATGTCATAGAAAATTGTATTTCCCAGAATCTCTTGTACTTCAAACAATTCCATTTCAGATATGACACCTGAAATGGACTTTATGCTTTTGTTGATGTCAGCAAGGGACATCCACCATGGGCAGATCAGAGGTGAAGTGTGTAAACACCTCTGTGGCTTCCAGGGCCAGTCAGAATCATTTCTGCTCTTGACAGGTCCCCAAATAATTGGCTGATGTAGGCAACCCCTTGATATACGAAAGCTTTTAAAAAAGTATTTATATTTATTTAGAGAATTTTTGCCCTATTCCTCAACTACAAAGGTACTCAGAGGGGCTTACAAATCTTGAATTTGCCCTCAGGCTTACAATGTACATAAGATCAATAACTATTACATAAATATTACATAAAACACAATGTTTGTCTCTCAGTTAGTCTCTAAGGTGTTCCAAGATCCCTTTGCATACCTGACAGTAAAAATATTAGAAACAATGAAAATCATCATGCAAAATTATTAAAAAGGATATAAATATGGAGCCTTAATACAAAGCCTCATTATGAGGAATTACATATTGCAAGCCTACTTAAACAGAGAAGTCTTGCTGGTTAAAGGAAAATAGGTAGGGGTCAGTCTAGCTTCTTGTAGAAGGGGAATTCTTGAGAGTGGGAGCAGCAACTGTGAAGGCTCCCTCCCTCTCGTATCTTTACAATATGAATTTGCAAGAATCTTAAGATGTAAATCTTAAGATTCTGGCAGCAAAATCACCAGAAGGTTTGATGATAATATATCTTGTGTAACTATAAAAATTCAGATAATTAGTGTGACATACAGCATCTTATCCAAAAGCCCTCTTAATTGTTATTGTTTAATCCATCATCACCAGTAAGAATGCTATTTTGACACTGATATACAAACCAATATACATTTCTAGAATTTATTCGCATTTTCTAAATACCAGATAGTCATATCAACCAATATCCTGACAAAACCAGTCATATCAGAACAAAACGTACTTCTAAAAATGGTGACCCATTAAAGTGTCTCTTGCTATTCTTAATAACTGTTCTTAAGTGACTTTTAAAAAGTGTGTTCTCATCTGAGTTCTTTGCCGTTTATTACCATCAAATGATCCTCTTTATACAGTATTATTCCACATCAACCACTAAAATGGGAGAGGGTGATATAAACATTAATACGCATACTGTTAGATATAGTATGCCTCTGGAATGAAAGAAAAATGAGTTAAATACACCCTTTGGGCATTTGGCAGGTCTAATTAAATGCCAATTGCATTGTAAAACACTCTGAAGATCATTCCAGCTTTAAAGCTTTTAGAGGTCTCAGAATAACACTCAATGGAATATTGTACTTGCATGCCAAAGCAGCATTCTACTCTGTTCAGTTCATTCAGAAATGAAGCCCCCTTGTTGTTTGGTCAGAATTATATCGATGTGAGTGGATGCCCATTTTGATTGCATCCTGCAGCTGTCTGGCTTTAATTGGCAGGTTTTATTAGGAGAGCTGTTATGTCCAAGGAATTATGATGGTATAGAGAGCAGGGCCAAAACATCAAGGCAATTTTCAAAATCTCTTTAATTAATAGAAGTCATACTCATATTTTCTACAACTAGACACAAGAATTCAAACCACTTATATTGAGCACCATCAACTAGTCATACACATTTGTATAGAATCACTACCCGTCGCTGTTTGTTTCATTCATATGGCACCATTTTAATTTTCAAGCACTGCTTCCAAGAACAGGTGCCTTTCTGAATGGGCATTTTTTTGTTCCACATCTAAAAGAATGAAAAAACTTTGGACCATTGGCGGCAATGGGAGGGCTTCCTAGGCTCCCCTTCCCCTCAGTTTTAGGGCTAGAAGGGTGAAAATCACCACACATGGAGGTCATATGTACCACTTTTAGCCCGCCAAATTTTAAACCATTTGGGTCATCCCCCAATTTTTAGGATTTCTTTTCTTTCTAGGAAGGAAATCTTTAAAATATTCCCTCTTTACCCTCCTGGGAAAAGTATTGCAGATGTGATTAGCTGTTTCTGGAAATGCAGAGAGAAGACAATAGAACCAATCCAGTCACTGGATGGATAGAGAGGGGAGAGAGAGGGGGGGGGTTCCAAGGGACTGTTGGTGAGGACCCACACAAGGGGCAAGGTCTGTGTAGTGTGGCATCAGAAGTATGGCCAAGTGTGGTCAAACCCCTTTGAAGGTGATACTACAACATCTTTTCCCAACCCCATAGCTGTTTTTCTTTAAAAGTATTACAGATTGTATTTAACTATTCCTGGAAATGCAGAACAAGGCAGGCCAGGTGCAGAGATAGAGAGAGATTGAAGGTTTGATAGTGAGATTGTGGTTTTCAAAGGTGGAGAAATTATTCTACTGAAGGACAACAATGACTTTGAAAAATAATTATTTTAAAAAATCAGGAGTCAGAACACTCACAGAGAGAAATTTATCAGATGCAGGAATGAAAATATAGTACTAGAGGGGGAAGTAAAGAAAGTGGTTTGGGGTTCTTTTCCTTTTGGTTGAATTGCTATTACAGTAATATAATTATAACTAATATCTTTCACAAAGCTTTTTAGGGATAGGAGAGGAAAGGAGGAGAAAACAAATTTAGGGTGACCCTGACTAAGGCTCTGTGAACCACTCACAGTTTTTAAAACATGTGAATCCTAGAAAAACAGTAGATTTTATACCCTTTGTCTTTTTCTTATGTGGCCAAGGTAAGTTCAATTACCTAGAATGGTGTAAAAAGACCAAAGCAAATGGAGATCTGTAACCCTGGTCCGTACAAGGTGCCACTGTTGGTACACTTTTTATATACCACTGAAGTTATTTGTTTTTAAGAATCTTTAGAATCGATAAAGAAAGAAACAAAACTGTGTTTTTGTGTAACTAGGCAAAAACTGTATAAAAATGTTAATAAGGCACTCAGATAATAAAGAGATAAGAGCCTTGCATTGCAAATTCCCTCTGGAATTTCTAGCCTTTCATAACTGCTTTCATTTTACAGTATATTAATGAGATATCACTGATCAAATTCAATATTGCATTCTTAATTACATTAGAAATACAGCTTTCAGATTTTTAATTATACAAATTATCCAAGGCATATTAAATGCACGTCTCCCATATAAGAATGATGTTCCACAGCCTATTGACTTACAATCAGTGTTGCCTCCTTGTTTAACACTCTGTTTCTTTATTAGGTTAAAATATCATACAAATTTGATTTGTTTCCCACTAAACCTATGTCCTTGGTACATTGGACTTAATCAAAGATTAAATGACATCGTAGATTCAGTCCTAAACACCACTTGATAATGTCTTCAAAGCTTCCCAGATTTATTCATTTGGTCTCTTGATTGATTGATTTTTCTTCTCAAAGAAAGATTATGTATATATTCAGCTCCAAGTAGTGTCAGGTGAGTAGTAAGACTTTCTTCCTTAGAACTCCATTTCAAAGCTTGTTGACAAACAAGTGTTCACCACATTGCAATTTTCCTGATACAGACTGTGCTCAAAAGATGGTGGCTACAGAAAGAGGTTCCAGAATACATGTTCAAGTCCATCACAGAATTTTAATACATGAGCAAATAGAGGGGAATCTAGGAAACAAAATCAGCTAGGCCCCCATGCCTTCCTATTGTTCAAATATTTTTTTTATCTTAGTTGTTTAATGTAAAATAGCCCATTTCTCCCAATCTTAATTCAGACAAAATAAACCTGGTATCAAGATATCATACATTTGGGGGGATTAATTTCACCAGCATTTGAGATTACAGGAAGTTGAAACATAAATAAAAACTGGCCCGTGATAAAAACCTGTAAGATTACAGACTAGAGAAGAGATTACACAGACACACAGTTTACTCTACCCACCAATGTTCAGGTCCGTTTTGACTTTCTTCATCAACATAATACCCCCGACTGAAAGAGCAAGCTGAGAGTGGTACTATCTCTAAAGATGTTTCCACTTAAAGCTGTTATCTGAGAACGAGCTCTTCTTCTAGACTGCTAGGATAAGGTAAAATTATAGCACCTTGTGCTAATGAGCTATAATTAGTAACTTAGGTAAGATTTCTATCCAGGCCTTTCTTGGGGTAGTTGCAATATTCTGTCAAGCCCACTCACTTTGGGAGACAAAACGTTGTCGTGCATTTTAACTCCTTCATTAAGCCTGCACAGGTGGGGGATAAGCACACATACTGGAGGTTACACTTGGACAATTAATTTGATTTACTGTTCTATTAATTTTGTATTTAATGGGTTGCTTCACACTAATTGATCTTGTTTTCAGCAAGACACATACCATTTTCCTTACTAATTAATAGCAATTGCTCTAATGATTTTATAAATCTTTTCATCCTTTAAATGACTTTCAGGACTAGACTGATCACCTCATGATCCCAGTATAGCATAGGAGGCACAGAAATTGTCTCTACCAGGGAACTGTTGTCCGCTGTAAACCTCTATTTAAAAAAAATGTGGGGTTTTTTTTTCTTACAGCATACCTCCCTTCATCCCATTCTGAAGCTTCATGTAAGACAGGTAGAAGGACAATGTTGTACAATAGATACATACCTGCCAAAAGTGATTGCTACCAATCTAGTTGGCTTTTGTACATGAAATTGTAGAAGGCATCATATTGTTAATTGTCTCAGGCAATATATGTTCTTGGGCCTTCAGCCAACCAATTTTCTAAAGGCTTTCATAATATTCATGCTACAGAAAAGTAACACGCTGTGTTAATTCATAACCTGAAGACTTTTCCTGCATATGCCCTAAGCAAAAAAAAAAAAAATCAGAATAGCAGAAGAAAACATAAAAGATATCAGCATGTAGCTCCCATTAATAAAAGAAGCATTTCCTTTGGAATGCTCTTTTGGTAGTAAACCTGATGTATATAGAACCCCTTCATGACTTTTGGCCCACGCTGATAAACATTGACTTAACTTTCAGTAACTGAATCAATTCCCATAGTCATCTACGGATGTGAGAACTAGACCATAAGAAAGGCTGAGCAAAGGTAGATAAATGCTTTTGAACTATGGTGTTGGGGGAAAGTTCTGAGAGTGCCTTGGACTGCAAGAAGATCCAACCAGTCAATACTTCAGGAAATAAAGTCCAACATAGTAGAGGCAAAGATGAAGTACTTCGGCCACATCATGAGAAGAAAGGAAAGCTTAGAGAAGATAATTATGCTGGGGAAAATGGAAGGAAAAAGGAAGAGGGGCCGACCAAGAGCAAGATGGATGGATGAGATCCTTGAAGTGACTGGATTGACCTTGAAGGTGCTGGGGTGGTGACGACCGACAGGGAGCTCTGCCATGGACTGGTCCATGAAGTCACGAAGAGTCGGAAAAGACTGAACGAATGAACAACAACAAAATTGAATCAATTGATATACTTAAATTGTTATTGACTATTGGATTTAGGACCAAGAAAGAATAGTATTGTCGAAGGCCTTCATGGTCAGAATCACTGGGTTGCTGCAGGTTTTTTGGGCTGTATGGCCATGTTCTAGAGGAAAATAATTGTTTGTAGTTTGCAGTTTGGTGAGGTACCAAAATTATCTGGAAGAGAACTCTACAGACTGCAAATCCCAGGATTTCATACATGTTGCCATAGCAAGTAAAAAGTTGTAGTATTATAACTGTGTAGTGTGAAAGTACCCGCTATTCTACCCTGCAGCATCAAGTCTGATGACTTTATCTTCCTATCTTGTCAGATCTTATACATAGAGTGGTAAGAGAGTGTCTGGAAAGCTCCATTAATGAAATGGCTATGTCTACACAATTGGCCTACTGCATCCATGGAATTAACCACCCATGGCTTGAAAATATTTGTTTAAATGATAACACACCTTGATTTTGACATTTTCTATAAGGGACACCATTGTATATAATGGGATGTGGACATCCATGGATTATGGTATCCACAGAGGGTCCTGGAACCAAGCTCCAGTGGAGACCAAGCACCCACTTTATTTATCTATAGATAGATATGATTGTGTTTCATGGATTCTGAAAGTTTATTGTGGAATATTTGTTTGTTTGTGTAAACAAGGATAATGGAAGTTCTTTACATCACACAACAATAACATTGTAGTTTAGGACGAAAGGCCACATCTGGGGTATGGGAGGGAATATGACAGAAATCCATAAACCTGACTCATGGTATGTGTGTTTTAAATATTTCATTCAGATTACTCCTAGATTGCATTCAAGTATGCTGATTGGACACATCTTAATACTTTATTATCTCAAACTATCATGTTGTCTTGCCCAAAAACTTGCATGACAAAAAATAGAAAACTGACATAAAATATAAATTGACTACAGTGTATTAAACAGGATGTAGGAAAATATAGCTCCACAGGTCAAACTAGGTTATGGAAATGGAGAAGCAATAGAGCTATAAAAAAAGAGACAGAATGAGTCACACTGTCAAATTTTGATGTGCTAATATTTTAGGACAACATTTGACATTTCAATGTACAACAGATTTTAAAAGAAGCATATAGTTAATAACATGCATAGTGCTCTGCATAATGAGCCAGAGAGTTCATTTCTTTATAGTTGCCCTTTTGGTACTTTAGAATCGTATTTTCTCGGCGGTAGTTTTCTTGTTTTCATTTTCTCTCATCCCATCTTAAATCAGATTAGCCTTTTTTTCTTGAAACAGCAGATGCTTTTAATTATGCAGTTGTAAAATTTTGACAGAACCTTTACAATGTGCTACCATATCTATGTGTGTATGTGAGTGAGAGACGGGGGAGAGATGAGAAAGAGTTGGGGCTGGTGTAATTTCACTGCATTTTTATTAGGCAAGCTTGTTAAAGATTCAGTGTGCAAAAGAGACTCAGGCATCACAAGCGCTTTTGAGAAATCTGATCTTTAAGGTATTGCCCTGTGTTTTAAGTCCTTTTATCAGCCTTCACCTGCGAAGGCACCTTATACCTCAATGTTATGCAAACAAAGGGTATTAAAACCAGGGAAAAGAATAGGAGCTTAGGTGCCTATTCCTTCAAAAAATGTCATACTGGTTTGGAACCTGTATACTACACACCTTGCACACATAGGAAATAATGAACTGCTGCTTCTGTATGCTTGCATTGTCGATCTACCTTGGGACCTCATTAGTATATGACTTTTTTGCAATCAATGAAAGCACATCTTAGAAAGTTACAACCCTCTGAAGAATTTACTAAGTAAAAGTAAGAGCTTAATACTTTTCTTTTCATTTCTTCTCGTCTCTTGCCAACTGCAAGAGGGCTAAATGCAAATCAGTGTTTTAGATCCCTAGTTGATACAGAAGAAACACCTAAAAATAGCTTAGCATAAAATAACCAGGTCTGTAAAGTGAAATGAGTTGTAGCTAGGATTGACCCACAAGCACTCAGTGTTTTGTCTGTTTTTGTGAACGCTTTCAGAAATATCAAAAAGTGCCTCTTGTTTTGTGATTGATTCATTGGATACTGCTGTAACAGTGTTTTTATGAACTACATAGGGCATTTTACTTGTCTGTTTTTACTGCCAGGAACATAAACAATATTTTCACATAGTCAAATCCAATTGCCTATACAGCAGTGTGTCATCATTTTGTTCACTATGTGCTCTCAAAGGTGCTGGGAATACCAGTATAGCTGGTACAAGAACCATTCATCAATTTTCAGTTGATAATGGTTATTCTTATTGTAATAAACCAAACATCCAAGCCTGGTTCATTGTACTTAGAACTTCATTTATTTACTACTAGCTTAGTGGTGCAGTTGGTTAAACTGCTGAGCTGCTGAATTTGTTGATCGAAAGGTTGGTGATTAGAATCCGAGGAGTAAGGTGAGCTCCCGCTGTTAGGCCCAGCTTCTGCCAACCAAGCAGTTCAAAAACATGGAAATGTGAGTTGATCAATAGGTACTGCTTCTGCAAAAAGGTAACATGTACTCATGTACTCCATGCACTCATGCTGGCCACATGACCTTGGAGGAATCTATGGACAACGCTGGCTCTTCGGCTTAGAAATGAAAATGAGCACCAACCCCCTGAGTCGGAAACAATGAGACTTAATGTCTGGGGAAACCTTTACCCTTACCTTTATCTTGGTACCCAGTGATGCCTGGGTTAGATAATTGGTAATTTGTAACACAATTTATTAGAAAAAAGTCATTGTTTTGGGATTCTGTGAATGGTCCCAGTGTAAGGATGTGGATGGACTACAACTCACAATCCCTCTCAAACCCCTCCGTACTTTATGTGGGTCATAGAGGTTCTGTGCCCCAGTTCTGGTCAAGATCCAGTGACAGTAGGGTTCAGAGTTCTCTCTTGATGCAGGCTGAATTAGAACTCCCACCCTGGTGGGTCAGTCCCTCTAAACCCCTCCAATATTTTCTGTTGGTCATGTGGTGTATGAGTGCCAAGTGTGGTTCAGATCCATAATCGGTGGGATTCAGAGTGCTCTCTTGATGAAGGGTGAACTACAACTCCTACCCAGGTGAGTCAATTCTCTCAAGCCTCTCCACTATTTTCTGTTGGTCATGCAGGGTGTGTGTATGTGTGCCAAGTGTAGTTCAGATCCATCATCAGTGGGGCAGGGCTCAGAGTGCTCTCTTGATAAAGGGTGAATTACAACTGAGTGAGTCAGTCCCCCCCCCCCCCAAAAAAAAACCCATCCAGTATGTTCTGTTGCTCATGGGGGTTCTCTGTGCTATGTTTGGTCTTGATCCGTCATCTGTGAGGGTCACAGTGGTCTCTGAAAGTGGGGGTCAATAGGAAATCTGCCTCAAACATACTTGCTCACATACATACATACATACGTTCACTTTTATTAAATAGATTGATCAATCAATTGATCGATAAATAGATAATTCCCAGTTTGTCCTTGTGAGTAAATTTAGGAAAGAGACAGAGTAATGGGGGGGGGGGAGCATACTGAAGAAAGGACACATGCAAGGAGTAATAACTATGAGCAAGATTATTCAAAGTGAGAATATAATCACAATTATGGCCTTCCCAGAAAATATTTTAAATGATTCCCTCTCCCACTACTGTTTTCTGCTTCTAGTTTCTATTTGGGGTTTTCAGCCAGGAACCAAGGAAACAATAACATTTTGCCTGTGAACCACAGACAAGTTTGTAGCTAGAACATTTTTGCAGAGTCCAAGAAGGAAGGTGCCTGGTATCACATAGCCTTTAGAGATTTTGCCTCACAACGCACTTGTTTCCACTTCATTGCACAACTAAATGCATGAAGGAATGATTGACTGTATTAGTGTCCCTACTTTCTTTCAGCGAACACAACATGGAATATGATTGTCCTTTTCATCACTTACATAGTTATATATTTTTAAGAAAAGACTACCTGTCTATCTTCACCATAATACCACTACAGTACGATTAAATATCTACCACAAATAACAAACCAATGCATTTCATGGCTTGAAGGGACTCAAACATAGAAGTCCCAAGACCCAATCTAATACTCTAACTGCTAAGAACCTCACCATATTAGCCAGACGAAGCATCCCACTTAGTCTGGCATTTGGGAGGAAAAAGGAAGCAATGGGCAATGCTTTCCCCATCACATGGGCAAAACATCGCCCTCCCAAAGAGCTAGCACAACATGGGAAGCCTCCCATGTTGAGAAGGAAGTATCATAAGATGCTTCCATAAGACGCTTCCCTTGCATCATTCTCGAGCTGGAGTGGAGGTGTCGGATGACACTCCCCAAGGTAAATGTGATGAGGTAGTTGATTACAACAATGTTCAAGAATCAAATGTATCATTAACATAGTATAAAGAGCCTACTGCTACATGAACATTCTATTGAATGGCATTATTTTTCATGCAAGCACCCCTACCTTTCCCCCCCCCAAAAAAAAAAACTTGTCTTATCTGTTTCTTCCCTGCTTGAATCTTTCTCTAATTATACTTTCAATTTTTGCCTTGAAAGCTAATCTAAGAGTAGTGGGGTGCCCCAAAAATTGACAAGCTGTAGTCTCAAAGCCTTTTTTTCCATGAGAAACATTAGTTCCCTCACACATCAGTGATTTTTACAGCCCTTATTAAAAGAGCCGAGAATTCAGTTTATTTGATTTATAATTGGAAATCATAAACTATAACATACACCTGCTGTTCTTATCTGTAAGAAAAATGACACAAAACAGTTCCATCCCTCAGTGTTGCAATAGCCATGAACTGCCCTGCTTGGATGCCTCTCCTTCTACTCCCACAATAAGCAGTATCAAGATGACACAATAAAATGAGGCTGGAGACAAAGGAGATAAGAGGAATTATGTGTCAACTTCTTAGAGGGAAATTCACAGAATTAAGCATGGACCTATATGTGAAGGGTTTTTTTTTTTACTCCTACTTTCAAGTAGGAGTTTTTGCCTCCTTTCCTGCCTTTGAGGAGGAAAGAGAAAAAGAGGGGAGGAATCCTGTTCCCTTGACATTGGCACTCTAGGCTGACTTGCAAAGGGATTCAAATTGGAAGAACAAAATCCAGCAATCAAGTCACCTTAGAGACTTTCCAAAAATTTCCAAGGCGCTCCTGTGTTTTTCAAAACAAGGCAAGGAAATTATTCACTTCCACAAGTTCTGGCTGCTGTCTTCCTACTAGGCCCTGCATTGGGAAAAATGGGTGCTGTTTCCCCCACAATTCATCTAAGGATGCATCTACACTGTGCGATTAATGCAGTTTGGTGCCACTTTAATTGGTATGGCTCAATGCTATGGAATGGTTGTCTTCAAAGTTCTTGAACTATCTCTGTGAAAGAGTGCTTGTGTCTCACCAAACTGTAGTGGATAATGAGGACCGTGGTTAAGAGGATCCAATCCCAATGTGTGCAAGCTAAACCAAATGGGCCAGGACAGAGAAAAACTCATCAAGGTGAGGACAAGCCACAAAGATTTATTCTATTGAATCGAAAGGGATGCAACTACAAACAGGATACTTAAAAAGTACAAGCATAAAACAAGACCTCTTATACAGTTTGACAGCTATTCAAAATTCCCATGCCCTACCCTGATTGGCTGAGAGAAGGGACAGTCAGGGCCTGCACCCTGATTGGCTGAGGGCACCATTGACATTGCCACATCAAGGTAGGGATTCCATTCTGCAGGGAAATGTCAGCCAGGGATTCACCATCCAGGAAACCAATCTGCTGGTGGGTTGTCCCCTTGGAGGAGACATCCTTTGTGAAGATAATTCCAAAAATGATAATGAGATTTGGAACTGTCTAGTTCCATATTAACAAAGGTATGAGGCTTCTGAGACAAAGGGTTATGATCTTGGCAATCAAGGATTGGGCTCTCAATAAAGCGGTTTACGAATGTACATATTCTGAGCCTCTGTTTCTGTGGTCAGTAAGCTCTCAGCCTAAGGTGTGTCATTTAACTGGACAAATATTTTCTGGCTTATCTGTGCCTACATGGGAAACTTTCTATCTTTGCATAAATGAACAATTGATTGTGATAATTGCTCTGTTTGGGAAACAGCCACAGGGATTTGCCCAACCTTCCTGCTCAGGAAATCTCTCAGGGTTATAGAGAGGTGAATATATCTGGACTACAACTTGTTACATTTTATAAGAAAGTTTATACATTTTATATAAAATAAAGAGATACATCACACAGAAAAATACTAGTTACACAGAAAGTTAAGAGAAATTGATACATTTTTTTTTGAATAGTTAGAATGATAACATCTTGGGTGGGGGGGGGGAGGATAGAGAAGCTGCCACCGGTCCACTCCCAATCTCCGTTATTTCAGGTCAACAAAAGTTCAAAAAGGTTTTAAAAATAATTTTTAAAATGCTTATTGTGGAATCCTTGGTAAACTATAAATCTTTCCAGGGTTCATCGTAGTTCAACATCAAACTATAAATCCAAGGATTCTCTTCAGTATTTTTTCTTGTTAAAAGTAGAAACAGTAGACATTAAGAATGAATTTAGTATAGGAATGTAAATTTTGAAAGGAATAATAAAAAAAACATTAAATGCCATTTTTCTAACAAAAGGGAAGTCAAGTTTTAAGATAGATGATAGATATACATTTGAAGAACACGTCCTCTCCAGTATAACATTCTTATTTTATTTTTTTTAATTAAATATATTAAAGACATAAGCATATACATGGCTGATGATATAGGAAAAAAATGACACCACAAAGCTTAATTTCTTGTCTTCCAGCTCAGTGACCTGTTCCTGATCTGTAACCTGAGAAGTGGTGGGTTATTCACTGTCTCTCATAGTCGCTGTCAACGTGGTGCATGACACTATAGTCCTGAACATAATGGCAACTAGGATGAAGCAACATAAACCTCCATCAAGCAAGACAAATGTACTTGCTCTGCCTTACCTTCAAATTCCAACCTCAACTGTTCCCTCCCAACATTACCTTTGGAAAATGTGGGGAGGAGGACTGGAGATGACAGTGACAAGAGCAAAGCTAGAAGCCCCTTCGTGAGCCTCCCTGCACTACACTGTGAACATAACAACTATTTTGGGAGATGACACGTGTGGCTTCAAAGTTGATATTTGGTAGGTGCAGGAGAATAATCATCTTAATCCCACTTGACATAGCTTTATGGTATGGTATTCTGTTATACCATTACAGAAGCACAATCCTGTGTCCAACCTGACAACTTTAGCAGAAGGCCTTGGCAAGCGTGAATAAATGTATCTAGGGGCAGTATGGCACTCATGCCTTGAGGCTCCTATCACCCCACCCCCACCATACACATATCTGGACTTTTAACATGATCCTAGTCTTAAGCCATAGACACTGTAGGCCTATGAACCACTCTTGGATGTGAATTGTAGTCATGATCAATCCTGAATGCCTTTGGACTTGTACTTTATTTATTGCTAATGTGTCGCTTTTCCCTAGGAAGTGGGAATTCCATTAAGTTTAGAAAGTAGAGTGAGGAAAATGGGCACCTTACCCAGCTTTCTTCATTTATTTTGCTGTCTATCTTGTTATTTTGTATCAAAAGAAACAGATTTAGCACTACTGTACATTGTGTGGTGGGCCCTTGGGGTTGCTTTGATCCAAGCTTAAGAAAGGAAACACATTAAGCTAAAGCCTTCACTGGAGTGATTCTATTTCAATTGAGTTGCTACCAAAATAACTTTGGCCCCTGATCCCTAAATGGCTTTGTGTGGAAACAATGTCTGTTACTTTCAGCCTCAGTAGAAACACTGACAGTACATGTCTGCAAAATAGACTGGGAAAGCACTGGTTCTTCTCTGATATTATTATTGATAAGAACCACACAATTCTGGTGCATTTGCAAACATCTTCATGATTCAATATTTATAAGAAAATAGCTTGATTAAGAAGCTATCCTATTGTGAGTGTACAATGTAGATGTTGCTATCATTTTTATTTAAAAATGTGTATTTTCTGTCTACATTTCTATGACAGAAAAGTGGGGGGGGGGGGAGACCAAGAGAATGCAAAGTAAGATCATGGCAAAAAGCAGAAATGATATTCAAGTAAGGAGGACAACAATAACACATATTTGTTTTCATCTTCTTTCACTTTGATTTTTCTTTCTTCCATTTCTAACAATAGTATGACAACATATGATCAGCTTAGATAAAAAATTTAAACAATGGGAATTTTATTTCTCTTTATCCTAACCTTCATTTGTTTAAGTCACTGAGTTTGTTTAAGCATTTCAACTGATGTTTGGCAAATCCAAAAGAAATTTGATTGTAACAGGGCATATAAAAAGGAGCTACGTATGCAAGCTTAAGAATGCTAAATACACAAGACTGGCAATCTTGACTAATGTGCCAATTTGCTCCAGCTACATGCTGTTGTTGTCTTACATATTTTATATGCTATCATTTCCTTATGTGGAAGATATAATTCTAGTTGGAGTTTTCTTTTATTTCAACATCTGAAAAGCTTTCTGCTTTTCCAGAAGTTTTGAATGGGATGTTTGTAGGTTTTAATGTTTCCATCCATATGCAATGGCAGCTCACGGATCCTGTGTCATTAAAGCAATAAAATTCTTCCAGGATTGAGTCCGAACATTAAAGCATTTGTCCAATAGGTTCAGGATCTTAGACAGACTGAACTCCTTTAAGATTTGGTCTAAATCCACAGCATTTGGTCTAAATCCGCAGCCCAAACCCCAACCGAAACTGATCACAGGCAGCTGGATGTTTAGGCTAATGGGGATGATGAGGCCTAGGGTGGAGGCCATTGTGTGTGGACAGTCTTAAGAATCAGGCAAGAGCAGGTGCCTGGTGGGCTTCTCCATCCCTTCCCATGAGGGAAGTTTCATCCCGATATACCTAAAAATGATAGAGAAATGAGCCTCTAAAGTAATGGACCAAATTTCCAGGAAAACAGAAATGGGGGGGGGGGGGGGAGCCAAAAACAGAACCAAAAATGGTACAGGTTTTGGCATTGTGCACATCCCTAATGTATAGTTCTCCATTTCAAATGACAATCATCTTGGTAGTGGTGTTGAAATAGGAATAAATATATTTTGGGAAAAATATTGATCTGAGACAGGAGTGAAAGCTGAGGCTTTTCTGGTCTAACATCCATAGCATTCACTAAACTACTTAGGATCTCCCACTGTTGTTTCCATCAAAGAGATTTTCTGGGTTAGTAAAGATCAGATCATTGCTCTCAGAACACCAGACTTCAGCAACATGACCTAAAACATCATCATGTGCCTGGAGCACTAAAATAAGACTTGAGGTGCATCTACACTGTAGAATGAATGCAGTTTGACACCACTTTAACTACCATAGCTCAGTAGTACAAAAACATGGGAATTGTAGCTTGATGGGACACCAGTATTATTTGGTAGAGAGGCTAAAGACCTTGTAAAACTACAACTCCCATGATACAATAGAATTGACCTGTGGCAGTTAAAGGAATGTCCAAGTGCATTAACTCTGTACTATAGACTAGACTACCAAATTTTCTTATTCACTTAACAGAGGATAAACACAGCCATATCCCACTTCAAAAAAGAAATCATGTATATAACTGCTCTGTTAACTATAGAGTTGTGCAAGTACAAAGCCATATGTTCAAACTGGAAGCCCAGGAGAAGTACATAAAGCAATCTAAACCAGAAGTGTGAGCACATTCAGGATATTTTAACTGTCACAGCTAAATACAATGACATTTTGGAATCTGTAGTTTCATGAAGTACTTACAATTTTCTGCCAGAGATTGGAGTTCTAATGTTGAAGTTCCAAGATGTTCAGTAGAGAATCCTATATGCCACACCATACTATCTAGGAGGTCATTGGAGCTATAACAGTTAAGGTGTTATCAAAATACCAGTAAGGACATACCCTCCATCTTTGGCATTAACTTGCTATAGAAAACTTACAATCATTGATCTGAATGTGTGGGTTGACTCTCTGACTACACCTGCTTCTTTTGGGGAAGGATAGGTAATAGAAATAAGACTACTTCCCCAATTCCTCTCTACAAAGTTAATGTAAGGAAGAGAAGAAAGTCTATAATGGATTGATTCACTTTGATTGCCCATGTGGTGTCTTATCTGCACACCTCTGGAACAGAACCCGGGGGCATGCAGATATCTCAATTGTGCTTAACTGCACACTCCAATTCTTCATTACCATTAGCAATCCTGTTTGGTGCAGATGGAATCCAAGCTCCACAAAATATGGAGGGACACCAATTCCACTCCTCCTTGCTAAAAATCTCTACAATAGCATTCCTCAATATGAGGGTCGGGACCCTTTGGGGTTGCGAGGGCATGTCAGAGGGGTTGCCAAAGACCATCAGAAAACAGTATTTTCTGTTGGTCATGGGGTTCTATGTGGGAAGTTCTATCTTTGGTGGGGTTCAGAATGCTCTTTGTAGGTTAACTATAAATCTCAGCAACTATAGCTCCCAAATGTCAAGGTCTATTTTCCCCAAACCCCACCAGTGTTTACATGTCGGCATATTGAGTATTCATGCCAAATTTGGTCCAATCCATCATCATTTGAGTCTGTAGTGCTCCGTGGATGTAGGTGATCTATAACTCCAAAACTCAAGGTCAATGCCCACCAAACCCTTCCAGGATTTTCTGTTGGTCATAGGAGTTCTGTGTGCCAAGTTTGGCTCAATTCCCTTGTTGGTGGAGTTCAGAATGCTCATGATTGTAGGTAAACTATAGATCCCAGCAACTACAACTCCCAAAAGACAAAATCAATTTCCCCCCAACCCCACCGGTGTTCAAATTTGGGCGTATCAGGTATGTGTGCCAAATTTGGTCCAGTGAATGAAAATACATCCTACATATTAGATATTTATGATTCATAATATTAGCAAAATGACAGTTAAGAAGTAGGAATGAAAATAATTTTATGGTTGGGGGTCACCACAACATGAGGAACTGTGTTAATGGGTCACAGCAATAGAAAGGTTGAGAACCACTGCTCTACAAGATTGGGAAGCCAGGACAATCATCTTAGCTTGCACACAAACACACACACAAGTTAGCTTGCCTTCCACATATGTATGCACACAGCTACCCCTTGAAGATGTCAATGATGAAAACAAGGTCAAGAATGGAGCTTCTTTACCCAGCTTCAGTTTTGTCCAGCTGCTCCAGCTTTCTCTTTTCCATTATTGTTTTCTATATATTGTGGAAGTTTCTCCCATAAATCCCCCCCCCAAAGATGAATTCCTCAGCCTGTAGCATTATCAGCTACCTTGAGATTAACATCATAGGCTGATATGTAAAATAGTGAGCCCTAGGTTGATATTCATTTTCCTAAAGTCCATTGGTGGATGATTGTCCCATGGAGACCGCCAGCTTTATGGAAATATCAAGGTCATCAGCACAAGCTACTTGATGTGTCACCCTATCTACCTGTGTTCTTAAAGGAGTGTGATGCCAGGCTGACGGCAAGTTAATTCGCTTCAGTTGGTTTGTATTCCTTCGTTCACATTGGCACTGCATGTTTTCTCCTACCTGAGAAGTCACACAAATGCATTATGTATTTCCAGCAGGGCAGAACCATTCCTATGCATTTCTAATGCTCAGTTGAGTCTGACTAGGATTTTCATCCAAGATTCTCTCCTGCTAGGTATACCAATATTCTTAAATATCAGCTACTGTGGAGAGAAATGAAAATGTATGCCTGTTGCTGCCACAGGAATGAGAGCAGTAAACTAGATTCAAAGAACACTGTGGCTAATATTGCATACCACATCTCACCTCTTTTTCATTAATGTGCTGTAGGGATGATGCCATGTCATGCAGTGACTAAGAATAATAGACCTCATCTAGTCAAGAGTTCCCTTGGTGATATTAGGCAAGCCTCTGATGGAGATCCTCGACACAGCAAACTATAAAGATCCACAGGCATAGTTTCACAGCAGTGAGATTATGGGATACATCACAGTGAATACACCAAGCTGTTATAGTATAGTCATGAGCCATGGGGTAAGTGGAGTTGTAGCTTAATTCTGGACTAGCCTTTAAGCTAAGCTATTGTGCTACAAGCATATGGGAAACTGCTTGTAAAGAGATATTGGATATCTTCTGCAAGTGTGCAAAAAGTACTACAGTGGGCCTTTGTATTTCTGAGGTTTGTTTCACATTGACAGCAAAAATCCATGGATGCACAAGTCCCATTATATCCAATGGTATCTGTGGATATAAAGGACTGGCTGTACCAGCATAACCTAGCATTTTCCTGTGTTATAGATACTGTGTTACTGATTTTGGTCCCTCAGTGCAATACAGAATTAATTCTCTTGAATTGTCTTAGGACTTCATCACATGGAGCTGGAGAAAATGAAAGAAAGCGGGGGAAAGAGTGGAGTTCATGGGGTTCTGCCTTTAAGGAAAACGAAGAATTGACTCACTCCTATCACACTAAGATTGCCTCTTCCAGCTTCTAACTCAACCATCCACTTAATTCCCAGTGGCACAATGGGTTAAGCCCTTGTGCTGGCAGGACAGATGACTGACAGGTCAGAGGTTTGAATCCAGGGAGAGTGGGTTGAGTTCTCTCTGTCAGCTTCAGCTCCCCTTGTGGGGGCATGAGAGAAGCCTCCCATAAGGATGGTAAAACATCAAACATCTGGGCATCGTCTAGGCAATGTCCTTGCAGAGGGCCAATTCTCTCGCAGTTTCTCAAGTCACTCCTGACATGAAAAAAAATCCTATTGCATGGGCAAGTGATGAGTCCTCTCATTTCAAGAATACCAGCATATTTTTAAAAAACAGGCATCCTAAGGCAGCACTGCATTCAAGACCTTTCGACTGAAACAGAAGCACCATTCTTAAGGTGGCACTTTCCCTGGGGTCATTTGAACTGAGATTTCCTCCCATTGTCTTGTCAGGATTTCGATGATTTATCTTTTTTTAAAAAAAAATCACTTCAGGTTGTAGGAAGTGGTTTTAAATTAACCCTCATCTTTCCCTGACCCTTTGCTTTGGCGATTGTATAAGTGCTTTTAAATTAACCCTTTTTCCAAGTCTCTCCATTGGTGGTCTGGGGAAATGGGCATTTTGGCTTCTCCCACAAACAGAGTCATTGTTTCGTTTACATTTAGGCAACAAAAGCAGGCAACAGGGATTAACATCACATGAGGAAATTGGCCATTGTGTAGGGAAATTAAAAATAGGTAAATTGCCAACTAGCTTTGGAATCGTTGGAAAACCCAACACTTTAGAAATGGCAAAATACTGCACCCCTACATTTGAAGCTTGCATCCTGTGAAGGGCATTGTGGGTTGCCATTTCCTAAATGTGTTGAAATGCTGATTTTATTGTACGTGATGGAGTCACTAGACGACTGTTGCAACAATGACAACTGTTTGTTGTTTTAAGCAACCAGTATATAAACATTAAATGCTTTCAGTACGGTTACATTTTTATCCCCACTTTTCTTCCAATACCTACTGCTGGAGAAGGAAAGTGTTTATTCACATTTCATTGTGAAACACTCTCTAAGACTACCAGTGGGATGATGTGTGACAAATCTGTTTTATCAAACATATGTACTATTTTACAGAACATTACAATATGACAAATCTGTTTGATCAAGCATATGTACTTTTTTTTATAGAACATTACAATATGTTTCTATAATGGGAAATACACACAAAACCATGCATACATTCCAAAAATGTGCAGAACTAAAAAAGCGTATATTTGTAAAGTGCATGTAAAATGTAGATACATTTTTGAGTTAGGGTGGGGTGAATTATTTTGTCTTGGTCTAGTCTTTATGGCAGTGAATATTTGCCGATATTTGTTGTTAACTGCCCTGAGTCCCCTCGGAGAGATAGGGTGGGATATAAATAAATTATTATTATTTGAAACACACAAAGATGAGTCCGCAGCAGACAAGATCACTCTGCTGGCTGTTGTTTTGGATCATATGTTGGACACTTCCCAAGTGTCTAGTACTGTGTGATGTATTGGTGAATAATGCGTGCAGATTCCAATAAGGTGGCCTTTTGCAGCTGACAAATGGTAATTTTGTCAGCACCAATTGTGTTTAAGTGCAGGCCAAGGTCTTTAGGCACTACACCCAGTGTGCCAATCACCCCTGGGACCACCTTTACTGGCTTGTGCCAGAGTCTTTGCAGTTCGATCTTTAAATCCTCATATTGTGTCAACTTTTCCAGTTGTTTCTCTTCAATCCTGCTGTCACCTGGGATTGCAACAACAACAATTCATACATTGTTTTTTAACACAATTGTGAGGTCAAGAATATTGTGTTCCAAAACTCTGTCTGTCTGAATTGAAGTCCCAGGGGAGTTTGATGTGTTCATTTTCTGTAACTTTTTTCCGGCTTGTGATCCCACCAGTTCTTTGTTGCAGGCAGATGGTATTTGTGGCACAAGTTCCAATGAATCATCTGAGCAATGTTGTTATGCCTCTGCTTGTAGTCTGTCTGTGCAATCTTCTTGCAGCAGCTGAAGATGTGATCTATTGTTTCATCTGCTTCCTTGCAGAGTCTACATTTGGGATCTGTCGTGGACTTTTCAATTCTGGCTTTGATGGCCTTGGTTCTAATGGCTTGTTCTTGGGCTGCCAAAATCAGGTCCACCATCTCCTTTTTCAAAGTTCCATTTGTGAGCCATATCCATGTTTTTTCTTTGTCAATTTTTCCGAGGAACTGCCCATGAAGAGCCTTCTTTTGCCAGTTTTCTCTTCTGCTCTGGATTGTGTATTATTATTAGTATTATAATGTCAGTCCCCTAAAAATGCTGTTAGACTGTTCTATGAGAAATATTTATTATGAGCAGATAGTTAAAAATCTAAGTTTTCACATGCATAATGTTTATTATTGAGTGTTGGCCAACAAGCTAGTATAGGCTCTTTGGGATAACTAATAGCTCCTTGGTCCCAAAGTGACAGCCTAGCTCATTACCCACATTTTGCTTGGTGCAATTTCTGCTGCTCATCTGAGTAATTAATAAACATAATGTTGTATAATGTTGTTGGTGCACTCAGTTGCTATGGAAATGACTATATCATCTTCAGATCTCTGGAGCATTTTGAACAAATCTGCTGTAAGTTTGACCTGACTTTGTCACCTTTTACTGTCTACAGTGAAATACGTTAGGACGCCTGGGACAAGTGTTTGAATTACTCCTTACCAGCAAAGTTCTATAAATCTGCATTGCAATTATCCCCAAAGAGTGTGGCCAAATATAGTTCCAAGATCTTATTAATTATATTCCCCAAACGAATATTATTAGGCATTGCATAAAAACACTCTGCTTAAGAGAATGAAATATGATTTGCTAGAGTCGCTTGTAAAGGTGAATTGAAATAAAAAATAGGTGGCTTTAAATTGAGAAAGGGGTGTTTTTAAGGCACTTTGACCTGAAAAATTAACCTAAAAATTTGCATCAGTGTATTGTCCTGAACATCATTGTCTTGTAGTAGTGCTGTTGTGATTATTTAATTAAAACACTCCAGTTTAACTCTATGTCAAGATGACTTACATGCAAATAATTATTTTTATTTTCTTGAGACAGCATGGGGACACAGGATTTCAACTGATGATGACTCTATTGAGTTGCAATTGTTTTTTATTCTTATTTTTACATGATTTTATGCCATATTTCCAGACAAAATGTCTTTCAAGATAGTTCACATATTAAAAAATAAAGCACAACGATCCTCCACTTCTTCGGGGATTAGGGGCACAGAACCCCTGTGAACATGGGAAAAGCTATAGATAAAAAATCTTTTTTTTCCATTCAGATAAGGAATTTCTAGGTCCCTTGCCAAAATCCATGAATACTGTCAAATCCACAAACGTTAAGCCTGCAAATGCTGGCTATAATGGAAATATAAACATCTAATGCTAAAGTTTTTAATGACAGTTAAAGGTACAGCAAAGCATAAAATGGCATTTAAGGCCTATTTCACCAAACATAAAGAGAATTTGGATGGGGTCTGTCTCTGGTACTTGTAATTCTTTATTATCATATTGACAAGCCATTAAGCTGGGCCTCTACAATTGTTCTTAAAGTTCACAGAAGTCATACAGATATAATTCTAATTCTGATTCCATGGATTCAACCAAATACAGCTCCATATGTTGAAAAAAATCCAAAAATCAAACTTTGATCTTGACATTTTAGATAAGGGATGACATTTTACTAGGCCATTGCATACCATGGGAATTAAGCATTCAAAGATTTTGGTATCCACAGGTGATTCTGGAACCAAACCACAGTGGACGCCAAACATTCATAAAGATTTCATTTTGTTATTATTACCATGGTTGTGCACCAGTTGGCAAGCAAGATTAGAATAAATGTAATGAATCCATTGAAAATCAACGTTCAAGTAAGATGAATTATATGTATAGGCTTACTTCCAAAACCATATCAAAGGGAAACTGGCAAGAAATTTTGTTTGAATTGTTTTTCTGAACTATCAACAGCTTTGTATTGTAGAATGTAGGAATTGAAAGGCAGAAAAACACAATTTGAGTGATTTTTGAGGAGGTAGAGCCAATGTCAGGTGAAAATGCCCATTGAGAGTGTAGGAAGTAAAGCCGTTATTTTTATTTGTTGTCCCAATGTCATCCTACAGCCAAATCAGATAGGTAATAAGACTATTCAGTATGAAAGAAATACTCATGTCTCACTAATTTTTGGCTGTGACATTGTCATGTTGCCACAAGAAGTCTTCTTTTGTTGTTGCAGATACAGCAAGGGGATCAGTTGTGAACAGATGTCCAACAAAACACTTGTGTCATGAGGGACATTATCAACCTCCTCTTCCATCTCCATCCATCCTGAAAAAAAGGAATAACATAAAATCAGTATACTATACTAATTGTGGTCCATAAATCAGCTTCAGCATAAAGCAATCCCACAACTTCAAAATAAGCTGAAACTGATTTTGCAAAAGAGGAAAGAGAGGGAGGGAGGGGAAGAGAAGTAAAACAAATTATAATTAACATTTGGAGACATTTGTTTTTAAAGACACTGTATGTTTTAGAGTTAGCTAAGATATACAATAAAGTGTTTTGCAATAATGTTTAAATAAATGGTCCCTTGTAATATGGTGAAACAAAATCTGTGTAACAGGCAGACAAAAATGAATTCTTTTACTTAACTCACTCTACATTTATTGTTCACAATGTAATGAAAACGTGTTGACACAGTTTCAAATTAATCCTCTGATCACAATCTCCATTGTATTAGTAAACTAACAGTGTTGAATTGTTCATGAGGTTCTGTGAGGACATTTTTATGACTTGTGAAGATAGGCCATCTCATTTGCCAATCTTAAATTTAAGATTCCTCTGATGCTAAGTGTAATAATTACCATATATACTCAAGTATAAGCCAACCCGACTATAAGTGGAGACACCTAATTTTACCACAAAAAGCTGGGAATATGTATTGATTTGAGTATAAACCAAGGGTGGGAAATGCAGTACCTACTGGTAAATTTCAAAAATAAAGATAAAAATAAAAACTAATAAAATTACATTAATTGAGGCCTAAGTAGGTTAAATGTTTTTGAATATTTACATAAAACTGTAATTTAAGATAAGACTGTCCAACTCTGATTAAATAACTATTCTAACCTTCTTCAACATAAATGTGCTTACGTATCCTTCCAATAATCACCACAGTTTATTTTAACTATACATTTTGGGGAAAATGCTGTGTATATGAATAAGGAAAAGTGGGAAAGACTGGTACTGAGAGAGGAGAAGAGGAATGTGCACTCTGCACCAAGAGAGGAGGAGAGGAAGGAGATCTGGGTTGCTGTGTGGAGAGGTGAGGGTCCTGGCAGGAAAGTGTGGGGCTGAAAGAAGGACTTCTTTCAGCCCCAACCTTTCCTGCCAGGACCCTCATTCTAGTATAAGCCGAGGGGGACTTTTTCAGCCTAAAAAGGGCTGAGAAACTAGGCATATACTTGAGTATTTACAGTAAGCTGCAATCTGGCCTGATCGTGGGAACATTTACTCAACAATAAATTCTACAGGAAAGGTAACTCTTCATTAAATTTCTTCTTAAAGGAAGCAGTAAGTAATTTTGGCCATTTCCTTCTTGCTGTATGTCTTCAATTACAGTTATCCAAAATTATTTGTGGATTGGGATATACTTCATGCAAAGTTCATTTTCTCTGCACTGAAAATAGTCTTTTCTGTACAGATAGTGCAGTTTGCTCTACAAAACAACATGTTAATTTTGTGTAGAGTAAGAAGTGAAATTATAGTTAGTTCAAGATTCATGTCACAGGGGTTTCTGAACACTCAAGAAACATGGATTGGAGGCATTATTAAAATATATTCAAATATTCTTCCTACTCCTAAATTTTACTGAGTTCAATGAGATTTATCCCAAAGTGATTGTGCTTTTGACAACAGCATTCATGAAAAAGATCTAGATAATCTCTAATTGGATTTATTACATTTTTGCAACACACTCTCTTGAACTCAGGAAAGGCATTTTAAACAGATGCTGGATGACCATCTGTCAAGGATACTTTGTGTGTTTCCTACATGGCAATGGGTTGGACTAGATGGCACATGTGGTCTTATTCTATAATTCTGTAATTCTCAAAAGTCAGAATACTTCTGAAATGGCATGTGCTTTGATTTAGAAAAATACTAGGAAATATGAATTTCATGAATTGCATACATTTATTTCCAACACCACAAATATCAGTACACCCTCCAAAAATCAGAATTTGACTCTTAACAGTCCAATTCACCATTTCTAATCAACTTTCCCCCTCTACGGGGCTTAGAAGGTTAATTTTAAGGAATCTGGGGCATCCTATTACTACCTCTACTACTGTTTTATAGATAGTACTTGTGTCTGATTATATTCATTCATTCTTCTTCTTATATGTAACTACCCAAACTCTGCTCCCACTTCACTACCCTTCATTTCAAATTCAATCTGGATCTATCTATCTATCTATCTATCTATCTATCTATCTATCTATCTAAATATAATATTCAGTCAGTTGTATCTGTGTGATTGTCCAACCTACATGACATCAAGTAGTTTTACTATACACAAAGTTCTCTTTTTCTCCCTGCATTGTTTGTTGCTTAACAATGGAAGGGTCCGTTCCATCTCCCAGAGGGATTATCTTCACAGAATAATGAGTGATCTTTCATTTGTGGTTCTGTTGATCTGCACAAATGAGTCTAGTGCTTCTATTTATTTCACATTCTTTTTTTAAAAAAAAAATAGATATAACTTCTATTTCTCTCTTTCTGATACAGAGTGAACTCTGATTTGTTTGCAGTTGCCTGTATCACAGAGTAATTATCAGAGAATATAATTAAGTTCCTCCTCCTCCATCCCCTGTTATTATTTTCCCCCTTCTTGGTTAAAGGAAGGTTGGCTCTTCTGCACTGCAAACCTTTGCAGAATAATGGATGATCTTTCTTCTGATTGTTTTATTTGTTTAAATGAAAAAGAAGTGTGAGTGATTAGATGTATCCTCAAATGTCAGGATGGCTGCTACTGTTGTCATCAGCCCTGTGGTGTCTTTTGGAATTATTAAATAAATTGAATTTGTAATGGCTGACATTAAATAGACTACCTGAATCATTCTCAGGAAAGCAAAAGATTGTTTCCATCTTACCAAATAATGGTTTAAATTAATGCTGGAGTCAAGAGGTCAGAATTACATTGTTATTTCCAAAGTCATCATACTACAGATTCTCAACAAGAAGAAATTAAGGGATCTGACAAACATGGTTATTGTTCAGTCGTGAATTAATACTGTAATGCAATCAAATTTCCTACTAAGTGCTATTATTATGTTCTCTTGTGATATTAAACAAAGTAAGGAAAGTTGATGTTATGCCATCAGGAATCTTGAAGGAACTCCACAAAGTTCATACATTAGTGCAGTCACCAAGCCAAGCACATTTCAAATTTATGACTTCAGTTCAATAGCAGTTCCAGTGCAGCAAGAGCTTGCATTCCAAATCAATGTATACCTTTAAAATGTATTTCAATCAATAAAACATAATAACAAAAATAAAAAGTTACCTTCTTAAAATGTATCCATAAAGACCCTTAAAACCAACTGTGCTAAAAAAATCATGGTAAAAAAGCACATATTGGAATGGGGTTTTTTTTAGAAAACACATTTAGAAAACACACAAAAATACGTATTATATTTTTTAAAAACACACCAGTGAATGACAGAGAGAAGACATCAGGATCACCTATTACTAGAAGTGCACCCCATTGAAATGAATGCATTTTCCTTTCAAGTAGAAAGTAATGGAACGGTGTTGCAAGTCTGTCCACTTTTGTAACTGATTCTGTTTGGTGGACATATGGGTTCCAAATTTACAAAAAAAAAAACCCTAAAGTACATTGGACAAACACAGTCACCAAGGCCTAAGCCCTTCCAAATCTAGGTAAATACACAGAATATAATTATAGCCAAAAGTTGTTTACTTCAGAATTAAGGGAGGGTGTGGAAAGGAGAGAAGATTATTCTGGTTGTGTTTTGGAATTCAGTTCAAACAAACCATGGCTTTAACACTTGCAGTCCTGTTATACTACTGATGATACCATCAGATGGGTCAAAATGTTAGTGCTATTCAAGGTAATGGCACACAAACTGGGGACAGTTGTCAAGACATCAACAACTAGTTCCAAGCTGTTTTTCAGAAAAAAATGTGAACACGAAAATAAATAGTACGGGCTTCCAGTACAATGTGGGGGTTGGGGATGCAGGTCCTCTTTGTCCGATAGTTTGAGAAGTACTAACCTAAACAATTCATCATTAATTTATCTATTTCATCTATTCATGTTGATTAAATATATCCTATATGACTTAAGTCCCAATAGGCCATATTCCTCCACATTAACCTGCCCATTTTAAAGACTTTATGGGCAGCCCCTTCTCTCTGGCATTCTTTCTCTATTTCCACTTGAAATCCTTGTTTCAGCAGTCCATGGAGGACTTATGGTTAGGAGAAAAGGGTATTTCTGTTCATTGCTGTACTGTTCATTGTTGGATTCTTTTCAATGGTTCTCCTTTCAAATTCTTTCAAATTCTTTTGTTAGTTCAATGTTAATTTAGCTGTATTTATTTTAACATTTGTAAGACACTTTGAGTTCTATCTTGGGAACATAATATAATAACCAAAACAAACAACAACTCTTCTATATGGAGGCTGTCCATGAAAGCACTGAGATTTGCACATTAAAGTACCACCAGGTGAGGAAGCCAGCTCTGAGAACAGCAATGTTCTGGAATTAGTTTTGTGCAATATCAGACCTTACATTGTCAAAGAACTTTGTCTCTTCAGCTAGTAAGCCCTTACTCACATGGCACCCTAGGTGCTCATTTCTCTCATTAATAATTAGAAGCAACTTATTTTAATAACCCATTTTATTAATTTCAAATCATTCTAACAATGGGATATTTCTTTGCACAGTTCTACAATCTAGTACAATAAATAATGCAAAAGGTGATGAAAAATTAACTAAGGGTGGGGGGAAGGAATTGAAGCAGGAAAATTATAAGGATAACAGCATGGTGCCAAATGAAAATGTTCAGGGTCAGGTCTCCCACAGTAGGGAGCTTTTGCCATTGACATGTCTAACGCTGCAGGGACACTCTTGCGTTTACTGGGGCTGCACTTAATGATGGAGTTGAGCTGTGTGATTTAGTAGAAGAGAGGACCAGGGATTCACAAACACAAAAGCCCCCTTCAAAGCTTTCTGGTTCCTTCCCTCCCACACACCCCAAAACAGATTTTTTGTATCCACGGTGCCATTGTGATGGAAGTTCTTAGTAGCTTTGTAGATCAGTTAATGCCTATTTCTGTGTGTTTTGTGTTTAAAAATGGAGCACCACTGTTAAAAAGAAAGGTTGTTGAAAAGTAGTTCAAGGATTATTCCATCTGCACCCATGGGTGAGAAAAAAACACAGCCAATCAATTCTAATGTATTAAGAAGAAGAAACTGTGGCAAATAAGTTCTATTGATAAGCACTGCATATATGTGTATAGTTCTACCTGTGAGAAATATACCCTACTCTGTATTCCCAAAATAATAGTAAAGCAATCATTATAATTTCCGGTGCATTAATTAATAATCTTTGTTACACTGAAGCTCCAGGTTTCTGGATGAAACTCCATATTTGGCAACCACAGGGATTATCAATGGATATTGTAGTGGCATCCATCAGTGGCTGTTCTACTTAGTGGCTATTTTTTACTCAGCAAAAATAGCATTATTATTCTTATCTGGGGATCACTATTACTTTCTTAAATAGGCTCCAACTTGATTGAGCTACTCAGCCTGTACCAAATCCTACTGAAGTATGCCACATGCTTTAGCCAATGACTTGAAGATCGTCCCTTTCACCGCAATAGAGTGGCAGACCAGTTTCTACTCATACACCTTTGCCTTTCAGAGTACCCTAAATAAGCAGGTTAAACATGATCTATTATCACCAATCAAGAACAACTTTATTTCTTAAACTGACACTCCTGTTGAAAGTACAATTTGCTTAGTTAACCAGTGATGAACCGTAATAATAAACACTTGAGGCTATCCCAATTATTTACTACACTATCCAATTATTTACTTGAATTCTATCCATGTAAATCTTACTACAAATGATGAGCTGGTACCTCATAAAAGTCAGATTATGTCTTTGATTTCATTTGTGGTTATTTCAGTATAGGAGAAAAGCAACAAAGTACAGGAATTCAGTACAGAAGGAAACTGACTTGTGTATATCCTCTCCACATGCCAGGTACTTTGTTTTATCTATATATTTGCCAAATGTATTTCCATAGTAGCATATCAAAGTGAGTCGTGTCTTTAAATATCTCAGTGCATGAGTTTATGTGTATTCTTTACATCAGTGATTCTCAGGCCATCCGATGTCGCCGACATTTTTTCCCCAATATGCCAAGGACTGGAAGCTTTTCATGGACTGGCAGCCAATGGCTTGCACACCAGACACAGTGTAGGGAGCACCAATTTGAGCAGCGCAGAATATTTGAAGCCAAATCCATGCTCTGAAGAGCTATCCTACAAAGATAAGAAAGCAGAAGTATAACTGAATTTATAGAATACAAAACCTAAAAGTCACCATGAGAAATCATAAGATGTACCCATTGCTGATCTGTTTTGAATTGGAACATATGCATATATATTGCTCAGAGAATCTCGTTTGCTGTGTTAAAACTGGAGGCTGGATTTAAAAACTTAACCTGAGAATGCTTCAACAATTATTAATTGAAATAAAGTTAAGTTCCTTGAAATCTGAGTAAAGTTAAACTTTCTTAAAGAATGACTTTTGGCATTCAGCATTTGCTGTTCCCACCCTTTTCTCCATCCCACTCCAAAATGTTATGCGAATTTTTATGTTAACTCACTTTTTAAAGGCATAATCTTTAAATAACTGCAATTGCTTATTGCACTGGCCACATTTGCTATGGTCCATATAGCCTAAAAAACCATGGCAACCAACTTGTTATAGTGCTTTGTCTCTATTCACAGATAATGAGGGGCTAGTGTAGTGAACCATTTCCCAAAGAAAATGACAAGTGGATCTTGTTTGTGAATCAGTGGAGTTCAAGTGATATCTCACAAATTGTTTTGAGCTGGAACCAGTTGCAGTTTCAGACTTCCCCAAGACTTTATTTGGTTTTGAAAATCAATTCATGCTATGGTTATAAGATAAGCTCAATTAGTGGTGAATGATTTGTCAACTGGTCAAGTACTCCAATCCTTTTGGATGCTATCAAGTACTCCAATGCTGAAGCGCTCCATACTACTCTAATTTCTGTGTTGTCTTCCCATAGGACTGAGTGCATAGACTGGACCAGTGGCTTTGAAGAGGCATTTGCCCCAAACTACAGCAAAGGTCTATACATATTTTATGTTTCCCCTGCACACACACTTTTGCTCCACATCTTTGCCTAGTTTCAGACCTTCAAGCTGAAGTGAAATATCTAGCAAAGTTATTAGATATAAATTAACCCCTTTATGTCATTTGAAATTTCTTAACATTTCCTCATGATGTTCAAAGATATCCTGGTGACAACGAGGATGCTCAAAGCCATCTGCCTTCTGGCAGGGGATCAGGCTCACAACACTTGCTTCATTTCTACATTTTATATTGCTGAATTATGTTAAAAACACATATATAGGGACAATTAAAACAACAACAAAAAGCCCAAATGAACAATCATTTCAATCATAAGAAAGTAAGGCCATCTACATATACTGTATCTCACCCACAGAGAGAAAAGAAAGAAAGAAAGAAAGAAAGAGTTAGAATTATTCTTTTTTCCCAGTAATAATGTCTGCAGTACTATAATATTATATTCTGCAAACACTACTTATGTTTCCCGAGCTTCTGCTCATCTCATGCACAGAGTTAGGTTACTATTGCAAAGAATAGTGTGTGCACTTTGGGAAGTACCTCTTGCTACATCTTTCAGTGTGAGATGACTTCAAAATGCTCAGCCAAAGCTTAGAAAATAATGACTGGGCACTGATGTAATATGACAGAGAAGGGCAGAACTCTTCTTGCTTCTAATGGGATCATTCTATGCCCTGTACTTCATGCACAGCATTCGTTTAAAAGCAAAACTAATAATCCCGAGGCTTGATCCACTCAGGTACCAGTGGGACTACCAATATATAATACAGTCACAAATGTTACATGAGAACATTCAGTAGTATTCACAGGGATAGCACTGTTAGTCTGTTTTCGTATAAAAAGACATAAAGCTACTTGGGACTAACTAGAAAAATGAAATATCTGTCATAAGCTTTCATGAATTTCACCTGATAAGGTGAACTGGGTCCCTGAAAGTCTCACTAGAAATGTTTTCTTCCTGGTTAGTCTCCAAGATCCTACTGGATTATTTTATGCCTTTTGAGCATACACACAGTCTGTTAGAGGCAAAGATGAAGTACTTTGGTCACATAATGAGAAGACAGGAAAGCTTAGAGAAGACAATGATGCTGGGGGAAATGGAAGGGAAAAGGAAGAGGGGCTGACCAAGGGCAAGATGGATGGATGGCATCCTTGAAGTGACTGGATTGACTCTGAAGGAGCTGGGGGTAGTGACAGCTAACAGGAGCTCTAGCGTGGGCTGGTCCATGAGGTCACAAAGACTTGGAAGTGACTGTACAAATAAACAACAACATTAATTACACAAGGCTGTTCTATGGATATAGAACACAAATGGCAAATGGGGGGGGGGGGGGGGAACTACCTGGCCTTCAACTAATGAGTGTGAAAACCCATGAAGGTTTTGTTGCACAGGATCCTAAGATAGACTAGAACAGTACTCAATAGAGTGGGGGTTCTGTGGATAGACATCTTCTACTCAGAGTGAGAACAAAGTGTTCTTATTAAACTTTTATGTAAGCCTCTCCCTAACTCTCAAAGCTGTCATGAGGGATACAGACTAGGAAACAAATTACTTTCTCTGTAAAAGGAGGTCTCAACCCATCTAATGAAGGAGGGGGAGAACCATATCCTCCCCATGAGATAGCCAGAGGCTTTGTTATCTCAGAAGAGATGAAGTAAACTGCAGGCCAAATCAGACAGCTGTAAGATCATTAATAGCAAGAGCCTTATGCACTTGGCACCAATTAATCTATGTGAGAAACTCACTTTGCCAACTGGGAAATGTTCACCGTAGTGGTCTCTGTACACTAAGAATGCTGTATAGGAAATTACCCACACACTTCTGATTCCTCATCCTTCTTCCATTCTCAGTAGCAATACAAAAATCCCATTGTAGTGTAAGTTAATCCTTCTTGAAAAATTGTCCATCTTTAAGATGTTGATTGAATTCTCAGTTTTGGTTGTTCTGCAACTACAGTTGTTATTTATCTCTGCAGTCCCATTTTGAAACTACAGCTCCAGTTTAGGCAAATTGGCCATTTTCTTTGCATTTGCCCAATTGCTCCTGTTCTACCACTACATACTTCTGCATTTGAAAGGTGCTGAAAGAACTCACTAAGAAAGTTGAGAATGATCCCATTAGTTACAAGGTCATCTCTGTTTTCCCAGATAATTGGAATCTTCCCGAAGCTCATGGGACGTTGCAACAAGCAGCCAGGCTAAAAATGTTCTCTCTTTATAGCAAGAGTTGCACACTTGTGCTTTAAAAGTCAATCTCTTCTTTAGCCAAAAACTTTTCTCCCTATCCCAGTAGGGTAGCAACTTCATTAGCAAAGTGAAGAGGCATGCCAGACTCAAGCTGTTGGACAGTTATATTTAAAAGAGGGGTTTGGGGACGTAAACGTCACCTCGTAAAATATAACCACCCTACAGCCTGGTAGGTGAGATATATTTAACTGTGACAGCAATGCCAAGATTAAATTTTGTAATGCTGTCTCAGCATATTTTAACATTTTTGGACTGTGTAAAGCTTAAGAAAATTACTTGTAGCAGACTCAATTTGCCCATACGAGCATATCTCCCAAAGGGTATGGCCTCAAGTTGTATAATCCCAACATCTATAAATCCCTTTTGATAAACAGTGCTGTATATATTGGGGAAAGATTATGATTTTCAGTGGTTTTCCTATATACAACTGTTTGAAAGATTTAGGTTTGATAAAAGGAAGCATCGGTTTGAGTTGGTAAAATCTAAATTTGAAACTTTATTATGTATAAATAATGAATAACTTGTAAGTAAGATATAGAAGGTTTTCTTAAAAATTGAAATGTAAAAGGAACAACTAAAAGAACGTATGATAGAACGAGTTAGAAATTTTGGATATGATATACTAATGGCTCAGTGGGAAAGAATGTGGTTGAAAGGCTTAATACAGTATTTACTTGATGTTTTAATTTAAGAGAAAACTTATATTAAGTGATGTTGGTATATGACACCAGATAAATTATCTAAGATGTATAAAGGGAGTTGGAAACATCTTAAATAAGAAGGTCATTTTGTGTGGTGTAAAAAGGCTTTACAATATTGGTTTCAAATACACAGTCTTATTTTTTAAAAAAAATAAATAAAAATAAATCAAGGTTATAGTTCAATTAAAACCTAAACTTGTATTCCTGGGTTTGATGGATAACCAATTAGGGAAGAGCCATGAAAGAATATTTCAGTACATGGAAACAGCTGCAAGAATATTATATGCTCAGAAATGGATGAGTGATTTAAAGGTTAGGGCTTTATAGGTCAACACCAGCACTTTGAATTGTGCTTGGAAGCTAATTGGCAGCCAATGGAGCTGTCGTAACAGCGGAGTGGTGTGCTCCCTGTACCCAGCCCCCGTTAGTAATCTGGCTGCTGCGCGTTGGACTTGCTGCAGCTTCCGAGCAGTCTTCAAAGGCAACCCCACGTAGAGAGCGTTGCAGTAATCTAAGCGGGATGTAACCAAGTCAGCCCTCCCAAGGTACGGACGCAGCTGGCGCACAAGTTTTAATTGTGTGAAAGCTCCCCTGGCCACCGCTGAGACCTGGGGTTCCAGGCTCAGCGATGAATCCAGGAGAACTCCCAGACTGTGTACCTGAGCTTTTAGGGGGAGTGTGACCCCGTCTAGCACAGGCTGTAACCCCGTACCCTGTTCGGTCTTACGACTGACCAGGAGTACCCCTGTCTTGTCTGGATTTAGTTTCAATCTGTTGTCCCTCATCCAGTCTGAGACAGCGGCCAAGCACCGGTTCATGACCTGAACACATGGGATTTATAAATTAAAGCAAGGGATATGAAAAGAGTACACAAAAAGTCCATGAATGGGGTGGGAAATCCATGAATGGCTTACATGGAGATACAAAATTTTTTCATCAATAGGAGGTTGGGATGTCTACCATTTCCTCTCGAGCTCCCCCCAGGTGTTCCATGTCATTGTAAAGGGGCTATGTTTATTTGGGGCACTGTTTCTAGAAGTCCAAGATGTGGAGAATCAACATTCCAATGAAATTCATGGAAGGTGACTTTTTAGGGAAACTAGAAGTGACCATGTGGCTGGCAATATTTTCCAGTGAAATCACATCTTAGAATTCATATATTTTATATAATTTATATTGTTTCTCGATCACATTAATATCAATAGATGAACACAATGAGAGCTTGACTTTTCATGATGATTTACTAACTAACATCAACTAGCCAGGGTGCAATGACAGGGAGCTTTGGCTTCATTCAAGCCACAAATAAAACACAGGGGAAGCGGGAAAATCGAGAGGTGATGGGCAAATGAGGAGCATGCTGCCATGAGGCCATAGGAAAATGTCTGAGGTAGTTTTAATATCTTCAAATATCAGACTTCTCCATCAGATACCCTTCAGAAGTTTCAGCCTCCATAATTATATGCCTCATAAGATCAATAATCCAGAACATTGACCAGGAAGCCCCCACCTCCCCGATGACACTGGCAGCAAAAGGCTAGCATGGTGCAGCACAGACACTGTGAACATTATCATATTTTTAAGAGTGTTCAATTATTCTGCTTTCTGTCCCTATGAAACCACTACCTGCATGTAAATTTTCAGTAGGAGCAAAGGTATGATAAACTAGTTGGCCTGGATCAGTCTTGATAGAGTGTGCTTTCAGAATTAATTTTTGCCCATGATTCCTGCAGTCTTTGCCTTTGAAGAAGCAATGTTTTCCGTCACCTGAGTGCAATATGTGTCAAGGACATTTCACACAGGAGAGAAAAATCAGCTGTGCCTATACAACTGCTAATGAAATCTATCTGGCAATGTTCCTGTTAGCCATACAATGAATTAGCGTTAAACCGATGTGACACACATTTCAGCATTGGCTGTTAGCGGCAGTAACACATTTATCTCATAGGTGAAGACAATCTACACCTCTCTGAGTGAATGATTTTAACTACCACATTCTCCTATTCACGATTGCTAGAGGTGTAACTTACCGATCCCTTCTTTTTCCTATTAGTAGAACTGAAGTTTTAATATGGCTCACTGCCCTCTGGTCAATTGAAATTCCCAGCTGTTATCCATCCTCATGCCTCACTGATAAGAGTTTTTAAAATAAAAAAATGCACACTCTTTTTATGGAGCAGCAGCACACAATCCAGAACTGGGATCCTACCATTTATGAGAGCTTCTGGAAAGCTACTATTAACACGGTGGCAAATGAGCTGCTGAGAACTCTCACTTTCCCGACACCTTTATAGCTGCATGGTTTGAAGCTTATCAACCCAGAGCACTGCTAAACTTAAAATGGAGCAGCTATTGCCAATGGATTTTCAAAGTCGGCAATGGATGAAGGTCTCTAGCTATGAATTTAACATTTTGTTGCAGTGCCTTTTAAAAAAGAAGAAGAAATGTGTGAAGCTACCCTGCTGGCCTTGTACTGCAACTTCAAATTGATTATTTTTTCTTTAACGTGCTGCCTGATATTCATGCTTATTGCAAGCTGTATATCTGAAACAGCATGTTTTTAAAGCTAGTCAGCATGTCTGGTGAGCTCTGGAACAATCACTCCTCGCTTTGAACAACTAGGCTAAGTCAGTAGGGGGTTCAGCATGTGCCTTTTAATCCATACAAACACCCCCTCCACACACACACAGAGAGAGAGAGAGAGAGAGAGAGAGAGAGAGAGAAGCACTTTTTATGCCTGCAATGAAAGGGTATGGAAATCCAAGTTTCTATATGGAAGAAGCCACCAAAAAAAAAGAAGAAGAAGAAAAAGAAAATATGGGGGGGTGGGGGGTAGTGAGACCCAGCAGAACTGAAAATGAATCCTCATAGCAGATGTTATCTTTTAAGGCTCCCAAACCTGTTTTATCTCTATCACCCTGTTTTAAAACTCTTCTTCCATCCAGCAGGGATGCAATATAATTTCCAATTTCTGTTTTTCCCCTTGTGGAAAGACATTCAACAGCATAGGTGGCGTCTCAAAATAGGTTTCTTTCACAAAAACATAGAAAACATTCAACCAAAGGCAATACACCTGGTGGAAGTCATTTGCTAACATTATGATGCACAACTGATCTCACCCAATCATGTCTTGGCGATTGATAGTCATTGAGTCACAACTACAGGTAGCTCATTGCATATAAACTAGATACCAAGGAAGCCTCACGGTGGAAGGTGGGGGGGGGGGGTCATGGAAACATCTGACCCCTGCATTGTTAATGCAATGTCAAACAAATGACTGGCAACTGAGAAACTAAAAAAAACTAAAATCAGTAAGTTTTTGGTCTGTCCTGAAACCACTAGTGTAGAGCAAGTTATATATACCAATGCCAGCAATGTATGCTTCTCCATTATGCAAATTGCACAAAGGACTGGTTGGGGTCATTATTGACCGAGGGTCATATTCACAACTTAAGTTGGAAATAAGAACCTGAAATTACCTTTGAAGCTTTCTTATTTATGACTTTTCTTATAAGAAAGTTTACATGACACATAGCGTAAATGAAAAAATATGAAGATTTCTAAAATATATTTTTACTGAAAAAATATGTCATTTTTTTACATATTCTGCTTTCATATACATAAGATTTTTTTGATGTTTCCATATTATCTAGTTCATTGTGTAAAATATAATGTATACACTATACAGTAATATTTTGAACATGAAATCCCCATGTTGGATTTTTTTTTCAGGGATTTTTTGAAGGGTTCCCAGTCTTTTTTGAATATTGAAGGGTCTTTTATCTGAAGATACTGTGTCAAAATGTCCATTTCTGCTATTTCAGCTACTTTTACTCATTCTTCATTTTTTTAATGTTTTTTCTAGTTTCCACATTCGCACCTACATAATTCTTGATGTAGTTGTCTTCAGAATGAACTTCAAAGGTGATCTGTTTCTTATGCCTAATAAGAATGCCTCTGGATGCATGGGTATTTTTTAGTTTTAATACTTTTTCTATAGTTTTATGAATCTCAATAAAAATGCCTTCCTACAGGACCACCACATATGAAAGAAATAATCCCATTGCTTGTTAACATTTCCAACACATAGTTTTAAATTGTGGCTGCATTGTGGTTATTTTTACAGGTGTCATGTAATATTTATAGAAACATTTTGTAAAAGTTCTCCAACAGTAAGTAATTTCTGAATAATTTTATTTTTACTTTACAGAAACATTCTCACTTTTCTAGACCAATCGTGCTGCCAATATTATTTATCATACATTCTTTTGATGTGATATATTCATCCTCCTTGTTTAGTTTTAGCAGCAGGGCATAGATTTTGGATAGTTGTTTATTTCTTGCTTGTAATAATTTGTCAGAATCGGTTTTTGCTTCCTTAAATCCTATGTGTACATCCTTTTGATATTGATGGGCTATTTGTGTAAATTCAAACTAGTTCAGGTTGTAGTCTTGTTAGTTTATTTCTGTCCTTGTTTTTAGTTGGAGATTACCTTGTGTCTTCTTGAGTAAATCTGCAAAGGTTAACCATCTTCTGTTAACCTTGAGATTTCCATTTTTGCTTAAAGGCTTCCGGAGTCAAAGCCCATTGTGGTATTTTTGTACAAAATTGTCTTTTGTGCTTGTTCCAAGCTCTCACCAGACTTTTCCTAATTGAGTGTTTATTAAAGCTTGGATCCTTTGCCACTTTTCCATAAATTAGGTATGCATGCGAGCCAAATTTTAAATCTATCCCTTCAAGAATTATGAGGTTTTGAGATGGATCCATTCGTTTAACCAATACATTATAGCTGCTTCTTGGTATGATTTTATGTTTGGGAGGGCAAGCCCTCCTCTTTGTTTAGCATCTTATAAACATTTCATCATTATTCTCCAAATAAACCTTGTAAGTTCAGGATTCCAGTTCTTATATCCTTTTTCCTTAATATCAATTGGGATAATTTGGAACAAGAAGCATAGTATGGGTAGGATATTCATTTTTATTGTAGCTATCTATCATAGAAGAGAGATGTCCACATTCGTCTATTGTTTTAAGTCTTTTTATTTCATTCCTGTTTTTGTAGATATTTTGATATAAATCCTTATTATTTATGATCCTTTACACTACAGGTGGCCCAAGATATGGTCTCCAGATGTTGCTGAACTGCACCTTTAAGGACCTCTAGGCAGCAAGAAGCCATAGAGAAGTACTTATTCAATTAATTCATAAACCATCTTTTTGTAGCATGGGAACCAAGGTGGAATATAATATTTAAAAGAACAATACAACTGTAAAAACTCTTAAAAACAAGAGTTAAAACATACTAAATTTCTATTTAAAAACCACAAGTTTAAACCAACAACTGGCAAATTAAAAACAGCATTAAAATATGCTTAAAACACAGTAGAATGTCAACAAAAATGATACACCAATAAAGTTTTTATCTATCGCAACACACTAAAAAACCAAAAACTTCCTTAAATATTAAGATCCTTGCTTGTTGGTGGGCACTATGAAGACATTGCAGTCTAACATTAGGAGGGCATCAAGTTGTCTAACCTCTCTCCAGATATTTATTTGAGAATGGCTCACTCCAGATTCAATTTACTTATTCACAAGTAAACATGTAGGGTTGTTAGTAACTCCTCCCTCAAATTACCACATGAAAAACTGGTGGAAGTCAATAGAAATGAAAGCTGAATGAAAACCTGCTCAAATGTCATCAGCCTTTTAGTGGGAACAAATGGGTGGCAGAGGCAATTTCACCAACTTTCTCTAGAGGCAGGAAATATTCTCCAAAATGGTTTCCATTTAACATTATCTCCTGAGGTTCCTGTCATTTTGGGCTGTTACTAGGGCAAGAGGTGACAGTGTTATATAAAAATGATGGAGAATATTCTGAACAAAACCTAAACTCCCTCCCTTTTGAGGTGGAGGAGTGCAACAAGGGAAATGTCAAAACTGTTTCTCATGCAAACGACTTGTGCTAAGTTCCAGCTCAACCCTAAAACTAGGATTGCATTTATGCACCTTACATTCTTTTTGCAAGTACTTTACCCTGTCACCATATTGACCTTTGCTCTTCTCATGTAAATGCTGCCGATTTTGCGAACTGGAAGTGGGAGGTTTATTAGGCTAGCCCTGTGTCTAATGACACTTGGATAATTGGCTGGTTGATAGCACCTGATCCTGCATGGCTTTGCACACATCTCCTTTTTCCTGAACTTCCCAGAGTTGGTTCAGCATTAATCTTGTTCCAAATCTGTTACAGTCAACTACCCTTTTCAAGCTGCAGTTATTAGCTTTAATTCTAAAGGAGAGTCATCCTGAAAGATGCTCAGTGCTGGCAGTTAACTGGCTATGCAGCTTTAAATCCCTTTTCTCCATTTGCCTTGTCTTCACAGCAGGAATATCTCCTATCTAAATTAGTAGACTTGGGTCTGGGGAAGGTCAGAGAACAGGCAGTAATTTTTATCCAGGTTTATTGCTTGTCCTACCTCTAGAGGCCTAGAGTAGGTAATGGAATTTTTAATTGAAGATGACAGATCCTTGTCCCAAAAGGCTTCCCAAAGCTAAGAAGAGAACCAACTCATGCAACCATTTTGATCTACCAGGAAATCAAAGTGGCAAATTGGTTCATAAGAAAACACATACTATGTTTTTATTGTGAGTTAATGTGTCTATTATTATTATTATTATTATTATTATATACACAAGATTAGTACACATGTCGGTCACTTTCCAAGTGACTAGGACTATGTGATGTATTGGTGACAGTTTGGAGCAGGGTAGCCTTTTGCAGCTGACAGATGGTAATTTTGTCAGCACTGATAGTTTTTAGGTGTTGGCTAAGGTCTTTAGGCACTGCATCCATTATGCCGATCACCACTGGGGCCACCTTTACTGTCTTGTGCCAGAGATGATGATGATGATGATGATGATGATGATGATGATGATTGCACTAGCTGTACCCGGCCATACGTTGCTGTGGCCCATTCTGTTTAAATGGAAAAGAAAGAAAAGAGAAAGAGTTGGTTTCTAATATATGTCATTTCATAATGCTTGTGTGTATACAATATTTTTGTTGTTCCATTGTCTGAAATAATAGAGGTATAAATAATAATAATAATGGCCTATATAATCAATGTAATAATAATACTGGTGTTTATAATGATAATAATAACAATGATACTGGTCTATATAATAATGATCAGTGTGTTTTGGGGGAACCCTTTCCTTTCCTTCCCTCCTATCAATCTTTCCCTACCATTCAATTCTTCCTTCCTTCTGAGCCTCTTTGGCAGAAACTGTCATTCTGTCTCATACAATGTTTTCTCTAAAGCAGTGGTTCCCAAACTTTCAATCACAGAACCTTTCAAAAGCTATTTATTTTTGTGGAATCCTGATTCTAACCCTGATTTGTTTAATCAAAAGATATATTCTGGATTATTTTATGCTTTTTTTTAAAAAAAAAAAAGGTCAAACAAGTAGAGTATAACATAACCACATTTCTTCATGAGGAAGTTTAGAAGATAACATAGCTGATGTATACAGTTTGGATATTTTTACAATTTCACAAAGAAGAGAGAGATATGCCTTCATCTCTTACTTGTATTCATCCTTTTCCCGTTGTTTTTCCCTCCCCCCTCTCCTATTAACCCCCTCCTTCTGGGGACATTCATATATTTTCTTTATTGATCATTTATTTTTCCTATCCATAATGTAGTCTAGAAGCATATAGTCTGCTAAATATTTGTACCATTTTTGTGTAACCCATTTTTTATGCTTTTCCCATCCCAGGGTGACCGTAGCTTGTGCTGCAGTTAATGTGTATTTTGTCACATTGGCCCAATCTTTACTACAACTTTCCCTTCCAATTTCAGGGTGAAAAACTGTTTCTTGTTCAACCATATTTTGCCACAATAATTCCTCCATTTCCTTCTTTATAGAATTGTTGTAACTTGGCACAGTCCCACCTAAATGTTCCAGTATTCCCACATTCATGCCAATAGAATTTAGATGTTATTTTTGTAATATGGGCTATCTGCTGAAGAGTCCTATCATTTTGTCAGTATTTTCCATTATATTTCTTTGATCTTTAAATGTTGAAGTTTTTTGATTGAATTCATCCATAATTCTATGTCTTTCTGATTATAGTTTATGTCCTCTTTCCATACTTCTAACAGAGTGGATTTCAAATGGTATTGGTTATCTATTGATTTGTTAATTTGTGGTGTTTTTGCTGTGCGTATGTGTTCTCATTGCCCATAACCCTTATGGATGTTGTGATAAGGGGAACGAAAGACCATAAATCCTGCCTTCCTGGTTCTGTCTCCTTATCCTTCTCGACTCAGTAAGCTACTGCTTAAGAGCATGAGGAATCAAAAGAGAATGGCACCTATCTTTATTTATACATTGTTTACAGTCCAAAACTTACAAACAGTACACGGCCAACAGAAAAGCAGTCTGAACATGGCAATGGCAAGCCCATTGTTCACAACACATCTCATACAGAACAACCCAGGAAGTTGCATCAAACTTCTAAACAGGAATGGACTTCTCTGTCCTTTCTTCATATATATGGAATTAATTCATTAACTACTGGAATCTGAACTTGGCATGCTTAGCAAAAGCCTTTTTTTTTTACTACAACACATTTTCTAACACAAAAACATGGCTTTGATCATTATTTCTTTTCCATCCTAGTTCAATTCAGTTTTGTCTTTAATTGTGCTTTTAATTTTTCATTTAAAGAAGGTTGTTGGGAAAGGAACTCATCCTAGGCATGTAAATCCTGACTTGATTTCTCTGTAAAGAAGAAAGTGCAAAAAAATAAAATAGATCCTTGACCAAATATGTATTGGGAGCAGGGAGTCAATATCAGAAAAATACTTTGGGGGGGGGGGGTGTTTTTGACACTGGTTTCAACACATTTCTATAAATGAAGAACATTTAAAATTGGGGCAAATGTTTAATTGTTCTATATGCATTCACATCTCTTTGATCAACTAGTCTATTCTTCCATGCTTTCTCTGTGTTCATTTAGCTAGTCGGAAACATCTGGAATTTGCATGCAAATATTTAAGTAATTTTTGGGCAACATTTATGTATTACTCTTTTCAATTTATTCATTTCTTAGTGTTGTTGTGTGCCTTTTGGTCATTGTAAATTATGGCAACCCTAAACATGAACATATTATTGAAAAATTGTCATACACACCCTGATTAAGCACAAACTAACAGACACATTAAACATGAGGTTGTTTTTTTTTAAAAAAAACTCAAGTTTTTCAATTCTGAACTGCTGCTTTGCTCTGCTTCCACATCGGAGAAGCCCGACCAGCTATATTCTCTCCTGTATATGTAATCCACTTTTATAAAATTATATAAATATAAAATATAAATTGTATGAAATGGAATCTAATGAAATCAAAGCCTTAAAACTATAACTGGAACTGCAAATGTATAGCTCTGTATTACTTAATCTCGTGTCAGGGGACAGGAAATGGGCTTAGCCAGATAATGTATGCACACCTGAAGCCCAGGCCTCATTGTTGGGATTTCCATTGTGTATATGTAAACTGCAGCTCCCTTCCTTTTTATAAAGACCTTTCCTCATCCATAAATCAATTTACTTGTGCTTGGAAACTTCCTGGTCAATTTAAGATGAGTGTTGGTGGTGAGATGGGGAAAAAGAACATAGCTATGGAATTGTGTCTGATGCAGAATATTTTACAGTGATCCTGCAAAGGTCCCCCAGGAATCTGCATGTCCAATAAGGATTTGGGTGTCCCATGCCCTAGTTCAACACAATATGTTATTTCTTCATTTAACATATTAACTATATAGTTATACCAATTAATCAGTATCCATTTTGTTTTGTCTTTCCAACCCCTCACTAAAACAATTTGTGCACACGCTATTAATTTGTCAACCATTTTTTCCTTTTGTATATTCTTCATTCCTGTTATCTGTGCATGTAGTATATTTCTATTAATTATTACTATTTGTAAATTTAACATTCTATTGTCTTCCCCTTCAATCCTTTTCCAGTATTCTTGCACTTGATCACATTCCCATATCATGTGATGAAACACCCCTCTTTGTTCACAGCCATGCCAACACCTATACTTTATCCCTGGTACAAATCGTGAAAGTTGTGCAGGAGTTTTGTACCATTTTTGTAACATTTTCCTTCTTGCTTCCCTTATTACATTATACTTTTCTTTTGCTATATTACTTATTTCCCTTTGGATGTCTTCCCTCTCAATTTCCATGTCCAATCTCCATTTTGGAAAATTTCCTCTATTATTTCTTCTTTTACTGTTATGATTTGGTCGTACAGATCTCCTGCCACTTTCTTCTCCCCTCTCAAACATTTCCTAATCACCTTCTCAAATGGACTATCCTGTTCTCTAATTTTCCCCCTCCATCTAAAAATTTCCTGTCTTATAGCCCAGCTTTGAATCCAATTCCCTGACCCTATCTAATTCTGATTTTTTTTTTTTGTTCTACAGGGTTTCTTGTTCAGCTTCGTTGTGAACCCTTTGTTCCCAGAAAGTGTTCAGGAAAATGTTGGAACAACCCTCTATATGTCTATTCAGAAATAATCATTGAATTCAGTGGGGCTTGACAGTCAGTTACATGAGCATATAATGACAGCCTAAATTATATATTTATTCTGAATGTGACAGTCTTTTAAAAACCACTAAATAATAAAATTCATAGGAGGTTGAATTGTTTTAAGGAAGAGATTGTCATATTAAACCAAAGTAATGTCAGTTCTGGGTAATAAAAGCCACTAGATACAAGAAAGGAGGAAATGAATGCAGCAAATCGAGCCAAATGATGCATAAATGACATTTTTAGGAATGGAGAAATGGAAAGAGAATTAAGTCACATACACATATTATGTGGATATCAAAATATGTACTGTATATTTAAGGAGAAAAAGAAAAGAAAAGCCTTTCTTTCATTCTCAATGCATGATCTCCTACACCTTATTCACGAAGATGATGGGTGCTATTGATGTTCTTCGGCAAGACCAAACCATTTTATTAGACCACATACAAAAACAAATCTGTCTAGTTTGCAAAGATGGACTTACAAATGTCAGGGAAATCTCCTTATGTGCTTATACATCTATTGCCTGATATGCTATTGATGGTGTTTTGTTTGTTTTGGTGTTATTTTTAAAATTAGAATGTTGGTTTCAGCTTGCATGGTGCTGATCTAATATGGAAAACTTTAACTGTTAGGTTTTTGTCTATTACAGGAAAAAAGAAAGTTGGCAACTATTTGAAGTCCCATTGTGAAATAAAGAAACCGGACACATAAAATGGATATAATAGGCCATTTCCTGACCTATTGATTTAAAACTACGGGAATCACCTGTGGAAAAAAAACACTGTTAAGGGGAATTAACCTGTGAAGACTTAACACTTGTGTTATTCACCACCTTGTGATAACAGTCCTTGGGTCAAGTGCCACTCCTTCTGACCACCTCCCAGATCATATGAGCACCGTGGCTGCAGTGCTCAGTGATCATCAATGGAAGGTCATCCTGAGGGTGCTCCCCCTCTTAACCTCGGAGTTTTTAAAGTGTAAGAACCCTTCCAGTCCTAAGAGTAGCCCCTTATTGCAGGCCCATGTCCCCCAAAATGTATAGGAACTGTTATGGTTGTCAACCCTTCACCCCCTAAAGGGAAGGGTGCCTAGTGCAACTATCTCACCTCATTAATGCCACCAAAAGAGGACCGGTGTCTGCCTAGTGCATTTTCCCCTCTAGGCTAGCTAACAGGCACTTTACCCCCCCCCCCCCTTTTACATCATGTACAAATAGCACACACCCCCATGCAGAGAGGTGTACTCCATTGGCCCTATACAACTTTGACCATTTAAACATAATCTCTGTCCTCCATTTTGGCTGCAATGTGCTCTATCAAGTGAATAGATGCTTCTCTTGCTAAATTACTGATAGAGATTCAACTGAATAACACAATCAAAGATATAATACAATAATGAGGAAGTTATATATACAAAAGAAAAAAAAGTAAACTCCCATATGTATTCTAAATATGTTGTATCACCCCATTACAACATAACTTTCAACAATGCTATTCTGAGTGGTGGTCCGTAGTGGTGTAAAAGTTGTTGGTTGCCAACCTGTGATGACTTTTCTGTAAAGAAAAAAGCTAGATCCTGCCTATTGATCAGAGGATCTCCTACTACCCCACACCAATGCTCCATGAGCTCCACTCCAGTGCTCCATAGAAAAGTTGTGGGACAGTTGAGGGCATATTTGGGCTTCACTTATTTCTTCTGAAACATAGATAGAATATTGTTTACAAAACCATTAAGATTTCATTAGAAAGACATGTATGTGCTCACAGAAATATTAAACTGAGTTATACATGAGCTTTGAACTGCATAACAAGAAAAATATAATCTAAAGTTATTCACACATTTTGTAACTATGTAATATAATGTTTTGGAGACCCCAGTAGCGCAGTGGGTTAAAGTGCTGAGATGCTGAACTTGCTGACCCAAAGGCCACTGGTTCAAATCTGGGGAGCTGGGTGAGCTCCCGCTGTTAGGCCCAGCTTCTGCCAACCTAGCAGTTCAAAAACATGCAAATGTGATTAGATTAATAGGTACCACTCCAGCGGGAAGGTAACGGTGCTCCATGAAGTCATGCCGGCCACGTGACCTTGGAGGTGTCTACAGACAATGCCGGCTTTTCAGCTTAGAAATGGAGATGAGCACCAACCCCCAGAGTCAGACATGACTGGACTTAATGTCAAAGGAAAACCTTTTACCTAAACCCAATGTTTAAGGACATTAAACAGTGCATTACATGGTTTTTGTCACACACCCCCAACAATTTTCAAGTTGTTAAGTGTTTGGGGAGGAGAACATTCCAGAATTATTGTGAGGGGTCATTGTGTAAGACTTTTAAGTTGGTGTTAGCTTGCCTGCAAAGTTACATAAATTTAATGTTTCATTTTTACATGTTGCAAATACTGTGTTCTATTTATATTCTCCTCTTCTCCATTTTGGGCAAAAACGATCCGTTAGCATTTTTCAGTGAAATGTAGCCCAACAAATGTTCTTAGACAAACATTATTTTTTTTGTGTAACCTTTAACGTAATTTTTCTATAAGAGAACTTTAGCTACCTTTTCTTTTATTATTCTTTCTTTACATTCTTTCTTTACTTATGCTACATAAAAAATACAAGTTGAAATCCTAATGGAAATGTTTCCAACAAAAACACCAGGCAGGCTGCAGAGGATGTTCTTTCCAGGAAGAGTTCTGGCAAAAATAATTTCAGCAAAACCAATAGTGAGACACAGATGCATATTGATTAACTTTTTCATATATGTTATGTATCTAAGTAATAGCTTGATTCAGTTCAAGAAACTGTAAACCATCTTGATCATTACAAACTACAGTCGCTGAAGCTAAAGATTATTTTGATGTGAGTTAAAATGAAATTGCATTGGTGAGTGGCTGATATTACAAAATGGGCAGTGCGTGTAGGGAGAAATAGACAACCAACATGGGCTAGTTTATCCTTTTCTCTATTCCTTAGCTACATTTATGCCAAGTTCAACAAGGCATAGATTTGTCTATGACTGCTTTGGCCCATGTAATATTTATTTATTTGCTTTATTTGTAACCCGCCTTTCTTGTCCTTTTCGGGGACTCAAGGCTGCTGAGAACATGTTCAAGTAGTTTAGTACTCAGAAAGTTAAGGGTCTGAAATAACTAATAGAAAAATAAATCAATTTAATGAGTATTAATCTAAGGAAAAGCCTTGCATTACATCTCTAAAGAAAAAAAATGCTTGGTGTGGTTGATATTTTGAACTGTGCCACAGGCCTTGTGGCTTCCATGCTCAGTTCAGACAGGCTTTAAACATGAAAACTTTTAGGACCAAGTCAGGGAGTGCTATGCTTTATGTAGTTTAATACATTTGGGCAATGGTTTTATTGTGTTTAACCATGTATTTTTAAAAAGTTTATATGTGTTAGGTTTCAATTCTCATATGGTTTTGGTTTTTAATGTTAGTTGCCTTGAATCTCCTTTGGCAGAGAAAAAGCAGGGCATAAATACTATTAGTAATAAAGGTAAAGGTTTCCCCTGACATTAAGTCTAGTTGTGTTCAACTCTGGGTGGTGATGCTCATCTCTATTTCTAAGCTGAAGAGCCAGAATGGTCTGTAGATGCCTCCAAAGTCATGTGGCCAGTGTGACTGGGTGGAGTGCTGTTATCTTCCTGAAAGAGCAGTAAATATTGATCTACTCACATTTGCATGTTTTTAACTGTTAGGTTGGCAGAAGCTGGGCCTAACAACGGGAGATTACCCCACTCCCCAAATCTGAACCACCAATCTTTCAGTCAGCAAGTTCAGCAGCTCAGTGGTTTAAAGGGGCAGAATTATTTGTAAGGGAGAACTCGTAGAGAGACAGGGTAATAGACAGGCCTTCGTACAAGGGGGGTGTACTCCTAGGACAAGAACGTTGAGGGAAGCAATAGCATAAGATTATGTGACTACTCTCCAAAAGCACAACAGCAGAGCCAGATCTTGAGATTCTTTTTAAAGGTTTTAAGGTAGGTGCTTTCCTAATCTCTCCGGGCAATGAGTTCCAGAGTCAGGAGGCCACAGAGGAGAAGGCTCTCTCCCTTGTACCCACAAGGCAAGCCTGAGAAACTGGCAAGGATGAAAGGAGGGCCTCCCCCGAAGATCAAAGAGTTCAGGCTGGTTCATGGAGAGAGATATGATCATGAAGGTAGGCGGGTCCCAAACCATTTAGGGCTTTATAGGTAAGAACCTGTACCTTGAATTGGGATCAGAAAATGAACGGCAGCCAATGGAGCTCCTTAAACATGGGGGTTGACTGCTCCCTGTAAGTCGCCCCAGTTATCTGGCTGCCAATCGTTGGACAAGTTGTAATTTCTGGGCTGTCTTCAAGGGTAGCCGCACGTAGAGTGCATTGCAGTAATCCAGTCTAGAGGTAACTAAGGCATGGACCACCATGGTCAAGTCAGACTTCACGAAATATGGTCGCAGTTAGCGCACAAGTTTTAATTGTGCAAAGATTCTCCCGGCCACTGCCAACACCTGTGCTTCAAGCATCAGCACTGAGTCCAGGAGAACCCCTAAACTGCAGACCTGTGACTTCAGGGGGAGTGCAACTCCGTCCAGCACAGGTTGCCACCCAATACCCCTGTCAGATGGGTGACTGACCTGGAGGACCTCTGTCTTGTCAGGATTGATCCTCAGCTTCTTCTTCACCTTCTCTGGCTCTGCCTATCTTTGGTTGCTAAACAACTCCCTCCAATTTCATCAGCCAACCAGACTGCCCTTCCAGCTATGAAACTGCCTGATCACTCCACCCCCCTGCTCTCCTTAGCTTTTCCAAGCCAGGTCTGTCTACTGCCTTTACACCAACCCTGTAAGATAGGCCACTCTGCTACAGGGACCTTGCTATTTTCAATGGGACAAGGCTGCCTTTCATCTTAATAGGCTACTACAGCAAATAGTATTTCCACAATGACTGTTTAGCTTACCCCCAGGGTGGGGTTACCTTCTTCTTGGTTTGTATCTTCTCATCTTGCCTTGGAAGTGTGGAAAGGACCTATACTACAGTAACTGAAATACTGCCGTTGCCATGAAAGACAAAGGTCTATGAAATTTTAACATTGTTTGGAAAGCTAATACATGAAACAGAGGTGTTCTCATGAATGCCTGCCTTTTATATGCAGGGAACTATTGATTTAGTGTAGTACTGAAAGTTGTGATTTGGTATTTGCATTCTTAAAGAATACAGTTCTGGAAAAACATACCATATGCTTTGTCTGTGCATTTGCAGTGAAACAGACTATAATTTTTCTCATGGCAAAACACTTTTTTTGACACAGCACCGGCATTAAATAAAGTGAACTGAGTCACAATCTGTTACTATTTTAAACTCATTTCCTGTTTTAATCTCTGACCGGTCTATTTAATATGTATTTTATAGAAATATGTTTTAATATGTGTGTTTATTGAATTTTTGCAATGTTTGTGTGTTTTGCCTGTGATGTGACTCGCCTTGAGCCACGAGGAGAGGTGGGTAAGAAATTTGGACACAATGTAGCATTCGAACCGGCAAATGTTTTTATGTATTCACATACCTATTATTATATAGAGACCAGATTGCCAATATCTGCTGGATAATGGAGAAAGGCAGGGAGTTTCAGAAAAACATCTATTTCTGTTTCATTGACTATTCTAAAGCCTTTGACTGTGTGGATCATAATAAATTGTGGCAAGTTCTTGGTGGGATGGGCATACCAAGCCACCTTGTCTCTCTCCTGAGGAATCTGTACAAGGACCAAGTAGCAACAGTAAGAACTGACCACGGAACAACAGACTGGTTCAAGATTGGGAAAGGCGTACGGCAAGGCTGCATACTCTCACCCAACCTTTTTAACTTGTATGCAGAACACATCATGCGATGTGCGGGGCTTGATGAATGCAAGGCTGGGGTGAAAATTGCTGGAAGAAACATTAACAACCTCAAATATGCAGATGACACCATTCTGATGGCCGAAAGCGAGGAAGAGCTGTGGAGCCTTCTAATCAAGGTGAAAGAAGAAAGCACAAAAGCTGGGCTGCAGCTAAAAAACCAAGATTATGGCAACAAGAATGATTGACAACTGGGAAATAGAGGGAGAAAATGTGGAGGCCGTGACAGACTTTGTATTTCTAGGTGCAAAGATTACTGCAGATGCAGACTGTGGCCAGGAAATCAAAAGACGCTTATTTCTTGGGAGGAGAGCAATGTTCAGTCTCAATAAAATAGTAAAGAGTAGAGACATCAGACTGGCAACAAAGATCCGCATAGTCAAAGCAATGGTATTCCCTGTAGTAACCTACGGATGTGAGAGCTGGACCTTAGGGAAGGCTGGGCAAAGGAAGATAGATGCTTTTGAACTGTGGTGTTGGAGAAAAATTCTGAGAGTGCCTTGGACTGCGAGAAGATCCAACCAGTCCATCCTCCAGGAAATAAAGCCCGGTTGCTCATTGGAGGGAAGGATACTAGAGACAAAGTTGAAGTACTTTGGCCACATGATGAGGAGACAGCAAAGCTTAGAGAAGACAATTATGCTGGGGAAAGTGGAAGGTAAAAGGAAGAGGGGCCGACCAAGGGCAAGATGGATGGATGGCATCCTTGAAGTGACTGGACTGACCTTGAAGGAGCTGGGGGTGGTGACGGCCGACAGGCAGCTCTGGCGTTGGCTGGTCCATGAGGCCATGAAGAGTCGGAGACGACTGAATGAATGAACAACAAAACTATTACATAGATGTCACACCTGTGACAGGTTAAAACATGTATGGTATCAAAAACAGCACCATCTGCTGAATGCCCAGTCAACACATCGCAAAGCGACCCTGTCAGAGCTGAAGCCACCATTAGGAATCCACGTCCTGGTCGCCTCTCACCGAGCCTGCCCCCATGTTGAAATAATAAAAGCATGGGACAAAGACCGCTATAAAAAAACTAGATGAAAGATGGAAATGAAGGCAGGAAGAGAGGAAAAACAAATAAAAACTTCACAAAAACATTGATGGCAGCTAGCTTGATGATATCAAAGCAACAATAAAATACCCAGTGAACCGTAACTCAAGCAACCTGAACTCTTAAGCAATTGGGAAGGAAAGTCTAAGAAAGCTCCTTTCACAAAGCTCCTTTTATAATTCAGAAAAACTGTTACATTAAATATATCCTTATTTGCTTTTAATTATTCAATTTCATTATTAATATCAAGTCAATACAGAGATTAGGATATGGCATATATTAGGGTGTAATATTATGTCTATTTTTAATACTAATTCTTAAGCAACCAGAAACCACCTTTATCCGTGATCTATAAATCCCCATGGATGCTGGTTAATTGACAGTCTACTGTATCAGTGAAGGTACAGTTTCCATTTCTCATCTAAATATGATGTCCGTGCTTGGAAATCCACTTCAGTTTTTGGCCTGAAATGTAAGTAGAGGAATCCAAGCTTCCAAGTCAATCTAGCTTCTTCAATATGTACTTTATAGCATGAACTAATATCTGGAGTGGGTTCACTGGAATAAGAGCCAGACACTCCACAGAGCAGAGTAAGCATAAAAAAGTGAGTGAGAGCAGGGTAAATTTGTTAAATTTCTTATAAGAGAACAAGAATATTTGTTTGCCTCCTTGCTGACCAAATACACTTGCCGAGGAGGGGGGACTATAAATCCAAGAAGACCTATATTAGAATGGGGTGGTACATATGGCTTTGCTGAACTCAACCAACCCATTGCTACTGAGGCATGCACTTCTGCATTGATGTTCAAGCCCACCTGGATCCTATGAGGATAGGTAAGCAGAAAAAATTGAGTAAGTAAAAGCTTCATGGAAAAGCTAACATTTGTAGATTAAGAATATTGGACAGTGTTCAGAGAGGATGTTAAAACAGATTTTAAACCTTTTTAAAAGTCTAAAGCGATTGCAGAGGCAAGGAACTGGTAAAGTAAGAGTCACTAATGAGGCAGTGAATTCTGTCTTATTATTCCTTCTGTCTCTGTTCGCTTTTATTATTGTTTTCTGGTAAGTGCAAAGGACTCAATTGTGTAATTTATGGACAGCATATTTATAGCACATGTCAGTGAACAAGCAACAGGAAGCATCAACTTTATGGGGAAATTAAATGTGGTTGTTATAGTCAAATTTACTGTTTAATCCGTGAAAACTCCATAGACATCTAAAGGTTAGACCACCAAGTCATAAAGAACGAGGATCACAATCATCACCTCAATAAGCAGGATAATGTAGTATAGCTGTAAAATAAGAGAGGACAGGAAGTGATAGAAATATCATGCAGAGGAGTTGCTCACAATTTATACTTCTATGGGCTTTGTCTTTAAGAATCCAAGATTACGAAGCAACCATGCTCATTTCTGTCTTCTGAATATGTAATTTATTTAAAGGTGTATGAATCAAATCTACTTCTTGCAAGAATAGGTTATGCGTCCTTTCTGGGCTGTTTCTTTCACTTATGATGAAATTATAGCTACTAAATAATTGTTCAAGTTTTTCTTATTGTTATGCTCCAAGCTAAGTTTCTTGTTAGATCAACTGCCATATGATCCTGAGTAGACAATATAACTTGATCCAGCACAAGTTACACCAGTAGTCCAGGGAGCCCCTAGTAGCACAATGGGTTAAACCCTTGTGCTGGCAGGACTGAAGACCAACAGGTCAGAGGTTCAAATCTGGGGAGAGTGGGGATGAGCTCCCTCTATGAACTCTGGCTCCACATGTGGGGACATGAGAGAAGTCTCCCACAAGGATGGGAAAACATCAAAACATCTGGGCATTCCCTGGGCAGCATCTTTGCAGATGGCCAATTCTCTCACAACAGAAGTGACTTGCAGTATCTCAAGTCGCTCCTGATGTGAATAGTACAGGGAATCTACTCTGCAAGCAGAATAGAAAGGCCCCACAGAATCTTTTAAACATATTGAAATAGTAGAAAGAGAATATAACTCAAGATGCCTTGGTTTGTATATATTTTGCTTCACTGCATTTTACCTGTAAAGGCTGATTGTTGGACTAATTCTCTCTCTTTTTTTGTAACAATTTAAGAGATTAAACAAGAGCTATTTACACTATGGCCCCACTACAGAGTAGTCTCTGAACTAATTAAAGGTCTTTGGAAAACAATCCATGTCCCCTGATTTTTCAACATGGTTCAGTCAAAAGTTCATTTGTTTAGAGACACCACAGTAAGAGACAGTTATAAATCCATTTGAGAAAATCCATTGTTATTTAACTGAGAACAACATGTCAGTGGTACATACAGATAAGCCTTCTAGAATCTCAGACGTTGGAGTGAGGAAAAATTGACGTTGACAATTCTACAGCCCATAAGCAATTTTAGCCATTTGTAAACTAAACAAGAGAAACAACAAAGCAAAACAGAAATGAAAATAGCACCATTGTGTAAAGATTGATACAATGAAACAGCCAAGCCCTGATTCATGTAGTAGTTGGTAATGTCTTAAAAAACTCAGTTGGACAAGGGACAAAGTATTATATCATAAGCTAAAAAGGCAGAAAGTTAGAAATGGTTTAATGTATTATCAAATGCTCAGCAGAAAGTGATATCAGGGGTTATATTCTCTTTCCCTCCCTGACCTCCTCTTCACTTTTGCTGAGCTGTTTGTTTTCAGTTTATCTATATCTATATATAATCTTTTTTGTTTTCATCACTGAAACTGCAAATTACTATTTTTTTTAAAAAAATACAATACAGTGGAAGTATAGTGACCATTTATCCCATTTTTGTATGTTCCATCTATAGTGTTGCCCCTATGATGCACTTTCCCCCATCCTAAACTGAAAGCTTTACTTACCCCACTGTTTATTCTTTTTGGACTCCCCTAAATTACATTTCTTCTATTCCTACCTCATCCAGGGTTTTATCATTTTACCTCATCCATTTGGCCTGCCCATTCTGTTTGATTTTATATTATATTAATTTGCTTTATTTTATTTTGCTACTGTATGGATTTTATTTTGATGTAATATTTGTTGTCTGCATTCTGTATTTAAACTGGAGCCATCATGCAAATGAAGAGAGGTATGATACTGAGGAAGCTCATTTGGGTATGTATCCCTTATGTGATTTTTCAACTGCAGTGGAATAATAGATTCTTGTGATAAAGTCCTCAGGATTGGCTAAATGCTGAAGCTCCTGGAGCCTATATTCAGCCTTCCAATCCTAAGGTTTATCACTAAAGAAAACAGCATGTTTGATTGAAGCTATGAACAGTGCCCATCAGCACCATGTTTGCAAAATTGTATAAGTCACAGATCAAGGACTAACTAAGAGCTTATCTGCTTCCTGGATTCCATTGCTAAGCATTATTTGTCATACGAACAAACAACCCTTTTCCCAAAAGATGAAAGAAAGCACAAAGAGTTTAATCATTAGATAGTTATACCAAATCATTTAAAACAGTTGGGGACCCAAGTAAGTAAACAAGGTCTCTGCAATAATAATTTGAAAAGGAACAGCCTTTCTTCAGCTGAGAGGTATATAGATTTTTTTTAATTACAGAAATTGATTACTCATTTTTCATTAGACTCTCTGCTTTTCAACATTGCTTTCAAGAGGGAACAATAATGAAGGAGCAATTAATGCAAGGAGAGAAAGAAGAAGGGAAACACATCTCCGCGAGGAAGATGTGCCGGACAAAGGACACAATAGGTCCGATGCAGCATTAAGGAACAGAGTCAGTACTCTCAAAATGTTAAGGTGATAGGTTAGATTTGCCACCTCCTGCGTATGAGCAGATCCTTTGACTGCTCGTATAACACAAAGGCAACACAAAAAACCCCATTGACAGCCAATGAATTTTTGTCCCTGCTGAATGAAATTATAGATCTCACCCAGATAATAGGACAAAGAACCACATAGCCCTTACTATTTTATTTGTAAGGCAATGTCTACCCTTCTACATCTATTTTTCAAGGCACCGTATTCCCCATTAGTACTGACAGTATTGTTTCAGATAAGACCTCAAGAAGCCTGATTTAACTGTTTAGTTTCTTTACAAACGATGCTCAAAAACTGTCCTCTAAGTGAATTTGGGATGTATGGCATCTTACACAATTTGTGGTGTTTACTGGCAATCAAAATAGCAATTTGGTGAGGAGAATTGCACTGATGTGGCATCTGTCCTACATTAGTGTTCTGCCATTGTCATGTGAGGATGGCTAGGAGGCATCTTCCTCCTGCTGTCCTTTTGACAGTAGAGAGAAAATGGAATTAAATTATTCATTCTCCCATGCAAGACACAGCTTTAATCAAGCACTAGGCACCTGCTTTATGCCTATGCCACTTTATCTGCATTGTATCCTTCTCCCACCTTACAATAATCCAATAATCCAAGAGTTTTCTATCTTTTGTGTGTAGATGGTAGAGCTGTGTGAAATGGCTGAAATCAATCTCAGATTTTATTCCAATTTTCAGGTGGCCCCCTGTTTCATTTTGGAAACATTTGGAGAGATGGGGGTGAGATTTCAATGCATAATCCTAAATCCAAAGTTTCTTTGTTTTGGTAAGATTCTTTACATTAGCAACAATGGGAAAACCTTTGAAGCTTATTTCTCTGTCGTTTTGATGGCTATCAGAATGAACTTTTTGTGAAACATTTTGGATGGGATGTTTTGCTTCAGAAAGATTTGGAGGCTGATTTGCCGGTTCATATTTTGGTAATTTGTTACTCTGAAACTTCCGAAATACAAAACAACCTCCAAAATTTTGCACACTCCTAGTGGATGCTACCTCAACAGACATATATGGGGGGAGAAGAAGAAGAGATGGTGTCATTAGTAGTGAGAGGAGTAGAAGCAGCATTATGGCTGTGCATGGGAAAGGAGAAGGATTTGTATTTGGAAGGAGACTGCTATGAGCTCTCATGCAATCTCCTGAAATCCAGCAATAGTGCTCTTTGGAAAATATTCTAAGTATTCCTCTGAAAAATATATATCCCAAGATTACATAGTATGGAGTCAATATGGTTCAAGTGATATCAAACTTCTATAATTCTGCAACTCCATGATAAGGGCTTTTTCTCCCAGACTTTCAACTAACAATTTTTTACTGTATGGAAAAGATTTCTACTTTACACTTTGAGAGAAATTAATATATTTGAGCTATGGTTTATTATTATCTTATACATTATATCTTGAGTTAGGAAGACAAGCTATTTTCTCTTCATAAAACTTCAGTTTAGCTGGAGGAGAGAAGAAAACTTCAATAAATGGCAGTTGCATAAACATGTCTTAGCTAACTCACTCAGGTTTCAATCAAAGTCTTAAGGTAGAAGTGGATTAGTTCAGACCTTGTTAGACTGTTGAGAAGCTGTTATAGTGAGAAATATGAAAAGAGAGGAAACATCCACTATGGATTAACTATATTGTTTTTTATTTATGAAGATCTTTGTATAACAGGATTCAAATACACACAAATGCTGAGTGGCTTCTTATATGAGCAGTGCAGTGTGCAACCTAAGAATGATTGCAGGAATAAACTCAGAAGCTGTGTGTCTCTGTAAATGCATACCTAATTTGCATTTAAAATAAAGCTAAATTAATTGACTTTGCATTTCCCTCAGGAAATATGCATTTTGTACTTCCTCAGACTGCCTCCCATGTCCATACATTTCTGAAACATGTGATCTATTTTTTCAAGCAAAATATGTTGAAAAATCTTGAAAATTGTAAAGAGCTAAAAGTTGCAAGTTAAAAAAATGTACAATATTTTAATCAGAAGGGAAATGCCTGAAAAATGATTAAGAAAAATGCATATCAACATATAGAAAAATTTAACCCAAAGATAATAGCGGTTGGTGGGGATGCAAGAGAGAGACGCTTTGAGTCTCCTTTTGTGGAGATAAAAAGTAGGGTATAATAATAATAATAATAATAATAATAATAACAACAACAACAATAATAATAACTTCCCCTGGGCTCTGAAACTCCCTTTTCAGGCAGGTTAAAATGGTCCCCTTCTTATGATGGAAAGCAAACATCATTTTATTCATGCAGGCTTTTAAAGCAGAGCATTTTTAAGATGGGCCAAGGTTGCTTTATGAGGTTAACAATAGGTTTTCCCTATTTACTTATTTTAAAAATAGTAATATATATATAGAGAGGGGGGGGGGGTTAGCAATGTATAATTTCTAAGTATGAACTATTTTAAATCTGAACCCTGGGTGAAAAGTGGACCAAACCGTAATCATAATCATAATCACAACTATTTTTGCTCCTATAAACAAAATCGAGTTCTTGTAGGCTTTTTCTCCTAATAAATTCGCTTTTTAGTAAAAGCAGGTGGGTAGGTCAGAGAATTTGGTTGTCGATATCCAATGAGATGCAAATAGAATTCATGATCCAGAACACAGCCTACCAGAAAATCTTCTGGCCTACCAGAAAAATCATCTGGATAGTCACAACTTATTCTAGGAGCCTCGTTGTTTTGTTGCTAGGTACTGATTCCAAGCCATGTTTGTATGTATATTCATCTATGAAAAGGAAAACAAGAAACTGCTCGAATATTGCGGACTTTCATCATTTTGGCTCTGTGGACAAACTATATATTTTTTACTCTGATTTTATTTATAGTGTGTCTTTCACCTAATAAAGAACCAAAAATGACTGTCTGGGATCTAATAATAATAATAATAATAATAATAATAATAATGCAAATAAACTTTATAGAATTGCTATGGGAGATACAGGGTGGTGGCCCCAATTAACTATTGCAACAAACCATGCATTTCACAAAATATGAACTATGAAAACCACCAAATTGAGTGAAAGGCAGAGGTCAAGCAAAAGGCTCAAAATCAAATCTTACATCTGTAAACTGATTTTTAATCTATATGGTTCTGGCCCAGCTTACTTTCTGAATGCATCCACCCATACGTCCCACCTCGTAATCTAAGATCATCCGGGAAGGCCCTGCTCTCGTTCCCGTCAACAGCACAAATGCGTCTGGTGGGAACAAGAGACTGGGCCTTCTTGGCTGTGGCCCCTGCCTATGGAACACACTCCCAAATGAGGTAAGATTCACTCCCTCCCTCCTGGCTTTTAGGAAAAAAAATTAAAATCATGGTTCTGGAACCAGGCCTTCGGACAGTAGATGTATGTAGCATTTTAGAGGGACATTGACTGGAACAGCGATTTGACTGATGGGACTCTTTTATTGTTTTAATGCTTGATGATGTATTGTTTAATTATGATTTATGTTTAATTGTGGTTTTACTATTTTAATTGTTTTTATTGGCATCGTATCACTGCCCAATGTAAGGCATTGAATTTTGCCATTATTTATGTGTAAACTGCTTTGAGTCCTCCCAGGGGTAAGAAAGGCGGTATATAAATACTGTAAATAAATAAATAAATAAATAAATAAATAAATAAATTGGCAAAGATCCACCTATTATTTCATTTAAATTCAAATTGTATTCTTCTATCAATTTTATCTCATTCTGTAGGATTCCTAATATCAGTTAATGTAAGTCTAAGCCACAAAACATATGAACATATACTAAAGAATGCAGAGGTGTTCTGAACCAATGTATGCTGCTTAGTAGTCAAATAAATGCTTCTTTTCTGGTCTAAAATTATTTTTTTCAAAAGCCCTACCATACCGTAGAAAGCATCAAAATGGAAAAATATCAACAACCAGTCAACTATCTCCATTGTACAGTAAACTGGGAAAATAGAAATCATACAATATAGGTGGCAGTCACAGGTTAAACTACACTTTGATAGAATTGGAAATAAAAAGAGTGAACTGGTACTGTAGAAATCTTCTTGGATTTAAAGGCTAGTGCTGCAGATGCATTTTGCCTTATTAAAATTCAGTGTAGAGAAGATTGCTGACACATTTGTTTGCAGAAGGCAAAAAGTATTTTTACACTCTTAACCTTGCTGTTTTGTCAAAAAGTTGACAGGTGGTTCTATTTTGCACATTAAGATGAGTTTGTTTATTTCTTTTAATTTTTCTGTAATAACCATACTCAGTTCATCCACTGGAAACTTGGGATTTAAAGTATAAGAATTCTAAAACAACTCTTAGAACACCTGTCACATGAAAGGAAAACATGAAAAACCATTATATTCATAGGATCTTTAGTTAAGTGCACTATGCTGGTTTTGTTCACTTTGTATAGTGACTTTGTGTTAACTCATTCCAGGGTCTTTCATTCCCAACCAACAGGCTCTTGTTTTGACACAATGTGATTTGCATTTATTTCCAGAAGACACTATATAGGAAGAGTGGTGCCTAAGCTGTTTTGTTGGAAAATGTTAACACTGGAGCTATGTAGTTGTCAACATGAAACATGGCAAAGATATTTCATCCTTGCTGTTCATGGAATGGTTTGGCATACAAATGAAGAGATGATTAAAGGAAAGAGAGGATTATTGAGAATCTGAGATTCTGGAAGGTCAAATAAAGGTAAACCATTCCTTTTCCCATCACTCCATAAGAATTCTAGAGTTTTAGCCTTTAGTCATCGTAGTGAATAGCTCTGATCTATAGCAAGGGACATTTGGTTGGAAGTTATGAGATATAAGAATAGGAAGTCATTGCTAATTCTAGCATTCTGAGCTATACCAAGTAAATGCATCATATGCTTTGTTGTTGTGTACCTTCAAGTCATTTCTGACATGGTGATTTTGGGGTAAACCTATCAGATGTTTTTCTGAAACCATGAATTTATGATTTTCCCAAGTTCATTCAGTGGATTTCCCTGGCCAAGCAGCAGGATTCAAAACATTATCTCCAGACAGATCAGAGTATGGGATTACAGCCTGTGTTGGATGGGGTCACACTCCCCCTGAAGACAGAGGTTCACAGTCTGGAGGTGATCCTAGACTCATCGCTGATCTTAGAATCCCAGGTGTCAGCTGTGGCCAGGAGTGCCTTTTCTCGATTAAAACTTCTGCACCAGCTTGACATGGCAGATCTGGTCATGGTAGTCCATGCCTTAGTTACATCCTACTGAGACCACTGCAGCACTCTCTACATGGGGTTGCCTTTGAAGATAGTTTGCAAGCTTTAACTGGTCCAAAGATTGGCAGCCGGGTTACGAACTGGAGCGCCATACAGGGAGCAGACAACTTCCATGTTACGGCAGCTCCACTGTCTACCGGTCTGCTTCCAGGCTAGAAACAAAGTGCTCAGGTCCAGGCTATTTGAGCTGTAGTAACTCCCTTTATAGACCAACTTGGACTCTGTGGTCATCGGATGAGGCCCTGTTCTCAGTTCCAACCCCATCTCAAGTACAGCTAATGGGAACAAGAGAAAAGGCCTTTTCCTTGATCGCCCTCCATTCTGGAACTCCCTCCCTAAGGAAATAAAGATGGTGCCCTCCATCCTTGCTTTCAAAAAACAAATGAAAATATACTTTTGTTCACTGGTCTATGAAGAAAAAAAAGAGGATTAGATAATGATACTGCTACAATACCTCTGACTAAAATATGTTACTTGTATGTGGGCTCTGTTTTTACCCTGCTTGCCCAATTAACATCCTTGGAAATAATTAATCTTAATGCCCAATTGAATTCTGTCTGCATGGAGATATTGCTGTTTCTGTCTGATATTTGCTTTTATGTTGACGTAATTTATGTCATAGATTCTTTTTTTATTTTAATGTAGATGTTAATATATAATTTGTTTTATTTGTTGGGTTATTATTTTTGCTATTATGTGTATATTGGTTGTTGTACTCAGGCATTGAATGTTTGCCTTTTTATGATTGGAATCTGCCCTGAGAGCCTTCGGGGAGATAAATAAAGTTTTGTTATTATATTTATTATTTATTATATTGTATTATATTATATTATATTATTGTAGTCCAATGCTCAAATCATTATAGCAGTCATTTTAGTAAAATACACTTTAGTACAACATTAAGGATGGATGGGAGTTATAGTGAATCCATTTCCTCTATTCCAACTGCCAGTGCTATGGTTTAAGAAGAAGAAAAGAAGATTAGGAATAGCTCCACCATGCCTCATTCCCAATTATGGTTTTATCCCATAAGCACCTTTCTAAATGAAAAATCAAATTTAAGACGACAAAGCCTTGCTTCTTTGCTGCAATGCTACAAGGAAAATGGCACTTAAATCTTGTGTACATCCAGAAATTTTAGTTTAAAAAAATAAATCCAAAAAAACTATGTTGATTTATCCATGGGTCAATGTTAATTCTTACAAAAGAAGAATACTTACAAAGGTACAGATATGACGCCATGAGAGATAGACAACGGGTTTATTCATATAAAACAAAAAAGGAACAATTCCCTTCTCTGAGTAGAGTGGTGAAAGATAAAAGCTTGAACTGGAAGAACATAAAAGAAGCAGTGGTCCTCCTCTATTCTCTTTGCTGGATGGGGAAATGATATCCAGGGCCAGTGCCCCCCTAAACTGGATTTGGTACTTTCCCATTTTTACAAAATGACCCTCAATTTATTCCTAGGTCACATCAAAATTCATATTCTTGACCCCTAAACCTGCCCTTGACTTATACATGGGTGTAAGTCAAAAATGAGTTTAAAAATGAAATATGTGCTACTTAATCCATTACCTGCCACAGTGACAAAAGTTGTTATGGATTATGTTATTCTTTAGTTAGAATTCAGTTCAGTTGTCATTGATGGCTTCTATTGTAGCAAGTTGGTGAATGAACCCTGGGCTTTAGTCTGAATGTTATGGGCTTGTGATGGCACACCAGGAAGATCTAATGAAAAACCTATATGTGTCTGGCTATTTTCCCAGTGACCATCGATATGCCCTAATTACTATAATTCCCCCAAAATAAAACTCTACAAACAAGAATAAGTTTAACAATTGTTTACTAAATAATCAAGGTGAATTACAACAATGTACAAAGGTGTGAATCTGAGGTAAAAAAACAACTATAATTTCTGAGGTAAATACTCTATAAACTCTGGGGTATGTACTATCTAAACTATCTATCTATAACTATCTATCTATAGGGCAAATACAAACTATCTATCTATAAACTCTAAGGCAAATACTATCTATAAGGCAAATACGGCTATAACTATTCTATGTATATTACTATCTATCTATAAGCTTTGGCAAATACGTGATTAGGATGGCCTGTTCAAATTGCTAGGCCAGACCAGACACTATCTGGTAACTATCTATAAGCTATGACAAACAAAGAATGGGAAACGAAGTTCTATAACCAGCCCATTCTGGCTCTGAGTCAGAATGGGCTGCACCAACCGAACTCGGCCTCTAGGGGGAACCTAAGCTCTCCCCTAAACTTGGTAAAATGGAACAGTCCAACTGAGAAATAAACAGGCCAAGACATCACAGGGCTACTGATAAGAGAATACCAACCAACCCATGGCTTCCATGACTTTGAAAAAGCACCGTTTTTAAAGATGTGTTTAACATAAAAATAACTTTGCTCAATTTATCAGAGTGAACATTTAGAGCAGACATTTGTTCCCAGGCTTCCTTTCCTTTTTACTGTCGATTATTGTTTTTGCTGTGCACGATAGTTCCTGATGTTTTAAAATATCATTTTTTTCCCACCTAGGTCAGAGAGTATGATGTGTCCATTCTGGGTTTTACTCTGAACTTTAAAGGAGCTATCCAAGGTGTTGAAAGGTACTATGAAGTGGGAACAGAACCTTGTATAGATGCCTTAAAGTCTGGATGAGAATCCATCTTAAGCCCTGTCTACACTGTCGTATTTAATTTAAAACTGGATTATATGACAGTGTAGATGGGGCCTTAGATTCACTCTACCATCATCTATGGTATTCTTACATGGTGTGATAAAACTAGTTTGAATGAATGAAAATGTATACAATCAATTATTGCTTTATGTATGGTTTCTCATTGTAGCAAGACCTAATTCACACCTAGTGACAAAAGACATTTGCAAAAGATGTAATACAATGTTTTTGTAAATATCTGTACATTAAGATTTCTTACGATCTTTTCTCTCTTTGTTTTTTTACTGCAAGCCCCTTTCACTGGAATTATTAAATAAAAATAAGTGCCTTTGCATTTCCATTTGACATCCAATTGACAGCAATAACAATATTGATAGAACAGTAGAGGCTCAACTCAACATGCTATTTTCATTTCTTGAGATTTCAGAGACTCTGCATGGAACTAAGGTTAGGTTAGTGTTTACAGGACTGGACATTTATTAGCTAACTGAATAGCTATGTCAAAGTAGCAGAAGCAGAAAACCAGAAAATTAAATGCTCCCAAGTTATCTTAGTGAAATTGTAGTTCTTCTGACTTTATTGTAGAAAGCACGACAGGAATTTGAGAACAGCATTATGATCCTTGGATTTTTTATGGAGTCCTCTGCCTGACTACTGAAAGCTGAAATTACCACAATAAACTGCAGGAGGAGATGCCGATATAACACCTTTTGTGCCAATGCCTCAAGATATATTTGGCAAATAAATTCAACCGGAATTGCGCAGATTATTCTGGTACTACCCTGCAATAGAATCTGGGGCAATCTCAGCAAGTGTGATATGTATTCCTTACTTTAGAAGGTGGGCATGAAAAACATTCACCTTTATAGCCACACCTTGCATCTGCATTCTGCATTCCAAGCACTGAATATACTTCATAGGCAGTATCTCAGTAATGTACTGTCAGGCAATTACACTCAGCCTACATTTTAAAGTGGAATTACATTCTCAGTTTCGAATTGGAACCCCAATATCCTTTGAGGGGTTTTTCTTTTCCCATTTCTATTAGTTTGATCTATGTCTAGACTCAAAAAAAGTGTTGAACAATCAGTGGCCATGCAAGTCTAGGGAATTCTGAGAAGGTTAATCTCAAAAAGTAGCTTGTTAAGACTCTGACCCTTTGTATAACTCAGGCAAGGGCCAGGAGGAGTAGGCCAAGAGCAGTTAGCACAGGGGGAAGGATGAGGGGCAGTTAGCATGGGGCAGGAAACCAAGGACAGTTGGCACAAGGGGGGAAACCAGGGTGTTTTACATGCGGCTGTGTGACGCTATTAGGAGAGCCCCACACAGCCGCGTGTGCCTGCCGTGTCCTCCTGACAAGAGGAGGATTTCACATGCAGATGCCCATGGATCTCAGAAGAGTTCTGGGCAGCCCTCCTCTCAGCATGAGGATGTGTCCTTGTGTTGAGAGAATATGGAGACACACGAGCACTCAGCAGCATGGGGGATACCACATCTTCACACTGAAAGATCAGGGGAGGCTGAAGGAAGGAGCCCAAGGGACAGCATCCAGCCCATGGCTCTGGATGCTGATATAATTGCGCAACAGTATTATGAAAATGAACCTTGTGCATGGCATGAAAAAAGGCCACATAAATGTTGCAATGGAATTTTTTTAAAGTTCTGATGGAATTTGTCAACAGTTTCTACTTACCTAGAAGTCTACACTATGGTTACCTATGTTTGTTCTTGAACAGCTGTTTCCAAGCTTTCATGTTCTACACAAGCCTTTTATGGTAGGAGCTAAGAAAGTGCTAGTTCTTAGCAGAGGGAGAGGTCTGCAGCGCAGGCTCCTTTTCTGTAACTGAGAAGAGCTCTGCCATGGGGGGGGGGGGGGTCCTTCTCTTCTTTCTTTCCCCTAGCAGCATCCTTCATTTTTTCTGGAAAACTTCCCTAGGCCCCTCTTACTGAGAGAGAGCCCTTCTCAGAACTCACCTCCCCAGCAACACTTGTGGGGGAGTGGGCATTAGAAAGCCTCTGAATTTCTCATGGGGATGAGAGCTGAAGTTTCTCACTATGTGTTTCTCAGCCAATAAAAGGGCTGGTTGTGTCCATGTTCTGATTGGCTGAGAATGGACGTAACTGGCAATTACAATTCTCAGAACCCTCTCTTGTGGTTTGTCTTATTATAAAAAATGTTATGACAAAAATTTAAATAATTCCAAAAATTCAGTAGATTGGTGAATTGTTATGAAACATGGCAAGCCTGCAGTTGTAAATGTGGTTTACAACTGAGGTAGGTTTCATGTAGATAGGCCTAAAAATGACTGAGGATTGAGCTTCTTAACTTTCCCCATTGTAGCCAATTTCATTTCCTGAATGAAAACAGCACTCCCCCCCCCCCCCCAATTTGGCAATTTCATGGTAAACAAAATGAGCAATTAGCTGAACATAGGACTGAAAATTTGCATGGTTTTGTGCCGAATTGCACACCCCTTATAGCAGCCTTTTCAATACCTTGTCTTGTTTTGACTTTTTGACCCCAGTCTCCATTCTGATTAAGGTATGAAACATCTTGAACAATTTCTGTGTCTTCATCATATGTTTCAAAGTTATATAAATCATCTGCTTTAATGTAGTCCTATTTCTCTGAGTAGCCTCTTAAAAGAGGAGGCTCACCTTCTGAGCTTAGCTATGTCCTAGTGGTCATATAAATTGTCCATTATTTTGTACAGTATATGAAGCGGCCATGCTCCCTGACTGGTAATGCATCTAGCTTAGCAATCTTCCACTTGATTGTAACATCTCTTTTAGCCCTTTCGTGAAGATCTTTATAAGTCAAGCTAGCTCAAATCCTGTTTCATTCAAAATGACAGAGATTAAGCCTATAACCTCCTACAGTAGTGATTCTCAACCTGTGGGTCCCCAGATGTTTTGCCCTTCAGCTCCCAGAAATCCTAACAGCTAGTAAACTGGCTGGGATTTCTGGGAGTTGTAGATCAAAACACCTGGGAGTTGTAGATCAAAATACAGGAAAGGTATGTGTTCTATAACTGATCAAAGACTGCCCTGATTAAGCTACTATTTGAGAATAAGTTTTATTGTTTGCTTCTCTCCCCTTTTTACCATTTTCCAGTCTCATTCCAGGTTTGTATGAAGCTTTGTCCTCCAAATAGTTTAAGTCAGCAAGTTGCCCATGTCACAAATATAGAGGAAAAAACAGTGACCTCCAAACATCTGTGGCAAGCCTACTTAAAACTTAATTGATCCACATAGAATTGATACAGTAATGTGTCAAAGAGGAGTTTCAAAAGTGATCTGTGCCATTGGCATAAGCAATCACTTTTGGTAATAAGAAACAATCTCTTAGAGACTTGACCCTACATAGAGTTAGATTAGATATTCAGATATAGTTTATTACTCAAGGGTTGCTTTACAATGTAGCAATGGGAATGACTGAATTAAGAAAAACCAAACTGTAACCTTCTGGGACTATCATCAAGTACCTTAAGTACACAGTCCTTGCCCCTTGTGTTATGTAACATCCCTTTCAGAAATAGTGACATCTGCTACTAATGCAGCATATGTTGCACTGAGAATACTTGAAGAGAGATTATATTAGCACCATAATGTTTACTGATTAGTAGCAATACATTATGCCTCCTCTCCTGTCATGCTCCAACTAGGCAGTCTCATTAGCATTTGCTACACTATTACTATAGGCATGGCTACATTCCTATAGGATGAACAATTGATGCTTTTCTGTCAATGTCCTTCCCAGAATACAAAGATGGTCTATAAGAGAGATTCAAATTGACTGAAATAGTCAGGAGATATTTTAATGGACTAGAATGATGATGTGGTCTGTGATTTCAGAAAGGGAGACCACCAGTATCTGTCTTCCTGATGAGTATGCTTGCAAATCAAAAATTGCCAAGCCAACATAAGATGTGATGGAGATGTTGTCTACTTCTATTTCTGCCAGTAAAATATCAGTTTGAGGAGAAAAACTCACAGTAAACCAAGGATACCATTTGCAAAAGAGGTGAACAGGGAATGTGGAGTGGTATGAACATCATCATGTGTGAGCACTGCCAATTTTCTCTGGTGATGATAGAAGTTGTAATTCACCCAAATTTGTAGAGCAACAGGTGATCCAGCTTTAGACTATGATGAAGGAAAAAATGATGATATCAAGAGTATGACCTATCTATGACATTAAAGTAGGGATCAACAAATGGGATGGGAAGTTGAAGAAGTGGTGGTGATGGAAGTATGGGCCTAATGTAGAATCTAGAACCAGAAAGATAGTGGTAGAAGCAGGGAGAAATCTGACAGATAGGATCCCTGTAAAGTCTAGTAATTGTCATCAGAGAGCCAGAGATGAGACAAGCTGAATGAAGATGCTTAATCTTTGGACCTGATCACATTAAGTAATAGTTACTGAGCTTGTTTGCTTGCAAATCTTGATGAGTCCTATCAAATGACATTTGTCCCCTATTGTCAACCCGTTGAAAACCATGTACAAAAGGTGGCACAAACAGAGCATTTAAATACAGGATTCATTTTGTGTTTTTAAATATAAATTGCATTAATCACACTGCTTTTAAGTGTACAGTAAGCATTCTGTTCCCTGTGCTGTGATATCTTCTTTGGGGCATGTCTGTGGATGGTCCATGTGGATCCTGGGATTTGTCATGAAGGGGGCCGTCACCATTTGTCTCTAACTACATGGTGAGAGAAGACCTCCATAACAGCTACTTTGAAGTTTTAATCCTTTTTTAAAAAATGAGTTTTTAAAAGAATTTGACAAGAAAGTACCTCAGAATACCTTCATACAGCATGATAGTAATTACTATTTTCCCATTCATCCCAAATTTATTTATTTATGTACAGCATTTATATTCTGCCCTTCTCACCCTGCAGGGGACTTGGGGCGGATCACAATGCACATATACATGGCAAACATTCAATGCCATAGACACACAACATATATAGACACAGAGGCTATTTAACTTTCCAGCTTCGTGAGGGTATGCTTTTTGAATTCCGGCCACCAGGGGAGCTGTCACTTCACCATCCAATTTTGACACCAATGGAGTACTTCCTCATTCTTTTGCATGCTGCTAGAGAGTTTTGTGGTGTCGTAAATTAGTTAAATTAGCCTCCCCGCATAAGCGGTACCTAAATTTCCTACTTGGCAGACGCAACTGTCTTTTGGGCTGCAAAGGTCGACAGCAAGCTAAACAAATGGCTGGAAGCTCACTCTGACCCGGGCTGGCTTCAAACTCATGACCTCTCGGTCAGTAGTGATTTTAATGCAGCTGACTCCGAACCAGCTGCGCCACAACTCCGTCCAAATGACAGTAATAGTGCGTGTGCTATTAAATTAAAAGGGGGAAGGAGTGACGTACACAGAAGTTACAGCGAATTGGGAAGAGCAAACCTTCCATAGTGTGATGAGTCAAACTGGATTACTTTAAATAGTAAGAAATTCATGTGATGGAGGGTGTATGCATCCTACTTTTAAAAAAACAATGTGGGATGCATGTTGATAAAGTGTTTTAAAGTTTAAATGTGATGAGGTCCTTTGTCTGCTTGCCAAGCAACATGAGGATTGAAACTACTGCATTTTGTTTTGCCAGATGTTGAATGCCCTTTCATCAAATGCTTTTGAAATGATTATTTCAAATGTGTTAAAAGTTTAATGGTCTATTGATATCACTCTGAATTGACATTGTTTGCTTTTAGAGATTTCACCACATAGCTAATTCTGGCTGACCAGTTTAGAACTTGGGAGGAAAAATAATAGTTTTGACACATAAGAAAGCATAACATAGTTAGTTGACAGAGCCTATGATAATATGAATCATCCAGTGGCCACTCACTTAAATTTCAGACTTTGAAATCTAAATTGTGTTAGCAGCCTAAAATCTCTGCCACACTACTGAGAAAGAATATTTTATTTCAGGATTTGGTGAACATCTCTAGGAAAAGGATGTTGAGTGTGCTGTTAATATCTAAACACAGGGGAAAGATAGAATGCCAAGGGAATGCCTTTGGGAATTGAGAGGTGAATCCACTTCCTACCTTTGGTCAAAGGAAGAGAAACAGAGAAAATGTGGAATGAATAGGAATGTCTCATAAAATTGTTACACCAGAAGCCCTTCACTTTAAGAGTTCTGTCTATAGAGTCTTCTTCATACTGATCCATGAAAGGCAGTTTTGCATTCACAGGAAGTTCAAACTGAGATTCAAGGGCCATATATCAGTCAGGCCTCTTGTGAGTTGAACCATGACCTCTGTCGTATTTCAGTCCAAGTGTCAATGTAAGTCCAGGCATACCCCTGCAGACAGCAGAGGATATTATACCTGTTCATGTGCCATGGCTTTTGTGGGGTGTCAGAACTGAATGATTGGATAAGGCCTGGGGATTGCTTTTTAATCTTGTTGGGCATGCAGGAGAGTATTCATTGTGTGCATAGTTGTCTTTCTCAAGGCCAAGGATCAGGTAGACAACACCAACATATTTATTCAGGGATATGAAGCACAAGTAATTACCTTGGGCTTACTTTCTACACTGATGTGTAGTTCTACCTGGATCAAGGAATGAACAGATATGTCCATTTTGCTTTCTATCACATCCATTCTCTCTCACACACCCATTCCTTCAAATTCATGAGGAAATTTGTGATTTTCTTTGGAAAGTTTTAACACAAAGTAAACAAAATGAATTCTCTTTAACCCCTACTGACAATAGAGAAAACAATATCCACTTAATGATGATCAGGCCCTTAAGGGATGGGTAATGCATATACAAGAAAGGACAAAGTCATGGTACAGAAATGGTTGTGTGTCCAAATGTGCCTGTATGTGTATTCATATTTATGAAACAGACATAGAACTAAATCATGAATGGGCAACAATAGGGGTAGGGGGCATTTTTCATATTGGGCAACTGGATGGTAATTAAGGCTGGATCAAATCAACAAATGGTGGAAACTATGCCAAATGTTTTTTTTTTAAAAAAATTAATAAAAGAGAAAATGGTTACAATTGGTAAAAAGGAATTTATTTATTAGCAATTCTGTGTCCTTCAGTAACCTGTTGGCAGAAAAGTTGTTTCATCAAGAAATATAAAGGATACAGAATCATAGAGTTGGAAGAGACTACAAGGGTCATCTAGTCCAATCTCCTGCCATGCAGGAATACATAATCAAAGCACAAAGCATTATAATAAGTAATTTCGAAATCAGGCAGAGACTGGATAAATTCTGGTGCCTGGCCTGGCCAGAGTATCTCAGTTTTTGCAGGATTCACTTTTAGCCTGCTTGCTCGCAGCCAACTCATCACTGTTTCCAAACACAGCTTAAAGTTCTCAGGAATCGCGGTTGTCCCAGGTTCAAGATGCAAGAGTAGCTGGGTATCATCTGCATACTGGTAGCACTCTATGCCAAAGCTCCGCACCAGTCCAGCAAGTGGTCAGACGTAGATGTTAAATAACAGGGGCGAGAGGATAGCACCCTGGGAAACTCCACAACAAAAGCAGGAGCAATCAGAGCTTTGGCCTAACCACTCCACCCTCTGTCTCCGGTCCCGGAGAAATGAATTGAACCATTTAAGAGCTAAACCTCGTACACCAGACATAGCCAATTGATGAATCAGCAAGTCGTGGTCCATGGTGTCGAATGCAGCTGTGAGGTCCAAGAGTACCAATAGTGCTGATCCGCCTCAGTCTGACGACGAATTTAGTCAGTAGTAGCTAACAGACAACCTCTGTCCCATGACCTGAACGAAAGCCTGATTGAAAGGGGTCCAAACTTGCAGTCTCATCTAAAAATTGCTGTAGCTGCCCTGCCACTGTCCATTCAATCACCTTGCTCAAAAATGGAAGGTTTGAAACTGGGCGATAGTTTCTAGGTATGGCAGTGTCTAGGCTTGGTTTTTTCAGGATAGGATGGACCACTGGTTCTTTAAGGCAATCTGGAAAAATTCCTTGCTCCAAGGAGCTGTTGATGATGCTCCTTAAGGGATCTCGTAGTCCCTCCCAGCACTCCTTAACCAATCGGGAGGGGCAAGGATCGAGGGAGCAGGTAGTTGGTCTTGCTGCAGCTAGAGTCTTTTCCAGGTCTTCCATTTCTAATGACACAAAATGTTCTAGAAGTTGGTCACTAGATGGCCAGAAGGCCTCAAGTTCCCTCAGTGTGTCCTCTGTCGGAGGTAACCCTTCATGGAGCAAATTGATCTTATTTATGAAGTGGCTCTGGAAAGTCTCTGCTGTAATATCATGACTAGCCACATCTTTGGCCGGATGGGTTGGATTTGTGATGTTATGAAAATATTTAAATATTTGAGCAGGTCGAGATCTGGTGGAAGCTATCAATGAGGAATTATATTCTTTTTTGGCCTCTCTGGTGGCTGCTTTGTAGATTTTTCAATGTATTGCAAAAACCAACTTCGATGTTTCATCCGGTTTCTTGCGCCATTTACATTCTAATCTCTTCCGCTCAAGTTTAATCTGACGTAATACATCCGTGAACCACAGAGATCTATTCCGGTGAGGGCAACTATATCTAAGGCAGTTGATATATTTTTGTTCCAGTTTTTCACTCGTTCACGTAGAGAATCAGCTGTGTAATCCAGTTCTTTAAGGACAGTCTAGTAGGATCCATCAGCTTCCTTGGCCGCATGAAAATTTGTTCAGTCTCCGGACGCTGTGGTGGTGGAATCTCTATTTGGCTGTTCAGGATGTAGTGGTCAGATCAAGGAATCTCTAAGACTGAGGATAGAGTCACTTGTATTCCGATACAAAAAATCAAGTCCAAGGTGTGCCCAGCTTGATAAGTAGGACCGATCACGATTAATAAGAAACCTATTGTTTCCATAGATTGCACTAGGTCCCTTGCTATCGAAGAAGACAACAACCTATCTGCATGTATATTGAAGTCTCCCAATATGATGAGACTTGGGAACTTCAGGGCCCAGTCCGCCACAAGGTCTACTAACTTGGGGATGTTCTCGTTCGGGGCCCCAGGGGCCCAATAAACTAAGAGGATAGTCACACTTTCCCTAATAGCCAATGTCAAACCTATACGTTCGATACCCATAATATCTGGGGTAGGAATAGTTCTAATGGAGAAATGATCGTGAGCTACTATTCCCACCCCCTCTCCTCGACCCCCCTTTTGAGATCTTTGAAGCATCTAGAAACCTGGAGGTGTTAGTTCATACGAGGGAATATTATCTCCTTCTCGTATCCAGGTTTCTGTAAAGCATACCACATCTGTCTTCTGATCAAGAATCAAGTCTAGAAGAGTCGCCGTTTTGTTCATCACTGACCAAGCATTGATCAGTTGCAAGGTCAAGGGGGACGAAGGAGAAGGGTTCTCATTATCATGTTTGGAAAAATCACATAGATGGAGGCCGAATCTGTCTCTGACTTTGTCTCATTTTAGAGACCAGCACGCTATCATTCTCATATATCCCTCTCCCGATGATTACTGGGATCGTCCTCCCAGTACTGGGTTCGTCTGTAATATCAGTTAGGTGCCTGATGTTCGAAACACCTCCAGAAAAGGGAATGGCACAAGGCCCGAGAGGGTATGATTTTGGGCACCAACTTGTGGGAATAGCAGAGCTGGAGTAAATGCTAAGTCTCCTAAACGTTGTTTAGAGCATGCAGGTGTTCCATTGCACTGAGGGGACAAGCCCCTAGCCGCTGGGTTTTTTAGAATGACCCTCCTCTGTGGCCCTATCTTCTCTGTTTGTGTTAATAGTAACCCTAACTGGAGAGATATTCATCCTTTGTGTTGAAGATGACTTCGGCATTCTTGTCCCGGCCCCAAAACCAGCCCCCAAAAGGTTCTGGTTTTGTAGCCTTTCTGCTGGGTTCTGTGTTTTGATGGACTAGGGCTTGTAGCTCTTTCCAATACGGTTTCAAATCGTTGATTTCTGGACTTTTCTTTGTTCTATATGTCGGTGGAAGTGTTCTCCGCCTTCACAGAAACCCCTCCAGACGTGATCTTACTCATTAGGGCATCCTGAGTTGGAGCTTCCCCAATATTTTTCTCAGGGTCAGCCCCCTCAAAGTTTCCTCGGCCAGAGACATCTCCTCCGGGGGAACTCCCAGCAGAAGCTGCTGCTTCAGATGGATTCCCCTCAGTAGCAGTTCTTTTGGAGATGTCCTCACCGGAAGTAGGACCTTTCCCTAGGTGGTGCTTCCGTCTCTTTCTCATACAGCGTTTATACCTGCATTGTTTCTCTTTGAGACTTAACCATAGGGAGGTCAATTCCTCTGTAACAATCCCCACACCAAGTGCCATTTTCAAGGCCTTGATCTGAGGTCATCTTTCAGAAAAAGGAAGACAATCATGTCTGTGGCAATCTTCTGGCCTTTGGGTTTTGGTGGTCACCTTTGGATCCTTCTGTAGGATCGCGGAAATGTCCAATGGCGCCACTTCCATCCACTGAGGTGGGTCTGCCCCCGTGGCCTTCCCAGGTTTCTGGATTGACCAGGGACAAGTGCTGTCAGAATTTACCCCAAATGGGCAATGTCCACCAAACGAGCATTCCAAAACTATCGCCTCCTGGAACTCTCCTTTCGGGGGTATCAGGGGCCATGATGGTGGCCTCAGAAACTGCGATGACATTGATGAGGAACTTACCCCCCTAAAGATTACCTCAGCTGGACCATCATTTAGTAAGTACTTATCTGCCCATGATATGTCCATAAAGTCTCTTTTTGGTGCTCGTGAGTAATTTAATCAATTTAATACCTCTCCAAGGTGGCTTAGGCTTTCAGTAAGACACTCGTACTCTAAGAACAAAAGGTCCAACAAATCCCGGTCTGATTGGTTGGATCCCGTCTCAGTTTTGTTACTGGGATGCAGGGCCGAACCAGGGCACCTCCCTGTTATGTGGGGTTTTGCCACCGCCACAATTTTGATGTAAAAACTCTTTTAGGAAAGGATCCAGCATTCCAAGAGACTCCACACCACTTGAAGAATCTATAGAAGGAGCATAATGAAAAACAGAAGGTAAATGCACTGCTCTGTAAAAAAAAAAGATTTACTGACCTCTCAAGTAAGTTAGCCAACTTCCACTCTTCTGTTGCAGTCATATTTATCAGATCCTAGAACAGGAAGATGTACCATGAAGTACAGCACTTTTGCTCCCTTAACTTTCCAAACCCCTCTTTGGTGAAAAATGAGGAGCAATGGCAATCTATCTGTAAAAGAGAACAAAAAAGTAACTTAGTCTGGAATCCTAGTTGTCAATCTCTTCTGGAATAAACCCATTAAATAATAGTTTAATGGTGAATTAAACACAGAGGAAAATTCCATCGAATCAGTGTTTACATTCTAGGATATAGTAGGTGCTAGTATTTTGGTCCTAACAAGCAGTCTTTACAGTTGTGTCACCTACTCAGGAAAGTCTCCTTTCACTATTCACTGGAATTCTTTATAAAACGTTCTTGTTTTACTGGAAAATTTCATTAACATTTTTCTGTTAATTTTTTTATTTGTTGATCCAATTGGGTATTTAATGTTCACTGCTTGGACTTGGTTGTCTCAGATGCTGAGAAAACTGATCATTGGACTAGTTTGGTGGCATCATCTTTTAATAGTAAATGAATGCCTGAGGAGTTCTCTGGACTCTGAATCGGAGCTTGACAGCAAAGACACTGGGGATTTTATTCCCAGCAAGTAATTGTTCCAAGATTTTAAAATATTATCATCAGCATGGGGGGAAGAGGAAAAAATGCAAATGTTTCCCTAGTATTCTGACATCACAAATATTTCCAGAGGATACTTGTACAAATAGTTTTTGGCATGGAAACACATTTTCTATGCACAAAACAAGAGAAAAACTGTATTTCTGGGCAAAAATTTCTGTGGAATATTTCAGCTTGGTTGAATAGGCAGAAATTACTTAGAAATAGTCATCTCCTCCTGCAATAGGGAGAAAATTATAGTAATTCTGCATCTTTGCATGCAGTGATGAAACTGTAGATCATCCAGTGAATGTAAATTATCTGTTTATTTGGTTGGTTTCTCTTCCAAATCTAGTCTGCCCCTGGTACTTATTTTATCACATCTCTCCAATTGGTACACAACATGATAGAAGGATAGAAGAAATGAGCATTGGAAAGATGCAGAGCCTGAGGAGAGTGTGATTAAATTTGAAATAGCGCAATCAGCATCCTTCTTTTCATACTACTGTTATGTCTGTTTGGGGCATGTTAGCAGGACTATAGCATATCATGCTACTTTATTTGCAGACAACATGTTGTGAGGCTGCTGCATAATTACAACTTTCAAGCTGCTTTATGATGAGTGGCATACTGTTGAATTTCTCATATTAACAGGTCTGACATACAGCAGATAAAGTTGATAAACAGTCAGTGGACTGAATTGAACCTCGGATGAAGTGAACTATTTTATGCCTATTTGACTAATTCATTCAAATTGGAGTTGACATCATTTAACTTTTCTTCTGATTTCAATCCCTCCCTTGGACCTTTAGTAGTTGAATTCTGCATTTGAAACAAATACGGATGGATAGATATAAATGTATATTCAAAAAGGCTCTTAATTATTAAAATCATAGACTCATAGAACTGGAAGGGGCCTCAGGGGAAGTTGGTCCAACTCTTTGCTCAGTGCCGGGTCTTAACTAAAACATCCCAGCAGGTAACTCCCCAACACCTTTTTGAAGATGTCTAGAAAAGGAGACCTCATGACTTCTTTAGATAATTGGTCAGTTGTCAAACAAGAAGTTCCTTCTAGATTTCAGTTGAAATTTATCCTCCCATAAAACCATTAGATCTGTTCCTATCTTCTGGGGCAGCAGTGAACAGGCCTTCCTCCTCTTCATTGTGATAGCACTTGAGATATTTAAAATGTCACTTCTCAGCATCTTTTCAACAAGTCAAACATACCAAGCTCCTTCAACCTTTCCTCATGTCTTTTGGTTTCCATGCTTCTTCCCGTCCTTACTTTCCTTCCACCATGCATACATGACACTCTAGTAATGACACTCTAGTAATCAAATGTTTTCAGTTGTAATAATTTATTGTATTACAAAAGCATATATCCAAAGGGCATTTTAAAATTCAAGAGATGAAACAGAAAGGAATGGACATATGCAAATGTACATACCTGGAGAGGAGAAATGCTAGTTCATTTTTAAATGGATTTTGCTAAACTGTATTATTTATTGTTTTAACACATCAAACCTTAGAAGCCATTTTGGGACAGACTATGCAAAGTATATTATATATACCAGGAATGGAAATATACATAATGGGTTTTGACAGGGACTCCAGAACTCTTTATAAGGCAGAAGGGCTCAGTATTGGCAGAAGGGCTCAGAGAGGGGAGACCAGGGGACAGCACCATCTTGTCTCTTGCATTTGCCATCCGTTGGGGACCCCTCCCCCCAACACCAACTGTCACTCTGGGCCAGAGCAAAGAGAGGGGAAGCCAGGGGACAGCACCATCTTGTCTCCTGCATTTGCCATCCGTTGGGGACCCCTTCCCCCAGCACCAACTGCCGCTCTGGGCCAGAGCGAAGAGAGGGGAGGCCAGGGGACAGCACCATCTTGTCTCCTGCATTTGCCATCCGTTGGGGACCCCTCCCCCCAGCACCAACTGCCACTCTGGGCCAGAGCGAAGAAAGAAGGGCCAGGGGACAGTTCCACCTTGTCTCCTGCATTTGCCATCCGTTGGGGACCCCTTCCCCCAGCACCAACTGCCGCTCTGGGCCAGAGCGAAGAGAGGGGAGGCCAGGGGACAGCACCATCTTGTCTCCTGCATTTGCCATCCGTTGGGGACCCCTCCCCCCAGCACCAACTGCCACTCTGGGCCAGAGCGAAGAAAGAAGGGCCAGGGGACAGTTCCACCTTGTCTCCTGTGCTATTCTAATAATATGTTATAATATAATATATTGTATATACATATAATATTTATAATATTGTAATGTAATGCAATTTATTTATTTATTTATTTATTTGATGCATTTGTTAACCGCCGCTCTCAGCCCTAGGGCGACTCGCGGCAGTGTACAACATATAAAAAACAATTTACAATAAGCTACAATGGCAAAAACCAACATATCACTAATACACAATCATCTAGTTACACTAAAAAATCCGCTCCGTCTTATCATAGAATCATAACCAATCTCGTAGTCCATATTCCGTTCCAGTTGTCATTTCCAGTTACTGTAGCACTCAGTTAAATGCCTTCTCGAATAGCCATGTCTTCAGGCTCTTACGGAAGGACATAAGGGAGGGTGCCTGTCTGATGTCAACAGGGAGGGTGTTCCACAGCCGGGGGGCCACCACCGAGAAGGCCCTTTCTCTCGTCCCCACCAGACGTGCCTGTGAAGCAGGCGGGATCGAGAGAAGGGCCTCCCCAGACGATCTCAAGGTCCTCGTGGGCTCATAGGCCGAGATGCGGTCCGAAAGGTATTTTGGGCCGGAACCGTTTAGGGCTTTGTAGGATAACACCAGCACCTTAAATTGGGCCCGGTAGCAGATCGGCAGCCAGTGGAGCTGGAACAACAAGGGCGTTGTATGCTCCCTGCGTCCTGCTCCTGTTAGTAACATGGCTGCCGCGCGCTGGACTAGCTGGAGCTTCCGGGCCGTCTTCAAGGGCAGCCCCACGTAGAGAGCGTTGCAGTAGTCAAGGTGGGATGTGACCAGAGCGTGTACCACCGTGGCCAAGTCAGACTTCCCAAGGTACGGGCGCAGCTGGTGCACGAGCCTAAGCTGTGCAAATGCTCCCCTGGTCACCGCTGAAACCTGGGGATCCAGGCTCAACGATGAATCCAGGATCACACCCAAGCTGCGAACCTGCGCCTTCAAGGGGAGTGCGACCCCATCCAGCACAGGCTGTAACCCTATACCCTGCTCGGCCTTGCGACTGACCAGGAGTACCTCTGTCTTGTCTGGATTTAATTTCAGTTTGTTCGCCCTCATCCAGACCATTACAGCGGCCAGGCACCGGTTCAGGACCTCGACAGCATCCTTAGTAGCAGGTGGGAAGGAGTGACAGAGTTGGACATCATCTGCGTACAGGTGACATATATAATATAATATAATATTATAATAATTATAATATTATAATACTATAATACAATATACAATATAATATATATTATATATATTATATATATATATTATATATATATTAATATAATATAATACAATATAATACTAGTAATTGTTTTTAAATGCATAATGATTTTGTATTCTGTATATCTAAACTGTTGTAAACCGCTCTGAGTCGCCTAAGGGCTGAGAAGAGCGGTATACAAATAAAGTAAATAAATAAATAAATAATATTGTCATGCAGGTCATTATGAATTTTTTCCACTTGCAGGTCAAATTTTGCAAAACAATAAAAATCTAGACTACTTGACATTAAAATATTGATTAACACAAAATGTAACAATTTACAATCTGACTCCCATGGAAGCAATATCAAAATAAAAAATGAAATCTTACAAGCTAATTGGGACTAGACATAATTAGTATATGAAGCAATTGTGAAATAGTTAGACTTTAGTTGCCAAATGAGGAATATGTGATCCTTCATAACTTGGACTGTAACTGCCATTGTTCCTGACAACTGACTATACTGCTAGCTGAGACTGATAAGACCTTCAGTCTTCAATATGAAGGAGTAAATACATTTCCTATCCTTCCTATAGTCCTTACTTCTATAAATACAGGCAGTCCCAAAGTTACAAGCAAGAGAGGTTCTGTAGATTTGTCTTTAAGTTGAATGTGTATCTAAGTCAGAACAGGTATATTTCTTAAGTGTAATTCCAGTCACACTTTATAGCATATGGAAGGATTAAAACCCCTGTGGTGTTTGTTTTGCTGTCTGTGTTCCTTTTCAGAAAATTTCACTGTACTCTCTGTCCCTGTGGTAACTGGATTTTGAAAACTTGGCTTGTTGTGAAAACAAGGATTGGTGAGAAAGCTTTAATTTTGATGCCTTTTCCCCATGATAACTCTTTCAGGAATAATTCCCTTTCTAGGGATAGATTTCTATCACTTCCTGTTGTCTCATCCCCATTCTTAACTATGAGTCGTTTGTAACTCGGGGACTGACTGTACAAAAGATTGTTCCTCATTGTATATACCTGCACAGTGTGTGAAATCCAACTTCCAACAAACTGTTGTTGTTGATTAGAATTCTTTTTTCATTTAATATCAGAACTACTGCTTCAGCCCAAAGCAAAATAAATATTCTTTCACACATAGATCTTAATATTCAAGAACAGCTGCTCTTCAGATTGGCCCTATTTCTGTAGTAGAAAAGTCTTGGTGACATAATTACACAACAAGGAAATTGGTTCAATTTAGGCAGAAGAAAAGCCGCAGTAGAGAACAGGCTTTTTGTGCTTGGACAATAAATATTACCCTGCCACAAGGCACATTAAGCCATATCGTCAGATTCAACAAGCCCAGTAGGATTAAAGGGAGTAAGTACCTGAAGAAAGGTACCTCAGAGAAAACCCAAGGGAGCCATGGAATGTAAGAAGTATTGCTAATGAGCAGCGGGTAGTACTTTTCTTTCAGTGTCAATATTGAACATCGTGTTGGAAGGGCATCATGTTGCCACTTTGGGGATGAGACATTAAATCAAGGTCTTTGGAGATGTGCTCATTAAATGCAATATATCCCCCAGCAGTATTTGCAAAGGGATATCATGGCAAGAATCCAATTTGGGGAGCTAAATTATACCAACCTAGCCTTCTATGATGTTATAAAAGAAGGTGTGCAAGAAGAAATTATCTTAGTTTCTTTCTAACTAGACGTAAGTTATTCACCTGAATGTTCTCACTTTTTCTGAGACATTATCCTGCATAGTAATTGGACATGTACCCAAAACATTTCTCTTAAGGGGACAAAAGAAACTCCATGCATAATGTTGTTTTGTACAAATAGTGCATGCACACTCCTCCACAAACAACATGGTTACAACCTTGGATAATATTCTTTTCTTAATGACCAAAAACACTTAGTTGTGTAGAATCTGTGAACTGTGTTGAGTAAGAGGGAACAGTGTTCTCCTCTGCTTCAAGAAAATATCATTGCTGATATAATCTCAGCAACAATTTGGCTAGGTCATAAAGTTAACGGTATACCTAGCAACCCCAATGCCCCGTGTTAAAGAAAATGTTTAAAAATGAAAATAAAGAGTTGGGGATAGTGATAAAAATATAGCTGCTATATAATCTGGAAATGTAATTGTGTGACTGTGCAGTAGCTGGGATGGAGCGGGGGTGGGGGTAACTAAATGATAAAAATATTATGTCAATCCCATCATAAAGAGAAGTTAAGTGGTACTTAGTCACCAAAGCTACATCCCAACTTTATGTTCACATTTCATTATGTATTCCTACAGATCATGTCCTCGTTCTGATTGTCCAGAGTCTTGGTCAATATATAATCCATCCCTAATAAGTGTCAGCTGGTAACTTCTGATCTAGGAGTCATGGATCTGCTCTGTAGTTTAGTCTGAACTTTTAAAAATAACTACCCAATGTGTATCCAAATGGGTTCAGCACCTTAGATAGCTCTTTTAAAGTTAGATTAAAATCCATATATAAAATTAGTATCAAACTAAGACAGGAACTACCTACCACCTATCACTAATTTTAATCATCTGATGGACATGTTGCTATTAATTCATTGAGGGTTCAAGGTAGCAGGAACAGCAAAGGAGGTGGGATTATTCGCAAAGTCCCTAATATTTGACAAAGTGTATGTTAATAGAGCAGTGTTGCAAGTGTCTTTCTTCCTTATCCTGCTTATAATAGTAAAGAGTAGCACAATGCTCCTTTGAATGGAATTTGTCATACTATCCTTCACTTTGTATTATAATCTTCCTTAGTGATGCCTCCTCAGAGTGCAGCTGTCTTCATTTACTTGTTTTATATGGCATTAAACACATAGTCAGCAGTTAAGGTACTTTTGTGTGTGCGTGTGTGTATGATTGATAATTGGGTTTGAGCTTTGATTGATAATTGGGTTTGAGCTGTAATTGTCAAAATAAACAAACAAAGCAGTTCTTAAAGATGAATCAAACTATACTTCCTCCATTTGTTGATTTGCAAAAGACATTCATTTTCCAACAGCTCTCATCATTAATTCAGATGAATCAGTGTTGATCTAATACACATATGATCTGGTCATCATCATTGGGCATACTCTCTTGACAGAGATATTTTCTTTAACTAAGATATTTGTTTATTCGGATTTTTGTTTCACTCATATTTTGTCCAAATCCTCAGGATGGGTAACTTGTTAACACAGCCTTTGTCATACTTAGAATAAAAACACCAAAATGAAAATGACTAGACATTTTCTAGGTATTCCAGTGCAATTCTATGGTATGGTTCCACTGGACATTGACCCAGAAATGCTAGAGAAACATTCTCACAGTTTCTCTCTACAGCTTCACATTTCAACAGAAAGTCCAGGAATATATCCTCTAAGGATAAGGAGGTCTTGTTGTAGTGTCTCTTGGCCCAACACTACTACACCCTAACATACTTTACTGGACATCATCTGCATGGAGAGAAGATGCTCTGTTTTTCATGCAATTGAAGAACAGAGGACAACATTTCCACCTCCTCTGTTATCAGCCATCAAAATTCTGATAATGAAGTGTAATAGGGATTCTGTTTCTGATCACCACAACCCCATTAGTTGGTGGAAGGGGTGGTGGATAAGGACTTATTCATTGTCTCTAAAATAGCTTTCATTTCATCATAACACCAAGGGTGAACATTAAACATATGGAAGCAAGTCTTTGAATATATTTCCTATTTCCATCACAGGATTTGCCGTTCTTAAACGGATTCACTTCTGAAAGCACGATATAGGTATGTTTCACATTGTTTTCCATTCTTCAGCTCCAGAAGCATAAACAAATATCAAATGGAGAAGTGTGGGAAATATGTAATTTCAGCTATCCAGCTCACTGTATGGAACACGAACAATGTAAAAAGATACAGAAAGACTCCATTTGGCTATGCATCTTCCTTGGACAATCTAATAGCATACAAGACAAAGCACTCTATCTGCATCACTGTCAGTAGTCATCCCATCAAATCTTTTCATGATATTTCAGCAGTGGACTCATAGCAGACTGAGGTGGGAAACTTTGACCATCTAGATGTTAATGAGCTGCAACTCCTACCAGCCTCAGGCAATAGCAAGTAATGACTGCAGAACAATATCTTTTGGATAGTCACAGTTGTTCACCCCGGTAATAAAAGAGGCTAGTGCCTTATCTTGGCATTTTCAATAAATATACCATTTCATTTTCAACAGAACTATCAAATTGTCTATAACACCCAAATTAAAAAACATATTTAGTGCAACCATAGGGCTATTACATTTCTTTATTTCCTTCCCATATATTCTTTCCCATATATTGTCACACCAAACTATACACACACACACACACACACACACACACACACACTAAATTCCCTTTTCTGTCTGAACAATAGCCATAGCTTTCTGAGTCATAGCTCTGTCTCTGGTGAGCTCATAACCATGAGCCATACATTCCTCTGTGTTTATTAAAAACATATATTAGTTTGAAATTCCTTGCACCTCTAGTTGTAATCCCTGTAAAAAAGTAAAGATTTAAACTATCAAGTCCTCATTTGCAGTAGTTTCCATGTCATTAAGGTGGTTCTTCCCTAATAAATTTTGGATTACTGCAAAGGAACTATCAGAGATGCTAAACCCTTAGATAATTTGTTTAAAGTACATAATGGATTCACCATCCAATTGACATGGGATCTATCTACCACTACTGTTTATTTGTATTGAATAATGCTACTATGAAGTAGGCTTGTAACAGTGCTGTCTTACAAGATAGACAGAGATACAACTACAGAGATATGCTCATTTTATACAATTTCTGTTATTTAGATGACAACAAACTGAAAATGCCTTCTGTTTTGGCAGCTCGAGGTCTGGATTCTCTATATGAAAGTTGAACTTCAAATGTGCGTTCAGAAGTTGATGGGCATGGCAAACAGCATGATATCATTAATACCTTAACAAAATACCTTAACTTTGAAGAATGTTGAAACACTGAGTACATATTTAACAATTTTACATTCCATTTTAGCTCCTTTAAAAGCAAAGAAACCTTATATTGCATTAAAATTTGTACTGAAATTATAGACAGCAGAGAAGAGAATTATTAGAGCTAGGCCTGATTTCACTGCAAACTTGGAAATGGTAGTCTTCTAGATATTTAAATATAAATTTCATGACCATGTGCCATGATGGTCAGAACTGGTAGGAATGAAAGTCTTAGGATGTCTGCAGAGCAAAATGCTCTTTACTGCTAAGTTCAAGTGAGTAGCTCCTTCCCTAAGCCTGTGATGGGATATAAATACTACACAATTTAGTAGAATGTGCTTCTAAAGAGACATGCCCACTGTTGCACTGCATATCTCAATGGCATAGATTAGCAACTTCTTTATTAGGTTGCATTGCAACTACAAGGACTTAAAAGCATAAGCCTATGCTAGCAAGTCCCACTGTTTTCAACCAGCTAAATACTTGGTAGATTTGTACAGGATTGTACATCAATAGTACCAAATATATTCAACTGATTAACAGCCATAATTTATACGGATCACATTTTTATCTGAGTAGTTCCTACCCTGCTGGCACACTATGGAATTGCTTTGTAAAATTATTTTAAAAATTATGCAGCAGCAGAAGTGCAGACAAGCAGGTTTACAGGGCTATGTAGAAGTATGAGTGTGAGGCCAGAGCTTGGTGAATCAGCACAAATGGTGAGGTGTAGGATAATGTTGCTCATCCTGATATGCTATTGGTGATTGTGGAATAGCAGCTTTGTCTGATGAAATCTGTAATTATTGCTCAGAGAAGAAGAGCTACAAACAGCTTATTTCTTTCACCTCCAAGAACAACTACTGAAACGGTTCTTAAAGCTGCAAATTGAAGAGAAGAATACTTTGTCTCTATCTATCAACTCATGATTCTGTGTATTTGTGTATTTATTTACTATATTTATATACCGCCCCTCTCAGCCCAGAGGCGACTCGGAGCAGTTCACAAATTGGCAACAATTTGATGCCTCAACAATTATAACAAGTAAAAATAATCAAGGAATTCTGTTAAAAACAATAGCATGTGATATAAAATATATATAAAAAATGTACAAAGCCTTAAAACATTATTGTGAGCATCTCCATGTCAAATTGTTATTCCATTGCATTTCCAAGTAATTCCATAATTCAGTTTAGCTATGCCGTATTTGGGAAGGCCTGCTCAAAAAGCCAGGTTTTCACCTTTTTTCAAAAAGTCAGGAGGGAGGGAGCCAATCGTATATCTCTAGACAGGGTGTTCCACAGTCGAGGGGCCACCACTGAGAAGGCCCTGTCTCTCGTCCCCACCAGATGCATCTGTGAAGAAGGCAGGAGCGAGAGCAGGGCCACCCCAGAAGATCTTAATGACCTAGATGGTTCATAAGGAGAAATACTTTGGATAGGTAAGTTGGGCCAAAACCACGTAGAGCTTTATAGGCTAAACCCAGGACTTTGAATTGTACTCGGAAGCAGACAGGCAGCCAGTGGAGCTGGCGCAACAGAGGAGTTGTGTGCTCCCTGAACATTGCTCCTGTTAGCAACCTGGCTGCCGCTTTATGGATCATTTGCAGCTTCTGAACAGACTTCAAAGGTAACTCCATGTAGAGCACATTGCAGTAGTCTATACAGGATGTAACCTTAGCATGGACTACCATAGCCAAGTCAGACTTCCCAAGGTATGGGTGCAGTGTATGAGTTTGTGAAGAAAGGGAGCATTATGCATCCTGTTCTGAGCCATTTGGAAAATCTTCTAAGCTTCAAAATGCTAAAACAATGACAAATGTAACTTTTTTTTCATTAGTACAATAACAATCATTTAAGGAGCTTGAGTGATGGTTTAGTGTTGTTGAGAAAAAGGTGATGTGGGATCATCCCTTAAAGATGGCCTGTAAAAAGACTGAAATTAGCTTTTGATTCATTTTTCTATTCCTAGCATGTTATTGCCGACAGAGCTTGTCAGCAGTTGAAACAAAGACACTCTTCAATACAGAGGGAAAGAAAAGGGATTACATACTCTGCCTAATGTAGATTTCCACTAGAACATTTTGCAGTGTGAGAAGAATAGGAAAGTAGGATGTTACAATTTCTTGTCTTGTACAAATATTACCAAAAAGAAAGCAGAACTTTCTAAGGGAAAATAAAATTAAACAAAGCCCTTGAGCTGGTAAACATAAGGTTGAACATCAGATGGAGATACAGCTAATTGATTCCAGAAAACAAGAAAGGCAGAAAACAAATGGGAGACAAGTAAAAACCATTTCAGACTGCCTTTTAAGAGGTTGCTATTGAACGTGTGATATTCTCATCAGGGTAATTCATAGTCCTGATATGTATACTTTCCCATCCTTTCTTTGTTCTAGGTCCTGAGAGTTATGGGCAAGCTCAGTTACCCTATTATATAGATGCCTTACTAGATAATTCTTCTCATTCAACAAAAAGGACAAGGACAGTGTTTTCAATTGGACATCTACAAATGTGGATATTACATACTCTGCATATTACATATGATATTATTTGCATGAGAATGAGACAGAGCATACCAGTTTCTCTTAATAGAGGAGTAGGCAAGCACAGAGTGCAGCCCCCACCTCATTTCTCTCCCACCTCCTGAAACTTCACAATCTAAATTTTCAGATTTGTATGAAACCAGAAATGGTTGGATGGCAGTTTGTACTTTGAAAGAAGTAGTTTGGGAAGTTTGGGAAGAAAATTGAGATACTGTAGATGCCAAATATTATTTGGATGAAGAACCATGCCCCTGTAGGAACATTACTCAGTTGGCTATTGTTTTATCTGGATTTGAGAGTTGCAGGAAAGGAAAAGGACAACACACACATCTATGCATTCTGCCCAGTGCACATTATAACTATAAGCTGCTTCACTTTTATTTATTTATTTATTTACAACATTCCTACCACCCTTTCTCCAATCCTGAGGTGACCCAAGGTGGCTTCATAGATAGACAGTCATTCAATGCCTTCAACAACATGCAACTAAAGAGTTACTGTTGAATTTCAAAGATTGTATCTCTCTCTATATATGTGTGTGTGTGTGTGTGTGTGTGCACATTTCAATCACTTCTAAAAGCTCGGCTATGAGGCAAAATATGTATCCTTGTTTTCAAGCATTCTGTTGCAATTGATTGTTTAGTCAGTGAGTGAACCCTCACAGATTCTTTAAATGATAGAGGTAGAAATTTAAGAATTACCATCTTCCATTTTCCTGAGTAAATGTCACAGTTTAGGTAGAAAGCCTATTCAAAGACAGCTGAGCTCAAATTTTATAAAATTGCCTCTAAATAGTACACACAAAGCAATGGCAGAAACTATAGGAATAAAAAAAGGGGGAAATGAACTCAATAAAGCAAGATAAAATTCTGGATGGAACACAAACAAAAATACCGTAATTCCAAAACAACATAATATTTAAGGTATTGCAAATTACGTTGGTTTTTCTGAAAACATTTGATCTAACGATGATATAAATGATTTCTGTTTACTAGGTTTCCAAAAGAACTTAAGTTATTTTTTCTTCTTCTATATGCTTCATTAAAGCTACCTTAAGGAAAAGATGAGTTTTTAAAAAGCAAGAGGAGCAGGCAGGCAGGTGTTAAAGCAAAGTTAGCTTCCAATTGGCACCTTTTTGACTGTCAACGAATTTTCACAGATTTATATATTTGTTTTATTTGGAGAACTAGGCATATCTGAAATACTTTATATGTCTCGCACACCTACACACACATATGTACTAATAATTGAAAAAACAATTAGCACTTCTGACAAACTTGTTCTGTATTCCAGAAGGAACAATTTAATGGTTCATATTATATATTTATTAGTGCAGTTGCAAAATGAACTACTCAAATGTTGTAGTGAAATATCTATGCTCCCTCCTTCTTCAGTTGCTAAAAATAAGTAAGTTGATTCAAGGTGGTAGTTTAAAATGTAGAGAATAGTGGATGGTTAAAAGTTAAAATAGTGGATGCCTAAAAGTTCTGTCATTGGAGTATACGTCCCCCTCCATGGGAAAGCTTGCTTCCATAACTCCCGCTGGAATGAGCCCTCCTCTGTAAATTACCTGCTTCCCTCTTTTATCTCGCCCAACTTTTTAATTAGTTTTAATCAGTTTGTCCTTTTGATTACTACATGTTGCCTGCCCATTATTATTGTGCCTGTGCATATTCTTTATTTTTCATAATGTTATGCATTCATGTGTGTTATATAACTATGATGTTATTGTTTATTGTTCGGGTTTTCGGTTTGTGTTTTTGGTTTTTCTTTATAATTGTCATTTGGGCTTGGCCTCATGTAAGCCACTCCGAGTCCCCATTGAGGAGATGGTGGCGGGGTAACAAATAAAGATTATTATTATTAATATTATTATTATCTCACAAATTGAGACCATGTTAAAGTTTTAAGTTTTTAAGGCTAGATATTTCCCTCTTTTCCATCTAAAGTATTTGAAATGAACTGAACTTCATTTCTAAACACAGAAAAATCAGAGACATGGTCAAGTTCCTATTCAAATTGTCTGGTCATTGGTTGTTCAAACTTCCATTTGAGAAATGTTGACTTCTGATTCCTAAAATGTGTACAGAGGTCTGTGATTGTATCCCAAGCACACTTCAGATAGTATTCTGTAGGTCTACATTCAATCACATGGGAGCGAATGCAGAACTGGAAGCAAATGTCTTGCCAGGACTTATTATATGTAACAAAAATCATCTGATACCCCATACAGCTCTGCACCTCTGGAGATATCTCTTAAAATTCAAAGACTTAGGGGAGGTAGAAAATTCATACTAGGATATTGAATTTTCAGGGGCTTTGTGTGATAGGCTATTTAAATCCATGAAATGTAAGCATACATCAGTACTTTCCAAACAATATTTTTCCCATTTAGCACTTTTTGTCCTGACAAAACTAGCCCAGCTAAAATGACCTATTAACTTCAGCACTTTGCACAAGCAAAGTTTGATTTAGCTTCAGCTTGGCACATTCTTTGACTTTCATCACTTTGTCCCATTAATTTATTTTTCTTTTCCCTTCCGGGAGTTTAATTTGAGACTCAGATTTGAACTAGCGAATCAATACAAGCATATTTTCCATTTCCACCACTTTATAACAAGAGCTGTCTTTGAAAGTTAAACATACTAGCAAATTGCTCCAACAAACTCTTACAAAGTTAAATACCCTGAAATCTTCTCTTTCTCCTTGTTAAGCAAAGTTGTCATCTGCTTTTAGTATAAACCCAGAAAAGTGGCAATGGGCTTGAATTTAGCAATTTGTTACAATTAGCATTTTGAGGCTAAAGCCTGTGATGTCAAGTTGTGAATCAAGCATCCATCATTCTATTAATAAATAGCCCCATTATACTGCTCATATCACATGGGCACACTCTAATAAAAATACAACCTTATTCTTGATACAGATAAAAGATATACCTCCAAAATCTCCTACAAAAGTTTATTTGCAGCTATAGATCATTATATTGAAGAAACCAGATTACGCAAGATATGCATATATTCTGCCTGCATCGTATTTAGTTTGAAGATAGCAATGCTAATGAAAATTAGGATGATGGAAATGTTTAAAGGGTGCCTAAAACCCTCTTAATACTTTTTATTGGTATTTGCTGCCAATTCAACTTCTCCCTATGGAGAAAAGACCTAGAAGTCCCACTCATAATCTGCCCTGCTCAAGCCTTGCAAACTTAAGAGCTGTGGACTCCTTGAATTAATCAATCAACTTTAGTGGAGTCTCCTTTTTCCTATCCATATATGCATTAAAATAGGGGAGCAAGAGAGAAAAGATGGAAGGGCAACAGAAACCAAGCACTGGCACAACTGGTTGAACATCCTCTATGGCTAGCAGTACCTCTTGATGACCAACTCATGCAAAGATTTTTTTTCCTTCTCTTCTGTCATTGCACCTAGGCACGGAGTCAACCAATGGAATTGGCATAAGAGATCAGCTGAGAGAGGTGAGAGTCACCCGATCTGCATTAAACCTTTGCCCTTCCTAGATCATAAGAGGGCCAGCACAGACTGAAGGGAACAGAAAACATGTCTTTTCATTAACAAGGATTTCAAAGGAAGGAAAGGAGGAGGAGGGAGGGAGGGGACTGCTGAGTATCATCATGCTGGGTAATTTTTGGCCATACTTCAATATCTATGTTTGGAAAAGGTGCTTGGAACTTTGCTACAATCACAATTTCAGACATTTCTGCTGGAGATGATTATCTAGTTCCATTTCAATAGGGCTTCAAGACTGGTTATGGAAAGCAAATAGCTTTGATCACCATGGTGGACATTCTGAACTGGGTAACAGATAGGGGAGCATGCCCACATTAATATGATTGGACCTTCTGTTAGAACATTTGATACCATCAACTTTCACACCTTCTTTGGGCATCTTCTTTTGGGTATGACTTATAGGCACTGTTTTATCTAGATTCTGGTTCTTCCAAGAAGAAGAGTTCAAAAGATGGGGCAGGAAATATAAGGATGTACTTCTGATTATTATTTGGTTCTGAAGAAGAGAATGAATAATTGCCTGGATGTCTTAGGAAATGATGGTGTTTTTGAAGACATTATCATGGAAGGAGAAAGTCTGTGTGTGTGTGTGTGTGTGTTGTGTTGTGTTGTGTGTGTTTCTCTCTCACACACACCATTTCCATTCCCCATCAACATGACAATATAGAGTTGTAAGTAGGATGGGAAAGGCACCTATCCAACTAAGTTTTGATAGTTAGCATATTATTATAATGTCATACTCCTGGACATCTGAGGAAACCCAAGAAGTCTCTAAGGATTTCAGCATCATTGCATGCTGGCTGCTGGAACTTAGCCAGACTATAGGTTGCCAAGTGTCAGGGATCCTACCCCTTGAACAGCTATGCAGAAGCAGGAACTTTAGCAGGTGCTGCTTGTGTGACAAACAGCCTCCTGAATTTTCTATGCATATGCCCTATACTTTTTTTTACTGCAAGCCTAACAGACATTGATTCTCTACTGCTCTCCCCTCTCCTGATAAATATATGGCCATGCCAGAGGACTAAGAAGATGATGGGTGGGGGTGAAAGTAGTCCTTCATGCTTATTTGAAAGGGATTCTGAATTCAAAAGGTCAATATTACCTAAAACTTGGGGGATCCCTTTTTTCATTCCACTTCTCCTTCCATAATACTTCTCACCCCTATAGTGTATTCCTGTTCAATGCTACACTTGTTGACCTGTGAGACCCTTCAAAATTCTGTTTGGTCCCTCAAGTTATATGAAATCACTGAGAGAGGTTTCTAAAGTCTTGAGGGCTAGAGTCTCCAGTATGCTAATAGTATCATTGTTCCTTCTATCTTAATCCAAAGAAGCAGTTTTAGTTCTAAATAGAATGTGATGTTAGCAAAGGGCTGGATATTGACTTTGAGAATATACAACAAAATAGTCTTGAATCCAGCACTGATGCCAGATGTGTAGTTTTAAGTGGTCAGGAATGTGCTTGTTCAGTTAAAGCTAATATTTTATCTGCATCCATTCCTGGAAGTGTTACATTTGATAGATGGGGTTGCCCTTGAATATGACTCAAAATCTTCCATTAGTTCACAATTAGCTCATTATTTATTTATGTATGTATTTAATTTTAGACCATACACTAACCAGAACCCTATAGACAATATCCAGTCTATTAAAATATAAATATACAGTGAAAATGCATCAATACACTGATTAAAATAACAAAAAAATCTATACTTTTGGGGTTTGGGGGGGGGTGTTTCATTTTCAGCCCCATTCAACCTGCTAATATTTATTACCTTTCTAGTCCTTAATGGCTTTTCTCAATTTTATCCTTCTCCAACATTATTTGGTGAGGGACATTATGTATTTTTGTATGTATGTATGTATGAAAGCACTCTTATGGGTCACTCTTATGGGTCACTCTTATGGAAGAAATTTATTTTGCACTGACACTACAACATCTTTGGTTCCATTTCAAAAATGGCAATTAGCTCTAGTATTTTATATTAATTTCATTGTTTTTTTCTGGATCTGGAAATTTAAATGATCCTGCTGCCTTTTAGTTTTATTTTCAATGAAATTTGATAAGTAAATGGCTTTTAGGCATTGTGTTAAGGTATTCCACCCTGGCATCCATTTGGATGGAAGACAGGTAAGGACATTTTAATAAAATAAATAATATGGAAACAGATTTTCAGAAAAGCTTGTTTCTCCGAAAATCTATGACTTGCTTGGCCACAATGTATAAATGGCATTTTCTGTTATTACAGCCATTATGGTCTCAAAATGTGGCAAACAAGTATTGAGTCAACATTCAATTTAGTCTTCCATTTACAATCTATCATGGAACAGCAAAAATTCTTGATTTTGTATTGTGCCTTATAATGCCTCCCACGTAGATGGCAATAAAGGAGCAGATGCATAACCTGGTGTGGCTCCTTCCTTAATTGCGGACTTTAATCAATGTTTCAGTCAGTAATAAGAAATCCTGCCGTGCTTCCATGCAAACAATCTGGCAAATGAAAGTATCTCTCTTAGGATGGCACCCGCAAAGAGAAACCAAAGAATGTTTAAAAGGAGAAAGTAAACTTAATTTTTTAAAAAAATGAGTTATAATAATATTGTAATATTCTCTATAGGAGTGAGACATATAAACACAGCCAGTAATAAAACGCTGGCCTTCTTCATTTTCTGTGGCAGTTGTTATGAAACTCTGCAATTTAAAAAAAGTTTCCAATTTGCTCTTAAATAATTTAGTTCAGCAACATTTATGTAGCAAAAGCATCATGTTTCTGGAGAAAAATTAACAATATTAAGATCTAACAATAATTTTATGCTAGAGACATGCTATCATCCCCTGACCAACATCCTCAGGGAGCCCCAAGAATCATAGAATCATAGACTTCAAAGAAACCTCAAAAGCCATTCTGTCCAGTTATCTGCCATGCAGGAATATACAGTAAATGCACCCCCAAGAGCCTCTATTTAAAAACCTCTAGATCAGTGGTTCTCAACCTGTGGGTCCCCAGGTGTTTTGGCCTACAACTCCCAGAAATCCCAGCCAGTTTACCAGCTGTTAGGATTTCTGGGAGTTGAAGGCCAAAAACATCTGGAGGCCCCAGGTTGAGAACCACTGCTCTAGATAAAGATTCCACCACACTCTGAGGCAATTTTCCTCCACTGAAGTACTTTTACCATCAGGAGATTCTGAATCTTTGGATGTAATCTCTTTTTACTGTACTTTGAATTTGCAGCTCCATATCCTAGCTTCTGGAGCAGCAGAAAACAAGTTTGCTCCATCCATCTTGTATTGAAGAAAGGGATAAGGAAAGTATCCAAAGAGAACACATAATGGCCACCTCAGCTAACCTCATGATTATCTGGATAATTACGTATCACAATCAACTATATGTTCTGTTTAGAACAACCCAACAACAGCATGGTGTTTCCTATCATGGATGTAGAGCAGGCATGGGCAAACATGGGCACTCCAGGTGTTTTGGACTTCAACTCCCATAATTCCTAACAGTTGGTAAGCTAGCTGGGATTTCTGGGAGTTGAAGTCCAAAACAACTGGAGAATTGAAGTTTGCTTATGTCTGCTGTAGAGTTTGTATCCAGGGATGATACCCAAGACAAGAACAAAGCTTAAAGGTAGAGACTCATTGGTTCTTTCCATTTTACTAACTTACCTTAAAACTCAAAATATCTATATCTTGCTTTAAAATCTAGCTCTCTGATTTTGTCTTGGAAGCTTCTATCATTAGGGCAAAACCATCTCTTTGCACAGGTCCCCAACATATCAATTTTCTGTATTGTCCCCTCAATTTAGTTGACTGGGATTACTATGTGTGCATGGTCTAGTTCTACTCCATCCCATATCATGACATGCATTTCTTTTAAAAAAAAGAGAGAGGGGGAAAAGAATACAATTAATTCATTGAGAGCTTTAAAATGATGTTCAGTGTCTCTTGGAGTGATCCAATGTGGAGATAACATTTTTTAAAAAAAACCCTTTACTTTAATAAGGCTTAATGTATAGATGAGAAGACTGACCTTGATGCTATGGAAAAGGATAAAAATCTATGATCTCACAGGTTCAAAGAATGACTATAGCTCAGTTCTTGTGGGTTTTTTCGGGCTATATGGCCATGTTCTAGAGGCATTTCTCCTGACGTTTCGCCTGCATCTATGGCAGGCATCCTCACCCTCTGAGGATGCCTGCCATAGATGCAGGCGAAACGTCAGGAGAAATGCCTCTAGAACATGGCCATATAGCCCGAAAAAACCCACAAGAACTGAGTGATTCCGGCCATGAAAGCCTTCAACAATACAATGACTATAGCCTTCAAGGGCAAGATGGCCTTTCTAAAAAGCACTGGAATAATTGAGGACCTGGGACCCATGTATTTAAAAGAACACCCCTCCCTGCAGGAGATTTTTTTTTTGATGTTGTTAACTCACTTCAATTTATGGCAACCCCATGAATGATACCTTCAAGTTACCATATTTCCAACTCTTCTTTCTAGAACCAGGAGAGACCTGTCTGGTAGTTCAAGTAAAGAAATTACATCGGGTGGCATTGTAAAAGAGGTGTTGCTCTGTGTTTGTCCTGTTTCAAATACAATGTAAGGAATACCCAGTGCCAAGTTTATTGTCATTTTATCACAATTCCATGGCCACAACAAAATATTTCTATCAGACAAGATATTTATGAGCAGTTAGTTGCTCCTATGCAATTTCCATGGCCAGTTTGAATGAATGGAGGGTCATTATCAACTGCAAAGGTGAAAGCTGCAGTTAAAATATGTAATAGAAAATGAATATAGGGCTAAAAGTTTCTATCAGCCAGGATAGCTTAAGCTCTCTTGATACTGGAGACAATAAACAAAATGCTACTCTTTTCATACTGATTTGTTCCAGTGTTGGCAATGCAAACCACTGACCTCCCTGCTGAAAATAAGGTGCAGGATAATGTGGCAGTGCAGTGCTCACATTCTCTCCTCCACTTGAGATAAATGCCATGGTGATGCTGTCCAAATCTATGCATCCTCAAAAGTTTCTGTTCTCTCACCTGCCCACTAGCAAACAGCATCCACACTTTCACAAACCAAGACACAATGAAGGAGGAAAAGTTGCAATTGAAAAAATGAGCAAACGTGGTTGTTGTATCTTCCCCATGAAGAAATAAAGAGGGTGTAGTGGACTAGTAGCTGTTCTTCAGAGCAGTTGGGTCCCTTCTTCAATGAAGGGCACCAAGTTAAATAAAGCTGGGTAGCGGAAAGGATATGTAGAATTCTCATACCAATATGCTATCTGCTCATGTCACTCCAGATTATGGACCTCATCACAGCCTTCATGGTGAATCCATGGGGCAGCAGGGCAATCCTGGTGCCCCACACCCTGCCTTGCCCACAGCAATGCTTCCCAATCATATGTGGGGGAGCGTCACTGTGAGACTTCCTTGCGTGCTGGCCCCGTTGTTTCCTATGGAACATGGGAAGCCTCCCATGTTCCGAGGGAAGCATCCTACCATGCTGTCAGGATGCTTCCTCCACAGGGCCCCAGCGGAAGTTGCCATAGGTCGTGTAGTGGAGTCCAATGGGCTCCAAGGAGGAAGCATTCTGGCAATGTACTAGGACATTAATTTTCCTCCATGTGATGAGGTTGCATGTAACACTTTATCATGAAAGATGCTGAGTTTTAATGAATGCTCTAGTGATGTTAATATCTGCCAATTTCATCCTTGCAGGTGAGCACATATAATTTCCACAGTTTTCTCCCTGCTGTGGAGAAAATTAATATTCACACAATATTTGCACATCCTAAAGCGTTTTGAGAAATTATTCAGTGCAAAAATATACTTGGGTTTTGTATGTGCACGCACACACATTTTAATAAACATTGAGGAAAGCTTATACAAAATATACTACTTCCAGATAGCAATATCTTTTTTGTGTGTTAGGCTACAGTACAATCCACTGTACTTCTTGGAGTAGTATCCATCGTTTCACCTACTTGCATTGGACAAATATGTCACCTCTAGGAATATTTCAGTCCTTTAAGTGATTCTATTATATTCTTCTACCAGAAATTACCAAGGAGTCATGTTGGAGACCTGCCAAATTTCTAAAGATCATACCTTTCTAGAAATGTCCCAGTCCTTCCAGGGCAATTCTATAGTATCTTACAGCAGAAGTTGTTCATTTCAATAGGGTTCACTACAGTTTTTTTGTTTCCATGATGAGTTCACATACCTGAATGCACATTAATGAAGGTCATACTGTCCCCCCCCCCCCCCAATAGCATTATATTTTACATTTTTATACAAGATTGCTGCTTCTTGTACAGGTTTTTTGTAGGATTGCTGCAAATGTTCTGTGAATGTGCATGTAACAACATTCAAGAATTTCCATTGCTCACCAGTTTATTCTATCTGGATTTTTCTTCTTCTTTTAACATCCCAAAGCAGCCACGGCCTTGTCTGAGTATGCCTAGGCCCATAAAACTAAAACATTCCTAACCTTGAAAGGAAGATTGGGTCAATGGATGATTAGGCTAATAAACTGGAATATAAAATTATTGGATTGAAACAGAATGAGAACTTTTAAGCAAGTTTTACTGGTATACTTATAAATGTTAATGCTTCTTTACAGCATCATATAGGGAGAAAAACACCTGATTTTTCTCATTTATCTTTTAATTAATAAGATGGTGTCACAGGCTTTCAATTCCTTTATATTTGCTTTAATCATTGCAGTAGAAGCCATTTTTGGATTTAAGGATTTTCTATCAAATGTGAAATTTTGCAATCTTTCATTAATTTTGTTATGTTTTTGTATTAGTTTGCATTTTTAAAAATATGCCTGAAAATGAGATGTTTGGTATATCATTTTGCTCCATGTAGGTATTTTTCACAAGCAGTTTCTCATAATATAGAACGTTCTTGAACAGTGTTTACATTAATGTACATAGTTCCGTGCCTACTTTTGCCTGAGTATTTCTTTTTCATATAAGATATATGTATATTACATATGGAAACTACATCACAATATTTGTTAAAGTAAAAACTGCAAAAGAAAATAACATTTCAGCTCTCTTTTTTGTTTTTGAAAGTGCAAAACAAGTAGGTTAATGTAAAATTACACATTGAATGGATTTCTTCTCCCATCCCTAATACATCATTTCTCATCCAATCCTGTTAAGGTGCAATGGGGAAATATATTTTGACAGTTAAAATGGTGAATGATAATGTTTGTATGCTCCTTTCCCACCACCACAATCATATAGGTACTACTCAGGCATGTGGAAAGCAAAAAAAGAAAAGAAAAGAACAATGGATATTCTTAGGTCTTTGAAAGTCCTCGAACAACTCATGGGAAATGCTGTTCCAATGCAGTTGTGAGATAAACAATTACCACTATCTTCCTTCAATGTTCTACTTAGAGAACTGGACATGTTTCACCTGAGTAAGAGAAGGTGAAGAGGTTACAGGATAGCCATGTTTAAATATGTAAAAGGATGTCATGCTGACGATGAAGGAAGTTTGTTTTCTGCTGCTCCAAAAATCATGACATGGAGCATCAGATTCAAAGTACAGGAAAGGAGGTTCAAGCTAAACATTAGAAAGAACTTCCTGATGATAAAAGCTGTTCAATGGTAGGATATTTTGCCTAAAAGTGTGATGGAGTCTCTATGTTTGGAGGTTTTTAAATAGAGGCTGGATGAATATCTGTTGGGAGTGCATGGCAAGGAGTTGAACTGAATGTCTCTTATGGTCTTCTCCAGGTCTATGATTCTATTATTTTTCCCCTGTCACAAAGACAAGTTCTTGAATTATTGGGGAAGAAAGGGGGAAACGAGACGAATTAGCTGCTTTTCATTATTATTTGTTTACTGATTGAAGAAAAAGTGGGTATCTTAACACTTAGGAAACCCCATCAAGAATAATAACATTGTGATGATTATTCTGCCCAGTTTTTGTCCAGTGCTTTCACATTCTGAGATTCTATGAGAAATTTTTCTGTGCAAAAATACAGGTGTGTATACAAAGTATGGTTGTCTTTCAGTATGCAAGTTATGAATGCATAACCTAGATATATGAATCTATAACTGCTCTGTATTCAATAAGACTACATGGTCTTATTATAAAGCTGCATAAATGCCACCTTGGGTTTCATCTTAAGAGTCAGCATCCAGATAGGATGAAGGAACATTGTTATTTTACTGTTTGAATGCATTGGTGAATATATTGTTTATGGATAATGGATATCAGCTGTTTTAAATTTTCATTGAAATGTTTATTATGTTCTATTATACTGAAATGTTATGTTGTATCCTACAACTTTGTGCTAAACAGCAATACTGAAAATTACTGAGTGAAGTGGAAGCCTACAATGTCTAAACACAGAATCTACTCTCCTCCTTGAAGACTGTGAAGTTTTCATTTTCTCCCTTTTTGGGGCCATAAAAAAACTGAAGATGAGAAGCTCCTTGGAAAGAGCTTTTGTAAGGAGTCAATACAGAACATTTTATCTCCAAGTCTTGCTCACACAATTAAGTCTGAGTTGATTTGCCATTATCACAAGTCAGGATGACCTTGCTATTTTAGTTTGACAATGCTAATGATTCTAGATCTTCCCTTGTAGCTCACTGCATAAATCCCAAGCATTTAGCTCTTTAAAACAGAAATGTGTTAAAGTGGCCTTGGAATAATGAGCAATCCCAAGTCGTTAATTTTGCCATATCTTTCCTTTCAAGGCACATGTGAATGGTGAAGATAAAGAAGTGTGGTGAGTTATAGAAGAAATCTCTAGGACTTTGCATGAAAGAATGTACCCAATCAAATACCTAATCTGAACTTTAACATTGATTAACACTAGTTCCATGGTTCACAAGATATTATTCTTTTATCCTTCTGTCTTGCAACTGAACTCTGCCAGTCTGTAGGCTTCCAGATAGGAGAAGCCATACTCACCAGAATTTTCACACTTTTGATTTTGCATTGGTTGTTAAAGTTGAACTGCTGACAAAAACAAACCTTCTATAAGCCAGTGTTCAGATTGTCAGAAATGGGAAGAATTTTGTGACACTTCGGTGGATTGATAGACACTAAGAACTGGGAAGCCCTGGCCCTTGACCGCTCCAGCTGGAGGTCAGCTGTGACCAGCAGTGCTGCGGAATTTGAAGAGGCACGAATGGAGGGCAAAAGGGAGAAGCGTGCCAAGAGGAAGGCGCATCAAGCCAACCCCGACCGAGACCACCTTCCACCTGAAAACCAATGCCCTCACTGCGGAAGAAGATGCAGAGCAAGAATAGGGCTCCACAGCCACATATGGACCCACAAGAATACTGGAAGACAATCCTCCTCGGAAAATGAGGGGTCGCCTAAGTAAGCAAGTTCTTCAGAGGTTTCACTGTAATATTTCCCCACCTCACCCCCAAATTGTGTGAATTATACATTATTTCTACAATTGCATGAATTGTAGGATTATTTCTAACCCCACTGGAATTTCAGTATAGTATGGTTAGCAATAGGATTGCATTGTGGTTAAGCGCAGAGTGACCAATAAGGTTTGTTGTATACTTCTTCCAATTCCTGGACCCACTGCCAATTCCAATGACACCCTCTGGTACCAAGCAAAAATGGAACCAAGTTACTGAAACTAGAGTCAATCACTTTTGCTTTTCATCATCATGACTCAATGAAAAATGGCATTGTTTTAACACCTAAGCTGGGGGAAAAAACTAAACTAATGACAAAACAACCTACTGTACATGGCAACTGGCTGTAATCTGAGCAAATTGGATAGAATCTCCTTGGTTACTTACTATGGTATAGTGGTCACTAACATCCTCACACAATTTGTGGGTGTTACCATTATAACTGCTCCCATATCCATGGCTATCTTTTCCTCCATACTCACACCTAAATAATCACAAAAATATAGTGGTCAAAAATATCAGCCTGCCTTGAAATTTTCTGGGCAGAAAATATTCAGGGGTGAGATTTCTTGTTGATGATACAGTTTAGAGACTTCTTGCAGGATGATCATGCTAGACAAAAGTGTCTTGACACTGTGGCTTATTACGACATTGAAGAATACTGTCCTTTTATTCAGATATATCATTCTGGCAACTGTCTAATCAGAATTCCCATTGATATTTTGTTTTTCAAATGCTCACCTGTACAAACAGACTATTAGAGTACCCTCTAGGAGTTGCTGATGACGATCTTTCTCTTCACTTCAAAGACTAGTACATGATTACTGAGTCAGTATCTATAAGATATCAAGCCATACATAAGTAGCAGAGCACACACATGGCATACACAGGGCATCTGCCATTTCCAGAAAAATCTCTGGATAATTTTTTTTGGAAAGACAGGTCAGAGTAGACCAGTATTCCCCCAAAAGGTTCCCTCCAGATCCATCGGACTGCAGTTCACAGACTCTCCCAACTGTGGGTCAGAACATCTGAAAGACACAAATTGTGGAAGTTAGTGTCGACAGATGGACAAATTGAGTCAGACCCAATTAAGTGGAATTTTTTATGCATAATTATTCACTTGACAGCAAATGCTCAAATTAGAAAACAAACTAATAATCTCAACCAATTTTATGGTTCTCACCATTAATGCTAATTACTAACATAACAGTAACTTAAAGTTTAACATAAGTGGATTCTCTTTTCAAACGCTTAAAATGTTCTTTTCCACTAATAATCCATGCTCTGCAAAGTACATTCCAGTCTTCTTGGGTATTAAAGATTTGAGTAATGTTCCTATTGCTTCCAATTTCAAAACTTATGGTGATCATGGCATCAGGTTTACTTGGCCAGATCTAGTCCGTGGACATTGGTCACTAGTTTCAGCTAAGGCCCTATCTACACTGGGGCTTCAAACTATGGTGACCAGACCAAAAACTCCCATGAAAGAATGCAAAAGAAAGCCCTTAATGCACATCAATGCTCTGTGGTTTGTGTAATTAATCACCAGCCAGGCCTCAAACTGGTTCCAGGATTTCCCGTGTACAGTGAAATCACTTTCTTCAATATTGGTTTAAACTGCATTAAATGATTAGTTGGGGCCTTAGATTGAGAATATGAGACTTGCCCAACATCATCCAGCAGGTTTCCATAGCTGAGCAGAGATTTGAATTCCGGTCTTGGGATACCAGGCAATTCAAATCATTCAGAACAGTACACCATATTGGGTTTTGGATAATGAATAAAATATGAATGCAACAAACTGTTTATATTTACAAAGGCATGCATGAATCTATGTCCAAGCTGGAATTTGGACCAAACTCTCCTGGTTCCAAGTACCACTAGATCAGGGCTTTTTAAACTTTTCCACTTGCAAACCTTTTCTACCCGAGAAATGTCTACATGACATAAAACAGGGATAAAGAAAACAATCATTTAATGAAAATAAATCAGCATTTACAAGGCTTGCTATAAACAGGTTGATTTTCTTTTTTGTAAGTACAACTGAAGCATTTTCTGCAGAGTCCACTGTAAAAACTGCTCGTTGTGGCTAACAGATTTGTGTAATTGGATGACATTCCAAAACCTTTTACTGTTACAAATTTTTTCATGACCTCAGCATTGAGATAAGATGCAGTGCACCAGATCATAGAAGGTATGTACCAAATTTCTACAGAATTTTGGGGCTGAAGTCTCCAAGCATTCATTATTTTCAAATCTTGTTATGAATGTTATGATTGTTACATTTCTCAAAGCTGGTGTCCATTGAAATCCCACAGCTCTTATGTTTTATGGCATTGAAAATTCCAGACAAGTTAACAAGCAATATTATTAATTAAATTAAAATCTCATTTTCCTTCCCCACCTAAAAAAGGACATATAATACAAGAAAAAACACTGATAGATGCTTCAAGAGAGGGATTGTGGTGTTAAAAATGGGAACATTTCTTTGTATCCTCCCTGATTCCTTTGGCCTCAATTTTGCCAATTGATAAGAACCAAGGGAAAGCCTTGGACATTTCCCCTGCACCTAGATGCTTTTTCTGCAGTCTGTTTCCTGCAGAGACTGTCAATACCTTATTCTAGACTGATTTGATTTTCTTCTCTTGCTGGGCGGTTTCACAGTGGAGTACGTGCTGCATTTGGGGACTTTCAGAAGACACTGACTGAGATAGAGAGAATGTTGAAAGGGGGATAACAGCAGCTGTTTTCAAAGTAAACAAATAGATCTGGGCGATTCATCTTTCCTTCTTTGTGCTTTTATCCCCCCACCCCACCCCCAGAAGGAAACTGGAGAATCAGACAATCTTTACACACACACACACACCACAAATCCTCAGGCAAATACTCTGTGAATCCTCTCCTTTTTTCCCACAGAAAAACAACGTTTATGTCTGAATCAACTCAAAGGTTGTAGGGACTCCCTGCCGATACTTTAATAGAGAAGGGATCTGAATTCACTCCTCATGAATAAAAGAACATAATGGGACAAGTATTTGCTTTCTGCAAAAAGAAGGAGAAAAGAAAGACAGGAAAAAGGGAAGAAGAGCTTAAAAGATGGTAAATTATTGTTTCTTCGGCAGTTACGGAACACCTAGATGGGTGACAAATATGTCTTTAAATCGCATACAATTTTCTACTCTAGATGGTGCCATTAGTTAGAATTAGTTCTACGTTTCTAAGAATAACTGCTGATAACAATGGAATCTTATACCACCATAAAGTCTTTCAGAGAGCAAGTGTACTGTAATGAATGAAATGCTGACTGAGGACTTGAGAAATAAAGGAGTTGATCCCTACCAGGTGATAAAACCCATTTGGTCACCTTGAACCAATAACATCCCTCTGACATCTGCCCTAGTTCGCAGGGTTGCTTATGGTATAAAGTTAGGAGGTGAACCATTTATTGCCCTAATATTTTTTATAAATTATTTATAATAATATTTATTTCTCTAAGCATGTTAAATATTATATAAGACCTAAAAATAAATCAATAATCAAATTGATTATGACATAAACTCTCAGGGCCTACAGCTGATTTTATACTTCATGACTCTGATGAAGAAGATAATAATCCTTGAAAGCTTTTGCCATATCTCTGCTAGTCTTGCAGGTCCCAGAAGTCTTTGATGGATCCATTTCAAAATTTCCTGAGAATCTGATGCTGTGTAAACAATAGTGTTCCAAATAAATTATGATATACACACTGTTGGTATAGATTCAATCAATTCTCGATTATGCATTCATAATTCAGTTACATTGATATCAATGGGTCTTTGATTCCAATATTTCTGCAGAGGTTATAAAATAATTGCCAGAATCCTAGTTTGGCTGCTTCGTTATGTAGATCAGTTACAGATTTGTAGATCTGGGTTATAAATCTGTAACTAAATATAAGCCAAAGTCTTTAATCAACCAAATTTCAACTGAATTCAGTTCAGAGCTAAACTAACGTCTTCAGAGTCACAGGATGTTTTGTGTCCCATCAGAAAGTGGCTCTAGGGTGGTGCCAGTCAAATCATAGACCCTAATTAAGAAATCAATCCACAAGTCACTTAAACTAGATTGCTTGATTGTAAAGAAAGCATCCAGAAAGTCCACTTGCTTACTCAATTATCTTTCTCAGAAGAAGCTAAATGTACATACCTTCACATGCTCTCAATTGATGTACTGACCTTTTAGAGATTAGGGACTCTGTTAATGTTTTATCAAGATAAAGAGTAAAAGGAAAGCACTGAAGGTCTCACCTAATCCTATCTACATCCACAGTAGGGTTGGATAGGTTTGTTCAGAAGAGCCTGAAAGTCGTAAAAAAACTTACAGATTTTCACTTTCAAAGCAGTTTTGAACCATGCAGGAAAGGTTGGGGGGGGGGGGGGGGATCCAAATTTGAACCACTTACCTTTTTTTCGGAAATATTCCATAATGTTCGGATGTCTCCTAAGGTTATTTTAATTTTCACAACCATTAAGCAACTTTGATGAAGCCTAAAAAAGTTTTAAAATCTCATGCTTTCCCTCCCCCGGCGATGCACAGCCATTGTTGTAGTTTGTGAAGGCCAGGCCTCCAAGGGTAGAGATTGCAAAAGGCCCAGCATTTTCCACACTGCCTGGCTGCTACATTTTCCACACTGCCTGGCTGCTCATTAGCCAAAATGGCTGAAGGACCCCTATAGCTGTTGGTAGCAGTCTTCATCTAAATATAAAATAAACTGATTGAATCTACAAAGGTGTCTAAAGAAGGCAGCAAAGTAATAAGAAACTTTTGTAAAGCCAAGAGAACATAAACTGCTTAAAAACCAATCATTTCACTTTGGCCTGATTGCCATGAACAAGGCACTGTAGTAGCCAGCCACAGCCAACCAGCCCTTTACAGTCAGTAAGTAATGATAAAACAAAATGATTGATTGCATCTACAAATAGGAATAAATTGATGGTTGGGTGGGTCTTGAGGGTCCCTTCCAACTCAGTAGAGGAAGAAAATGGATGTCAGGGAGTTTAAATAGTGCCTTTCTGCCCAGAAGGAGGGGGTCAGTCTAGATATCCCTTGATGGTGCCTGTACTATGATTTCTGTTCTCCATCAATTTAACATAGTTTGTGCCGCACAAACAAAGTTTCTGGAGTAGAACAATTACTTCAAACTAAAGACCACCCAATGAAACAGGAAATAACACTTTCAAATCAGGAACAGATTTTCTTTATTATTAAAAATTGTTTTTGATAAAAACTTTGAAAATTTGCCAAAAATCCATGAATGAGTCAAAGGTTATGAAATTTGGTGAGCTAACAGTAGTTCATATTTTCTACCACTGTAGCAAGTTTCATTAGTACTGGTCTAAAAATAAGGGAGAAACATCTGAATTTTATCCAGTGCCAGTGCTGTTTTTTCCCTACTGCGCATGTGTATCTGCCATTAACGAAGCAATTCAGAAGTTTCAGAAGTTTTGTAAAGTTTTAATTTTTTAAAAAATATATATTCAGAAGTGACTTTAGAAATGAAGCACCAGTGCCCCCTACATCTGAAACAAATTTTGAACCATTTTTTTAATCAACCAAGCCTAATCCATAGCCCACAACCTCTGGTTTAGGAACCCCATGTGGATCTCCAGATGTTGTACTCCAAATTCTAGTAGTATTAGTTAACAAAACCAATATGAGAAATGTATGGAATTGCTGTCTAACAACATCTGGAGGATTAATTCATTCTACCCATGCTCAAAATAGACACATTTCCTTTCAATGCTAGCTGGTACAATGTTTTGTAACACTGTATTGGAAGACAATTAGGTGTGACACAATGTGATGCAATGTTCTAGCTGTCCCTAGCATGAAATTACTGCCTAAATCTAATTGCTACACCTGACTAGAGTAAACCTACTGAATAGAAACCACTGACTCACCACTATCTGAATGTTAACCTAGCTTTCAGCTGCTGATACAGTGAATCTACTATAATTGGTACTAATAATTGGATTTGGGCCATTGGCTCCATGGCCTAAAAGTTGTCATTTATTACATGTTTCCTTCCCTCTTGTTGAAGAAAGGAAAAGCTCTCTTTTGCAATTTCTTTTGTCTTTGCATTATGACATTTGTTTTACAAAGCAAAATATACAAATGGTTTTAATGAATAACAGCCCACATCAAGCATGCTACAGCAGTTACACTAATTAGAGAATGGCTCTTATTTGGTTACTTTAGAAAGCCAACTAAATTGAACATCTAAGTTTTATTTTCTAGTGGATATGTTAATAAGCATATCAAGAATATTATACAGCAATATTGCCATTTAAACTTTTATGTGGTGGCTATATGTATAAAGTGAAGAAAAAGTAATAGAATTCTGTGGCACCTTAATGATGGACATGCTTTGTTTGGTTCATCTCTTTAGAACGGTTAAAACAATTGTAACACCATATGGCCCTTCCTAGTCTTTCTCCAGATAGGTGACCCATAAAGTGACTATAAATGATGAAATTCAAAGCCACTGAGAGGTCCAGGAGAACTATCGGGGTCGCATGCATCCATCCATTCCCCATTATAAAGCATCCACCAGGGTGGTCAAGGCTGTTTTGCCAGCAACTCCAACTGACAATCAGATTGGAATAGGCATTATCTTTGAAGCTCTAAATAGCCAAATGCTTCAGATAAGGTTACTCTAAACAGTGTTTCACCCCACATGAAACTGCTCAGCTATTTACCCACAGTAGGAGCGTTTTTTATGCCAAGCCTGATGTCTTTTGTTGCCAAAAGGAATAGATTTTTGGCCAGGAATTTACCATTTATGTTCCGGGAGGTTCATGAGGCCTTTTCAATTTGCTAGCATTGTTCCATTTCCATGTGTATTTTATTTCTATATCACACGCATACACTCACACAGAGGGATTGCTATCTATCTGTTTTAATCATTACATCAGTTGCTCTGTCTTTTATTTGAAGAGTGGTATAAAGGATTTTTTCAATAAACAAATACTTTATTGTGATTATCTCTCACTTTTGAGCACAACTTAAAACCAAGTCACATAAATGACCATATAAACTGGGTCTACGTTGTCCTTGAAAACCAACTGTTACACTCCTTTCCCCAAAATATTAAGCATGTGCCTTTATCACCGCTTGCCAGTGAATATGAATGTAATCCTCAATCTGTACCTTTGATTCCAGAGAGACTCCCTAATCATAAGTGCATTCAGATCTGAAGCTCTTTGTTATTACAGCCCTCCTTTCTTTAAGCAAATCACTCAGATGTTTAATGGACTTTCTTTGTTAGTTCTGCTTTGCTTCCACTTTACTGTATGGATATTGCTAGCAAATTGCTTAGCTTGGAAGCTGCTATTTAGTCTGAAAATCTTCTGCACTGACTCAGAATCCCTTTTAACATGGTGCAGTTACTAAAAGGCAAGCTTTTCGCCTTTTAGTAACTGCACAGTTCTATTATCAGGACTTTGCCTGATCATACAATTCTTACTTAACAAAAGAAATGATCTGTTTTATGGAGAAGGAGAGTAAGATGGAGAGAGATAGAGGGAGGAAGGGAATGAAGTAAGGAAAGAAGGCAGGAACGAAGGAGAATTCTTATATATTTACTTATTTTTTAACCAAATTCTACAAACATAGATTTTTCAGAACAATTTTTACATCCACATGAAATCTAATTAGGTGGTAACTGATAATTATATACTGCAGGTTAAAAATGCTTTGGGCCTGCATGCCACACATGCACTCTCCTTGGAAAGAGAGTGCATGTGTGGCGTGTATGCCCAAAGTCCCAGCGCCTGCCAGGTCCTGCATTTGAGTGCCGAAAATCAGGTGACAAAACAGTTACTGTTCCCACTTTTCTTTCATTTCACTGATATTTCCATACTGGAGAGGGGTTTAACCTTTTATGTCATCAGAATAAAACAAACAAATAAAAACATGAAATAAATGGAAAGAGAGTGCATGTGTGACCTGCAGGTCCAAAGCACCAGGGCCCGCCAGGGCTTGCAGCTGAGGGCTGAGTGCCACTTATTCTACACTCGGTGCTTGGCTGTAGGCCCTAGCAGGCACTGGCACTTTGAACCTTCATGCCACACATACACTCTCCTTGGAAAGTGTGTGTGTGTGGCCTGCAAGCACAAATCACCAGTGCCTGCCAGCACCTAACCTACAGCTGAGTGCCAAGAAAGAGGTGCTCGATGCTTGGCTGCAGGCCCTGGCAGTCCCTTAGGCCTGGAAAGCAGGTGCCTTGGGCACTAGCAAGCCACCAGGAAACACGGTGCATTCCAACCCTGCGCCATGGATCCCCACTGTGGGTATGCTCCTAGCTCCCATTAAGAGACACCAGCAGTGGCACAAGGTAAGTTTCCCAATTAGAGGGAAAAACATCAGGGAGAAATGATGGAGGAGCTGGCTAGTTACAGACCTGGGACAAAAAAACTCATTCGGAAAGGCATCTGTTTTGGGGAGAAGTGCTTAAAAATGAAAACGGGGCCTTAGAAATGAAGCAAACAGAAATGGATAGTGATTCTATGTAAATGCATAAGACTAATGTGTAATCATTACCTAAACACCCTAACACATGTGTCAAAACTAAGGACTGAGGGCCAAATTCAGCCCTCCATGTCATTTTAGTCTTTCAATGTTTGGGCAACATAATAACATTTATACAGTCTAAAAATTGCAAACTGCCCTTTGAAGGCAACCATAAGGCTGATGTGGCTCTTGATGAAAATAAGTTTGAGATCACTGTCCTAAAAGTATCAGATCCCATCTGATTTTGGAAGCTAAGCAGGGATTGTTTTGAATAGTACTTGGATGGCAGACTGTCAGTGAATACCAGGGGCTGCAGGATATTTTATAGGAAAGAATTGGCAAAAAAAACCCCTCATAGTATTCAACTACAGGATTCAGATAGTTGCCATATGACAATGCACAAAGTATGATATCCTGATACATCCAAATCAGTCCATTCGCTTACTTAGTCACAGTGATTGAAAGCTCATATGTCTTAATAGGAACAAAGCAATATTGCTATAGTATTTATACTTTAAAAATACATTTCAAAGTGAAATTTAGGTTTCTTATTTCTGAAGCTACTATTTAACGCTTCTAAATCCTTTAGTTAGTACAGAATAGAAATCAAGACAGCATGTTTAATTCATGATCATCACAGAACTTCAGATCCAAGAACATCTTTATAGCAGTTTTGGCAAATACATGCAGTCTTTTTTCCCTTTTGTATTTACTAAATTGCAGAAGAGTTTACCTTACTATACCCATATGTGGGATTATCTAGCTCCATCCACAAATTGTGTTAGTTGCTTAAATAACTTGGAATTGGTCTCTTAAAATTAATTTGTCACTAATTAATGATTTGTTATAATTTCAACAATTTATGTTGTTATTTTAATAATTTTTAATATCAACAATAGGAATCTACAGTGTTTCACATTGTTTTAATTCTTTGTTCATTCATTACATAAAATATCATTTTCTCAAAGTTAACTCTTACCATTTGAACTTTTGCCCTTGTTCTATTTTTCTCCTTTTGCAAAAGAGCAAGACAGGATTACATCAAGCATTATCATCTTCTTAATATTTATTCAATTTTTTATAACGTGGCCAATTATGAATTGCCTAAGGGTTTTCTATAAATGCTTCATCAACCCCTCTGAAGCCGGGCCAATTAAACACAAACAATTCAAAACTGGACTGGTTATTTTGCAAGTTTCTGTTGCTTCTCAGTAGGCCTTTGAGAGGAAAAGCAATGATCAGACAGTAGGTGGTAGTCTTAATAGCAGGAAGACAAGTAAACAAACAAACAAGCTGAGCATACAGCCGAGTCAGTCATTTTTTATATTTTGGCATATAACTCTGCTCTCTCTTCCAGAACTGTAACAAATGGTATGGTGATTGTGGCAATGTGAAGGGGGGGGGGGGGGGGGCAAAAACATTTGGAAGGCCATTAAGAATGAGATGCAAATAAGAAACTCAGCCAGAAGGAGGAGGAGGTGATCCTCCCACGACTTGAGTTCAACTTTGAGAACATATAAGAGAAGAAACGTTTCTGAAAATTTATTTCCATGCAGTGTGCAAGGGAGTATATGTTATTCTGAGCATCCATTAGTAAGATCTTGACTAGTCTTCGTTGTTTTTACTAATTAAGGCCAAAAAATCAGTAAATCTCCAAAACATATGTTGGTAGCAAAACCAAGCTCTCCAAATTCCGAAATTTTCATGGTGGTTCAGGAAAAGGCCTTACTGGTGCATTATTTAAACTGTTATGTTTATTCATATCATGATCTGATCACCATACTCAATATATTTATTATTTATTTATTTATTAGATGCACTTATTGACCGCCATTCTCAGCCCTTACGGGCGACTCATGGCGGTGTACAGTACACATAAAAAGACAGTTACAGAGGCCAGTATCAACAACATATGACTATACAACAAATACAAACTACATAAAAATCCGCTTCGTCTCTTAGTAGAATCATAGCCAGTCTCATTTTCCTTATACCATTCCAGTTCTCATTATCCCATATGCATGGGGGTATTGGGATAATGATCCAAAAGGTTTATTAGGGTAGATCCTCTTTCACTCAGACTCAGCCCCCCCCCCCCGAAACTCATCCCCTCCCAAAACCCCCCTGAAAAATACTCAGCCCCCTCCCCCGAATCGAAATCCTAGCTACGGGCCTGGTTATATACTATCATTTGACAGCAAAAGGAGTTGAGATCATAAAGTAGGCAAAGAGTATGCATCCCATTTGAAATCCTGTAGCTGCCTCCTGCAGAATTCTGGGGCTTGTAGTTTAGGGAGGGGCCTTTAAAATGGTCAGCCAGAGAGATCCTGGGCTTCCCTAAACTACAAGCAACAGGATTTCAAATGGGATGCATTCTCTTTGCCTATTCTGTAAGATCTAGGTGAAGGAAGATACTCCGCCCATTCATCAAATAGGATTGTTGTTACAGATTTTCACTCTAATGGGCATTTCCTAAGCACTGCAAGGTGCAGGCGGATAAGAACACTATCTAGGTAGACAACAGCATGCATGCAACAGAGCTGTACATGTCACATTAAAAGCATCAGAAGATTATAGCCCATTTTTTTAGTGCAAACTTGCTCCCATATCACATATGACTGCTTCTTTCATATGGTTTCAGGATTCCAATGTCACATGGATTACAGAAGTCAACATGATTGGCTAAGTTCCATGTGCAGCTATTACTTTTTTATAGTACTACTGGGTTCTTGGTTCGAGGGTCCATTCACACTCCACTTAAAACTTCATCACACTAGAGCATAGATCCACTTTAAATCCAGTTTCTGCCTCCTGCTGAATTCCGAGGCTTGCAGTTTAGGGAGGGGGGCCTTTAAACTGCTCAGTTAGACAGGTCCTGGGCCTCACTAAACTACAAACCGAAAATTTTACTGGAGGCAGCAACCAAATGTAAAGTGGATCTATGCTCTAGTGTGATGAGACATTAACATAGTATTATGATTCTGTTATTAAAGAGCCCCAACCCCACCCGTAACAAAAAGAATACATAGTTCAGTCCCCATGGGAACTGTAGTTTGCAAAGGACAGAAAGCCAGATGAATGGAAAACGCCACCATCCATACAGTCTCACTCAAGCCTCTCAGGACCCGTAGCAACCTCAACCCCATAGTTCTGAGCTCCCACACACATTCAGCCTGGACCCGTCTGCAGCAGTAAATCTCCAGGATTTCACTGGAGATCACATTGTATCTTTCCCTCTCCCCCTCCCCCCCCCAGCCAAGCTACAATTCAAGCAGCCACCATCTATCAAAAACACCTCCATTTCCAAAACCCTGCTACAATGTGTCTCTCTATATTTCTTTTCATTTTTCTTTTTTTCCTATGTAAATATGCACATGTGCAGAAGAAATAAAATATAAATAAATCTTCCCAGCATGGGAAGGTGTCTGGAAAAGCAGCTCTCAATGTTGTCCCCAGCAGGACCCGGTATCTGCATAATCCTGTCAAATCATCTTTGGGCTTTTGTCTCCAACATTCCACTGCTACCCACCCAGGGGTTGGCATAACCCCTTGGAGATCTCTCTTCCCCCGAGACTGCCTCTGCTGGCTCATTGGGAGTCCTGGGGCCTCCTTGCCTGGCTGGGAGGAAATCCCCAACTATGTCACCGCCACCACCTCCAGTCAAGGTGCGCACCCACTTCCTGACCAGTCTCGGCACTGGCCAATCAGGGGAAAAGTAACAAGTTTCAAAACATGGCAATGTTAATGCATTGAAACTCTTGTGTATAGAAATGCCTACTTATGATTATGTTTTAACACTTGTACCCTTTGAACATACATTGTTGTATGAGTGTCCCTTTTGCGCAAATTGAATAAAGTCTCTGTCATTTGCTTTCAACCTGGTCAGATTAATGATTGGTTACTCAAAACATCTGTGGTTAGCGATGCTTGCCAGGCATCCCTCGGTATCCATTGGGACTTAAAAAACTTTGGCATCAATTCCACTTCGACTCTCATGGCAGCATCCTACTGAATGCAGGGATTTGGGATTTGATGAGACACTAGAGCTCTCTGTTTGAAAACACAAAATACCCCTCCTTAAACAACAAATTCCAAGTGGTGGTAGGAGTTGATATGATGGGACTGGAGCAAGGGCAGTTGGAATTTTTAGAGATATTGTAATGCAACAGACACTAACCTACAACAAGTCCTTTTTGAGAATGAGACCTTGGCAAGAGGACCTTGGCAGTGATACATGTAAAAAAATGAGTGTATTGCCAGCTCTTAAGTTTCCATGTGTAAGTGTGATGGGGAGGCAGAATTCAAAACAGGACTGCTGACAATAAGAGGGACGATTCTCTACTCTTAAATGGACAATCACCCATGCTTTCCCCTGTGATGGAGTGGTTAGTTTCCTTCTCTTTAAACATGGCAAACTAATCTCTGTCCATATTTCCAGTTTTGTGGTATGGAACAAATTACAAGACAGGTTTTGTCCATATTCCTTAGTAGCAGTACCACAAGAACAAAGGAGTTTTGACTGTGCATATAGAAAAAAACATTTCCTTTGTCTAGAACTTTCTTCACATTCCTTCACTAGGTGAGTCTGTGTCCGCTCAACAGCCCAGACCTTGAGGCCAACCTCTAGTCTTGGAACAATTTCTTTAAAGGTGTAAAACTCTGATGTGCCTACTTATATTTCAGGGAAGGAATGAACTGTCTTATTTTTTCTGTCTGAATATCAAGATTTTGCTCCAGATTACATGTAGAAATGTTAATGAACTTTGCAAGCAGGGCAGATTTGAACATTGCCTTCCTTTTCCCATCCACTGCATATATCCACTTGTTAAGTACTTCTGCAACCTCCCTTTCCTCAATTATTCAAGCATTTTTGTGAGCAAAAAATCTTAATAGCTATTGGCCTGATGCCACATTTTATACATCCTTAATTGAAGAACTTGCCCTGATCATTTGTTCTGCAATACATATGCATTTGATGTAAAATAAAAGTAACTAGAGCAGTTATTAACTATGGAACAAATGCAAATGGATGACTTAATGTACTTCTGTAATGCTTATATTTGGAGCCAAAATGATGACCTTTGGATATTATGAAGAAGTGTGGAAAACCCATTTACTGGAATTTTTAATATTATTTTTGTCCAATGAAAAGGTGAACTCTAGACAGTTCCATAATACTGTAATATGTCTTCTGTGTGGCATAAATATTTACCTGGCTTATTTAAATCGCGTGTGTGTGTGTGTGTGTGTTTTGAATCACCTTTCTGCCTCAAAGCATCCAAAAGTCGTATGCATCATATAGCACATTGCTTACTCCACAAAGTTTACTGCAGCAAGAAAAAATAGTGAATCCTAATGATCATTATGAAAATTCCCCAATTCTATCATAACAGTCTTAATTAATCAGTCATTCCCTAAATATCTATAAAGCCTCTATATGAACGAGCTCTATGTCTTGTGACGCCAAGCAATGGATAAGTCAGAGTAAATTCAAACGTAAGTGAACCCCTGGCTGTATAAATGAATGAAATGAATAAATGAAAACACAAAACCTGATAGGAAAGGGAAGTAAGCAGACTCATATCATATCTGTCTTGAAATTAAGCAAAGTGTGGTAAAATGTATTAGTTCAATAATCACTGCTGCATCATGGCTGATTCTGTAGCAGTGCCATTACTAAAGACTCTCCAGCTTAAGACAAACTGCATATTTACACTTATCATTTATTTCCTGTTCAGACACCTTCTCTGTACTTTTCATAATATTCTAATAACCAGATCAGTGTAAAAAGACTTATAAATCAGATGCAGTTTTGATTTAAATACTCTCATCAATTAATTTACATATAGAGCAATATCTCATGTTCCCTCACATACATACTCAACCCCAAGTTCAATATCATTGATAATATATATTTAATATTGTATTTCTTGTTTGGGGCTTTGACTGTGTTTTCATTCATTCACACCAGGAATGGGGATGAGTCGCATTTTTAATAGGAAGGTAGGGTACAGACCCAAATAAATAGATAGAACAATAGATAATTGATAGGACAGAAAGCTGAGGTGACTTTAATAGCGAGCAATAATCACTGGAAGTACGTAAATCCTCTTGTTGCCTCTTTATTTTAACTTGTGTAACAGGTGGAAGTTGTAAGATATTTCGTATGTGGAAACAATCATTGGCTTGCAATGCAACCATCTGTTCATCTCATTTGTTAAAAGAGACTGCAAAATATGAAGAATTCTTACATGGCTGGAAAAAACACAATATCTAAATCTGTACTGTTATGTTAATACAGATAAAGTATAACCAGAGAAGGAAAAGATTAATTCTTTCTCTCAAATAATAGCAAAACTGTACTGTTTCCTGTCCTTGCAATGCACTTGTAGAATTCCTCATTTGCTCGACCTTATTACAGGTGACAAATGTTGCTAGTAGGCTGAATATAGAAGCAAAAAGGATGGCCATTTGTCAGTGCAAGCTGCAAAGGTATTATAATTTGTTTCATGCCATCTGCAGGTGCCCTAGACATGCTAACACATTTGTGTCCTATCTCAGATGTAAACTAGATTTTTTAAAAGATTTAAGTCCAAAAATAAATATTTGTGCACCAATCCTATTTATTCCACCTAATTTCTCTGCAATATAAAAGCTACTTACTATTGTATTTAACATTCTAAATATTAACACTGAACTTTTCTGACCATTAATATTAGGATATTGACAATCTGAAGATGTTACATTGATGTCACACTTCAGTGTGGTGTCCCAGTGTAGCTTCCCAGTTCTGGAGTTCTTGACATGTTAAATTAAAGAGATATTGAACCACCATCCTAAACACATTTTTTACTTTCAAATATATTTATCAAACTTGTGATGTGTCAACAGTTGCTGTAGTTTTTTCTTTGCTATTTAGAGCAAAGAATGTGGAGGCTCTGAGCTATCACATCTCCATGATAGCATTATTGTTATTGTTGCTGTTGCTGTTGATGTTGTTCACTCCATATAACCTAAGGATCCTTCCATATAATCCAGAATATCAAGGCAGATAATCCTGCTTTGAACAGGATTATCTGAGACCACAATGCCATATAATCCAGTTCAATGTGGATTTTATATAGCTGTGTTGTAAGGGCCTAACTTGTTACTGTCAACTTCAAGTGTAGGCAACTACGTCTTGCATGTGTTGGACTGCAACTTTAATTGGGCCTAGTTCATTATTTCCTTTAAGAAGAAATTAGTAAAGAACTGCATCTCTAGAACACATAAACTGGCTTCTTATTTGGCAGTTACAATGACCTCATAACTGCTTTGGATTGAAATTTATGGTTGTGAAACCATTGCCACAACAACAAATATCCCAAATCTCTACCATAAACAGAAGATAGCCTTCAGAGTAGATGAGTTCTGACAAACAGGACACCAAAGATTATGTGTCCTTAGCGATCCCATCGATGAGTCACAGTGCAATGAGGAGTTGCAACAGGACTCCTCAAGGATCCTTCTGCTGCTTGCCACACCATGGAAGGGACCTGAAGACATTATCCTTCAGTACTCTACTCACCAACATCACAGAATCCCTTTACAAGTTACAGCTATCAGCCTTTTATGGTGAGTTTTAGGAGGTTGGGCTGGGAAATGGGGAGCAGCTATGACATCATAGCTATGTCTTCAATTCAGGATCTGGGCTATCAACTGATCTCAATTTAGATTTAATTCCAAATTAAGATTTAGTTCCAATTAAGATTTAATTCCAAGTTAAGTACTCTTTTTATTTGTCCAAGGCATTGATCATACATTTAAACATTCTCTGGCTTGTAAAGTGAGACATTTATATTGTTCTCCCTTGAGTCTTACATTTGTTAGTCACAATAACAATTCTTTGGTATGGTCCAAACTTGCCTCCCCATGTGCTTTCTTTGCATACCTAGACTATATTTTAAAAAGTAATTGTTATGTTAATCAAACTTTGAGTACTGAAAACAATTAATTCTGAGAAGTAGAATAATCATTTGGGGAAGAAAGACCCTTATTATTACCTTCCCTTCACTTAAGGGCCATATATCATGGAAGATTCACTTTGACAAGCAACCACTCTATAGAACAGGCCCTGCACAATTTACAGCCCTCTAGGTGTTTTGGGTTTCAGCTCCCAGAATTCCTGGCCATTGGAACAACTGGCTAGAGCTTCAGAGAGTTGAAGGCCCAAACACCTGGAGGGCTGCAGGTTTTTCAGGTCTGCTCTAGAATCCGAAGCAGAGATCTTTCAAAGACTAGCCATCTGAGAACCTTAAATGTACTGCAAGTTCTTAGTGTAAACACTACCAAACAATAAAAATGAAAGCAAACAAGCAGGAAGCAGCAAAAAAATCTATTTCCACTTGAGAGAAGACTCTTTTGGTCCTGAATGCTTGTAATCACCCCAACTGGATTAGACCTATTGAATCAGATGCCGAATGGGGAGTCAATAGTTATGAAAACAATAGCCACCAGAGCAATGGTTCTCAACCTGTGGGTCCCCAGATGTTTTGGCCTTCAACTCCTATAAATCCCTACAGCTGGTAAACTGGCTGGGATTTTTGGGAGTTGTAGGCCAAAACACCTGAAAACCCACAGACTGAGAACCACTGCACCAGAAGCTATGATGCATACCTTTAGATTGAAGGAGCTATGCTGTTGATGTGATAACACAGCCACATTGATGCATGGTGATGATGCATAATGAGGCATCATATAGGATATCCCATTGCACAATGAGACACATTGCAAATCAAGATGTGCAACAGAACCCACTATGCATCAGAACACATTGCACATGGGGACAAGTTGTGCATATGGATATATGTATCAGAACATGTTGACATCGGTTTAATGGGACACATTGTACAGCCACACCGGTGTCTCCACTTGTATAATAGACTTAATGGCATAGCTTTTTCTCTCCCATCCTCAAGAGAACGTGTACCTTGCAAAATGATGCAATTTAATACTAGATTGCTGTAAGTTGTTTTATGATGATGTAACTTCCCACTGGATGCCAGCTCATATTTATTCAATATGTCTATTTTATTGATCCAAGCCTCTTAATTTTAACTGGCACAGAAGCCAGAACCTTGTTCAAATGGACACCTTTTACAACTTCCAGGAAAATCAAATATTCCCTTTTTTCTAGAAAAAAATATATTTGGGGGTGGCATAGTGGGCTGCAAAAATGACATTGGGTGTGTAAACACAATGTGTATGATTCACACCCTTGGGTTCAAAGAAAATGTCAGTGATTAAATCCAAGATGCATTGCATACAAAACATGTGCTGCTCTGTTGAGTTATAGCACCTGCAAATTTTTACAAAAGATCATGTGAATCATTCATTTAAAAGGAAAAGATGAGGGGAAGCTATCACAGACCCTGAAGACAGAACAGGGAGAAACTTCAGAATTTACAATATATTGTAACAATTTAATCCAGTCTCCCAATTCATACTTCAACAAGCACAAAGATTTATTTTTTTCTTCAGACAAAGACTGACTGTGTCTTGACTACATCTCAAGGAAAAATACTTTGACTCCATAAATCTAAATCTCTACCACAATGGATTCCTGTTCTATTACAAAGACTTGCAGATTCCAGTATTCAACTTCATTATGACATTTTCTTCTTTATAGGAACTCAGTTAGTTATTGTCAAATGGGTAGGTTCACCATTGGGACAATAACCTTGATTTGTAAATGTGGGTTTAGAGAAATCGCTAATTTTAAAAAAAGAAAAGACCTAAAATGACTAGAAGATTTCAAACAAATGCATAACACACCAAAAGTGGAAGCAATGCTAGAAATCTATCAAAAAGTACTACACCTCCCAGCAATAATGTAAGGATTAGAAGACAAGTCAACCAATAACCCAATGTCATTGTCTCTTCAACGAGGCAGAATACCTACAGGATGTTACTTACTCCACTCAGATACACTTAACATCCAGCATCACCTAGTGATTAAACCATGTGATGATACTATATCACCCATAGTATTTCCCTATTCAATTACTGTTGGAGCACTGTATGAATTGGCCGCATTATTCTAAAAATACTCAACTCAGGATCCACAATAATATTTTTTCAACTACACAGATATTAGCATCAATGCTACTGCCTATAGATATTCATATAAGTGTACACATAGGCAGTAAGAATTATTATAGCAGTACTAGAATCAAGGAATGGTGGTGTACTAAAAAGACCTGTACATTGTTTCTGCAAGTCACACACCACTTATATTTTAAACAGACAGGGGAATGTGCCCCACCTCAGATTCACATAGAGAAAAATAATAATAAGCCATTAAAAATCTAAATCACTAAAAATATCCCCAAAGCCTCAGACCTGTGAATTGGTCACACTCTTGAATTTGGCCTCTTTGGCATCTTATCTCCACATGCACATGCACTTCCCAGCAGCCTCATTCCATTCAATTTGTATAAGGAGAACAGAATAAACATATTGAGAAACTGAAGTTAATGAGAGCTGGAAATCCAATCCAGTCCTCCTGTGGATTTGATTAATATAGGAACCACTGAGTTGCTATAGAATGAGGTTGGGAATGGCTTATAGACCACAATATTTCTTTTCCTGGAAAAAAAAACCATGCCTCTTAATTGTTTATTCCTGTATGGCAGGGAGTTGGACTGAATGGCCTTTGTGGTCTCTTCCAACTTGTATAATGCTATCACTTCAGGGAGGGGTGACTCTAGGCTAGATTAATACATTACCTCCATGTCCCTTGTTTTAATACCTAAATTGCATTTCAGAACTCATTTCTCATTTGGTTGGTAACTGGAAATGAGATCCATGAGAGCCCAAGTGGGTAAGAAACGGGGAAAGTGTGGCTTCTAAGGTCCTTTATAGCTGCTCATCTATGATATAAAGATTATGGAATCAATGACCATAACCACAGGCACAAGTATCTCTGTGGTTCTTGAGGCCTAGTACATGCTGCACTAGAGACCACAGGCCTTTTTATTATTTGTCAACTTTGTTAATACAGTGTTTAATTGCTGCTGACGGGGATAGGGGATTGTTTAGCTTATTCCAGTACAAACAGTGGGTGCTGTTAGTCATTTGGCAGGACATCATGGCAGAAGTCATCTTGGCCTGGGAAACTGTTTTGTTCTTCAACAAGTTTGCAGAAAGTTCACAAAGTAACCCTGGTCTTTCTATAGCCCTTTTCAACCTGTATATTTTTATCACCTATTCCTTTGAAGGACACAGTCATAGATAATCAACTCTATCTATGCAGTTGTGCTATTTATATCCATGCCATAGCAGTGGGTGAATAGGGAGTACTAATTTTCATGTGGGTAGGCAAATGGGTTAGTAAAGTAATGCCCAATTTCATGTTTAAAATACCATGTGCTTGTTCAGATCCATGATATGGGAAAAGCTCTTATTTTATGCAACATTTCTTTTGGTTATGCAATTTGCTAAGGCTCTAAAACAAAGAGTTCTTCTTCCTAAAATAACAGGATTAATACTGCAAGTCCAATGGGGAGAGAAAACAGAAACCTCTACGGCAGCTTTGAGACACCTGTAGCTGTCGCACTACATATTCAAGGAGAGATTAGCTACCAATTAATCATATGTAGCCTTTTATTGAACAGTCTGAAATCTAAGACAAAGCAGTAGAAATGTTGATCATACAGAACCAAGAAGCAACAAGTAGTAGATTGTAGGTTACTCAAACTGCACACTTGGAGTCCAAAAGATGCAAACCTGGCTCACAAGATCAATCAGAAATCCCTTTGAAGTGCTTAGAATTAGATGGATAATGCACAGCCTTTGGGTGGTCCCACCATATTATTTCCCAGACAAGACGAGAAAACAATTTGCTCCTCATGAATGACATCACCATTTACATTATATAAGAAGAACAATCTGTGTTTCTAATAGCTCACCCCCCCCCCCCCGGCGCAAAAAAACACCGGGGGGAGGACCAAATCAGTTGAAAGACAAAAACCTGATTCTGGTGAGAAACTATGACCTCTCCAGGAACTTCATCTTCATATACCTTCTTTTACAGCATTATCAGGGAGGGCAGGGCAACATTAAAACTTCTTAATCATTCATATGTGTGTGTGTAGGCACATGCACACACACATACTGTGGTTGAGAGGAATAGTATATTTGATCAATCCCTTTAGGGATATAATAATAATAATAATAATAATAATAATAATAATAATAATAACAACAATAACAACAACAACAACAACAACAACAACAACTTTATTTTTATACCTTGCCAGCCATCTCTCCTAAGGGACTCAGGGTGGCTTACAAGAGATATGCCCAATATTACAATTAAAATACACATGTAAAACACTTTAACCAATTAAAACATCAGATAAAACAAATAACAACACAATTGAAAGCAATATAAAAACAATACGGCTGAAAGAAACATAGCTGAGGTACAGATTCAATGAGGAGCGCAGGAAAGTGCAACTATAAAGTATACTGGGCAGGAAATACTGTCAAATACATGTTGAGGTAGAATGTATGCCAGTGTAAAATGCAGGTCGGTGTAAGTGCGGAACTTCAAGTAGGGACAAGAAAGTTACTGGTGAGCTGCTTAGTCAAAAGTGCACCAGACCAGCCAGGTTTTTAGTTGACTCCAAAAGGAGGACAAGGTGGGGGGCCACCACCGAAAAGGCTCTCTCCCTCGTCCCCACCAACCATGCATGTGACGGTGGGGGGAGAGAGAGCAGTGCCTCCCCAGAAGATCTCAAGGTATGCACTGGTTCATAGGGGAAGATGCAATCATGAAGATAAGCAGGTCCCAAACCATTTAGGGCTTTATAGGTGATGACCTGCACCTTGAATTAGGACCAGAAACTTATTGGGAGCCAGTGGAGCTGTTTAAACAGGAGAGTTGACCGCTCTCTGTAACCAGCTCCTGTGAGTAATCTGGCTGCTTATCTTTGAACCAACTGTAGTTTCCAGGCCATCTTCAAGGGCAAACCCCACGTAGAGTGCATTTTAAGTAGTCCAACCTAGAGGTGACTAGGGCATGGACCACCATAGCCAGATAAGATTTCACGAGGTATGGACACAGCTGGCACGTGAGCTTTATAGAAATATAGAAAATATTCACAAAATATCTCATCTTCAATGCAAAAGGCTGATCTATTGTATATGAATTCCTTTCATTGTTTCCAAGAAAAGAGGGGTGTATGTATGCTTATGTCCTGCAAGCAACAGCCATATAGGCTTTGGATATAAATCCCAATTATTGGCCTCAGCAAGAATAGACTTACTGAATTCCTTTCTAAATAAAAAGTCACCACTTACATAAACACTATTTGCTCAATGGACCTATTCTACTTGGGGCTAGCAATTGTTTTCAAGGTTCCTGTAATGAGGCATTCCATGTTTCAGGCTTCTTGCCTACATGACTAGCAAATCAGTTACTCTCGGTATTCTGCTGAGATCATTGACAGATTTTACATCAGAAAGCATTTTGTACCACCTCATCACATTGGAGTTATTGGCCCCTTTTTCTTCTTCTGGATGGGGCCTGCCAAGTGCCATTAGACAACGCTGGCTTGGCCTTGCCCCCATTACTCCCAAGCGTCACAAGATGCTTCCTCTGCCATGACAGAGAGGTAAGTGTGCTTTGGGTAGCTCCAAGAGAGCTACCCCGTTTTTTGCCCTTTCTTCCATTTGATGGGGGAAAGGGAAATGAGGCAACATACGTTGCCACCCTATCACCCATCTGAAGGGGACAAGGACAAGGCACCAATGTTCCTTGTCCCATCCTGACCATATGATGGGCAAAGGAGGGAAGGCACACAGAGCACCAAAAGGCACCCCATGTGCTTGCAATTTTGCTGGAGACTGTAAGCAAAATGGCAGGGATCCAGGGGCCATTTGAAAAGGTCCTAAGTCAAGGATAAGTTGACACCCTTTCTCTACAAGCTGACTTGTCCTTACAATCCCTTAAAACACTACCGGTCATAACTAATGATTTTTAGAAATTGTGCAGATACACACACCAAAAGATTACTGTGACTTCTCTCTCTCTCTCTTCACATAGAAGGATTTTCCATAATTGGAGGGGAAAATGAGAAAACACACGCCACCCCCGTTTTCTTTCTTTTTTAAAAACCAGTTAAAAGAATGTTGCTAAACTGCTTGAAACCCTACAGAATATTTTGGAATTTGCTTGAACACTAATAACATTCCTCACCCACACTTCGCTAAACCTCCATGTTCCTCTATGAGTCTATGTGGTGTCTTAAAATATAAAACATTGTGGCTAGTTCAAATGGTATCTCCAACTCTAGGCTTTTCAATTCACAAAATCCAAATAGGATAATGAAATATTTTACTTCCATCTGAAAAATGCTCTTCGTGGCAGAAGTAGGTAAATATTAACTTCCCTCACAAAGCAGATGAATTCATACACTTCATCTTGATGTTAAAAATAAGATGTGATTTATTCATTCTTACTCTTCAGTCAAACAAATATTTTACAAGTTATGCTTCATAGTTATGACAATGAAATGAATTTTGAAAATCATATTTGTTCAACTAATTTAGTTGCTGAATAGAAATGAAAGCCAATACTGTTGGACCAGTAGCTTTCAAATCTTTCCTTTATGAAACCACTCAAAGCTGTTTTTCATCAGTGAGGGTCACCTGTTTCTCTCATCAATGATAGGGCTAATGTGTGTTTTCTAAGTACCTAAATTGCTTATTTACACCTTCCTATTTGAGCTTGATTTCCAAACAAACAGCGACAGCCTCCATATTTTGCATTTTTAGCCAAAGGCCAGAGGAGGAAAAGCTGGGCATGGGAAAAGATATAAGAGTACCTGTAGACAGCAGTGACATGGCTAGTATATCATGAAACATTGGTCTCGCCAACAGACTGTTCTGCTTGCTTCAGAATTGATTTGATTCCCTCCAAACAATATTGTTGTCATTATGATAGGCAGAAAGAAGGCAGATAGAGCCATGAAAATCAGAAACACAGCCTTTGCCCACCTCCCCAGTTTGCAGTCAACTGGCTGTTCCCTACAGTACACACAGGTTTATTAAGAATCAAGTCCTTTCTATTTGCTCATCCACACCTCTCTTAGCTCTACAACTGCAGCCTTCTCTTTTGACCTCAAACACCAGCTCAGCTAGCTCAGTAGTATCACTCTTACTAGCTGTGGGTCTCCTGAGTGTCAGGCAGAGAGAACTTTCTCAGCTAGCTGTGCATTTGATTCAGAGATGCTAGAGATTGAACCTGGGAGCTTTTTCATGCATAAAAAAAAATATTCTAAGCACGTGCCTAAGAAATGAACACAAACACACATGGGAGGTGGAGGGAATATAACATCTGCACTATCTATTATAATGTTAAAGGCAGTGATTTCCATAAGTATCTCAATCCATGTGCGAGATCTAATTTGTAAGCGATATTTGGGGGGGGGGGGGGATTGGCATTCTTAGACTTCTAGAGAAAAGTACTTCCCAATTTTTGGTCCACTTGGTATTTAACATTTCAGCCCCCAATAGCTCCAAACAGCTTAGCTAATTGTCAAGAATTCTGGGATCCGAAGTAGAAAACACCTGAATGACCACTGTTTTATCCTATTCTGCCAGATTTGTAAGCCGCCTTGAGTCCCCTCTTGGGTTGAGAAAGCCAGGGTGAAGTAAATAAATAAATATTCAAGGGACCATAGGTGTTTTGTTTATAAAGTTCTCTGACATTATAGGGGAAAGTGCCATCTGAAATGGAGTCATTAATGAATTGAAGACAGAAATGTATTTAATAATATATCATTCTAGATGTCAGCATTCAGATGGAGCAATCTTGCACCATAAAAAACATATACCTTACAATTTCCAGCAATTTTGGAAAACCAGCCTGGCAACAGTACACAACTTACAACAATAGATATATTTTACCCAATCATTGAATAATATTTTTTTATAATGACTTAAAAACTTCTAAGCAAACACCAGTTAAAAATCAGTCCCTTACATTTCAGATTCTTATTACTACTAGAGAGTACCAAATGGTAGATAGTGAGGTAAGAGTGTTCTGGAAATGTTTCATTTGCTTTTGCTTTAAATTTCTAAGAACTTATTAACTCTCCATCATCAAAAGATTTTCCTTCAGTAGAGCTCTACTTTATTTTGATTTTATGATCAATCTATGACCTTTCCACATCAGCATTATGCATTTGTTAGGGTGTGTATTCTTTCTCCTCAAAAACTCTAGCATTTACTGAAATTCATTTAAGAGCTTTTCTTTGACAAAAGACTGAAATGACTTTGGATGTTAAAAATGCAATTTAGAAAACATTTCTCCCAGCATTGTGATGTGCAATATGAATTTACGTTCAGGAAAGGGGGGCATATATGAGCAGCTTGTGGGGGTATGTGACCAGATCATCAGGTTGCCAATGAACCACTAGAGTCTGTATATCACTAACAGGTTTTTAATAATGAATAAATGCTTATTTACAATATATCAGTTGTGACAGCTGCTCAGCAGTAGTCTATATTGCATTGCCAACTCAATAATCTACCATTTTAGATGTCTCCGATTTGCATTATTAGCCACCGATAAGAAACTGCACTCTCACTAGACTGTGTACCATTTATGCTCCCTGAAGGCATGCAAATGCTACACTTATCTCAAGGCTACCTTATAATAAGCATCTTGAATTATACCAACTCTGGTTTATAAAATTATAATCTTACTGCATGATATGCATTACGCAGACATTCAGGATTCATTTACAAGGTCAGATGACGGACACTGAGACAGTGCTAAATATCTGTCTATTTTTCACAGTGCTCCCTTATTATTTGTGGAATATTCAGACACAGGCTGCCATCTAGCCCACAGCAAAGGGCTGATAAATTCCACTGGTTCTCAAACATGTATCATGACTACCAGGTCACAATTACTATTCGAAACTATGCATTGGAATCTATGAAACAGAAGATAGTAAGTTCTGTAACTTCAACAAAGGATTCCCCCAGGCAGCAACCAGCCATGCCTTGAAACCGGTGGCGTAGTGGGTTAAACCCCTGTGCTGGAAGGACTGAAAACCAACAGGTCGCTGGTTCGAATCCGGGGAGAGCACGGATGAGCTCCCTTTATCAGTTCCAGCTCCTCATGTGGGGACATGAGAGAAGCCTCCTACAAAGATGGTAAAACATCAAAACATCCGGGCGTCCCCTGGGCAACGTCCTTGCAGACGGCCAATTCTCTCACACCAGAAGCGACTTGCAGTTTCTCAAGTTGCTCCTGACACGACAAAAAAAACTGCACTTTGAATTTTGTCCAGAAACAGACAGGTAACCACCAATGAAACTGTTTCAGAAAATACACTCCTTATAACCATCCCTAGTCAACAATCTAGCCACCATGCTTTGAGTCTACTGAAGTTTCTGAACAGTTTCCAAAGGCAGATTCATGTGGAGTTACAGCAAACCAAAGGAGATATAATCAAGGCATGTGTTACCATGGCCAGATCTCACATCACAAGAAACTAATATAGCTGGAGCAGTTGTTTTAATTGTGCTAAAACACTCCTGGCCACTGCTGGAACCTAGACTTCCATGCTCAGGGTTGAATCTAAGAGTACACTCAAGCCTCAAACCTGAGTTGTCAGGGGAAATGTAACCCTTCCAGCAGATGCTGACTCCCTATTACTTGATGTGGCTCAAGAAGAACCATTCACTTGTCTCATGAACCTTCAATGTGTCTGCTTTCATCAAATCCATTGATTACATAAGACACCGGTTTAGTACTGAAACAGTTTCATTGGAGTTCAATGGAGATAGAGATAGAGTTTGGTGTCATTGGTGTGTACTGGTGACATCAACCATAAATCTTTACACAACTTCTCCCAGTTTTGTGTAGATGGGGGCGACAGGACAACAGAACTGAACCCCAAGGGAAACCACAGACCAATTGCCAGGAAAGCAAGGATTTCATTCCCCAGTCAAATTCAGCTAGTCCACTTGGTGTTTGTGCACAGAGTCCTATAAAAAGGCTCTCTTTAGAAACACATTTCCCAATATGGGATTGTCCAAGGGTTGATGTACAGTGCACCCTTATTCATAATCAACTTCCCAATTAAAGAACAGAAATCGAGGAGATTAAAATTCAGTAGTTTAATTCTGCAGAGTAACTAAAGGGTGATCTTTCCATCATGACAAGAGAAGTGTCAAGAAAAAGTGTCGTGTTTGACTGTCTCTGGATCATGGGTTTTATAGTCTCAATTAACGCAAACATGCACATGGGTCCACATTAATCAAACACCCCCTTTTCCCTTCTATCTGTAATTTTCCTTCTCTTAAAGCTTATCACCTGCTCCAGGGCCTCTGTCCTTTCTGTTCCGTAAACATCCTTTTGTTTTCTCTTTTTATGTGAATAATTTCCTGCTCACCCTGCTCATTCTCTTCTTCGCTCCCCTCTCTTCTGTATGCTAACTTGATCCCTTTGGAGCCTCCAGTGGTGCAATGGGTTAGGGTAACCCTAACTCTAACCCTTGTGCTGGCAGGACTGAAGACCAACAGGTCAGAGATTCGAATCCAGGGAGAGTACGGAAGAGCTCCCTCTGTCGGCTCCAGCTCCCCATGCGGGGACATGAGAGAAGCCTCCCTCAAGGATAGTAAAACATCAAAAACATCCAGGTGTCCCCTGGGCAATGTCCTTGCAGATGGCCAATTCTCTCACACCAGAAGCGACTTGCAGTATCTCAAGTCACTCCTAACACAAAAAATAAAATCCCTTTTTGACCTTTTACACACTTATGTACTCTTTGACCCTGTTATCCTATACACGTTCTTTTATCCCTCTTGCTCCTTTTCACTCCCTCCTTCCTTCTCTCTTTACATTTTCTCTTTATTCTAACTTTATGAAATTCAGTTTATACTTTCTTTGTCCCAATGCATGCTCTAAAATGTTTAGAAGATGTAAAAGTCCTAACATCTTCCAAGGCATGCAGTGATGAAATGGGCAGAGTGTCAACTTGCACAATGATAAGTGGTCCCCCTTAAACATTAGAAAATGTGTTTAAAATGTTAGTGATCTTTTAGTAGCTTGAAAATACAAAAAAAAAGTTCCAATATTAGTACTGTATTCAACTAAAATTGATTATGTATTATATTTTAATAAAAATAATATTTCAAGGATACTTTATATTTAAGAATATAACAACTAATTCTGAAGAAATAATTCTTAATCAAGTTATATGACATTGATGCATATGTAATACAGGCTCAGAATTTGACTATTTCTTGTAAATATCAAATTTTGGAACCCACTCCCTAAGGAAACTAGGATGACATCCCCCCCCCCCCCCCGGCCCTTCCTCCAGGAGGGTTTGGTTTTAGGAATTCACTGCGATTCGATTTTAATGGTGTGCTGCCTTCTTGATGTTTATTTTTTAAATGTTTAATGGCTTTTGAAACCATTTTGATTATATAGGTAGTTTAATTGCATTGTAAAAGAACTTTTGTAAATATTTTTCTGTGTGTTTTCAATGCTTTCTAAATACCAGTAGCTAAGGAAAGGTGGAATATAAATTAATAAATTAACTTTGCGATAATCTTGGCTTTTCTTTTAAGCAGAAAAAATTGGAACCAGTCTTGCCTGAATCTCAGCAAATAATAAGCACAATACACTTTAATTTTTGTCCTTTTTACAATTTTATAAAATACTAGCTGTCCCCTGCCACACATTGCTATGGCCCAGTCCGGTGATCTGGAAAATAAAGTAATGCGAAAGTGTTGGTTTCTAATATATGTAATGTCTTTCTGCTTGTGGGTAAACAGTATTTGATTATGTTTTCTTGCCTTGGTGAAGGGAGTTGGACTGGATGGCCTTAAGTATTTTCTATTGGTCATAGGGGTTCTGTGTGAGAAGTTTGTCCCAATTCTATTGTTCATGGGCTTCAGAATGCTCTTTGATTGTAGGTGAATGATAAATCCCAGTAACTACAACTCCCAAATGTCAAGGTCTATTTCCCCCCAAGCTCCATCTGTGTTCCTAGTTGGGCATATGGAATATTTGTGCCAAGTTTGGTCCAGATCCATCATTGTTTGAGTCCACAGTGCTCTCTGGATGCAGGCGTACTACAACTCCCGAACTCAAGGCCAATGCCCACCAAACCCTTCTAGTGTTTTCTGTTGGTCATGGGAGTCCTGTGTGTCACCTTTGGTTCAATTCCATCATTGGTGGAGTTACTCTTTGATTGTTGGTGATCTATAAATCCCAAGAACTACAACTCCCAAATGACAACATCATAATTTTTGAGTGATGGTCACTCCTTGTGTTGTGAGATGTTTTGTTGCCAAATTTGGTGTGATTTCATTCATTGGTTCTTTTGTTTTTAAGGTACTCATTATGCACAGAGCATTTATATAGATAGATATAGATTGTAAAGGCATTTATGTAGTCTGTTTGGGTTACTTGCCTAGCATCAAGTTGAAGGGTTAATAAATAAATTGCTGACTAGTTCAGTAATAGAATGCATGTATATTCTAGCTTTGATATGCAATGAAAATTCCTGAAGCAAGATTTCTGTACATCAGAGGAAAGGGTGTAACCACTGCAGTAAATAAGGAGCCCACACTGATTGCGACTGATGCAGTTCAGCTATTTATTTTGTATGGATAAAGCTCAAAGGATAATAATGTACTGTACATATATTTGCTTTTCCATAATCTTACCGAATCAATTTAGTTTTCACTCTTCGTCATTTGCCATCATTATAGCCTGCATTACTATGAAAAGACATCAAAATCCATAAGTATCCAATATAATAGTTGAAATGAGAAAGAATGTCAGGAAAAAATATTATAACCATTATAGGAAAGATATATTTGATTTAGTTGCAAAACGACAAGCAGGGAGAAGCAACATAATATTAGTTTTTGTCTCCCATTATTTGTTCACATTTTTCAGGATTTTCCCTCCCTATTCTGCAAATGATGCTGATGGGAGTTTGTTTTGTCAATAGAAATATGTTTACATTCTGACATATAATCAAGCTACCACATAACTGGGAATCCCACTCCAACCACATATAAAACTGTTCATAGTTGTGTGTTCATTGTTTGGGATGACTCGGGCGCAGTCCCCAAATTACAAACAAAATAGGTTCCATAGGCTTCTTCTTAAGTTGAATTTCTATGCAAGTCAGAGGAGATACATTGTTTAAGTGTAACTCCAGCCTATGTATATGTATTGATACTGTAGCTTTGGATCCCATAGGGAAGTATTAACACCCCCGTGGAGTTTGTTTTGCTGTCTGTGCACCTGTCCAGAAGATTTCACCTAACTTTCTGACCCTGTGATAATTAGAATTTGAAAAATGTGGCTTGTTGTGGAAACAAGGATTGATGATAAAGCTTCATTGGAGACACCTTTTTCCCATGATAACTCTTCCAGGAGTAAATTGCCCTTCTGAGGGGGCGAGCTCTCTCACTTCCTGTTGTCTCAACCCTGTACTTAACTATGAGTCATTTGTAACTTGAATGTTTGTAACTCATGGACTTTGTGTACACAGTTCTATTTCAAGATGTTTTCAGAGACCTCAATACTGCTCTAAAGGAGACTTGCTGGAGAAAGAAAGATTGTAACAGGGCCATTCAATATAGAGGCAAATGTAGAGTAGCCTCACAAAAAGGGTGCCTTTGTATCTAACTTTCCCTGAAGCTGAGTGCTGGTACAGCCAAATGAGGAAGGTTCCACATTATCTGCTTTCTCCTACAGGATTCGGGTTAGTTTTCCTGACCCTGGCATAAATTCAGTGACATACCTCCATTAGCACAAGACTGCTTGTGAAAAGCTAATAGTCATCTTTGTACTGGTATCCAAATGTTTCATTTGGTTTCCACAGCCTCCATGCACAAGCTGCTCTCAAGCTTCACTCAAGCTGTTGCACATGGCATTGCACAACCCCTTCCAACTTTATTTAGCCAAGAGTCCTATGCATGAGCTCTGCAAGCTGTTCTGCCAGACATTATGCTGTTGCCAACATTTGCAATTTTCCCCATTGGCATAAAACAAGGTATAACTTTCTACTGTGGAGGTCTCCTGCTGCCCATAACCTGTGAAAAAAGACTAGATACTGCTATTGTTGGTCTCATTTCCTTTTCTATTCCCTTGGAAACAGAAAGAAGACCGTCGCTCTTTAACTAAGCGCAGAGCTTATCATCTGAACTCAGTGAAGGCTTTTGGGAGACCCAATCACCAGTTCCAACACTTATCTCAAAGGTTTTCAGACATTAGTTTCAAATGCAGAAAAAAAATCAGGAAACAAATGAGATTCATTTGTATCAATAACATACAACTTTTAAAAATTGTATGAGACCAATAATGTTATCTGCTGGACATTAAAATTAGACATAATTTAGTACAAAAGCCAATTTTGTTGTAGTGTTATGTTACTTAAAAAGTCAAAATGTGGCTACAAAATCTTAATTAAAATGGAAATAAAGGCATCATTTTGTAAAAACAACAATAAAGGGTTCGAATTGCAGCAGTAGCATCTGTTGTTCCTCTCAAACAGCCTTAAAGCTTGGATAATCTCCCAGATCATTATATTTATTTTGCACACACACACTTTCTTTTAGAAAACTCAGGAGAAGCTACACAGGGGTTCTAACCTGTCTTCATCAGAATACTGCTCAGGTCTACACACATCAAGCTTCGACAAAGCTTCAACAACAGCTGCTCCCAAGAATAGGAGATGCTTCTAGTATATAAACAACACACACAGAGACACAAAAAAATGGCTTGGCAGAGTCCTGCTAACTTGAGAAATGCTGCAAAAGAAAGGGATCTCAGCAATTAATTTTTAATGCAACATTTTAAAAGTCTTACCTGATTTTATATTTTTAGGTGCCAGATGTACAGCTTCAGCAGCTTGGGAATTCATATGGTCACAGGCAATGAAACCAAAGATCATACCAGCAGACATCTGCTAGTAAGACTTGATGACCCTCCTCTTCATATTCTAGCCCTCTACCATCTGAAAACCTGCTCTGGAGGGCTTCCCAGTCTTCAGTGCAAGTCTAACGTGGATGCATGCTGGTAAGGGAGAATGGTCCTTCCTTCTGGTGCCACTATTAGAGATAATTCCAAGGGCAGAATGACCTTATTGCATCACATAGCTTTTCTAAGCTAAAAGCAGTAAAAATAAGCAAATGATTGAATACTTTAACAAAACAACAACCTTTCTCCTTGTTTTTTCAACATGGTCATATTCTCCTAAATTCAGTTGTTTACATCTACTAGAGTAGACTCATTCTATCAATAGGAAGTCAACAATGAACTAAGTTGGGACCAATTATTAGATTTTGGCAAGAATCAAATCAAATTGTAACACAAGTTGCATACAGAATCTAGCAAATATACAATGGCTTAATCATTTCACAGCATGTAAAACTAACAACACCATTCATTATGGTAATATTCAGCCCAAATATGATGAATCCTCAGTACCAGCCCCTATTTTATTGTCATCACTAGGGCAGCTTGTTCTTTAGAAATATGCTCTTAACATGTTTAGAGGGATCTTTAAGAGCAAAATGTATTTCAAAATGGACCAATGGATGATACTGTGGTTAATATTTATCACCAATACACAAAATATGTGGCAAAATCAACACTACATTTTCTGTATAGGCAATTGAAAGAATACTATAACAAAGACAAGGAAATAGGATTCTCAGACAAAGAATCCATATGAGATAAAATAATTTTGGTTGAAAATAAAGCAATTACAAAAAAATATGCAAGACCCTTTTGACGTGGTCAACAGAAACCAAACAAGTGAAAGATTGATGATAAAATGGGCATTCAATCAAGCTGGAAGGGTGGAAAGAATTTGGAACAACAAACTAAAGTATACCTATGGCATATGACTTGAAAGAAAATTGGTACAAATTGATGCACCAATGATACATAATCCCTCAAAAATTTTCAAAATGTTATAAAAACATGGTGGAAATGTGAAGCACACGTGGGGGTACTTTCTATCACATGTGGTGATCCTGTAAAATAGTGAGCAATTATTGGAAGAATATATATGAAAGAATCCAGAAAATACTGAAAATAAGAATTCAACTGAAACCCAAATACTTTATGTTGGGAATGATGAACCTGAAGCTAAAAAAAAAAACCAAAACAAAGATATTTTGTTTAATTACTTTGTGCCAGCAGCCAGAATAACTTATGCAAGAAACTGGAAAGATAAAGAAGTCCCATCAATAGATGAATGGCTATTGAAAATAGTTGATAGAATGAGTATGGACAACTTGACTCAACACCAAGATGGCCCCCCAAAAAACCCAACAGATTGGACATTATTTAAAGAGTATTTGAAGCAAGAAAAAAAATGAAAAGGTTAATTTAATTTAATTTAAAGAAGATATACAGGAATACTCTCCATACTTAGAGAAAGGGTGAAATGGGAGTTGTAGAAATAAACAAAAGCTGAATCAAGGACTTTTTAACCAAGATGAAAAAGATTGGAGGTCAACAAAAACCCCTTTGTTCTCTTTTCTCCCCTTTTTGTTCCTCCTCCTTCTTTTCATCTAATTTCCTGACCCATTTTTTCCTCTCTCCCCCCAAATTACACTCCTTCCCTCCAGCCTACCCCCACTACCCTAATTCCTTTTTAACTTTTGTAAAAAAAAATGGTATCAATAAATATTATTTATTAAAAAGCTCTACATTTTCCGCCATCATCAGAAGTAGACAACAATGATATTACATCAAAGTGTGGATGTCACCCTTCTTACCCTTCCAATTAGACATTCAAAAAGAGAAATCACTCTATTACAGATTTTCCATTTTTTTCTGTTGTCTGTAAACAGAATAAAAGACATGTTAACAAAACATATTAATGCATTCTAAATATAGCTCACAGAAACAGGGAAAGAAAAGAACCAGGCAATTGAAAGAATACAACATTACCAATTTCATTGCCTTCTATATATCCATGGATTGCAGAATCTGTGGATACAGAGAGAAGACTGCAATTGCTTCTGCTCTTCATGAGTAGAAGGTGATAGAAATATATGGCAAAGAGATGGCCTAGTGAATGGACCTCTGCTCCCTCTTCTCACCCATGTCTTTGATTTGTGTTTAGAAAGCCTGGATAGAAATAGAGGGCATAGAACAGGACAAAGCAAGGAGTTTGCTTTGTTTAGTCACTTATGCAATTCATTTTTCAATCAGCCATTCACAACTTTCTATAAGCATCCATCTTCAAGCAAAGAACAAAACTGGATTTGTTCTCCTCCTGGGTGAAAACTTCAGAAAGATTTAAGAGCAATCTCATTGCCAAGGCATCCTTAAACTACTTATTACAGGAAGCTGGAGTTGAATGACAGAGGATGACAGATCACTCCATTACTGCCCTGTGACTTCTCATTCATTTCCTCTGATGCCTCCGGTGTTGGCCACTAGCAGAGGTAGAATACTAGGCACAATGGACCATTGGGATCACCTGTAATGGCAGTTCTCCAGTTATCTTTTTAATCGATGCAACACAGAGCTAAACTGCACATATAGCATAGTTTAATGGGCAATATTACCATTGATGTCAATAAAACTGTATTTTCATTCTAGAAATTAATTGTGATGTTAACTGCACCTGCCTCCAGCTTTCCCCAGAAAAGATAAAGACTAACAATGGAAGGAACTGTGAATGGCCACCATCATCAGAAGTTGCTATGGAAAGGGTTGGAAGAAGAGAAATTGTTATAACCTCCTATAACATTATGTCTGAATCTTTATAATGTTGCTTCTTTAAGGCTATAGGACATTATACATTTGTCTAGGAGTGCACACCCTTTGTGAACAATGAGGATTACAATGTTCTTGTCTTCTACCCACGCACACACACTCCACATGCTATAGGAATAAAAATATATAATCTTCATAATCATTTATACTTTATAGGTCTCAATCAAAAGTGAATAACATCATGAGAATATTTATTTTGTGGCTATTTGGCTGTAATGTATTTGTCTGTAACGTATTTACTCCATCATTATGTATTAGGGGGAGCCTAAACATTTGATGCAGTAGGAATTTAATCTGCACAGCTGGACTGATTAATCTGTAATACACATTCCATTGAGCAAAGCAGATTGCCCATTTGTAAACGTGATGAAAAATTTCATGCAGCCTGAGCTAACATTCATTGGCTTAAATTCTGTTGACAGTTCTGACTAGTATAGACCAATTAAATCTTTGGGATTTACCTATGTGTTGATTCAAACTTCAAAAATTTATTGAATGGGTCTACTCAAGTTAGGACTAACCAATAGGATGCCTACCATTAAATTCTACTTTCTGCTCTGTACAGGCAAATTGTTTTCCTTTGTAAGATACTTATTGTTTTATCCTGATCTCCACTGTAATTTAATAAGCTTTTTATTATTCCTTCTACTTATTCATTAATTGAAGCACATTAATTATAGCAAGCAATGTTTCTTTCCTATCTTGAAGAAAAGACAGTTCATGCTTTTAAAATTAAGTCATGCAATCCAACTAGGCTTTCTATCAGAAGGTTTTGTGGAAGGCATTTAAAAAATGTCCTGTACACTCATTCCCAAGTTCTATATGAACTTTCACTTTATAGCATTAAAAGGGTGCTTCAAAATAGGGCAGTACCTGGAGTCAGAGAGTGAAATGTGAGGTTAGAGAGGATGGCATCTTTATTCTTGTAGGGTGGTTGTGTATCATGAGATACATTGAATCAGATAATTATATAGTGTTTTACTCAGGAAATAAAGGTTTAAATCAGGCTTACACAGCCTGTGGCCCTCCAGATTTTTTGGACTTCAGCTCCCATTATCCCTGACCATTCAACAAGATGGCAAGGGCTTCTGGGAATTGGAGTCCCAAATACCTGGGAAACAGGTTGTGTAGGACTGGTGTAAACAGCAATGAGGCAGCATTAATAAAAAGAGATGTGGCAAAAGCAGTTGAAGTGTGTAATGCAAAGTCTAACCAAATTATATCAATAAAACTTCAGGGAAAATTAATCAATGCAACCTCAACTCAAGTTGATGCTTCAACTACAGAGGCAAAATAAGAAGAAATTCAATCAAGGAAGGCTTTGAGTTTGCAAGACATGAAGGACTGTGGATGAACATCACTTGGAGCTTTCTTATCCATAGGGCTGCCATAAGTCACAGTTGACTTGATTATAGATAACAGCAAAATATCATTTAAGCCTGTGTTTCTCAAACTGTGCTCGTTCAGGTGTTTTGGACTTCACTCCTAGAAACCCCGGCTAGTTTACCAGCTCTTAGGAATTCTGGAGGAGCATAGTTTGAGAACCTCTTCTTTAAGCAATAACTTATGTTTACATTTTACATTTTCTCCCCCTAAAAATTACCTACAAAACAATGTCTTTTTCAACATATGTCTGTTTTGCAGTCTCCTGCACAAAATATTCTGTACACGGGGTCTGATTCTGTACAAAAGTCAAATGTCTTCCCTCCCCAAAGAAACCAACATTTTCTGCAGAGAAAACAGCATCTTTATAACAGAAATAATATTTATGCACAGAAAAAAGCCACATGCGGTTTTAAACAAAAAAAAATCCCAAACTGCAAAAGGTTCCCAGTAGTCCAGGATTCTCCTCATCAAGGTTTTCTGTCGTTCATGGAACAAATGTTTTTTAAGCCAGTTTTTGAATATTCTTTACATCTTTTAATAAAGAGAAGCGTGTTTCTCACTTTCTACAAGGTATCACTTGAGATATATTTAAACACTTCAAGGCTTATGCAAACTAATCAGCATAATTTGGTTTGTAGAACAGAGGCACTTCTACAACTAAGAACCAAGGACAATGGTGTCATTCGCTTTTCTTAGTGGACTGCAGGGACAGGATGTCTTCCTACAACAGCCATAGGAAGACATCCTGTCCCTGCAGTCCACTAAGAAAAGTGAATGACACCACTGAATATTTGACGAGTAGAGTGATGAGACTACCCAGCAATAGTAAAAAAAAAAAAAAGTGACAAAACTGGATTTTAGTCTAAATTGTAAAGGGTACTATCCAATGGGCTAAACAATTTCCCCAAATTGGGCTCAACAGTTTTGATAGCTATTTTATAGTTCAGACTAAATCCCAGAGTGGTTCAACTGCCTCAGTTTAGGATTATTGTTAGACGAGGAACCTATTCTCAGACTAAACCTTTGCCTAAGCATTGGCTTTACCATAGATAAAATATTCAAATGTAAATGTGCTGACTGGAAGACAGTGGTGCCATGGCTTGGCAGGACACTTCCTTAAATATAAGAGGTCTCCTGAATTTGAGTCCCAGATTCCCAACTCCTAGAAGAATACCTATGGAATGTAGAATGTTATATTCCTGTATTGTCTGTGCTATATATCTATACCATTATACCCCTTTGTTCAGCAACCTACTAATGGAAGATGAATTATTAGTAGCAGATGCTAAACATCATATCACACAAGCATTATTAACTAGAAATGCAGGTAGAGCTTCAGTTTCTTGTTCTGTGGGTAAAATAATTTAAACCAGGTGCTTCCCACTTCTATAATTTGGTAATAGCCACCATCTTTTTAAAATACAAATCCCTTCCTTCCAGGGTAATTAGAACTCTATCAGATCACATCTGAATTACATCAGTCATTAGGTCCTTGTGGGCTCCATTATTCATATGTTCAAATAACAGTCTATTCATAGAACCTTTAATAATGTATATGTTTCACATATCCTTTGGTAAGATTTGTCTCAGTATGTGTTTACAATGGGATCAGTCTTTGAAGGGCCATAATAAGGTGTTTACATGAAATGTGTCATGAAAAATAATGCTGCTTCAGGTGAAGTCACTGACAATTTTGCTATTTTATTAAAATTAGGCATAAGCATATAAATGGGTATTTATTGATGATAGTGGATTTAGCAGTTATTTCTCGAATTGCTACATTAATTGTGGGGTTATTGCATTATTCTGCAATGGAATTTAGGAATGAATTTTCATTACTATCGCCATGTGTCAAGTTTAAAGTTGGGTGGAGTGGATCGGATATGTTGTTCTTTATATCAATAGGGGCTATGATTATTTCATTTCCCCATATCACATGAAAGAACTTCCATCCATTATATATATATGGGGACACACAACAAATGGTGCTGCAGAGGAAGGTATGCATTTGATGGCCTCTAAGGATAGAGGGCAAAAAGTGTTGTGTGTGGTGTTATGCACCAAGATGCTGCACATGATAGGTGTGGAGCTAGAAACTATCTTTGTGATTTTCCCATTAAGTTGTTCTTTCAAACTGCACCAAGGGGAAATAATTTTATCATAGAGATGCTGTGGGTTTTCTGGACTGTATGGCCATGTTCCAGAAGCATTCTCTCTTCTGGAACATATCCATACAGTCCAGAAAACTCACAGCAACCCAGTGATTCCAGCCATGAAAACCTTTGACAGCACAATTTCATCATAAATCTGTTTTTGGAGCCATCATGTCTTTTCCTTCTGCTTGAAAGTAGGAATATGTATGGTAGTCAATAAGAGATGGAAATAACAGAATAGGTTTGTGTAAAAAATACAGAAAATACATGAGATATAGTATTTTCTGTTCTGTGGTTTCGTTTTGTTGCTATGTATCTTCAAGTTAACTTTGACTTATGGTGACCCTATCTTGCAAGATATATTATTTGCAAGATATATTCAGAAGATGATTTCCCTTTCCTGTCTCTTAGGATGCCTGATGGGTTTCCTTGGCTCACAAGAATTCAAATGCTGATGTCCGAGTCCAACATTCAAACCACTACATGGTCAAGCCTCCACATTTGTGGGTATTACATTCACAGTTTTCATTGCTCACAAATTTGCACCACCCTGCTTGCCTCCTAAAGTTGGGGCATGTGTGGGGTGAGGGATCATCTCACATGACACCTCAAGCCATGTGATGGCAATGTCATTTAACATTCACACAGAAGCCTCATTCTCGAGATCACCCCCCATGCCACCGCCTCATCATTCCCTATGGCACCAACAGGGAAAAGAATGACTTGCTCCCAGTCAGGTGAGTCCGGGGCTGTTGCACTCTAGCTCTGAAACATTTTTTCAGCCAGCACCACACCAGAGTCCAGTAATACTATCTAGAAATACTTGTTCAGGAAAACAGGTACAAAGGGGAGAATGGCTTATCCAAAAGGGTCAGTTGAATAGAAAAAAACAAAATAGCAATAATCCAAAATAGACAATACAAAATAATAGTAATCCCAAAAATGACAAAGTACATAAAGTCAAGGAAACCAAAATCCACAGCAGGTATTCAAACCTAAATCCATAAACCAGAAAACATGAGCTTCTTTCACAGCAAATCCTCACAGGAACAAAGACATGAATTAGAACAGAAAACTTGATACATGAACTTGAGAGCAGAGATAGGAGATCATCATCCTTCACCAACATTGTCTCCTCTGAAAGCTACAAGCCCAGACCACCTAATTTAAGACTGTCCAGGTACCCAATAAGATCATGCTAGACCCCCCTGGGCCCGCAATCCTTATCTCTGACTCTCGGAGAATATTTTGTTTGCTGTTTCTCACTCCTTGCCATCTCAGACTTAATCTGGTTTGCTGAGAGAATTCTTCATCAGCCCGAAGTGGATTCTCAAGAAAACTTTCACTTTTCTCACTGGATTCGAAAACATTGCCATCTGCATCTGCCTGCAATTATCTCTAATCTCTCCTAGACTCCTCACCTTGGAACCCATCAATCCCTTCATCATCTGAAACCTCTGCCACTTACTGAACTGCACCAGCTGCCCTGTGAATGTTTATAAGATAGTGCCATCTTCAGGAAGAAGGTGCCACGTGAGGAATGATCTCTTAGCCCATGGTGCAAGATTTTGGGAGGAAACAGCAGCTGTGGGACCAGCAACCAACCTGTATCCTTCCTGCTTACCGCAAGCTGGGGCCCCAACCTCTACTACAAAGCATTCTGGGTTTTTTCCATATCTGTGATGGGGCTGCAGCCTAACCCTAGTCAGTGGAGGGCTGATTGTGCTACTAAATATTGCAAAGAGTGGAGGCCTTGGTTAGTCAATTCACTTCTACATTTAGATTTAGAATCCGTGATCCATTTAAGGATGACCCTCAGCTCAAGTTTTTACCTATGATTCTATACTTATAACCTCATAATAATAGTACTGGACGCTTAAAGATCTAGTTCAGTGTTTCTGCTATAATGTACCATCTCACCTCTATACAAATTCTATTAGTGAAAGGCCAGAGGCCTGATAGTATCTTCTTGAAATAATCTTTTTCTTGTGAGTGAATAGTTACCCGCACAGATTTAATTAACAGCAGCAGCAAAGTATTCACTGTTATAACACCGTGTGGCAAATTACTAATCAGAACAGTGGGCACACTGGAGAGAACTGGCAGCAAAGGAAATGATGAGAGCTATTTGATACAATGTGCAAACAAGGCATCTTTTATATGCAATAAATTCAGAAATAGGCAAGAGCTCAAAAGGCCCAGCAGGCTAGCACCTAAATGCTCAATATTACATAATGGCAACTGAGTTGTTGAAAGAATTATACTAATAATTACTGGATCTGTGATCATAGGCAAATTTTAGAAAAAGAAGTTTTTATTGGCAAGTCAGATGGGCAGAGCACACAGCCTTTACAGCCAATACCAAATTTCTCAGTCAGTTTAAAATAACCATTGTTGGTAGGTTGAACCTATGCTGTAGAAGTGTGATTAGTACATCATGACATATTGTAATGTCAGTTCAGTGTTGCTACAATTTCTCATATATCAGAGCCAGTTTGTTTTTTAAAAAGTTTGAGAGATCCAAGTTCTGTCCCTTCCACTGTAAAATTCACTGATCATCCTTGGAGCCACCACGGCTTTTTAAGGTGCCTCCACACTAGCATTTATCAACCGGGGGGGGGGGGGCAGGACCCCTGGGGGGAGGTGAAGGGATGTCAGAGGTGTCACCAAAGACAATCAGAAAAAACAGTATTTTCTGTTGGTCATGGGGGAAGTTTGACACAATACTATCATTGGTGGGGTGTAGAATGCTCTTTGAGTGTAGGCAAACTTTAAATCCCAGCAACTACAACTCCCAAATATCAAGGTCTATTTTCCCCAAACTCCGCTAGTGTTCACATTTGGGCATATTGAGTATTCATGCCAAATTTGGTCCAGATCTACCAATGTTTGAGTCCACAGAGCTCTCTGGAAAGGGTGAACTACAACTCCAAAATTCAAAGTCAATGCCCACCAAACCCTTCCAGTATTTTCTGTTGGTCAGGGGAGTTCTGTGTGCCAAGTTTAGTTCAATTCCATTGTTGGTGGAATTCAGAATGCTCTTTGATTGTAAGTTAACTATAAATCCCAACCACTACAATTCCCAAGTGACAAAATCAATCCCCCCAACCCCACCAGTATTCAAATTTGGGCATATTGGGTATTTGTGCCAATCTGGCCCAGTGAATGAAAATACATACTGTTATTAATCGTATTTACATTACGATTAATAACAGTAGCAAAATTACAGTTATGAAATAGCAACAAAAATAATTTTATGGTTAGGGGTCACTACATGAGGAATGCAAGCAGCATTAGGAAAGTTGGGAACCACTGCTCTACACTATAGGATCAATGTAGTTTGAAAAGATTTTAACTGTCATTGCTAAGTACTAGGGAATCATAGAAATTGTAGTTTTACAATTGCCTTAGCCAAAGAGTGCTAATGCATCACCAAACTACAGCTCCCAGGGTCTAATCTGGAAGGAATCAAGCAATTCTACAATCTGATTTAAATAACATGATCCAAGGCAAAACAAGATTTCTGATCTTTGGACAGGTATATAACTAAAATGATTTTTTCAAGTCTGTCCAGCAAAGTGTATTCCACTCTCATAAGTACAAGGATCTCAAGAGCCAGTGTGGAATAATGGCTTTGCCATTGGACTAGGGTTCAAATCCCCACTCTGCCATAGAAACCCATGATTAACTTCAAACAAGTCATACCGTCAGCCTCAGAGGAAAGCAATGACTACCGCCTCTGAACAAATCTTGTCAAGAAAATCTCATGATAGGTAAACCTTGGGGCAGGCCCGTAGCCAGGATTTCGTTTCGGGGGGGGGGGGGGGCTGAATTTTTTTCAGGGGGGCTTCGGGGAGGGGGGCTGAGTTTCGGGGGGGGCTGAGTCTGAGTGAAAGAGGGTCTAGCCTAGCAAACCTTTTGTATCATTACCCCAAAACCCCCATGCATATGGGTTATATTGAGTATGGTGATCAGATCATGATATGAATAAACATAACAATTTAAATAATGCACCAGTAAGGCCTTTTCGCGAACCACCACAAGAATTTCGGGGGGGGGGGCTGAAGCCCCTCAAGGCCCCCCTCCCCGGCTACATGCCTGCCTTGGGGTCACCATAAGTCAGAATAGACTTGAAGACACACAGCAAAAACAAAACCAATCAACAACAAGGATCCTATTCTGAACCTCCCGGTTGGATTACTGCAACGCACTCTACGTGGGGTTGCCTATGAAGACTGCTCGGAAACTCCAACTAGTCCAGCGAGAGGCAGCTAGATTGCTCACCGGAGCGGCGTACAGGGAGCATACCACCCCCCTGTTGTGTCAGCTCCACTGGCTGCCAATCCAATTCCGAGCACAATTCAAAGTGCTGGTTTTGACCTACAAAACCCTATACGGTTCCGGCCCAGTGTATTTGTCCGAACGGATCTCCCTCTATGTCCCATCTCGGAGTTTAAGATCTTCTGGGGAGGCCCTGCTCTTGACCCCGCCTCTATCACAAGTGAGGCTGGCGGGGACGAGGAGCAGGGCCTTTTCGGTGGTGGCTCCTCACCTGTGGAACTCACTCTCCGGGGAGATAAGATCAGCGACTTCCCTTTTGTCATTCAGAAAAAAATTGAAGACCTGGATATGGGACCAAGCTTTTGGACATTCTGGCAGCTAAAGGAAAGACCCTGATGATGAGCAGGAAGTGATGGAACGGAATGGATATTCGGAACTCTGAACACTGAGCATGAGATTGTTTACTATTATATTATGCACTGATGATTTTAATTTGTTAATTGTTTAAATTGCTTTTATGTATGTTTGTATAATTGACATAGGCATTGAATTGTGCCTTCGTTTGTAAGCCGCCCTGAGTCCCCCTCGGGGGTGAGAAGGGCAGGGTAGAAGTAACTGAAATAAATAAATAAATAACCCTGCCTTCCTTTGTACCTAGTCATCCTTTTAAAAAAAAATTAAAAAAATAGGCACAGCCAGTGTTACATGAAATGTTTGAAAGCATGTTTGGAGTATGAGCCTAGAAATCATTTATAAGCTGAAAGACTGTTCAGGAAAGCACCGCAAAACCACAGATTGAGACAGCAAAAGATTTATGTCCTTTGAGGTTTGGGCAAAGGAAGAGACACACATCATGTCTCACTCAGTGGATTAGACTAGTGATGAAATACCCTTGTGTATTAAGCATAGTACTTCATCTCTCTTCCTCCCTCCCTCCCTCCCTCCCTCCCTCTCTTTCTAAGAATACCAAAAGAATTCAACCAATCAACACAGAAAAGCTACACAATCTTCCAAAACCAACCCTTCACCTTGATAGCTCTAACTGCCACCATAATCCTTAATGGAACTGGCTTGAGGAATGCTTGCATTCAGAGCAACAAAGGAACTGAAGCAATCGCTTATATAAACATTGTTTACTTCCTCTGACTTCCTCCCTCTTACCCCAGAAACAACCCATCATTTTCAAGGCACGATTTAGTCTTAAGTGCATCCAGCATTTTAGAGTAAGCAACAAATTATTACTTTGATGGCTACAGGAAAGGGGGAGGTATATTGTTTGGTACACTGGCATTCCTTTGATATAGCTCTTGTTAACATGGGTACAAAAAGAAAGAAAGAAAGAAAGAAAGAAAGAAAGAAAGAAAGAAAGAAAGAAAGAAAGAAAGATTTCTGTTAGTTTGGGAAAGTTTTTTCCAATATTTGCCTTATATGTTGGAAACCGCCCTGAGTCCCTTCAAGGAGATAGGGAGGTATACAAATAGAGTATTATTATTTGAAACACACTATGAGTACGCAGCAGACAAGATCACTCTGCTAGCTATTGTATTGGATCATATTATTATTATTATTATTATTATTATTATTATTATTATTATTATCCAGAACATCTAAGCCAGAATAGTCAGTGGCTGAGGGATTCTGGGAATTGTAATGGAAAAAAGGATTTCTCACCCAAGTTATGTTTAAAACCATTACAAAACTGTCTCAGGTACACTGAACTATCACCACCAATTTGATACCAGATGAATATCCTGACCTGATGGAGATGGGATTGGATAAATTGGCAAGGAGATCAAACTGGCAAAGTGTGATATGAATAAATTATACATATTGAATATCATTTTATCCTGAATTTGTTAACAAAATTTAAGTATCGTGTGAGTGGTATGACTTGCTGATGTTATTTAAATTCAGCATTCAAAATATATTAAAAACAGCTGTAGAAAAAAAGTTATTTCATCACAGGGCTGTAGAAGGTAGGGAAACCCCAAGGATTCTAGTCTCTGAAGCAGCAGAAAACAAACTGACTTCATCTTCAACCTGACTTTCTTTCAAATATTTAAACATTGCTATCATGTCTTGAAGCAGAACAAGTATTCCTCCAACTGGTGAAATATAGTGGAACTTTGACTTAAGAGTGTCCCAACTTAAAAGCATTTTGAGTTAAGAACTATCGCTCAGCTCGGGTTTCACTTTGACATAATAATAGCATTTTGAGTTAAGAGCTAGTGCCAGAGGGAACACTAGTGTGAGAGTGTCAACCTTTAGGGCTTCAAGAGAATAGCCTCTATGCCTTGTGCCTCATACTTCTTTGCTTCATGCTTTAGTCCTCTTTGGGAGATTGCTGTCCGCTTTGCTTTTGTCTCCCTTAAGGAACTTTGGGTTAGTTGATTTTGTGTGGCTTTTATTCCTGGTATGTTTGGCTTCATAAAGCAGGGGGGGGGGGGAGGGAAGCTGGAATGACTACAGTATGAAGAAAATTATGCTTCTGCCTCTTCACTTTGTGATTCTGCTATTGTGGCACAACTTTGCATTTTTACCATTTTGAAGTTGGTCTTTCTTTCTTTTATTTATTGTTCCATGTGAATGTGCAGGTTTCGCCTTGCTGTTTATTTATTTATTTTATTTACAGCATTTTTATCCCACTCTCTTCAGCCCAAAGGCCATTCAGGTCAGTGTGTTGGCTCAAATGTGCTTCCTTGCCGCAACTTTGTAGTTCTACCATTTTAAAATTGATCTTTCTTTTTTGTTGTTCTATGTGGATGTACATTTACACATTATTTATAAAGTAAAATTTCTTATTTAAAAACACGTAACAAAAATTGAGGGGGATTTGGGAAGCTAAAATAGCACTTCAATGCATTTCAATGGGAAAATTCATTTTGAGATAAGAGCTATTTGAGTTAAGAGCTCAGTCACAGAACAAATTGCACTATTAACTCAAGGTATCACTGTATGTTGATTGTCCCAGGATATGCCTTTTCTCATTTTCTTTTATCATAGGTGGGTTTGTGATTAATCATTGGAAGATAAATGCAGACTACATATGCATGTTTGACCAATGAGAACTGTGCATTATCTGTGATAGAAGGGAAATTTTTTAATTGCTGAAAATTCTATTTTTCACTCTAAAAATTGTGAAATTGTCAGTTGAGTCCATTCCTATGCCATAATTGTAGGTGGATCATGATGAGTACAGATTGCTGAATGCTTGCCTAATTTCACAATTTATTTCCGCCCTCTCTTATGCCGGCTGCCTGTTTTAACATATAGCACGCAGTAGAGGTTTTGGACTGCAGCAGGTTTGCTTTCTGAAGTTGCAGAAAGCAGAACTATGGGCAAAATGACATCTGGCTATGCACCATAAAGCTAGAAATATCTAGGAGTAAAGGAAATACTCACCTTTCTTATGGCAGGGAGCAAGCAAACAATACCCATCTGGGAACCATGGCTTCAGGCCATGTCCCAAGTATTTCATTCTCTGTTTGAAAAATCAAATGCTCAAAGCTCACACAAACAGAAGCAAGCCACTCAGAGTCAGAGAGAGAGAGGCTTTCACAGACTGTTGGGCACACAGTGCTTTTAGATGCTTTATTTTATAGACGACTGAAATAACACTGCAGCACTACAATATGCAGGTGGAACTGGGACTTTGAGGGTCATTGAGCTCTTTGAATTTCCCCACCACATTACAATTATAGAAACTGAGCTGAGGGAAGGGAGGGAAACCCGCAACGTTGTGCTGATCCACTGTAAAAAATCTCCCAGTGTTCGCTGGCCCAGAAAATATTTTTCTTACCTGCAGTGGCTTAATAAACCAGTGCCAGAGCATTAAAGCACAACATAAAGTACTGTCTGGTTAAAAGAATTAAACCAACCAGCTCTAAAAACCACATCTTGCATGCAGTCCTTTGCGTGCCTGGCTTCCAAATTGATAATTCTCCTTTTCCCTCTCTGTATTTTCAGCAAGCAAAAGAAGGGAATATTGCACAGAAAGGGGACCATATTAATGAAGTGTAACAAAACATCTCATAATAATAAAGGAGCTGCCTCGCGGACTGAGACCAAAGTTTACTTTAGCCCAGTATTTGTTTGTAATTAAGAGCCAGTCAAATGTTTCTGGTTAAAAATTTGAATCAGAACATGTAACTAATGGCCATCATCTTTATTAAAAACAAGGAATGCTCAAGGCTTTTTGCTAGTCTGAAACCTACCTGATTCACACTGTTCAGACAGAGCTGGAAAAAAACCTACTTGATTCACATTTCTTGATTGGGAAAGGACAATCCCAATTAATCCACTGTCATCTCATTTTTGAACTGCTTGTAAAATGCCCCAGTTTCTCTCTCTTTGGACTTACCCTCTTTGTTCTTGGCTTACTTTAGTTGTTGTAAACTGAGTTCAAACTGCAAAAGTACTTTGCATTAAACTAAGTCATCAAGATGGAGAAGAGGGAAGTGAAGCAGTTGTGGCCTTTCCTAAATTGTGTGTTTTTTCTTCAATAACTTTTGCCATCTTAGCCATATTTTGTTGTTGGCTACATTTTACGTGTGAAACAATGGAGGGTATAAAACTCATTAGATGGCTTTAGGGCTCTGTTTCTATTTGCTGAGGAAACGGATCCCCACTGGAGTCCCACAGAGGCCATCACGTGATGTAAGGGCACTTCCAGTGGTACTCCATGGGGATCTGTTCCCACAGCACATGAAAACAGATCCCTAAAGCCATCTTCAGAAATCAGGTGTTTCTTGATTCCAAAGGGCTTGAAATGGGGAAAGTCAGGCAGGAGATGAGGAAAGGATGTGGGATGGCTGGCCTTCCCAGAAGATGGGAAAAGACAGTAGGGGATGAAGGAGGAAGGTTCCATCTGCTTTCCCCCAGTTTCCCCCCACCCATCTGATGAATTCCTTGGATAACATTTGCATAAAATTTGTCCAACTTTTAGAGTAATATGCATGCCAAAATGTATAGTTTGGGGGAAAGCCAGGTGAGTTCTTTAGCACATTTTAGATTAAATTGGCAGATGTTACAAAATAATAATAATAATAATAATAATAATAATAATAATAATAATAATAATAACACTTTATTTGTACCCCGCTACCATCTCCCCAAGGGACTCGGTGCGGCTTACATGAGGCTGAGCCCAAATACAACAATACAAGCAATAATAACAACAATACAAGCAATTAAAATAAAAACATGGACAATAAAATAATGAAACATTAACAATAAGAGAACACACAATTAAAACTGTGCAAAGGCCAAATGTAAAATTAAAATTGAAAGTAATGCTGGGACATGGGCGAAAAAGTGATGGGGCATTGTGGAAAACATACAAGCAGACCTAAAAAATGTAAAGTGCTTAGGAGGACAAAGTGCTAAGGGTTCATTATTCTGGAAAGGCACACTGGAACAACCACGTCTCCAAGCTCCTCCTAAAGACTGCCAGAGTTGGGGGCTGCCTGATATCCTTAGGAAGTGAGTTCCAGAGTCGAGGGGCCACCACCGAAAAGGCCTTCTCTCTCGTCCCCACCAATCGCACCTGCGATGCAGGTGGGATCACGAGCAGGGCCTCTCCAGATGATCGAAGAGATCATGTGGGTTCGTATACAGAGATGCGGTCACGCAGGTAGGCGGGTCCCAAACCATTCAGGGCTTTGTAAGTAAGAACCTGCACCTTGAATTGGGTCCGGAAAATGAATGGCAACCAGTGGAGCTCCTTGAACAGGAGGGTTGACCTCTCCCTGTAAGAAGCCCCAGTTAACAAACTGGCTGCCGCCCGTTGGACCATCTGGAATTTCTGAGCCGTTTTCAAGGGTAGCCCCACGTAGAATGCATTACAGTAATCCAGTCTAGAGGTGACTAAGACATGGACCAAAAAGAAAAGATAATGTAGTCTTCCCTAGGGTGGATGGCAGTATAGGAATGGCCTGAGAATTCAAGAAGAAAAAACAGGAAAGGTCCAGAACAAGAAAAGAAACACAGCTCACAACAGAGAAGAAAAAAAGGTTAATTCAACAGCTTTGCAGAAAGCATCAATAACTGTTAAAGATGCATTTCTGCTGCATCTCCTCTTAAATCCATAGCATACATTAGGCTCAGTATTAGCATGTTGTTCTCATTTACTTCTGCTTATTATGGCTTTGCATATTACCTCCCAAAGTAAAAGTTGTCAGGCTCTGAAGATCAATGAATACAGACTTATTACCCTGTCTTTGCACCTCACATAGGCATCTGTTTAGACATAATCAAAACTGCTAGATAGACCTTAGGACTTCATCACATGCAATAAAATCAACATTTCTACACTTTAACAAATGGCTACCGATGGAGCCCAAGCTCATACTGTGAGTTCCAGGTACTTTGCCATTTCTGAGGTGTGTTTTTTTTTCCCTATGCTTCCTAAGTCGATTGGCAATTGACTTCTTTTTAAATTCCCTACATAGAGAAATGTAAAAATGTGAAATTTAATGTGTGATGGAAATTCTCCATTGTCTGCTTGTAAAAATAATGATGACGTCGATCTGGAGGGAGGAGCCGAGATGGGCATTATTGAATCTATTCTTCCACCATAATTTTTAGAACCAAGGAGGAAGGAATAGTAATTTACATCTTTTTAAACAATGTAAATTCAGTAGAGATACCTTTTGAATTTAGAAACATCTGGACTTATAAATTGTAATACAGAATAATATAGGATAGAAGAAATCCTGTTGAATGAAAGTACTTCCATGAGAACAAACACAGAAAATTTCTTCAAGTAAAAGAAAATGTAAGAGGAGACAGTGGAAAGAGAATGTATCCTGTGTGATGGGGAGGCAAATGAATAATTTGGGGGGGGGGGGGAGTTGAAGAAAGGAAAACATATGAGGTAGGCAAACCATTCATTTAATTTCCAAACAGGGCATTGTGAAGCTTAAGGGGAAAACGACAATACCAACAACACTTTACTTATTGCGTGGGATGAAGTCCTTAGCACTGGTTCAGTGGAGTAGTTCTTATATTTCTAAGAACAGAAACCACAGACCTTTTTTTCAGGTGAAGGATGCTCAACACTGGCAGGCAAGTTGTTATTATCCTTGCCTACTTTAATGTACTTGTGTTGGGACAGCAAAAGTATGTTTTGCATGCACTATCATTGAAACATTGTTAAATATGGACTTTTACAAGCAAAGCATGTACTTAAGAGAACCCTCCATGTGATCAGCAGAGCTCACTCCAAAGGATATTGCGTAGGATAGATGATACGCAGTCTTTGCTATTGCCATGAGGCCTTCATGACAATAATATTGTATTGCATTATTACTATTTCTTAATGCTGTCATTTAGTACACTTCAGATTGATAATTCCCAAGGAAACATTACTACATATGAGTTTTGATGGTCCAGTTTTGCCAGATGATTTACCCTTTCCCTCCTACATTTTAAGGCCATGTTTATAAAGTTAGACCATGTGGATGAAAATGCTAGTGTCATTCCTCTCTATGCAAAGATCTTCTTCCTTTGGCTCCAAATTACTCTTGTATTTGGCTTCAGATGTCACTAGAATTGTATAGGACGAAGCATTAAAAGGAAGACTTGAACTGTATAGGAAGAAGGACTAAAAAGAAGACTTAAGGATACTGTTTTGCAACAGATGCAGGTGGCATCTGTTGAAAAACAGTATCCTTAAATGCCACTGATTCTTTTAAGGGTGACTGCATCCTCATTCAAATAAAATGGAAAACGTCAAACATAATATGACACTTTTATAAAATATGTTCCATCTCGCTTAAATTACAGGGATGCCTGTTTGCCTTAACTTTTGTGTTTGCCTCCCTATTATTGCTTTTAGAAAGCCATTGGTTTAATGATTCAATCAAAACTGAGTGCAGGTGGGAGGGTCTTGTAGATTTCATTAGCATCTCCTACCTTCCACACATATACATGAAATGAGTGCTTATTATTTTAGAAATAAAGAACAAACTAATGCACAAATCCTTTTAGAGTTTTCCATGAAATCCTTAAAGTCCAATGGGAAATTCTACACTATAAAATGCTTCCTGTGTATCCAACAACAATACCTTGTTTTAAAGGCATTGACACTCAGATACACTAACAACCAAATGTGACTGTTTAGCAGAAATCTCTATTCAAGAATGTTGGAGATGTTGGTTTTGCTTTTCCTTATATTTATTCTGATCCAGCATCACAAATATGGTGGGACACATGAACATTCGACCATATTCTCACAGAGCCATGTCTGCATGTTTGAATTGGTCAGTTTCACTTTCTTGCATAATTTTGAGGTTCAGTGAACTCTCATTTTAATATAGCCCCTTGTTCATGGACTCAATATCAATGGTTTCACTTACACACACTTCAAAAAAATCCCCAGAAGTGTTTGTGGTCCTCTCTAGAATCTCCAGTGCAATTCTCTAGTGTGCATCCAGCCCAAGTAGAGTATGGTTGAAATATAGGATTCACTATTATGTATGGTTTCAGGCAGGCATGTAGCCAGGGGGGGGGGACTTGGGGGGCTTCAGCACCCCCCCCCCCCCCGAAATTCTCATGGTGGTTCACGAAAAGGCCTTACTGGTGCATTATTTAAACTGTTATGTTTATTCATATCATGATCTGATCATCATAATGAATATATCCCATATGCATGGGGGTAATGGGGTAACGATATAAAAGGTTTGCTAGGGTAGACCCTCTTTCACTCAGACCCAGCCCCCCCCCCCCCATCCCTGAATTGAAATCCTGGCTACGGGCCTGGTTTCAGGTATGGGACAGTCGTGGAATGTATTCTTCTCAGATATGGGGGCTGTACTAAATAAAAGGAGATTCACAACCCATCCTTCTCTCAGGTAAGTTTAATTACAATGATAGGACTACAACTCCCTGCATCCTTCACTATTAGCTATGCATGCTGATAGCTGCTGGGAACTGAAGCCTGATTGCACTTGGATGCTACATGATTCACACCACTGGTGTATAAAATAATTGCAGTCCTATACTATAATACAACAGAGTACAAAATCTCTAGAAAGTAAGTATTTCACCATCTGTTTCCAGTTTTCAATTGTTGAGTATTTTTAGCTACCATGTTTGCATTTTGGGAACATTTATTAAGTTTTATTAAGATCTAACACCACATTTATACAAATATTACTAGCATCATTAATCCTGCTTTGCAATTAATCAGTGAGCATAACCAATATATCAATAAACTGTATACGTGGGGTGAGGTTTGTGTGCTTATATATTTGGCCAACAGTACAAGCAGTACAGTAACTGGCTGCTTAAAAGCATCTTATTAAGCTTCACTGAATGTTTTTTTCAGTGACAGCCAAAGTAAAATAAACAGGTCCGAACTTATTGGAGTTTTGTATTTGCTGCCCAGTAAAACCTTAGAGCTTCGAGCTCTTTATACAAGTAAGATTTATAGTATCTATTCTTGCTTTGCAGAGTCCCAAGATAATGTTAATAGATGGCTAGTTTTGCCAATAAATCCCTCGGGAAAGCAAGAGAAATATCTATTTCAGATGAATTGTTCAGAACTAAATCCACATCCAAAATGGTATACAGTACTTAGGCTTAAGAGACACGGCTTTAAGGAGGCAGATGCATTTCTCTCGATTCTTAGCAAAAGGAAGCACCAAGAGAAAAGGCGACTCATGGGCCTCTGATATCTAATGCTCTGGATATTAAAAGGCTAAAGTTCTAATTTTCTTCAAAGGAATGGCACTGCTTTATGCAAAGTAAAGGATCCATTTCACTGGGACTCTTGTCACAATTTCCCCAGAGCTGGAAGGGAAGGTTACAATAGGTCTGAGAAAGTTTTCAGGGATAACCATAACAGCATTATCAGAAAGTGCCCCAAAACTACATTCAGAAACAAGGGTTCTTACCATTTGAAATTAGATTATTAAAAGACCTTTGAAAATCATTAGACAAAGGGCATATGGGTGTGTGTAAGTAGGTAAGAAAGAAAGCGGATTGCATAGGCAGCTACTTTAGATTGATTCAGTCCATTGGGACATCTAGCTTAATTCTATCTTCAGCAGCCTTCCCTAATCCTATGCTTCCCCAACATTTTGGATTACAAGTTCTTTCATTTCTCACCATTGATCATATTAGTTAGGAATTTCAGGAGTTACAGTGCAAAACCATCTAAAGCAGTGGTGTCAAGCCTGTGGCCCTCCAGGCATTATGGACTTCAGTTCCCATAATTCCTGGCCATTGGACTATCAGGAAAATTGAGATAAATTCTTATCTCAGCTGCTTCAACCTTGCAAGTTCTTTTTGAAGGCACAAAGTTGGAAAAACACCAGACTCAACAATTCAGTTTTCAGTGAAAGTGGCACTTTATCATTATTTACAAAATATATACACTACAGTCTCCGGTCATATCTGTTCACATCGCAGCACACTGCACGAAATTTTGAAGTTTGCACAGGAAACTTCAAAAGCAGCACTCTACCAATTCTACACAACTCTATTGTTTAACCCATTCATTCTCTCAGCAAGCGAGAGTCCAAAAGTGGCAGGCTCAAACCCAGAACCTCAACTGATGGCTGATACCAAATGAGAGACTCCCCCCTGGGCACACAGAAGACTGGGTGACTTGGAAGGCGCTGAACAGACTGCTCTCTGGTACAACGAGATGCAGAGCCAACCTTAAGAAATGGGGCTACAAAGTGGAATCCACGACATGCGAATGTGGAGAAGAGCAAACCACTGACCACCTCCTGCAATGCACCCTGAGCCCTGCCACATGCACAATGGAGGACCTTCTTGCAGCAACACCAGAGGCACTCCAACTGGCCAGATACTGGCCAAAGGGCATTTAATCAACTACCAAACTTGCAAATTTTGTTCTTTGTCTGTTTGCTTGTTTTGTTCTGTTAGAAATGTAATACAATTGACTGGTTGCCCTGACATGACAAATAAATAAATAAATAAATACTCATTCATTTCTGAAACCATACAGTTTAAACTACAAGCAATTTTCACAGCCAAAACCATTATATTCTGACAGGTTGGCAAGGGCTTCTGGAGGGTCAAACATCTGGAGGGTCACAAGTCCGATACCTCTGATCTAAATGGTACCATGTTGGGAAAAGATGGTCTTCAAATACTGATGGCATTTCAGACAAACATTCCAAACTTTACTTGGAAGTGATGACAACGGAACCTGTGAGCATCTGCAGGCAAAACATATAATGTACTCTTTCTCTGAGATACTACTTTTCCCCAGGTTATTTTCTATTTACTAACCTGAGCTCTCCTATTGACCAGAGTACTGTATTATTCTGATGATGCAAAACTTGAACAGCCCATCATTAGTGCTTCCCAACAAGGACAAAGTGTGAAAGAAAGACAGGTCAGAGCTGACTTTGTAGCCCAAGTTATTATAGCTTCAGTATACATATGCTTCATTTTGTATGCCCCTATTGCTTCATTACTGAGCCTTCCAAACAGATGGCACTTCCAAAAGCATCTGGCTTTGTATTTGCTAAAAAAGCAGGAGGGAGAGAGGACTAGCCAAATTCATGGTCAATAGAAATATCGATTGATATTAACTGAAGGAGATTCAAACATGCTGGGCCTAAACATTGCAGATCACTATATCCTGCAGTGAAAGCTAAAAATCTGAGAACTTCATTATTGCTTGGTATGATGCTTCCTATAACCAAGATCTCCAGTAATGGATACAGGATAAAGACTCAGCATTGCAATTTTCACATTCTTCTGATGACAGTGATTTTGAATAAATATATAGATAAACATTGTGAGTAAATACTTTGGAAATTAGAGACTAATGCCAACAACTATTAACTTAACATTCGTTTCAATTTCAAAAACTGTGTTTAAAATATTGCTTCAGCCCAATGTTATCAAAAGAAAGTAAATCTGCTGTTTGTAAAGTCTGCTATAGTAAGTAAACTAACCAATTACAATTGGTTTAACTCTTGAGGAGGCTATGATTAACCCATCTTTCCTCTGATTAAGAGCTTTCCATAAAAATACATGCTTCAGATTTGGAAATTAAGCTGGTATTTATGATCCAGTGACCACCAATAAAAAGACAACTAAATAAAGGGTGTGAAACTCAGGAAGATAGCATGCTGTGAAAACAGACATCTTTCAGCATCTGAAGGAGCACTTTTTCTAAATATATACTAAAAGTATTGTTTACTTTTAGGCCCACTTTTAGCAGAAAAAAAAGACCTGATGGAGGGTATTGTAAGAACTGGTCAACTTTGGATCACTACATCAGTAACATTATAAGAAGAATGTGTGTTGATTTTGATGGGTCTCTCTGTGGCTTTAAATACTAGAGTTAGACTCTTTCAGACAGGTTTGCAGTTTGAATGTAGACCTGGATTCAGTCCTGAGCCTGGAAGTACAGGTTTCTGGAGTGAACAGAAGTGCATTTCCAAAGTGTTCAACCATCCCTGGAGATGTCTGATCTGGCCACAGTCATAGAATCACAGAATAATAGAGTTGGAAGAGACCACATGGGCCATCTAGTCCAACCCCCTGTCATGCAGGGAAAGTATAATCAAAGTATACTCAACAGATGGCTATCCAGCCTCTGTTTAAAAGCCTCCATGGAAGGAGGTTCCACCAGACTTCTCAGCAGAGAGTTCCCCTGCTGAACAGCTCTTGCAGTCAGGAAGTTCTTCTTAACATTCAGGTGGAATCTCCTTTTCTGTAATTTGAACCCATTGCTCTGTGACCATCACACTGAGATCCTTAAGCCAGGGGACAGCAAAGGCATATGTGGGGCAGCAGGGTAGCTGTTTCCCATGGGCAAGTGGGGGAAACCATTGCGTAGTGCCCCATATCACCCCCTTCCCCATCACAAAATGGAAAGCATTGCTGCCTGATCCCCCTCCCCCATGCCGCCCTCAGATTACTTATGAGAACACGGGTAGCCGCCTGAGTTCTCGGGACTCTGTCCTACAATGCTTCCAGGATGAAGCCCCACCAGAAGTAACCCTCCATCATGTGATGGGCTCAGTCCTGGCTCTGTCCTGGAAGTGTTGTGGAACAGAGCCCTGGCCCCATCTGATGATGTCCCTAGTCTTCAGGGCAACAGAAAACAAGCCTGCTCCCTCTTCCTTATGACATCCTTTCAAATATTTAAACATGGCGATCATGTCTTCTCTCAACCTGCTCTTCTGCAGGCTAAACATACAAAACTCTTTAAGCCACTTTTCATAGGACTGATCTCCAGACCTTTGATCCCTTGGTCACATATGCCAGGACTTTGGCTCAAACTGCTGAATGACTTATTGTTAAAAGGCAGTTGGCTATCCATGTACAACTGCAACTGTTCATAAATTGCCTGATATTAGCATTGTCCGACAGCAAAATAAACTGATTATTTTTCAAACAGCATATGATTTTAGGTGCAGTTTTCTCTGATATTTCGTTTCATTTTCTTATTGACATTTTATTTTATTTATATCTGGCATATATCTGTAGCCTTGTAGTCATTTCATGCAGCCCGCATTCTACATATCTGATGCCTAATGGGCAGAGAGAGAGAGAGAGATGGAATGGCACTGAGTGTCAGCACAGAGATAGGAGCTCAGATGGCAGAGCTAGGAATGGCTGGAAAGCAACATAGAATGGGGATGGGATAAAACAGGGGCAGCCTCTTACAATGCTACAAATTTGGCCCCACTAACTATTGGCTATGGCTCCTGGCTGACATTTCAAATGGGCCAAGGCTTTGAAAGCTGGTGGCTCTGATGTTAGCGGGACAGTTAATTTACACTGAGAAAATTAACTATCAGGAGTATGGAGGTAAGAGGCAACTGTGGACATAAGAGAAGCCATGGAGGGAAAGGAAGGAGATGGACTCTGGGGATTACCTTGGAGTGCTTTTGAGGGAAGAAGGAAGGAAGGAAGGAAGGAAGGAAGGAAGGAAGGAAGGAAGGAAGGACACTCAGCTACAGACTAAAAAACTATTGACAGAATCAAAGGTAGGAAGAAGGAGCTAAGAAGGAGATCTGATTACTCAGGAGGCTGCGCTGCTCGTCCCCTTCCTCTCCAGAATAGTTCTAGACAGTCTTGGAAAAACTTCACTGGACCTGGTAGGAGATGCCTGATGCCACTGTGAAAACTTTTCTGCAGAAAATCAACCTACTTTGCCCAGGGGGACTGAAAGACACACCATTCTGTATGTCCTTGGCTGTCTTAGTTGTTCAAAGGAAATAGCCATAGAAATCTGTCCTTGGACAAGACCAATTGTTGAAGAACCTTATCATAATCCAAGTATGAAGCTGATTAGAGATGTCCCTGACTCACGGTCCTCTAAGTTACAGTTCCTGATGTTCCTTACCTGTCTTAGTTCATTCCTGGCTCCTCTAACATGTTCTATGGGAAAAGCCTGGATCAGGGCAAGTTGGCATCATTACCTGGCTTTTATGAAGCAAAAATTTATTCAGCCCCCAAAATCATTCTCCTTGTCCCTGACTACACAACATACCCTTAATTTTTTGCAAAGAAGGAGTGAATTGTTTCTCCTGGAAACTTCTGGGAGTGGAAATTCATCTTGTGAATATGTCAGACACTGTGTAACTTTCATTAAATCAAATTATTTCAGACTACTTTCAGGGTTTTCCCTCACATATTTATCAAGTCAAAGATTGGCAGAAGGAGAAAACTGGCCCCCAAATCTGCCCAAGTCCTTCGCTCATGTTGTAAAGAAATGAAGGCTGGGAAGGAAGAGATTCCACACCAGGATCCTTGTCTATGACTCATGGATGGTGAAAGCTGTAATGTTCCATAAAATAGACAGTCGGGGCCACGCACAGACACACAAAAGGATATAATTTCACTCAAGACCATCCAGTGATAACTCATTTGGCTAGCTCTTGTTGCAAGTTGTGAAAAAAAAACATTATTAGCACACCACAGAAGACTGGCTTGATGATCTGGGACAGGGGTCCTCAAACTTTTTATACAGAGGGCCAGGACACAATCCCTCAAACTATTGGAGGGCCAGATTATAATTTGAAAAAAAAATGAATGAATTTCTATGCACACTGCACATATCTTATTTGTAGTGCAAAAAAACACTTTAAAACAACACAATAATTAAAATGATGAACAATTTTAACAGATATAATCTTATTAGTATTTCAATGGGAATTGTGGGCCTGCTTTCGGCTGATGAGATAGGCTTGTTGTTGTTGTTGTTGTTGTTGTTGTGTGCTTTCAAGTCATTTCTGACTTAGGTTGACCTTCAGCAAGGGCCAGGTAAATGACCTTGGAGGGCCGTATCCGCCCTCCCCTGATCTGGGAGAACAAAACAATATGAAACCCGTAGTCTGAAAGATGAATAAAAACAGTGAAGCTATATTTGCCAATGGTCTGAGAATGGAAGTACAAGAAAAGTAATTTTGGAAGAGCAGGAAAAAATGGAATAACATTTGTTTGCAAATGTTATAGAACAAGTTTTAAAACATAAAACTTGTTAAAATAAAAACTTAAACCTTTTCAATACACCGTGATGATAATGATGATTTACCCTGCTGATTACACCAAATCGGCTAACATGTGCCTAGACACATCTCCATAGCATAGACTATTACAGAATTTCTAAGACCAAACAAAGAATCATTTTGATCTCATATACTGGTGGTAGCCCTAATAATATCACACTCAGGCACGGAGGAGAAGGAGAAGGAACAGACAGGGAGAGCAAACGAATTAGACTGACTACATCCTGCACATTGTCTCTAATGATTTCTTTTTACCACCTCCATGTCTGAGATCACTGCGCTAATGAAGCTGACACACTGTGAAAGAAATCAGATCATATTCACTTGGATACCTCTGCTGTCGGTAAGTGAGAGGAAAGGAGACCCGCTGGGAAGGCTATCATCACATATGTTTCCTGTAGGATGGAAGGCTCAGGAAATGTTTTGTCATGCAGCGTTTTATCTACTATGCTCTTAGTATATCAGCAACCATGGTAACGTAGTCAGAGGTATCAATATACACCTGCACATGCAACACCCACATCCATATTTACTCACTTAGGTATTAACACAGCAAAACAGTTATAACTTTTCTCTATTCATGACTCAGCCACATGTTTTTGGAGGGAAGAGAGTTAATTTCAGAGGGTATATGTGAAAAATGTATATATGAGGAAGACTAAGCATTTAGCTTTAGAGTATTTCCTGGATGTTCACTCTTCTGGTATATATTTTTTATATGAATCAAGTGAAATTGACAGCCATCTTTATCAGGAGAGTGGTAGCATTGAAATCAAATGTGAAAGAAGCCACTTGACTCTTTTACAAGCAAACTTTAATAAAGAGAGCCCATTAATTGCCAGCTATATCCTTTTTCCCACCTGAAGAATAAACTTTCATCTCCCCATGTGTGGGGAGAGGAAAGCAGTTTGCCTGCCTCCGACAAAGAGAGGAGGGTTCAATGGAACCTTCCGGTGGAGGGGGTGGGGCCTGTTTGATACAGGCCCCGCCCTCATCAGGCTCATTCTTCGGCTGACCATCGGCCCACCACTCCCGCCCATTAACAGTATAAATACTGGTTGCCTATTGGGACCGGGTAGGAATTTTTTTCCCCTATTTCGTAGGAGGGTTTTTTGCCTACCCTATACTGTTTAGGGGCTAGATGGGGTGGTGATTTGCTTATAAATAGGTATTAGCATAAAATAGGGAAATCCTTTAGTCGGTGTGCACCTAAGGCACCCCCTTAAGGGGTGATAGGCCATTAAGTAAAATCACTCACCTGTAAGTTTATTTGAAGGGTGAGGTGAAGTCCAATGGCCGTGAAATGAAATGAGGCTGGTCTCAATAACTTTGATAAAGACTCCTCACTCATTTCCCTTAATGGTTGCCCGGGTTAAATTACCTGAGAACCCAGGTGTTTCGCCCAAAATTGTTTTTATTAAGCCGGGTAGGGATGCTACCTTGGCTTGGTTACACCAAGTTCCAGACACCCTTAAGTTAGGTTAAGAAAAGTTAAATAGGTAACATTCAATAAAAGTTGCCCAATTTGAACCCAAATTTTGTTGTCTTGCCTCATTATTTTGGGGGTTGGCGGGCAAACACATTTCCTAAAAGTCAACTGTTTTCAAAATCTTGATCCTAACTGCTAACATTTCAGACTACATGAGTCGGCAAAGAATTAGTGATTTGTATGGATATTTCAAATGGACAATCACAGGTTAACTCTATTTACTGAGAACAACAATGCCAGTCTTGCGTTAAGTAAAGTACCATCTTTTCTGCAGATTTGATTTTGGTCCAAATTTCCAAATAAGTCCTGTAGTGACTCTTTCCTTAAAGCATGTTATTTAGTTTTTTTCAGCTGACTTTACAGCATGAGTTATCCCAAGAGGTAAAACCCACTGTAGACTCTTCCCTGATTAAAAAACAAACATAATGTCTGTGAAGTACCTATGGATTACATTAGTAGGCTCAATATATCCTGCTATGGCTAATGTCACAACCCATCTCCCAAGTGTGCATAACCCTGAATTAAATTAATACATACCCCAGAGGAATAGTAATTTCAAAAAGAGAGAGCTATATTATTACAGTACTTAGAAATTAGATGATGAAAGGAGTGCTTTTCCCTTGGGGAGACCCAACTACAGAGATTGATCAAGCTGGAGGCAGCAAACTCCATCTACAATTTGTCTGAATTATCTTGTCAACAAGAAAATATCCTCTCCCCAGATTCTGCCCTGCTAATCAAATTGATCTAAGCTGCTTGGTTTTTGGCTAAATGTTTGGAATTTTGTTTCCATGCATCTGAGCTCTAGTGTGTTTCTCAATTCCCGTAACTAAGATGTAACATGCACACACACATATACTTCTGACTCTCCCACCCCTTCTCCCACCCCCCTCTTTCAGTTTGCTGATCAATGTGCATTTCTAGCACGGTTCCTGCTTCCTGCAGAATTCTGGGATTTGTAGTTTAGAGACAGTTAAAGCCTCCTCCCTAAACTAAAAACCCAAGAATTCTGCAAGAGACAACAACCAGATTTAAAGTGAACTCATTCTCTAGTGTGATGAAGTATATATGGCATATGTTCTGTATCTCAAAAACTGTTTTTGATAGGGGGAAACTGGTGCCATTTTTGAAATCAACATGTCAAATATACCCATGATCAGGTCTAACATGTGGGGCACCAAAATATGTTTTAGAGATTACTTCCGTGTTAGAAATCTACATACATGGAAAATGTCTGAAAACCTTGAGATCGGGAATTAATTATTGGATACAGAGTTAATGTACAACTTTGTAAATATTTTCATTCAATAAAAATTATTCAGAATTGTCATGAAAACTGGCATGCATAGCATCTTCAGTTGAAATATTACTAAGATTATGACAAACTGCCACATCTGATACATTTAGCTCCTCGTTGAGTGCTCATCCTGCTATTTTCTAGTCATAAGGAGAAGTAGAGAAGTGTCAAAAAGATATTGTAACTTTGAAATGTTTATTTTAGGGTCTCATTTCAAATCTGATTTAATACCTGTGTTTGTTGACTAAATGTCACCAGAAATTACGCAAGTCACGCATCTCATAAAGCCTCTATTACCACTTCCAATCCTTCTATAAGAGGATACAAAAGAAGAAGTGTTTACTTTTTAATGTAAGATTTTACAACCTTGTTATTTTTGCAACCTTGAAAAATAATTGTGTCTCTGTAAGCTGGTCATATTAACACCACTGATTGCTAAATGACCCTGAATTTTGGTTTGAGGCATCCTACATATAACTAAAGAAATGTAAAGTTAATAACTTTTAAATAACTGGGATCAATAAAATAAAGACATTTAAAATTAGATCTCTGCAACAGAAAAAAGGTAAAATGATTTACATGGTCATATAACAATAAATTCAGAATCTATCAAAATATTTAACACAGCCATGTTTCAGCTAGAATTGTTTAGAATTCTACCCCCTTCCCCCTTTGTAAACTTTCATTTCATACCAAAACAAGTATTAATTGTGAAGTCAGGCATGAGGAAGCTATAGCCCTGAGAAGCATACAGACACATATGCACAAAATAATGGAAATATTGTTGACCACAGCTTACCAGTTGCAGCAATTGGGTTGGCACCTGTATGTCTCTGGATCTGGGCACCAACCAAATTACCCTTGGTTGATGTGCAAACCCTCTGGCCTGCTGCCAAAGTACCCTAGGGATGTCCAGAGCAGACTTCAGGGGCAACCCCCCCCCCCCCCCCCGCACCAGGAGGCCTTAGCAACAACTTCCATCTACTGGGTTCAGACCTCTGTAAGTTCCATTAGGTGACCCCCTATTGCTGATCCAGCCATGCTGGACATGTCCCTCCTAGATCCTGGACCCATGTTCAGGATCCAGTTGTAATGACATAACTCTCTATTCCACCCTCAAATTTTCCAGAAACAGGTCAACAGAAAGTGCAGGTGGGTAGGACACTGCTTAGGCAAAGACTGTTGGAGCTCAGAGGGTGTCACAGAAATGTATCCAGGAGGCAGATCAGATGGGAAATATCGAGCCAGTCATCTGGGTTATCTGCCTAGGTCTCCCATCCAATCAATTCAAACCCGTTGGCTTGAATTTATTGGCTGCTTTTCCTATCATGAGAGGGCAAGCCACAAGTCATCCAGGGGCACCTCAACAAGCCCTGGTATTGGCAAGAAAGGAGAGGCACAGCCATAACTCCATGTTAATGAAGACTTACTGCAGGTAAGTTGGCATCTTCAGTTGTTGCTATAACACAGAGGGTATTTTTTGGTAAACAATGCAACAGAAAGTTTATAAAAGAAAAAGCATTCTGGTTTTTTAGTTGATGGGGTCTAGTATCCGCACACAGCCAGTGATAGAACTGGGATGAATGCTTTATTTTATTTTATTTTATTTTATCTCACCTTTTTCCTTGCACAGAATCCAATGATACAGTGGTGGTGGTGACAGTGACGATTATGATGACCTTTAAGACCCTACCTTCTTCAGGATTCAAGGTGACTTCAATAGACAGCAAAAAGAATTAACAATTGTACATAAATGAAAAAATAATGAAAACATCAATGAATTAACATCAATTGATTTACACAAATATTACTATCTCACAAAACATCACATTCCCACAACAGTCTAACAGGGCTTCCTGGTTGAGACTGATGAAAGATGGACTCCCAAGAATTATGTATTATAGAAGTAAACAAAGGAAACTGACGTGTCCATCACCTTCTCCAAACAATACAAGGACTTGGCTAACAGAAAAATACACTGCCTAGTTATTTCCCAGCTTTGTATCATTTCTCAGCCTTGGGCTGCCTGACAAAAATGAAACTATCTAGAGGTCTAATAAATAAAAGTTAACCTTTTCTATGACACTGAGCAACCATTAACATTTGACTATGATGATTACTAGATCCCCTCTACCCAGTGTTAGAGGCTGTATTCACTACAAACTGAAGAGCCTATAGTCTTCCAGATTTTGATAGGCCCTATTAGCCTAGACAGTAAGGTGAGATAGGATTGGAGTTCATCAAAATCTGGAAGACTTGGGTTCCTCATTTCTGATGTACAGCTTGAAGTATGATTGACTCTCATCACCACTGGAAATCTAGTCATTCTGAGTAAACATAAAATAAAGCAGATATACAATAGATGAGAGAAACAAGCTATTGTGCTTGCACACACAGGACTGAATGCCTATTTCTAGGAAAGTTATTGATTACATGCCAAATGAAAAGACCTAACAAGGGAAAATGACTACAGATGAGTCAGTTGTTCAGATTTGCCTTTTGAGGGAACTTGATTTATTGCCTACAGGAAAAAGAAAGAAATATGGTAGGGATTCCATTTTCCTAGTGTAATAGTAACATCAAGTGGCCATTTCAAATAATCCCTTTTTCGAAAGTATATCTCTGAGTAACACTTCCAAATATTTATAAAGCAGAACACATACAAACATTGTTCTTCAGCTACTAGCACATATGTCCTTTTCTTTCCTCTGCTTCTATCTCATATGTACTGCTTGTCACTGCTATAATTTTGGCACGATGAAGGGTAGCTTTGGGGTACAATTTAGAGTGGATTCAGGTGACTAGACTTATGGTAATTACTTTAGAGCACTTTGGAAAATGTATATATTGACCACGTGCTCAAGTGCAGTATGTCCCCCATTTGTACAACTGCCTTGAAACCTAGGGCAGCAGCTGGATACATAACATACAAGACATAATCATTCATATCATTCATATCCCATGCAGTACAATATTATGTAGTACATTGCTACCTCAAAGTAATTTTAAATAGACAAAATGAATGATGTCTTATAGCCCAATGTATGTGTTCCTTCATTTATTTTCTCAAAACAGACCAAATAATAGCAACAAGTATGACAACATTAGAAACTATCAAACTTATGTACTTGTTGGCCCCAAGTCCCATATTGGGAGATGGGGCAAGATATAAATAAAGTTTTATTATTGTATTATTATTGAATGCTACCAAAATTATTGACTTGAATTACTTTTGTAGCACATAAGTTATTTCAGAATGGCAATTAGGATCTTCAAAGTAGTACATCTCACTGCACATTAAGATTAATTGTGCAGAGAATACACATAATTTTAGTTAAGAAAAGAAGATATATACAGATATCATATCCCCCCCCCCTCAAAAAAAAGTTGTTGCTCTGAGTATTTCTTAAAGCTTTAACATGTGCTGTCATTTTTCCCATGAGTCTCAAAGACCATTTTGTTTACCGGCCAATAGATAAATTGTTACCATCTTTCCAGCTTACAGCTATTACTTTTCTAGCTGACAAATACAAAACCTGATTAAATCGCGTTCAAGAGATTTATTGCCACCAGTGAGCGCCTAAGTTGGAGAACCTGGGTATTTTGGCATGCAATAGTGTTAATTTAATTAAAGATGAGACAGCACAGCATATGATCACCATGAATGTAAATAAGTCCCATTTCCCCTCCACTGTCACTAAATTATATTAGAGTTGTCGAAGGCTTTCATGGCTGGAATCACTAGGTTCTTGTGGGTTTTTTCGGGCTATAGAGCCATGTTCTAGAGGCATTTCTCCTGACGTTTCGCCTGCATCTATGGCAAGCATCCTCAGAGGTTGTGAGGTCAGATATTAGAGTTGTCTTTGTTTATATGGTGCAGATTAAAAGGTGTCTAGTGCTAGGAATATAGAAGTTTAATACCACACTCTGTTTTTCACTGAAACTGATGTTAGTGGTATCTTATTCCAGTGCTAGTGGTATCTTATTCCAGTACTGATTTTATCCACAACTGTTATTCCCATTTCTCTTTGACATACTGATTGGGGACCTATATTACATTCCAAGTGGTGATATAAATAAATTACAAGCACTAGATTATCATGCTAGAAAACCCCCCAAATTTTATAAGGAGAAATTCCAAATCCTTAATGGTACAACTTGAAAATGTGAGATGAAGCAAGTGGGGCATTTGAAACACAGAGACTTTCAGCCCTCCAAGTTGGTTCCTAAACTGGTTGGCTGACTTTTGCATGGGGATGATAAAAAAATAAACTATGAATACTAAAAAGATTGCAATCTTCCCAAGATTTAAATAATTTCCATTTAGCATAATTTTCAAAATAATGGCTAAGTAAGGGATGACAAGGGTTCAGGAGGGTCCCATAAAGAAAAGTATTTTTTTTCAATTCCTTTCAAAGCTTTAACATAGATTGAGATTCTGTTCCAGGACAAAGAGAATGGAATTATGCCTGGGTGGGCCCATGACTTGTTGCCTCTCTCACCCATACAACCTATTTGTTTCTATGCAGCATCCTATACAATATGGAGATTGACTGGTGGAGAGCAGAGGGTGGGAGCAGTATGGAGAAGCATCCAGCTACATGCCTGTAGCATATTGTGGTAGCGCTAACTGGTCTTGCAATCTTTTTAAAACCACCCATCCCTTTAAATCTTTCTAGATCTGGTGTCTTGTGAAGTTCACTAGTGGATATAAATATGTAGTTTGTCAAAATATATCTCCTATCAAGCATTGTCCAAAAACCGATCAATATGTATTTCATCTTAAGGTCAGGATTAACGTAGAGCTGGAGTGGAGCCCGAGGAACAGTCTTAATGCTGGAAATTGGGACGATTTTCACCAGCTTGATTTTTGACAAGTCATTGCTTTATTTTCTTCCCACAAATATGGTTTGGAAGTAATTCTTATGCTCAAATATATAATATTTCCAATTTCTGAAACATGTGTCTTCAGAGATTTTAATTCCAGGGTTTAGAGTTCAGCCCTTTTGGTCACCAATGCCTCAGATATCTAAAAGTTCCCTTCTCTTTTATGTTTATTTTCTAGTAGTGTTATTTCCATTAACATTTGATCCTTTATCCTTAGAGTTGTTTTTTTATATCTTTGATGCACTCCTGTCTAGCCAGTGCCTTAAGTACGTCAAAGAGAGCTCAAGAGAAATGTTTTTCTTTAAAGTTACCAAAGATAATAGAGAACTCAAGATAAATGTTGTTTTTTTTACTTTAAAGTTACCAAAGACAATTTTAATTTTGTTTGAGGAGTTCAGTCTGTGTAATAGAATGGGACTGAATATCTATGAAACCAGCCTGAACATTTGACCTGTATGGCAAATCACTGTTCTGTTGTGTGCAAAATCAATATAGTGATCTCTACAACGTCTGTCTTTCTTATGTCAGTCTTACAGCTGGAGGAAACCAAAATATAGTCACCCAGAATAGTATGTCTCTCACTCTCTCAGGATTATTCTCACCAATTATCAAAATCTCTTCAACCAGTCATAGAAACCTCTCTGAGCATTTATCAATAATTCCAACCACTATTTTGTCCTGCTATCATTAAGCCCTGCTGTGTGAATCCAAGAGAGAATAATGTCCCCTGGTGTGTGGTCAGATAGCCAATCAAACCTGGCATCCTCAGAAGAAGCTGTTCTTTTAGACCAACAACCTTCACAGGATTGGCTGTTGGGAATGTGAATTAGGACCTTTCACTGATCTCTTTGCCATCTTTAGCCATCTTTAGCACAGCAGGACTGGCTTTAGCAAAGCAGGTCAATCACTAGCTGCAGTAAATCTTGCGAACTGCAAAGTTGACAGTTTGAAGCTGGGTCAGGGTGAGCTCCTGACCTTCAGCCCAGCTCCCCTGCATACCTAGCAGACCGAAAAGAGCAATGTGAGTAGATGAATAGGAACCGCATTAAGCAGGGAGGTATTTTAGGCACAGATTTGGAGGAAAGTTTATGAACAAGGAAAGCTCTTCAGCAAGGAGATGGAGTGACAGCACCCCCTGTGGCTTGAACTGAGTACAGCCTCCAATACCATATACCATAGCATTCACACACAGGCACTGTGTTGCAGTGGTTCTGGTTGTACTTCTCAGGCAGATTCCAAGTGGTGGTGCTTGGAGACAGTGGTTTATCAAAAAAAGGAGCTGTTATGTGGCATCCAAAAGTGGCCATTCTATCCCCAATATTTTTAACATTTACATAAAACCACTGGGAGACAGCATCTTCAGGCATGGGGCAGGGTGCTATCAGTATGCTGATGGCTAGGTCCTATCCTACGGTTGGAAGTGTGTCAGCCAGTTCTGAATGAGGTTACGCTCCCCCTGATAGACTGTTAGCACATTGGGGTTATCCTGGATCTCCCTCTCCAAATGGCAGCCCAAATAGATGTGGCAGTCAAGAGTGCTTATTATCAGCTTCAGCTGATGCACCAGCTACACCCCTTCCTAGAATCTGTGGACCTAAAGTTGGTAGTGCATGCACTGGTAACCTCAAGGTTGGACACTGGACTATCTTTGTACCAAGTTCAGAAATTCCAATTAGTTCAAAACATGGCAGTCAAACTAGTTACAGGAAAATCTAGGATCTATTACACCCATATTAAAGTCACTCCACTGGTTGCCAGTTAGTTTCCTTACATGGTTTGGGTCTAGGTTACATGCAAGATTACCTTCTCCCATACAATCTGCCTCAGACACTGAGGTCATCTGGCGGGCAGCTACTCCAACCAGCCAGAACCCAACTGGCAACTGATTGTGGGATGACCTGCCAGAAGAGATCTGACAGCTAAACCAACTGTTCAAATTTAGGATATAACTGAAGACCCATTTCTTCAAGCAGGCCCACTACTATATTTAATCTCTGTTTCATGTATTTTAATATGTGTATTTTATAGAAATACATTTTCATATACATTTTTAAATGTATTTTATTATGATGGAGTATTTTAAGTGTGTTGTGCCCTTCCTCAAACCGTTTTTTTAAAAAGTATTGATGTTGTTGTTGGTAACAACAACAACAACCAGAACTTTAAAATGTTATCAGAAACAAACTGGAAACCAGCATAGCTGTTTCAATAGGGATGAAGTATAGTTTCTATTACTTCCTCCATTGGGACCAGCTGAAATATCAGGCTCCAAGTAGCTTATTTTTAAAAAAAGAAGAAGCTGGAGGTTACAGGAGAGGCTCACTGAGGTCCAGAGGAAAACAAATGTAGCTCTCAGCAATAGCCTCACTTTGATTTTAAAAAGTAGTGGAATATGCCTGGTGACCTCAAAAATGTCCTCGGTGTTTACCTGGTCCAAAATTGCTACATCAATCCTAAGCAACCTGGACAATGAGCACAGTGAGATAAGCAGAAAATATGCTTGTACGGTAACTGCTTGTACAGAAATATTTTGTTTTACTTATTTCCACTCTGACTTTGCAGGAAATTTAAGACTGTAAATGTCATACCTACTTGTTTGTACATACCTTTGAAATTAAAGTTTTATGATACTTAATGCTGTTTCAACAATCAGGCAATGAAAAGAAAAGTCCTTTTCAGTTTTGGGGGAGCATTTCCTATCGTTCATTGTAAAAAAAAATGTTGCTAGTATAATAGTCCTATGATGACAGATGCCCAGCATCTATGGCAGATGCATTTAAGGTCCGTGGAGGCCAATACAAACAGGCTGGCATGCATGAAATTAGTGGTAGTAGAATAAATATTCATTGTTCTCATCAATTCACCTTACATGGTTTAGTGCTTCCAAACTTCTGACTCCCCACTACATTTCAAGAGGCTTAGGACTCCTCATAATGAAATTGGTGACATTCCGAAGGCTAATTTCACACAGAATGTAAAAAACTCACATTGGAGAGTATTGATGAAAAGGCAACAGCAGCTGCAACATCTGTTGGACTGAGAGCAGGGCTGTGGGCCAAGTCTTCTGTTCCCATCTCGACAACCGCATGACCTTATTAATAGATTCACACTTGTACTTCACAAATTTCATCAGTGTTATCCTCTCAGAAATGCATGCAAACTTTGGAACCGGGGGGGGGGGGGGGGGAGGGGGGAGGGAGGGAGAGAGAGAGAGATACTCAAGTCAAGGTTTAGAAAAGTTAAGCAATGCAGATTTGTAAAATACATAATAGCCAATGTTCAACAGCTAAATTCAACTCTGCACATTCTCAGGAATGCATCACTGAAAGATTATTCAAGAATTAAATGATATTTTCTGTTGCCAACATAGACTACAAAACTAGAGATTTTCAATCACAGACCTTTAAACTAATGCCAACCCAGAAAAACTTTGATTGGTACAATATCCAGATTACTGATAACTTGTTGGAATTACTAGCTACATGAGCTCAGCTTTGCCACAACTAGAGTTGCCAGGTTTGATACGGAATTGAGCTCTTGTAATCTTAATTCTGAACAGATTGTGGAGTGGGATGAGAAATCCTAAAATATAGCCATTCTCCCTGATAAAGAGTGGCATCCAGCCCTATTCTTGTCAATGCATCCATCTGCCTCCACTAGTGAAGCAAAAGCAACATTGAGGGGTGACAGCTTCTATTAGAATCCAATAATCCAAAAACTGTAGAGTTTGAAGAGACCACAAGGGCCATTCGGTCCAACCCCTGCCATGCAGGATGGTCATCCAGCCTGTTTCAAAATCTCCAAGATGGATATTTCACCACATTTTGAGGCAACATATTCCACTACTGAATGGCTATTACTGCTAGGAATTACCTGCCCGAACGTATCTCCCCCTATGAACCATCACGGAGATTAAGATTCTCCAGAGAGGCCCTGCTTTCCGTCCCGCCATTGTCACAGGCACGATTGGTGGGGATGAGAGACAGGGCCTTCTCGGTGTTTGCTCCCCGGCTATGGAACTCCCTTCCTGGTGAGATCAGGTCAGCCCCCTCCCTCCTGTCCTTTAAAAGGATGGTAAAAACTTGGCTGTGAGACCAAGCTTTCGGGACAGGGCAATAAAGCGGCAATAGGAAAGATGACTATGCCAAAATACTAGATTTGATGTGGATGACTAGGACGGTTTTAAATGGTGTGTTTTAATATTTTAATATTTTTTTAATGTTTATGTATTGTATGTGAATTTGTGTCCCAGCATTGAATGTTTGCCGTATATATGCTGTGCTCCACCCTGAGTGTTGTGATGGAGTCTTCGAGTAGTGATACTACTGGGAGTATTAGGGTGAGAAGGGCGAAATATAAATGTTTTAAATAAATAAATAAATGAATAGGAAGTTCTTCTTAATATTCAGGTAGAATCTCTTTTCTTCTAGCTTGAAATCATTGCTCTCTGTTATATGGCCTGATCAGACAGGCAAAACTGCCTGTTGTATGACAATTTTCCTTCTCTTGTGGCAAGGAGCCTACCAGCTCCCATCCCACAATGTCAATCTACTTCGGGCAGAGCTCCATGGTGCAAATGAAGTGAAAGCTTGGTAAACTGCCACGATGGAAAAACAGGAGGCTTCCTGTGTTGTATAGGCAACAGCGGGAGGGGGGGGAGCCAGATGGTGAATGCTCCCCCCCATGTGGGATGAGGTGAGGGACAACATGGGCGATGGATTGCCACGCCCCCCATCGGACCCTGCTGGATTTGCCACAATGCGTGGCAAATCCCATCCTTAATGTGATAATGTCCTTAGTGTCCAGACCAACAGAAAACAAGCTCATCTGCTCTTCAATGTGACATCCTATCCAATATTTAAACATGACTATTGTGACCCCTCTTTACCTTCTTATCCAAGGTAAACCTATCCAGCTCCCTAAGACAAACCTCATGGCCTTGACTTCCAGATCTTCACTTTCCTCTGGGCACGTTCCTGCTTGTCAATATTCTTCTTGAATTGTGATGCTAAGACACAGTATTCCAGGTGAGTTCTGACCAAAGCAGATTAAAGTGGTACTATGACTTTCCTCAGTCTAGACACTGTGCTCCTATTGATGCAGCCTAGAATCACAATGGCTTTTTTTAAGGTGCCGCATCACATTACTGACTCATGAAAATTGAAAGTTGGGGTTTGTATAATGAGAGAAGATGAGTACTTTCACCCCTTTGATGTTTTATGGTACTTCATCTTTTTCCATGATCCATTCAGGGTTAAAGTAACAGGATTCCCACCCGTATTCATATCCAACCTGGAAACCCTTGTCAAGTGTCACAACCTGTTCAGGAGTAAAATTACAGGTTTGTTTTACCTGGCAATTCTATCCACAATTTCCAAAACAAAAGGCTAAATTAGCCAATACGAGAACTGTGCATTTTGCCTGTAACAGCTTCAGCAGAGCATGCAAAATGTGGGGGAGCATGGTAGGAGAAAGCAAAAGTCATCACATATAATACAAGTAGCTCTACTTGCTAGGTGGATGAAATATGAAAACCACCAGACAACATTCTGTACTGCAGTAAGTAGCTGATTGGTTAACAGGGTTCAAGAAGAGAAGAGTAGGGATATTTCATAATTGAGTTTACTGAGAAGAAAGCAGCTGTTGACTACACTGGAGAATGAACATAATAGCGTGATGGCCAGGGATGGGTGAAAAAAATGGTTTAGTTTGTTTTTAAAAAGAATTGTTCAAAATTCAAAGGTATGTTGGGTAAAGAGAACTTGAGACTTAAAAAAAAAATCCAAGATGGAAAAAATTGAAATAGATTTCTCTATCCAGGCCCACATTTTTTTAGCATTTAATTCTTCAAAGGGTTTGTCTACACTAGCCCAAAATCCCAGACTCATCTCAAATTAAAGATTGGCTACATTCATGATGCACAATTACTTATGGCAGGTATCCCAGGGATTTGGGGTTTAAACCAACATTTCCCCTCTTCAGGCAAAGTCAAGGGATATTCAGGAATTTGTTGAAAACTGGGGTATCCCACAGGTTCAGAGCAGTCTTGACAGCTAGACTGGATCTGATTCAGCCTGATCTGCTGTTTAGACATAAAATGGCACCATCACCTTTTTGCTGCACTCATCTGCACAGAAAAGGGAGCTCCTGGCCATCACAGGCACCTCTGTTGACATTACAATGGATCATCAGTACAACCAGGATGAAGAATGGCAGGTTGATCCCTGCTTCTTCTTTCTGAAGGAGTGGGTGTCCCATTCTAACATCAGCAGAAGTGCTCATGCAACCAGATGATCTCCTTTCCTTCTTCCTGGTCACTTGAATACCTCTGCTTACATCAGACCATCTAAAATCCTGCAGCCAGATTTTTAACAGGGGCTGGCTGCAAGAAGACACATAACTCCTTTCTTGCAACATCTCAATCGATTGCCACTTCATTTCTAGGTGCAATTCAAAGTGCTGGCTATGATTCATGTTGAAGCACCATCTTCTTTCATATGAACCTGGCTGTGTTTGAGATCTTCTGGAGAGGCTGTTCATTTTACCCTTTCAACCTCCCAGGTACAACTGTTGGAAACATAAGAGAAAGATTTCTTGGTGACTGATCCCAGGCTCTGGATTTCCCTTCCTAGACTGGAGCCCTCCTTGACAAACTTTCTGTAACCAGGTGGAAACCTCTTATTTTGGAAGCCTTTTAAAGACTGATTGCTCAAGGGCAACCATGCTTGCATAATGTGCTTTAATGTCTATTTGTTATTGTTTTTTTATTGTTATGTTCCAAACTTGTTTTTATTGTATTGAGAGTCTAAGTGCATGAGATCTTTTGCATGAGTTGAAATTTTAGCTATGTTTGTTTTAACTATAATAAACAATCTTAGAAGAGGAGGAGGATAAAACAGAAAGTGATACTGACAGGTTTAGCCATCCCTGGTGGCAATCAACACAACTTGAGACAACTCTATATAACTAGTAGAAGTCAAAGTATTGGGACCCTTCTGGTAAACAGTACTATGAGGTTGTGTATTGTACAGTCTGAGAAGACAGGAAAAAGATTCTAGTTATTCTTCCTACACATTGTCGCTACGTCATTTTTATGCCATCGGAATGTACCAGTTGTACATCTTTCTGAGACCTTCAGACTTTTTTTCTCCACGTGGCAAACTGATCTATAATTAAACCAATTTCCTAAAATGGACTGCAAAGAAAACTGGGCATTTTATCCTTATTGCCATTGTTTATATCTGTTCACAGAAACTATAGCCATAGATTTGCGAATGTGCTTTAGTTATTCTGCAATGTCCATCCAAAATGATATGAAAGAGTCAAAGCAAAGAACGTAGTAATCATTTAATAGTCCAGCATTGGACTGTTCCATAGATCACCTTACAAATCATTTTCAGTTGGAACATCTTCAAAGCAGTGAAAAACACATTAAAATGCAAGCAGATTAACGCACACTGAATTTACTAATTTGAGAAATAGAAATTAAAAGTAAAATCATTGAAGTGAATTCATTCCATATTTCATTATGCTAATGCAGAACAGAAGGAGTAATGTTTGGTAAAGGAGCTAGTAATTGTTTATAGCCCTTCTTTATGAAAAACAAGAGAAATGGGGTTTCCATATTACTTGACTATCTGGTGCCCATTTGCTCAATTGAAAAGCTTTCATTTCAGATAGTAAGTCTTCATGCCTTACAGAAACAAAGATAAAGAGCAAAATGCATAGCTACTGTTCTGATCAAAACAATATCCATGTGACTTATTGTAGGTTCTTGATGATGCAGTGCAGGGGTATAATTAGGAGTCTTGATGACGCAGTGCAGGGGTATTGTTAGGAGAGAAACAAAATGAGAGCAATGCCCTGGCAAATAGGAATTTTACCCCAGGTGCAGTCAGCCCTTTCCCCCATGAACAGCAGTGTGACAAGGAGTTGTTGCTCAGTGGCAGAAAAGGGCTGAGTCCATCATTCTTCAGCACCTTCTTGCAAGCATCCCTCAATAGAGCTGCCTGGATTTTCAATTGGGTTTGGAGGTCAGATCGGAAGACACAGGATAGTCACAGCATCATGTCCAATGCAGGATGTTAGCACTTGGTTTTTAAAAGACATTTTCATTCACAGCTGCATCTATGCATCAAGTACAACACAATCCATCAGTTCTGCAAGGCAGCCTTAAAAGAAGATTAGTAAACCTTTTGTCTCTAAAAAATTGCCCAGAACGCTTTTTAAAACGATTGTCAAATCCTGCTCGGTCACAATTTATGGCTGGTGAATTGTGTTCAGTTCAATGGGTCACCACTGTATTAGCCTGCTTTAACTGGACTTTAACAATCTGAATATTTATCTCTTAAGAGAAGCTTTTTAGGAGGCAATAATGAATACAAAATTTAATCTACAACAGCAATTTTCAAGTCAAGCCATTAAATATATTTTATGAGAAAGGAAAGGAAATTGTGCTGCTTCCAGAAGAGGAAGTATAGCATAAAAATTGCCATTACCAATTAGTGTTGATTTTGTGTGTCTTCCTCCCATAGTACTGATCTTGCATTACTGCCCGCAACAATGAGAAAATGCAAATCCTATCACTATAAAGGGAAAGCATGCATAATGATATTGATATAAATGTTATGGGACCGTCCCACAGAGTTTTATAGGTCCATCTTTGTACAACTGATTGAAAATGTGAAAGGAAACATTTGAGAAGGCTACCCTTATTTTTTTCTGTGCAATTTTTTATATTTGTAAATATCAGTTTAGTGACTAAACAAGGAATCTAAAGAGCTTTTCTCAAAACTGGAAGGGACCAGGAGTCATCTCTGGTTTTCTAAAAAAAGTCTTCGGCCTTCTCTGCCTAAATGAGCATAGGAAGGAGTGTGTGAGGGATATTTTTTAATAAATGGGAATAGTAGGGATGCTGGACTAAAGACAACATTCAGGAGGATCATATGGTCTATGGGATACATTTCAGACATTCCTTGTCTAAGCAGTTCCTTGACAAGGAACCGTAATAATAATAATAATAATAATAATAATAATAATAATAATAATGAAAAAATAGGTCACAATAATATTATGATTATGATAATATTATCAACAATTATGATATTGTTATGATCAACAGTATATCATAATGAAACATTAGATCACATCCTCAGCTTTTGCAAGAAGATTGTGCCAACAGACTACAAGCAGAGGCATAACACCGTTGCTCAGATGATTTATTGCAACTAGTGCCACAAATACCATCTGCCTGTGACCAAAAAAAAACTGGTAGGATCACAAGCCTGAAAAAAGTTACAAAGAATGAATACGTCAAGCTACTCTTGGACTTCCGGATTCAGACAGAGCGAGTTCTGGAGCACAATCCTCCTGACCTCACAATCGTGCTAAAAAACAAAATATGGATTGTCAATGTCACAATCCCAGGTGGCAGCAGGATTGAAGAGAAATAACTGGAAAAGCTGACACGATATGAGCATTTAAAGATCAAACTGCAAAAAATCTGGCATAAGCCAGTCAAGGTGGTCCTAGTGGTGATTGGCACACTGGGTGCAGTGCCTAAAGACCTTGGCCTACATTTAAACACAATCGGCGCTGTCAAAATTACCATCTTCCAGCTGCAGAAGGCAACCTTACTGGGATCTGCACGCATCGTTCACTGATACATCACACAGTCCTAGACACTAGGGAAGTGTCCAACGTGTGATCCAATACAACAGCCAGCAGAGTGATCTTATCTGCTGTGTACTCATCTTGTTGTGTATCAAATAATAATAATAATAATAATAATAATAATAATAATAATAATTAATAATAACAACAACAACAACAACTCATTTTTATACCCCGCCTCCATCTCCCCGAAGGGATTCAGGCTGGCTTACATGGGGCCAGGCCCAATCTCACAGAGTTAAAACATATCATGTAAAAAAATAACAACAGTGTAAAACAACATAAAACAGCATTATAACAATAATAAACAGGCATGATAAGCAACAACAAAAGATATACTTCAAGTTTCATTGTGGGAGGGCGGCTGGTGTGCAAACAAGTTAGGAAATAGGCTAGTCAATAAGGTGTATAGATCATATAGCAGCGTAAGGATAAGAGCAGTTATAACAGGATTATTATGGCTTTGAATCATGCCGTAGTAAAGTGCAAGGACATAAGTTTTACCCCATGGTTAGGGCCAACTAAGTGTATTCCTTAAAAAAACTTCTAGAATTTTGAAAAGGCTACAATCCTTAACAAGCTATTTGAAAAGGGAGGAATGAGACCTTTCCCTCTTAGTGTTCCATTTCACCATCAAAACAGGTAATCAGCAAGACAGCAGGTTTATAAAGGGTTCAATGCATGCAACATCAGCTGCTCGGCACACCTTGCATTAGTTTGCAGACATCATGTTACATCATGCCATGCTTCACAGAGGGCTTGCCTAATTCAGTCATGCCATTGATTTGTCTAGCTCTCTACACTCTGTTCAAACTAGCAATGACTCTTCAAAGCACTTGGCAGGATTCTTTTCCAACCTGCCTGAGATCTCTTCACTGTAAATGTCAGGAAATGAACCAAAACCTTCAGCATGCAAAGCATGCTATCTCATACACTCTGGCAATAGTTCCCAAGAGACTCCTTCCATTTTCAGGCTGACAATTGTGTGGATGTGCTCTGAAATTATTTCATCAGCAATAGGGCTTCTATTAGCAGACTCATGCCAGCTTTCTAAAAGGTTGTTCTAGGGTTTAAACTGTCTGTTTGTCTGATTTCACTCCATTCACATTTCTTGATAAGAATGCAATTATATGAGTGTTAGGTAGAAAGAGATTGGTTGTTAGCGTTTAGTAAAGTTTTGCGGGGGGCTATTCAGACAGATACAGTCCTTTAAGTGCGAAAGAAGCCCAACATAATCACAATACATGGATATAGGGCTTCATCCATGAGCAGAGACCCTGACCAAACAAAGATGTCAATGAGTGGAAGAACATAATAGGGTTGATTTGAATGTGTTTTTTTTTCAATAATTACTATATTATTTCCAGAACAGTAGCTGGACTAATCGATGATACAAGGTGAGTCCCTATCAGGTAGGTAGAAAGTTGCAGTATAGGAAACTCCTGATCAATGTTCCAGTCAATCAGCCATGAACGTCTTTACAATACATCATGCCATTTCCAACCCCACACAATTTTCTAGATTCCCCTAATGGTTACTCCAAATTCCAGGGCTAGTGAGCATATACGATCTCCCTTAGGCTACTTAAAAGTTTCTCAGCTCCCTAGGACTTTCCTAAAAAAAATGTCTTGTACACCTACAAAGCTCAAGACAGCACACTTTCTTGTTTAGGGATGGTGATATTTTATCTACATAAGGATCCATGCTTCCCTCTGAATGAATGGTCCACTGGTGGAATGACTTCAGTCCAAAGGACCTGTTCAAGGTGCTTACCTCTCTCTCAGGTATAGATTCACAAGTGTTGATAGCTCCATTAAACTATTGTAAAATATGGAGTGGAATCCCCTATCAGAGTCTACTGCTCTGATGTTTGAGAAACCTGGGAATAATATAAAGTCAACAGGAAAAATAGATACAGTTTGTATACACAGCTTTATGAAGTGCGAAGGCTACAATTCAGCACAAGCCTATTTGGGAGAAACCTTTGCTTAATTTAGTGGGGCTTACATTTGAATGGTGCATAGAGCTAAATGTGCAGCCTCACTGAAAGTTCAAAAAGAATGCATTGCTCAGCAAGTGACCTTAGGATTGTAGCCATAGGGTTTCTTTCAATATGGGATGAAAGAAATAGCAATGCCTTTCCTGATTACTTGCTGCTCACCTGCTGATGGCACTAAGTAGAGGCAGATGCATACTGGTGTGATCAAATATTAGAAGCTGCTGAATTCAGCTCTGCAAATGATCCAATTAACTCTTCATTATTTTAAGAAAACAGAGAGCAAGCAACACTACATGGCACAGCCTATATTATATCCACATCTTGTAGCATTTTGCATTTCTTTATTCATCTACTGAGGATGACTCTTAAATAGCACATTTTCCACAATCCCATTTTACAGATTAGGAAACTGGAACTCAGAAACTATGGCATGAATAAGACTCTTGAAGCTCACTGAGGAACAATTCAGATGATTTTCATTGAGGGAACAATTCAAATTATCATTCTTTTTCTTCTTTTTAAATTTTTTATTGATTTATGGTGTACACAGGAAACAAAACAGATGACAGAAAAACCAAAAAACAGGAAAAAAAGATATACAAAAGAGTATGCAAGTTTACAGAATGGTAAAGTAAGTGCACATTAAACATGAAAAATCAGTTTATTATACAGTTATTATACCTTAACATTTATTGTCCCTCTAACCCCACACCCGTGAACCCATCCCCCATTACCTCCAACACCACTCAATATGGATCACATAACTAACCCTCAACTACCCACATGTCTTCTTTCACTAAATTCCCTTTATGGTAATCTTCAAATCTATTTTTGTCTTCTTTTTGAAATACCCAAGTGCCAACCTCCTTTTTTTCTTTTTCTTTTTTTACAAATTCCTCATTATTTCCTCCTCTGCTGCTATTTGTCAGTTTGGCCATTTGGATATAATCTATTAATTTATCTCTCCAATCTTTAATAGTAAAATTATCATTCTTGTGGTAGCATATTCAGACCCATCAACATCCTTAACAATATATATGCATGGGAGCCTGATTAAATCCTTAAGGCATTCACATACTGCCTTTATTCTCAGTAAAAAAATAGTCTTGGTTTAGTGTTTGTCATTAATGTTCTATAGAAGATCAGTGTTGTTGTTGTGTGCCTTTGAGCCTACTCTGACTATAGCAACTCTATCATAGTGTTTTCTTGAAAGATTTGTTAAGAGGGGATTTAGCATTGCCTTACCCCGTCTCAGGTGCAGCTGGTGGGGGCAAGAGAAAGGGCATTCTCGGTGGTGACCCTTCACCTCTGGGACTCCCTCCCCAGGGAGATTAGGCTAGCACCCTCCCTATCCACATTCCATAAGGAACTAAAGACGTGGATGTTTCATTGTGCATTCAATTGATGACTCCTGTGACAGATGATCTGAATCACGACATGAATCATGACATGAATCCAAATTCCTATATTTCATTACTACATTTTTAAGTTAAGCTGAACTGATCCTGTTTAATTGCTCTATTTCTATGCTATTATTCCTATGCTGCTATACTTTTCTATCTACCTTATTGACCACCCTACCCTTTAACTAGTTTCGCATATTGGCCCTCTCCCTCCCCTCCAAAAATGAGTCTGTTGTTGCTTTTGATGCTTGTTTATTATTGTTTATACTGTTTTATGCAATTTTAATATGTTATTGTTCTGTTTTTAATTGTATGTTGCCTTGGGCTTGGCCCCATGTAAACCGCCCCAAGTCCCTTTGGGGAGATGGAGGTGGGGTAGAAAAATAAACTTCTTCTTCTTCCCCTAAATATAATCAACAGCACCTAGTATTTCTTTGTGGTCTCCCTTCAAAGTACTAACCAGACCAGAGATGGGGGGGGGGGGGGAGCTTTACTTTCAGCCTATAGAACCATGAATCCACTAGTGATAATATATACCATTTCTAAAACAAAATGTAATGACTGGAAACACAGGGCTACAGCAACATTCTTGGATTTAAAAAGAAAGAAATTAAGGGTTGAGTGCTATCCATATATTAGTGGGACTATCCCCAAACTTTATGTCCCATGTCAATTCAGGCAGTCCCCAAGTTATGGACAAAATAGGTTCTATAGCTTTGTCCTTAAGTTGAATTTGTAAGTTCAAACAGGTACATTTTAAAAATGTAACTTCGGAAATATAGGGGTTTTTTGTTTTTGTTTTGGATAGCATAGGGATGAAACATCCTGGTGACAATTGTTTTGCTGTCAGTGCCCCTGTTCAGAAGATTTCACCTCACTTTCTATCCCTGTGATAATTGGATTTTGAAAATTTTGGCTTGTTGTGGAAACAAGGATTGGTAATAAGGCTTAAGTAGAGGCGCCTTATCCCCATGTTAATGCTTACAGGAATGAATTTCCCTTCTTATGGATAATTTTCTCTCACTTCCTGTTGTCTCACCTGCGTTCTTAACTATGGGTCAGATGTAAGTCGTGACTGCCTCTATTGCCTAGATGTGGATATCAAATAGTACAAGGGACAAGATGGCTCTTTAAGGGGCCTAGACTGACAACAAATGACAAACAGGAGTTCCCCACTATCGTCTGCAACCATTATCAAATTGTGATGTTGCATCATAGACTGAATCTACATTGTAGATTTAATGCAGTTTGGCATCACTTTCACTGACAGATCAATGCTATGAAATCAAGGGAGTTGTTGTTTTACAAGGTGTTCAACCTTATTTATTTATTATTTATTTTATTTGCTTCCTTTTTACCCCACCTTTCTCACCCCACAGGGGACTCAAGGCAGCTTACAACACCGGCAAAATTCAATGCCACTTAAAAACAATCAAACATATCCCATCAACTAAAAACAATTAAAACAGTTGAGCAAATAAAACACTTAGATCAATAAGCAGATTAAAACATATAAAGTGCATAATTCCTTTTATCCATCATTCTTGCTCATAATCTTTCTTCAGACTATGTTGAAATCTGTAATAACTTATTCTTCAAACACTTGTGTACAGAGCCAGGCCTTTAGCTTTTTTCTGAAAACCAGAAGAGATGGGGTCTGCCTGATGCCACTGGGGAAGGAGTTCCACAGCTGAGAGGCCACCACTGAGAAGGCCCTGTCTCTCGTCCCCACCAATCGCATTTGCGAAGAGGGTGAGATCAAGAGCAGGTCCTCCCCAGCCAATCTTAAAGCTCTTGTTGGCTCATGAAAGGGGACGTGTTTGGACAGGTAAGTTGGACCAGAACCATTTAGGGATTTATAGGCCAAGACCAGCACTTTGAATTGGGCTCAGTAGCAAAGCAGTAGCCAGGGGAGTTGATGTAACTTTCTCTGCCAAAGACTGGTATCTCACCAAACTATTTCTCCCAGGCTTCCCATCAAGTCCCATATCACTCGGGTGCTTCAATAAAACATATTATGGTTCATTGTATCAAGACACTTAAAAGTCAAGAAAGAGGTAGCATTAATATGCAAACACATGTCCCATTTCCGGAACACGGCCATTTTTACAGTTAACATATATAAACAGCAAGAAATGGTCATACGAGTAAAAGAATAAAACAACCTGAAGAACAAGGGAGAATAGTGGTCACACTCAGAGACTGAGATGCATTTGACTTTCAGCTTCCTTTAAAGGTTTTAACAAAATTCAGGGGATAGTTAAAAATTTAATTGTAATGCTAAGTAGTGGTCTTTAAAATGTTATGAACTGGCTCCGTGTCCTGGTCTTTTCATAATTGACTTTGACAATAAAGGAAGAAGAATGCATTCGCTTACCTGGCAGAATGACTTCCAATCTATTTAATTAGAAGCCAGTTCTCAGCAAGCAGCACTGACCTCCTCAACTCTGTCCATTTAGCGACAATATTTAACCAAGTGGGTGGGGTTTTTAACCTAATTCCTTCATGCCTTCTTGTTGCTCATACAGCCAAGCCTGAAATATTCTGCTTTTTTATCATCTCAATAAAATAAGCAACATGACATTTGTCTATTTTTTTTATTACCGTCTTTCAAAGAATCCCAGAGGAAAAACTGCCCGAAGATGGTATGAACATGTCTCCAGGTATGACCCCAGTAATGATGGCATCCCTTTGGTAAGATGCCACAGTTTCAACTTTCTGACTTGATCTGAGAGCTAATTGTATTGACATTAGCCTGTTTTAACAAGCCTAAAGTAACAATAAATCATTTCTTTAGTGGTTCTAGTTTTAACACTAGATTGTTAATGTACTGTACTTGAATTGACAAATAGGCTGAAAAATCGTTCATTTCCTGTAAAAATTACATTGCTTTCTCAAGTCTCACTTCCCATAGCTGTGAAAGGACCTTTCAGGACTATAGAGGAGCCTATCAATGCATTACTCAAATTGTTTTAGTTTTAATGGCTATCTTCACAGATATTTCATTCTGTTGGAAACTACCTAGAGCTGATTATCAATTTCCCCTTAGGGGAATTGTATACCCTTTTATAAATAGAAGTATGATGCTATCCATTGTATATGTTCCCCCTGCACGCAATTCTCCATTTGAAATATTATTTCTAAAACAACTAAAAAGTAACATTTGAAAATAAAGATAGCAGGGGGGAGGAGCCATCATGGTCGAGTAGAAGACGTCTCCCTGGTAGCTCCCGTGCAAAAAGATCAGAATGCAGTGATAAATGGATCAAGGATTTCTCTTTATGGACTGGAAAAGAGGCGAAAGTGTGGTGTGTCTAAGGAGCTGAAAAAAGAGGAGTCTAAAGGTAAATTACTACCGTTTAATTGCTTTTGATTTATGAACTCTGGATAGTTGGCTGGCCGCTCCGGCCGAAAGTGAAACTAACCTATTAATTCAAGTGCGTCATAAGCTTTCCTACTTAAAGAAAAACTTTTGGAGAGACTGAATTAAATGATTTGGAAGGCAAAAGCAATGTCCAAAGCAATGATCAAAAGCATGCCTTTCCTATGAAGAAGGAGTGAGTTATTATTATCAGTTAAAGCAAACCCTTCGGTATAAGGGAAAAGCTGCAAGTGATACAGACATATCTGGTTGGAAATTTTTGGACTGTGCTGAATGATTGAATGGACTGAATGAGTAGGAGTAGGAAGACACACCAAGGGAAAGACACACCAAGAGAGACTCCAAAAAACCCTCTGTGGGAACGTACCAAGCCCTCGGACAGATCTCTTGCAAGGCTTGTAAGGCTTACTGGATTGAACAGGTTGGAAAATCTTGAAGCTCCCCAGGCTCCTCAGCTTCCTAAAGACATGAGTGCAGTTAGACGCAGCCCTCCCCTTCAAAAGGGAAATCAGCTAAAACGGACCCCTCCCCAATCAGTGAGCGGAGTTTCAACATCAATGCCATGTCTAACTGCAAAACCAGTTGGATCAGAAGGAAGAAGTGAGAGGGAAGAACTGGGGAAATCAGAGAAAGAAATGAGCAATAGTCAAATGTTAAATAAAATAGCAGATCTGATCAAAAGTGAGACTCAGCTATTAAAACAAGATATCCTGACCAGTGCTAAAGAAATGAAATCAGAATTAGATATGGAATGAAAAAGTTCAGATAAAAAATTCCAGGCAATTCAAGAAACCTTGAAAACAATACATGGAGAAATACAAACGAATAAAGCAGAAATTGAAAAAAACAAACAGGAACAACTTGTACTTAAACGGCAAACACAACAAAATGAAAATAGACTTTCAGATATGGAAAGAAAGTTTGTTTATATGCAAGACAATCAAAGAAGGAATAATGCAATAATTAAAAATTATCCAGAAGGGAACAAAAAAGAAGACCTGAAAGCTGAAATCCTGAAGTGGCTGCAAAAGATTATGCCGGTATTGAACTGGTCAGAATTGGATATAGAGAGAGCTCATCGCCTCCCGGCTGGAAGAAATAAAATAACACCCAGAAATATAATAATTCGATTCCACAATTTTGCAAAGAAGGAAGACCTGATGAAAATACTTAAGAAGAATCCTGATTACCTAAAGATGGGTGATTCAAAATTGGAGATATTTAACGACTACTGCCCAGAAACCAAGAATTGGAGATACTCAATGAAACCTATCACGATTCAGTTAATGAAAGCTGGAATTTTGTATACCTGGGGATACCCTATCTTTCTTAAGTTCCAATGGAAAGGCAAGAGATACAGAATAGATTCACTGGAACAAGGTTATCAATTACTGGAGGAGCTTGGAATAATAAGAAGACAAGAAAGAGACCGGAAGGAGGAGGAGGAAAAGGATCCGGATGGAGGAGAAATGGAGGAATTAATTGGTGCCGTTGGAGGAATTGAGATGTAAGAAGAAATTAAACACTGCTACAACGCTTTTTTTATTTTTTATCTAAAATGAGCACTCGGGGGGAGGGAGACTCTGGGCCACAGGATGACTTCACCCCCCCCCCTCCCCAATTGGGAAGGCCGGGGGCCATGATTGGGACGAGAAGTCCCGAAGATTGGAAGGGGAGGAAGGGGGGAAAGAGGGAAGCGGGGGGATTGGGGGGGAGGGGGAAATGGGGACTAAGGGTAGGGGAGGGAAAGGGTCAAGGGCTCACGTTGTTTCAAGCCACAAAAAAGCTTTTAAAGGGAAAGGGAAATGATGTCCCATAAATTAAGAATTTCAACGCTGAACACGAGGGGACTGGGGACGGTAATTAAGAGAAGGCGGATTGAATCTCTACTGAAGAAGGACGCGGCGGACGCCATCTTCCTACAGGAAACACATCAAAATAAACGGGGCTCGAGTGAGCTAAAGTCGAGCTGGATAAGGAACTATGAAACATCTTTTGGGTCATCAAAGTCAAGAGGAGTAGCAATAATAATAGCAAAGAAATGCAATTTTGTCATAAACAAGGTATTGAAAGATGAAGAGGGAAGATATATAATAATATATGGGGAAATAGGGGAGGAAAAATATGTATTAGTAAATGTATACGCACCAAATGTGAAACAGCAAGAATTTTATGAAAAAGTGTTAGAGCAAATAGAGAATTATCATCAACAAAATGTAATATTTGGAGGAGATTGTAATTGCTGTATGGACTTGAAGAAGGATAAAACTACGATAGCATCAAAAGCTAGAAATATTGAAACAACGGATTTAAGCAGAGTAATGAATAAATGGCAATTAAAGGATGTGTGGAGATTGGTAAAAGGGAATGAAAGTAGATATACATATTACTCATCGGTACACAAGGTGTATACAAGAATTGATTATATTTTTGTCTCCAAGAACATGACAAGTAAAGTGCTAAATGCTGATATAGGTATGATTAAGATTTCGGATCACGCCTTGGTTTCAATTGAGATTGCGTTGAAATGTGATTATGATAAAATGAAAAGGTGGAGGTTAAACACAAGAATACTAAATCATAAAGAGATAGTAGATAAAGTGCAAGCAGAATGGCAAGAAATATGGGGCTTCAACGAAAAGGGGGTGACAAAAGGAGTCCTATGGGATACTATGAAAGCAGTGACCAGAGGGTTATGTATAAAAGAGACAATTAACTTAAAAAGAAGGCAAGAAGAAAGGAAAAGGAATCTAGAAAGAGAAATAGAAGAGATTGAAAAAGCATATGTAATAAAGAGAGATATACGAATTTATGCTAGGTTAAGAGCAAAAAAAGAGGAATTGGATAAAATAGAAATAGACGAAGTACAAGAAAATTTAATTTATTTAAGGAGGGAATATTTTGAGTTTAGTGATAGGAATTCAAAGATCCTAGCCAAATCAACACAGAAAAAGAAAATGGAAGGAATGATAAACACGATAAAAGATAAAACAGGTAAATTATGTAGAGCTATGAAAGAAAAATTGAAAGTATTTGAGGAATTTTATAAAAATCTATATCAAACTAAAGTATGTCCCATAGAGGCAATCAGGAAATACGTGGAAGAAAATTGGGAGAGTAAGCTGGAGGAGAAAGATAAAGAGCTATTGGACCAACCTATTAAGAAAAAAGAAATAGAGGAAATCATTAATAAATTAAAAGTAGGGAAAGCCCCAGGCCTGGATGGTCTAGGGACAGAATATTATAAAAGCTTTAGAGAAGTTTTAACCCCAAAATTATTGGAATTGTATAATGGAATAATGAAGGGAGATAAAATACCCGATTCATGGAGGAGATCATTAATAATATTAATACCCAAACCTGACAAAGACTTAACAGACCCAGGGTCATACAGGCCCATATCATTAATAAACCAGGATGCAAAGATATTGTCCGCGATATTAGCTAACAGAATGAATAAATGTATGTATAAGTACATAAAAGAAGATCAGTGTGGGTTTATAAAAGGAAGACAAATGTCAAATTTGATAGGGAGAGCACTGAATAAAATTCATTGGGTTAAAGAGGGGAAGGGAAAAGCAGGGATACTATCATTAGACATTTTTAAAGCGTTCGATTGTGTGGAATGGGAGACACTAGGGGAAATAGTGAATAAATTTGGAATGGGAAATAAAATAAAAGGAGTACTAAAACAATTTTATTCAAAGAATTCAGCAGTGATAACTATAAATGATGGAGTGACAAACGAAATAAAAGTGACCAGAGGAACTAGACAAGGGTGCCCTTTGTCCCCGATACTATTTGCTATGGTGATAGAACTTTTTGCTAATAATATAAGGAACGATAAAAATTTAGAAGGATTAGGAAAAAAGGAGAAACAGAAGGTGAGCTTATTCGCTGACGATACATTGTTATTTATAGAAAATATAGCGGAGAAAATAGATAGAATAAAAGAACATTTGGAGATATTTGGGAAAGCAACGGGATTACAAGTTAATTGGAATAAGTCAGAAATGATGCTACTCAATTATACAAGAGAAGAAGAAAAAAAATTTATAGAGCAGAGAAAAATGGGAATAAGAATTAAGAATAAATTAAAATACTTGGGAGTAATAATAACTAAGGATTTAAAAGAGATAGAGGAAGTAAATGTAGTAACTTTAAGAAAAGAAGTTCAGAAAAAGTTAATAGAGTACGAAGGTATACATTTATCCTGGTTTGGAAGAATAGCATTAGTAAAAATGAAAATACTTCCAAAGATAAATTTTATATTTAGAATGTTACCACTTCAAATTACAGAAGAAGAGCTAATTAGATGGCAACAAATGATTAATAAGTACTGCAATGGAAGTAAAAGAAATAGGCTAAATAAACAGTTATGGTATAGATCGCAAAAGGAGGGTGGACTAGCACTACCTAATATAAAAAAATATTATGAAGCAAGTAGATTAAATTTGGTTATAGAAGGAATGGTTAAAAAAGAGGGAATAGATTGGCTTAGTAATGAATCAGGAAAAGTGGAAGATGAAACTTGGAATATATTTTTCAAACAACTTACTAGAAAAGAACTGAGGGAAATCAGAAACCCAATGCTGAGCAACATACTGAAAGTATGGAATAAATACAAGGGGAGGTTAATAAAGGAAGGATCAATTATAACCCCAATAGTGATGGAAAAGAAATTCCCAAAAAATTTTAAAAAAGCAATGGATAAAAAGGTAAGGGAAATAAATTTAGATAGAATAGGGGATTGGATGAAGGCGGAAATGAAGAGGGAAAGGATGTTGGAAGAGTTTAAAGAAATAAAATTATCATGGTTTCATTGTATACAACTAGAACAATGGTTAATAAACTGGAAAAAAAATAATAGAAACGGAAACCAACTCAATCAATTTGAACAAATAATACAGAAGGGAAGGGCAGTAGAAGAGCACGAAAACTTGAGAGGTATAATTAGCAAAATCTATAAGATACTAATTGAAATGAAGGATGGGAAAACGAAAAAGAGTACCCTTAAGGAGATTTGGGAAGAGGATTTAGGGATAAAAATAAGTGAAATAGAGTGGCAACAGTTATGGGGACAAAGACATTTAAAAAACCTATCGATACGTGTTAAAGAAAATTATTACAAGTTAATATGGAAGTGGTACTTAACACCGGTAAGAATAGCATATATGAATAAAAACAATTCAACAAATTGTTGGAGAGGATGTAAAGAACCAGGAACGTATATACATATGTGGTGGCAATGTAAATATGTAAATAATTTTTGGGAGAAAGTATTTAGAGAAATAGAAAGCATAATGAATATGAAAATAGACAAAAGTCCTAGTATAGCCTTATTATCATTATATACCAATAAGCAACTGAAAAAGGAGGATAAAGAAGCGATAACAAACTTACTAACTATAGCAAGACTGCTCATAGCAAGGAATTGGAAAAAAGAAATGAATATACGAATAGAGGAGTGGTACAAGGAAGCATGGAAAATGGCATTAAATGATAAACTGACATGTATATTAAAGGTTAAAAAAGGTATATGGAAACAAAGTGATTTTGATGCTAGATGGGGTAAATTTGTGGTAAATGGATTAAAAAATAAGGAAGGAAAATTACCGTCACAAGAAGAAATGAAATTTTGGACAGATGAAATGTAAAAAATGTGGCTTGAGACGGGTGGAGGGGAGCACAGAGGTGAAAAAAGGGGGAAAAAAAGAGAAAAGGGGAGGAAATGTCAAAGCAAAACAACAAAACAATATGTTAAAGAGGTTGATGTATAAAATGCAACAGTATGTAATAATTGTGATAAATCAATAAAAAAAATAAAAAAAACAAAAAAAAAAGAAAAGAAAATAAAGATAGCAAACTTGCATACCTTCTAATGTATCGCTCACTTACTTCAAATAAATGGTACCCCCCCCCCCCCCCCACTAATTAGACACCACAAGAGCAAATTGCAATAGGAATTCACAGCTACAAAGATCTCTACCAGCATTTTGCAACAATGAGAAGCAAAGCGTTTGTTATTTGAATGGTGTGGACTTGTTTTCATTCTATTACAGACAGAGCGCTGGGCGAATTTTGTGAGATCCCCGGATCCATTTTTGCATGCCTCCTGAAAATGGGCAGGTTTTCGGTCCACAGCTGAAAAATGCAGCTAGGTCCAGCAAATTGGCGGCAATGAGGGGTTTCCCTTCCCATCGTTTTAGGCAATGGCACCATTTGTCCTTATATCCTTAATTAAGATCGGGATTTAAAAAGCATCAGAATTAAGATACCACTCTTTCTGCAATCCTTTCCCTTTCCATTTGTAGAGGAGAACTGGATTAAAACATCAGAATTTAGATATCATTCTTTCTGCGATCCTTTCCCCTTTAGTCTGTAGAGGAAATATGGGTTTAAAGAATGGGCTTAAGATACCACTCTTTCTGCAATCCTTTCCCTTTGGTCTGTAGAGAAGACTGGATTTAATGTTTCATTAAAGCTGTTTGTATAGAGGAGACAGGTGCTGCCAGCAGGCGCACTCTCTCTCCCTGCAGCACACAGCTTTGGCATTTTAAAGAGGTTTCCCACTTCCCAGGGAAGGAAGAGCAATTGACCTTGATCTAACCTACCCAGGGCTTCCTTTAAAAAGTCCTCTCTTTGCCCTGCCTAGCGTGGTGCCTTCCCCCCCCCCCCTCGCTTTTCTCTCTAGCGGCTCCCTTCCTCCCGCATTTCACCTGTAACCAAAAGCAGCTGGTATTTGACAGCTACTGTTCTGTTGGGACCAAAAAAACATGGCGACTGGCCCCTTGCCATTATGGCCAGCTGGTCAAACCAAACAAGCTGGATTGGTGAAGGAAACTGACTAATCCAAATCCATGCACAAGCTTACTGTGTGATATTAATACAAGGGTTGGAAAATGTATACTGCAAGCTTTGCACATGTAGGCCAATTCTGCACCCTCAAGAAGGCACCTGGAAGACCCCCTAAATTGCACAATCTTTTCAAATGTCCTCAAATGCCCCCCATATGCCCCAAATCATCTTCAAATTCAGCAGTCTGCCTTGCCCACTCCCCAGAATCGCACAATCCCCTTTCCCACCAAATGCTGTAAATCCATTGAGACTAGGAACCCCAAATCATATGATGTTACTGCAATCAGAGGCAGTTGCAGAAGAAGAAATAATCTCTTGCTCTGCGTGAAATTGCCCAACCTGTAACAGACATAGAATATCTTCAGGTAAAGGGACATAACCTTTCATATCAAAAGCCCAGATTGGTCATGCAGACACCTTGGCAGATGCCCATTCAGGGACTACCACGTTATTTTACTTAAACATATCCACATCTCATTTTTATTCTATCCCCTCCTGGCTTCCCTCTGACTTTTTATCTCCATACTCTTCCCTGTGATACAGGACCTTGACCTCTACCTTGCCTTTTTTCTCTTGAATGTAAAGGTGTGTCTACAATCAGGATATATATATAATATATATTGGATTAAAAAGGGGCAAACCTGTTAATGTAAGATTAGTGTAATTTGAATTTTTAAATGTAATTTTGTGCAATGCCTGTGAATGTAACCTGATTGCATTAGCAGAGAGTGTATTGACTCTGAAAGGGTTAATCAGACAAGCCTCTAATGAACTATGAAGTTGTGATCCTGAGTGTGCCTGGAACGTGTAGGGAGGATCCAGAGATAAGATTTTGTTTGTCCTTCTTACTTCGGTGCTTTTGTCTTGTTTCTGTTCTTTTTGGTTGGGCGTCAATGCGAGTGTGTGCTATATATTTGCTCTACTCAGTAAAGCTATACGTTTGCTTTTACTGAAGTCTCAAAGTGTCCATTCTTCTAAGCTTCAGTCGCATTCTGAGACAAAACGTCCATCAGCTGCAATTGAGGTTTTTTTTTCTTTCTTTTTTTAAAAAAATCCTCTTTACATTGATTATGAGTCTGGAATGGGAAATGAATCGAGGAAGATTTAGACATTTCTTTTTTAAAAAATCATTTATATTAAAGAAGATTAAACAAGACAAACAAACATTCCTGATGATTAAGTAATTTGTGAAGATTTATATAAAGCAAAGAAACTACTAAGAAAGGAATTAAACCATATGCTGAATATAAAGAAAATGTAGGAGAACTTTTGGATAAACGGAAGTATATATTGCTGGAGAGTTTATTGAGGTTGAATCTGAGATGGATTAGGATGGCTTCTTCAGATAAAGAAAAACAATTCTGAAATTTGGAAAAGGATCCAAAGAAGCCTGAGTAGATTAGAGGATTTAGGACCCCATCGCATGGAGGTACTTAAGTTGAGGGACAGTGGGGGCAACTGTGTGGCAGTGTGGTGAATCTGTGGGGCAGTGAGGTAAATCTTTGGCCTGTGTCTCGCATCACCCTCTTCCCATCCCACACTGAATTCTGCACTGTCACCAGTGCTCTCCTGACCTACGCTTAGCATGCTGACAAGGCACAGCATGTACAGAGCTGGCACAGAGCCTCACTGGAAGTAGCCCTGCATTGTGTGATGGGCTCTAGCAGGTTACATTCTGGCTGCGTCTTTGCAGCATCCTAGGATGGGACTGAAGGCCCATGTAATGAGGTCCATAATATGACAGAGGAGAATGTGGTTTTGGAGAAATCTATTGAGACCAAAATATTTTGCATCAGAGAAAAATATGATTTCAGAGCTCAGAAAAACTGGAAAGGGAGAGAAAATGGAAGGGGGGCATTTTGCCATGTAAGTTGAAGAAGACACCGAATACGCAAAACCAAGGCAAACAGTGTCTATAGGACATTGTACTCAATTCACGTTTTTAAAAACATTTGGATGATTTACATCTAATTCTTACAAGGACTGAGATTTTAAGAAAACATGTTAAATATTTATAAAGAATAAATTTGAAGGGGTGATTGGTTACTTTTGTTTTGCAGATAGCATGTGTGTTAATTTGTCAGCTCATGTGGGGTGTTTGCTTTAAGAAAAAGAGGTGCTTATATAAGAATGCTTCTTTATTACATTATACTTAAAGAGGGCTTGGAAAATGTGTTAAGTATTCATATATTTGTGTGTATTCATCTATTATATATATATATATATATATATATATATATATATATATATATCTGTTTGGTATCTATGCTGGAGCAGTAGATAATTAGAAGAGGCATTATTTATAGTGAGATATATTGGGAAAAAGTTGGAAGAGTGGGAGGCATAGAAAAAGAGGGGAGGGCTGCTCCACTTATTATTTGAGATTTTTTATTATGATAGATTGCCTGTTAAAAGCGATTGATTTGGACAGTTAGGATAATCCTTTGATTAATTATGTTCGCTGATAAAGATTAATAAAACTAATAGTGTGATTTCATAAACATACTAACCCTTTATTGACTTTTTGTAAAAAGAAATAAGCAGATGTTTTGGTAAGCTTTTCTTTTGATTATTAGCAGGTAGATTCTATAGAGAGGACAGTAGCTATATAGTACAAATGAGAGAGGTATAAAGTGATTATATGCTTAAGTCACTGCTGAAAAGGAGATGAAAAGTTACATTTATCAATATTTATCCTTTATTTCCCCTTTGTTTATTCTGTTTTTTGTGTTTCTCTCTTTATTGTGTGATAGTATCATTCTATTTTATGAATTTGAAACATCTATTTTTTAAAAAAGATTGCCTACATTACAGTTTACCCACCAATAGTCTGATGAATGACCACAGGGGGAGAATATAGACTTACCCCTTTTGGATGTAGGATGTCTTTTCCCTTGCCACATGACCTCCTCAGTTCCTCCCTTACAACCTCATCAGACAGGTCAGAATTCAGCAGCATACAGCAGTTCCTCTTCAGTTTTGCTATGGCTCCGATCTCACACTGTACAGCTACTTCTGGCAGGGCTCGATAGTAAAACCGAAAAGCAATGAGTGTATGCCATTATGGCAGCAACACATGAGGCTTCCCATGTTGCATTAGCAACAATGGGGAGAAGCCAGGTGGTGGGTGCTTCCCCTTGTGGGATGGACTTAGGGGTAAGTCAGGCAAAGTGGGGCATGAAGCAATGGGTTCCCCATGCCTCAAACTGGGCACTGTCAGATTTTCCACAATATATTGTGATTCTGGCAGCCAATGTCATGTTGTCTTTGTCTACATTCCCACGCCTCAAATCTCATTGAGATTGAGCAACTCCTGGATCACATCAAGTAGTAAAAAGATACCCAAGTGCATTGACCAAGCATGGACATCGATAGAATTGCCCTCCTAAATAGTCAATTGCACCTGATGGTTCCTATATTACTGAGACCGTAAATCCCCTCTTGGTTTTAATCTGAAATTTAAAGTAATTCTTCAAGGTGCCAAACCCAACTTCAGGTTAGGATTCCACACCTTGACTATCTGCTTTAAAGTCCACCCTAAAATGTATGGCTTTGTTTTAGGCAGGGTAACTGGCCAACTTGGTCATTTTCCCCAATATAATGGAGGACAAGGAGCCATGCTCATTTAACATGCTCTCAGGGATTCTGAGTGGCCAATCCCTTTTGATGTTAACACTTTGGGCACAGAACCAAATCCATACTATATTATAATAGCTGGGGACCAATTTTTGGTCCCCCCCCCACAGCATGCACTGTCATAGTATGATATTTCATAGCATATTGACATCATACAAATATGGAAGCAACTAGATGTATGAGAAAATCATAACATCTTCTATTGATTCTCCCCTCATATGACTAATTTGGATGTGGGAGTATGGAAGAGCACATGTCTGTTAGGTAGGATGATTGTGACATGTAAGACTGGATGAAGTAGGGATGGGAGACTCTATTATGCCACGCTTTAAGAAGTGTTGATGTAGTTTTCCATGGTAATTTTCCCTCATTAAATACCAAATGACACAGAGAAGGATTTTTTATTCTAATAAATTAGCTAGAAAAATAAAATATATTAATGATAACAAATTAATTAATTGTTAAAAAAGGGAGGGGCACATAGCTGTTTATGTTTGTTAAAAAGCTTTGACATGACTCTTCTGTGAACCCTTCAGGTGACAATGCTACAGAACACCTACATTACAGGTCTAGTTCTATAGAGATTCAATGGAAAATGTGTTTCACCCGGCTGTATGACAATGCACACATATGTGGAGTGGAGTGTAAACTTTTTCTTTCTTTTGGATTTTTTCCCCCACATACCGATTTTCTATTTATGAAAATGTAATTGCATATTTGATAGATTGATCCTGCTTTCAACTTGCTAATGCAAAAATAACATTAGACCAGATGGGTGACTCAAAATCTCTTGCATTATTGCAGTTCATATAGTAGAAAAATGTTAAAAAGCATATAAATGAAATGATGAAGTAGAATTAGTCTGTTTTCTCAGTATTTTTCCAAGATAAGAAAGGGATGACAAATAACAATAAATATAATGATAAATAGCTCAATGGGTCTAAAAGTATTGAAACTCTTTCTGATTTGAAGTTTGTGAATGGTGATTTTTGAGAGAGGGGGATTATTATTATTATTTAAAATGGATTTTTTCCTACTTTTTCATAGCCTCCTTGTAAAATCTCACATGAGGTTTTGGGGATTAAGAAATGTTCTTTAATGTTCTGAAGCCTTGGACTGTCAGTGATCATTTTTTTTTATTTTAAATATATAAATCTATAAAAAAAACACAAAGTATTGATATTTTTCTTCTGAAGATGACTTATGACTTCTAAAGCACAAAATATATTAAAAATTACTTTTTACCATTTTTTGAATTTATGCTTTATGTTCTGTTTGGTGTATTTGATTGCTTAGTAAATTATGGCATATCTGTGCAAATTTAAGCACTGTCAGAACATACAATAAAAAGTGGAAGGTAGGGTCAAATGAGGCGATATGTTTTATCTTTTCTGAGGATCCCTCCTCCCTCTGAAGTGTTTTCTCAAGTGCTGAAGACATCTGCTTGTCATAACACATGGTTTTTCAAAGTATCTTGCATTTAGTGTGCTATTTTGAGATTGGGCTTAACTGTCTGATTACTGATAACACTATTTTGTGGACAGAAAAAAATGTTTATTTGTATAGAATACACGTCCTCCTTAATATCTAGTTTGACTCAGATTCCTCCGGTTCCTTTTCAGCTCTACATACCTCACAAAATACTGTCTGAAAGACTATCTCGGAGGCTGTATTCAGTCTTTGTTCCCATAGAAGGTATGGGATGGTCAAGGGAAAGACAGCAAAAGTAGGAGTGGGAGAAGAAAACAAGGGATCTGAAGGTGGCAAACATATCCGTATTTACTCAACTCTAATGTGCCATCAAATTTAATGTGCACCTCAATTTTCAGAACCCTGAAACCAAAAAAGTATTTGCTGCCAAATGTAATGTGCACTGGCAAAAGGTGCACTCTCTGTAATTTGGCCAAAAAAAGATACACATTACTGTTGCTGCCTGCTTAGAACTCCTTCTTATAAAACAAAAGTGTTATAACACCAGGGCTTCCAGCAATGAAAAGGATAAACCTTGGGATGCATCTATGCTGTAGAACGAATCCACTTTAATTGCTTTGGTTCAATGCTATGGAATCATGAGGGCTGTAGTTAGACTGAAGAATGTTGGTGCCTCACCAAACTACAAATCCCCGGATAGCATAGCCTTGAGTCCTTGCCATTTTTTTTTAGTAATGACATCCCTCAAAGAGATGCTTCAGGTGATTCTGAAATGGCTTCCTCTTTTGCTTTGGATTACGGTATAATACAAATCTATTGCCCAATTTTAGCAATGTCATTTAGCAAAACAAGGTGAGCATTAGATTTGAGTAAATACAGTAGTTAAGAATGAAGATTAGGGTTACAGGTCAAGGTCACTGTGGCTTGAAGAAAAAGAAAGAGAGAAAATCAGAGTATTTTTTCTAGACATAAGAGGTTATGAGAGAAAACAAGCATATTTCTCAAAGAGCAACCTGGTGCTAAAAAGGTGAGTTTGCAAAGCTGATCAGTGGCTAGAATATGAAAGGAACATATGATGAGAAAATTGCAATAAGGCCGTGCTAAGGAGACGGTATGGACAGAGACAGTGTAATGGACTCAGAAAACATCATGGTACTACCCATTTCACTTGTACATTTACCACAGTGTGCTTTATGGGTTTAGTGGCTGTTGTTTTTCCCCTCTACTATTGAACATATTAATTCCATTTTCTTCAGCTTACAAGTAATTTGAACACTTTTTAGAAACAACACACCAGGTGTTTCTGTTTTCAGAGGAATTCAAGATCCACAGGTCTTTGTAAATTGAGGCCTTCTCTATGTATCTTCTGCTTTGCTGCCTTCTGTTACACTCCTCGGCTGCTGTTCCAGTATCCCGCCTCTCCTAAACCTTTTAATCAGACCTAGATTTGCAGGTGCTGATATAGTCAAAATCTATGGCTCAGTGCATGTAATCCTATAGAGACATGCCATCTGCTAAAGCATTCCTCCACAAGTGATCACAAATACAAGAAGGCTGTGAAGTGTGTATACAGAATGGTATGTTTCTGAATATAACAGATAGATTTGGGCAAATTGCTATGTAAGCACTAGTTTACTCGTTCTTTAAAACCGACTACCTTTTAATTCCTAGGCAGAGAGACTGACTATTTCCCATCTCTTTCATCTATGTTGCCCTCTACAAATCAAGGTTCAGGAATCTGCATGTGGCCCTAAACTTGCTGCTGGACTACAACTTTCATCACCTTTCATTATTCACCAGGGGCTGGTGGGAAATTGAATTCTTGAGAATCTAGAGGCCATATATTCATCCGGAGTTTCGGGGTGCGGTGTTATCTGTACGCAGATGACGTCCAACTCTGTCACTCCTTCCCACCTACTACTAAGGAGGCTGTTCAGGTCCTGAACCGTTGCTTGGCCGCTGTATCGGACTGGATGAGGGCGAACAAATTGAAATTGAATCCAGATAAGACAGAGGCACTCCTGGTCAGTCGGAAGGCCGAACAGGGTATAGGGTTACAGCCTGTGTTGGACGGGGTTACACTCCCCCTGAAGACGCAGGTTCGCAGCTTGGGTGTGATCCTGGACTCCTCGCTAAGCTTGGAACCCCAGGTTTCGGCGGTGTCCAGGGGAGCATTTGCACAACTCAAACTTGTGCGCCAGCTGCGCCCGTACCTTGGGAAGTCGGACTTGGCCACGGTGGTCCACGCTCTGGTCACATCCCGGATTGATTACTGCAACGCGCTCTACGTGGGGTTGCCCTTGAAGACAGCCCGGAAGCTTCAGATGGTCCAGCGCTCGGCAGCCAGGTTGCTAACAGGAGCGGCACTCAGGGAGCACACCACTCCCCTGCTGAGCCAGCTCCACTGGCTGCCAATCCGCTACCGGGCTCAATTCAAGGTGCTGGCCTTGGCCTATAAAGCCCTAAACGGTTCTGGCCCCGCTTACCTCTCCGAACGCATTTCCGCCTACGAACCGACTAGAAAGTTAAGATCGTCTGGGGAGGCCCTGCTCTCGATCCCGCCTGCGTCACAGGTGCGCTTGGCGGGGACGAGAGACAGGGCCTTCTCAGTGGTGGCCCCTCGGCTATGGAATGCCTTGCCAGCAGACATCAGACAGGCACCTTCGTTGCTGGCGTTTCGGAGAATGGTCAAGACCTGGCTTTACGAACAAGCGTTTGGCTAAGCAATGCAACTAACTAAGGAAGACGGTAACTGAACATAGGAACGGCACAATGGCTATGAGAATGGATCTGACTTTAACGGAGGCGTTATATATGTTGTTTGTTGATTTGTCTGTCTGATGTTAATTGTTGTGGAGCGACGTTGTCGTCCCAGTTGTTGTATTGCTGTGTTTTAATTACACTGTAAACCGCATTGAGTCGCCTGTCAAGGGCTGAAATATGCGGTATAAAAGTGAAGCAAATAAATAAATAAATAAATAAATAAATAAATATATTCCTCAGCTACAAGGCGTATGTCCAGACAAGAATGGAGCATCACATGGTCCATTAAGGGAAAGTCCAACCATCCCAAAATAGTAGGGTGATATGCTGTACTACTTAGACTATGAACCATGGTGAGCATTCTGTTAGGGATATGTCATTGTTGTTGTGTGCCTTCAAGTCATTTCTGACTTATGGCCATCCTAAGACTAATCTATTATGGGAATTTCTGGGGCTGAGAATCTGTGATTTGCCCAAGGCCACTCAGCGGGTTCCCATGGCCAAGTGGGGAATTGAACCCTGTTCTCCAGAGTCCAATGTTCAACCCCTAAACCAAGCTGATTCTCTAATTCTCTTACATATGTATATGCACTTTTTTGAATGCTTCAGGACTTGGTATTCCCTTACTTCTTTTACAGTATCCAAAGTCCACTTCCCTAACTTTCTAAACGGATTCACATCTAACTATGAGGAATATACAGAACAGTCTCCCCATAGTTAGATGTGAAATCATGGCATCAGTTCTTGAGACCAAACAGCATCCTCCAGAGGTCTCGAGCTGCTAAAATTATGTTCACCTGGTTATGAGGATATAGCCAGGCACTCTCCCTGCTCCATCAAGCATGGAATTGTAGTATGTGGAGAGGTGCTTCAGAGGTTGTCCAGTAAGGTGACCAATATGTGAAGCACTTCTTCACATACTAACATTCCATGTACTACACCACATACTACCAATCCAGTAAGGTAATATATGGTTTGGTCTAGAGTAGGTTTGCAGACGTGCCTACTACACAATAGTGAGCCACATAGAATTGCAGCCATCATCTCATTTTAACTTCCTATAGCTCCTGAGGTCAAGATGAAGTTGGATAATAGTGATTTACTTACCCAAGACTACTCCATTTGTTCCTGTGTTGAAATGCAAACTTCAAAGATGACTGCTCTTCACTGGTTAGGAAAACATGTCCAGCAGAGATCTGAAAGTAATGAGAACATCCTCTTGGATAAAGATGCATTAGAAAAACAAAAAAATGAGCTGTAATATTATTGCCAAAGAGGAAAAAATGGATAAACAAAATGAAAAGCTGTGCATAAGAGATTGCTTTCTTTGTATTATATGGCATCTGGCGGCCCAATCCTCTGCTTTAGCTAAAATGGCTGTCACCCTTTTGGAAAGAAATTTTAATCTGAGCTTTCAGTCCACACAAGTGAACAGCATTTTTCAGATTTATTAAGAAAATCTATGACTATAAAATGAGTACAGAACTGTAAGGAAGTAGAGAGTTTGCAGCATATATGCATTTTTCTCAAGTGAACTATTGCCTGGCTTGTCTTTCTTTTACACTGATGTAAATAGTTTTTCTTTCTTTCTTTCTGTAATAATAAAGTCAAATTAAGAACTAATGGTTGGAGCAAATTAGTTGTTAAAAAGTCTCTTTCACCATTCAGAAATTGGCATTTGGCTGTTAGCAGCTGTCAAATAAAGATCTGTGTGAATAAATCTCTGCTAAAGAAAACATTTAGTTTAAGAAGAAAACAAAGAGTATGGACTTCAAAGCTAACCAAGATTAATATTATCATATCCTTCTGTAAATGATTGAAATGGCCTCTTTTATCTCATTTAAGGTTACTGTCACTTAGGATTAGTTGTCTTTAGCCTCAGTTTCTCTGTATGAAGATTTATACAGAACAATATCATTTGAATATTATTGTTGCATGTGGTATATGTTGTGACAGAAAGGAAAAAATAGGCTCATTATCATAGGAAGCAGCAGGCGGTATGAAGATTTTTTAAAAAACGAAAGCCAATGTTGCCAAGTGTGACTTGAACACTAAATTATCTATTTTTTCTGTCTGAATGCGCTTATTCTGTGTGATGTATACAAAAGATGCAGGCTAACAAAGTCAAGAGAAGCTGTGAAACTGTTAACTTGTTTTATTGTCTGTGGTACTCTTGCATTTAAGAGTTTGGAAAAGGCTTGAAGTAAAATTGTAGGCAGACCTCTTAATAATTAAATAAATGTCAAGTTTAACATAAAGCAACATTGCCAGGAGTGAGGCTGAGGAAAAACAGACTTTTCGCACTTCATTTGCTCTTTTTCGTCTAGCTTATTTGTGACACCTCTGCAGTTGCTCAGTTATTTAAGAGGTGCAGAATGTTCAAAATCTTTCCTTTTTCTAAACACCCCGCTTCCAATGACAAACAGAATTTCTATTCTATCCAAAGTGGATGTTTTGCTCCGACAGCTCTGCCTTGTGAAGCCTGATAACGTAATATAACCTCTGGAAAGTGATGGTCATTTCAAAGGGATATTAAACTGACCCCCAAAAGGAGACATGTTGACCCAGCCAAATCCAAATGTGATGACATGTGGGAAAAATACTTTGTCAACTTCTTCTTCAAGGCTTTGCTATTCAAAGCTACACTTGTATTCTGATCTGGCATAAATACAATGGAAAATCTCAATGAAGGGAAGTTTTTTGCCGGCCTTCACACAAGTTAGGCTCAATTTGTATCCCAAAGCTTGGGGGCTTCCCAACCAGTACAGAGCATGAATATAAAATGGTTTTACAGAAGAAACTGGAAACTCTTCTCAAGATGCTCAAAAGGTTTGATTTAATTTTTAAAGGGGCATTTTTACTAATAAAACATCCATCTTTGGGATGTCTAGAGTTTTTTCTGTAGGTTCCAAGAGAAGCTAAGTAGTTTCTAATTGTTTTGAACATGTTTGGGGTGCATCTACGCATAAGAATTAATGTAGCTTGACATCACTTCTGGCCAAAAACAACAACTGTGCATCGACCATACATGACTGTGGAGAAGAGGAAAGTCTAAAAAATCTGAATGTCCACGCCCCACCCATGCTGTTTCACCGACAAGTGGGGCAAAATGCCAGGTGTGAGGGGTAATATTATCACCCCATGTACCTCTCCAGCAACACAGCACTTCCCCCATCACACAGGAGGAGCATCACTCAAACAGGTCAGAAGTGTACTGGCTCCATTGGAGCCAAAACAACAGGGGAAGACTCCTTTGGAGGGAAGTGTTCAAGGGCGCTTCCACCCTGGAATGGGGCTGCATGCCCAAAGAAGGTTTGAAGCATCCTAAGTCAATTGTTTTGGAAAGTGTTGAGGTGGATGCATCCCTTTAATGAAAGCAGAGTTGCTATCACAAAGTCATGTCATATTAATATAACTTCTAGAAATAGGCTGAATCATGACAAAGGGCAAGAGTTTGCTAGCCCCATACTTCCCATCTCTAATTCTGTTGTTCTCACGTTGAGAGCAAGAAGCCTGAATATGAAAGTGTTTGTTTTGGAGATAGAACCTAAACAAAGTCCTACTGCTTTTTTAAAAAACCATGAAGGGAGCCAGAGATGTACTTGATGGTAAGTGGCCACCATATTAATGCCAACTAGCTCTGATGGTTGGACTGGCAAGGGCTTTGATATATAAGTTTTCACTTAGTTGTTATATCTAATTTTACCCCGGTGTGTTTTCTGTTCAAATAGTTTATAAGGCTAAAATGTCATTCATATACAATCAGGTCACAGGACTCCAGTGCAAGTGAAATACTGTGGATAAAAAAATAGTTTTTAAAAATACAGACATGACATCTCTCTATAAATTCCTAGGTTTTCTAGCATGATTCTCTGGTCAACTTCTGCTGGAAGGGGAACATAGAATTGCATTGGAAGATTTAGACATTCCTAGAGAGAACTTTTTGAATCAAATCTGTGAGTAATCAAATCCACAAATGTGAAAACTACAAATGTGGAGAGATGATTATAGTATGTTATTTTCTCAAAAATATGCTAGGATGGAAATTGATAGGATGGAGTATTCACATTGGTATCATTTATGCTGAGATTCCCCATGAAGGGAATTCAAATTCCTTTTTTATGATTGTCATTTCTTTAACTCCTGAAAGACACCAAGTGTGGGTTACCATTAAAAGCAATATAAAATTATTCATTATATAAACCTGTGTGTAATAATGTAATCCTGTGATATACAGTAATAGAAAATGCATCCAAACCCATTGAATACATACAATTTGTGACATCCTCTGAAATATCTAAAATAGCAAGTTTTCACTCATCAGAAACTACACACATTTTACAAAAGGGCAAGAACAGTTAAGCCACTTAAGCATCTTGTCTACTGAGTGTGAAGATGCAAGAAAAATTGAATTTCTAGGACTAATTCATAATTTCTCAATGAAAAAGACAAAGAACACAAAGACTTAAAGTTAATTGGCCTAATGTTTGCAGTTACATTGATCAGTTTGAATAAAAAACTCAAGATACTGATGGAATAATCTCTTTTTCAATACAAAAAAATATACCAAATCACTTTGCAAATTTGTAGTGCTCCCTGGCTGGCTGTTTTTATTCAACAAAAGTGCATATTTAAGAAATATGGGATTTGGAACAATAACGTCAGAATTCTATAATTTTGGAAATAAACTTTTTTTCTATGGTTCATGATGTATACAAGAGACAAGAAATTGTAATGTAAGTATGAAAATGAGTTTGTTTCACAATTTTGTGCAGGGTCTCAGAAATTTTGCTGAATTAGGTTTGCTAGATCCAAAACGGTAAAGTTTATGTAATTTTACATTGACCAACACACATTTTGCTAACTCAAACATTAGACCTGTTTCTGGGTATATTTGACCTGCTAATTTAAAAAATGGCCCCACTTTTTCCCTATCAGGTCTAGGTCTTGAGATATAAAACATATTCCATCTACCAGTCATCCATAGGTCATGATAACCATATCTAAGAAATTAGAGTAGATGTAGTCCATCCAATTGCATGTTCTGAATTAGCACCCCAAATAATTGTAGGATCAAGACACTAAGAGGTTTTTTTTTGTGTGCTGTGTAGTTAGGAGATCCTGGATCAGAAATATATATCATAAGTTTTAGCATGTGGAACTACAGCATGCATCCTCCATCAGCCCTGCAAATTCACCTTTTAGCTGACACAGCTCTTCCAATATTCTTGGATGGGTCTAGCTATGGGAACAGAACTTCACTGTTCTCCACTACTGCCTGATACCACTCTCCACTTAGTGGGGCTGCATCAGGTAAGGTATATTGGGCCAGGATGGTAGCAGAGCTGGTTAATCAGCTGCAATAAATCACTGCTGCCCGAAAGGTGGAAAGTTCGAAGCCCAAGTCAGGGTTGAGCGCCTGACTGTTAACAGCTGTTTTTGTTTTTAAAAAGCTGTTTAAAAAATTGCCCAGTTTGCTGCCCACCTAAGCAGTTCAAAAACAGCTGTGAGCTGTGAGTAGGGAAATTAGGGACTGCTTAAAGCAGGGGTGGGGATTCATTTATGGCACCATAAAATGCCAGAGAGCAAGGAGGAAATACTATGATCAAAAAGGCTCGGCGTCATAGTGGATGAAGCAACAGCTCCCCCTGTGGCTAAATCGAGCAACCTTCAGGATCCGAAGTGGAAGAACTGCTGAATGGCCTCTATCTGTATGTCTTGTATGTCAAAAATGGCATTGAATGTTTGCTATGTGTGTTTTCATTGTGATCCTCCCTGAGTCCCCTTTGGGGTGAGAAGGGCAGAATATAAATACTGTAAATAAATTAATAAATATTTGGATAGAGTTAGGATTGCGTGACTTTAAGGGCCTCATCAGGTGGCTGCTAGGCTCTGTTTCCATGCACTTAGGAAACGGAACCCCATGGGAATCCTACGGAGGCCATTACATGATGTAAGGCCATTTCCATTGGGACTCCATGGGGCTCCATTTCCTAAGAGCATGGAAACAGAGCTTAGTAGCCATCCTAAGGATTCGAGTGTTACCTCACTCTAAGCATCAGAAAGCAGGAAAAATCAGGGAAAAGGCATAGAAAGTACATGGAATGGCTGGCCTTTCCAAAAGATGGGGAAAGACGAGAGGTAACATTAAGATAATTCCCTACACTTTCCCTCAATTTTCCCATTTCCCCTCACTCCATCTGATGAAGTCTTAGTTTCTATGGTTGCTCAGAAATTCAAAACCTGGTCTCTGGATCCATAGTTCAATGCTCAAACCACTAGACCGCACTCACTTTGTAGACATGCCATAGCTTCTTTTAAAGATCCACTTACTATTAAATGCATATTCATCTTGGCAACTCTACAACTAACCCAAAATGTAACTGCAAGTTTGTGCAGTGAAAGTACTGTCACTAAGACTGCAATGGAACCAAAAGGAAGCATATTAGTATCACTGCATGTAGGTCAAGTTGGAGAAAAATGTACACCTTTCGCTCTTGCTCCCTGAAAAATCGGCCTTGAGGAGTGGTAAGGGAAGGAGGGAACTATGCCATATGTTCTCTCACAGGCAGATTGGCATTCACCATCACTTGAGAACCTTAGACTCTTTTAAAATGCCATATTTGCCACCCTCCATGGCGTTTATATCACTCATAGTTAATAACTTGCTCCATTTCAAAAGACAAAGTAAGCTCTAAATGAATTGACCAAATGATCCTTGATAGGCCACATCACTAGTTCACGAGAGTTAAAATGAATATTTTAGCAAAGGATCTTTTTTTATTTAACACATTGCCAATTAAAATTCCAATTACAACGCTCAACATGCTGCAGTCATTAATTATGAAATTTATCTGGGGGGGAAAGAAGGAAAAGACCTCTTGTAAAAATATGTCACCTTACAAAGGAAAAAAGGTATTTGAAGGAGGAATAGCAACATTTAATTTTAAATTGAATTATTCTAGAGCTCCCTGAAAAAGCTCCCCTTTAAAAACATTTTTATTGCAAGTTATGAAGATTGAAACATAACAGAAAAAAATAAGAGTAATACAAAATAGAAAAAGAAAGTTAAAAATATAAAGATAAAAATGATGACTTCCATTTTTCCTTTCAGCACTTACATAAGTATAGTTATTTCAAACCTCTCTAAGTGCAAATCCAACTATTCTCTTCTTTCAGTACCCTATTCTCATTATTCTTCAAAACCAAACGTAGTTAATTGTTCTTCTTATTCCTTCCCAAGGGCTTACATATCTTCCCTTTCCCTGCTTAGAATATTACATACTTAAATATCTTTCTATAATCCTATCCAACCTTTAGGCCATTATATCATCCATTAAATACTGTTAATTTTTTGTCTCTTTACAAATTAAGGCATATTTAAAAATATGATCATCTAATACTAAGAACTCTGTATATTACAAGGCATCACTACATTCATCTTCCCTTGCTTAAATTTCTTATTTGAAACTGATCGCATTTTCTCTTAAGAAGTAAAACAATTATTTGATATTTCATTTAAAATGAGTTCTTTTTTACCATCACATCAATATCCAAGATATCATTGAGCCTAGATTCCATTCTTTATTGTATTGCCAGATTTCTTAGCCCAACTTAAGCAACATTTCACCTTCATTTCATTTTATATTTTACTCGTGGCCTTTTCCCAGACCATATAAACCATAGCATTTCCCCTCGAGATTGCTCATTTTTTAACCTGATACTGTCCAATAGAAAAACACTATTCTGAGCAAAACCATCTATTCTGAGCAAAACCAATAGAAAAACACTATTCTGAGCAAAACCAACCGTATTTTTGAACAATATCAAGTTCCCCGCATTTTACTTCCATCTCATATTTAAAGTGACTATTTTGGGACCTTCATTACAGTTTTAAATCCTTTTCTCAATTTTAAAGGTTAATCTCTCTATCTAGTCTTGTTTTCCTCTATATGTATTTTCTATACACATTATTTCTAGACTAGCTTACCCCTTCTCCCCTCTCCATTTAATTTCTTATTTGCCATTTTACAGTCCAGCATATTTACTTCATTGAGGCCCCCGCCAATTATTTTCCCAAGTTTTTAAATCCAGTGAACTATGTTCTCAGTACTTCTTTCAACTACTTTATTGTATTTAAGGATTCCTCATATCTCATCAGATGAACCCCTCCAACCTTTCTTGCAGGAATTCTGGAGAAAGCTCTACCTTTTTTAAGTCCAGTGGGTTGGGGTTTTTTTGTTTTGTTTTTTTGTTGTGTCAGGAGCGACTTGAGAAACTGCAAGTTGCTTCTGGTGTGAGAAAATTGGCCGTCTGCAAGAACATTGCCCAGGGGACGCCTGGATTTTTTTTGATGTTTTATCATCCTTATGGGAGGCTTCTCTCATGTCTCCGCATGAGGAGCTGGAGCTGATAGAGGGAGCTCATCCACGCTCTCCCCGGATTCGAATCTGCGACCTGTCGCTCTTCAGTCCTGCCGGCACAGGGGTTTAACCACTGCGCCACCGGGGGCTCCTAGCCCAGTAGGTAAAAAAAACCCCAAAACTCTCCAGTGTTCCCAACCACCACTTTCTCACAATGTAATTTTCTCCTTGTTCAATTCTTGATTGCAAGTAGAGGGTACGTGACAGAAGTTTCAACTCACCACTAATTTCAATGAGGAATTTTAAAACACAGGATTGCAGGTTAAGTATCTCTGTTGAGTGGGCCGTTTTATGGCTTGGCCACAGATGTATTTCACATGGTCCCCCTCTTTTGTGGTGCACTCAGCTGCCTAGCAAGTGCTGTCTTCCTGTGAGTAACAAGGATTCCTGTCGCAACCTGCTTGCTCTCCCTGTACTATAGAGACATTTTCACCACCTATTGGTCCCTCCATCCAGTGTTTTTGCCAATGATACTCTCTTTGTCATGAAGTATTAAAAAGAAGTGCCAACCCACCATCATTTTCCTCCTTCTGTGAGAAAGTCTTTGAAAATATGCACAGCTTTCAAAAACCTCTTTATGGTTCAGGACTGTGCAAGATTCACACATTGTATTTTTGCATGGTATTATGCTCAAAAGCTGATAGACAGCCAGTGGAGCTGGCGTAACAAGGGCATTGTGCGTTCCCTGTACCCAGCCCCAGTGAGCAGCCTGGCTGCCAAATGTTGGACTAGTTGAAGCTTCCGGACAGTCTTCAGAGGCAACCCCACGTAGAGTGTGTTGCAGTAATCTATTCAGGATACGATATTTAGATCAGCCACATAGCATATCTTGGCATAAATTCTGGCTTGCCAACCACCAGGTATTTCAAGCATCTATGTCTCTTAGACAGGACACTGTAGAATGATATGTCCACCCCTTCCTTTTAGCAGTATCCAGTAAAAAAGGAAATTCCAATAGTGATCCTGCTTCTGATTGTTGCACCAGAGAGCATGGTTGGAAGAGAGAATGTAAACCTCAGTCTGCTGCATCCCAATTGAAAAGGCTTCTGTTGTTTATGGTGGATGCTTACTGGTAAGGCCCGACTGGAGGACTTTCACAATGCCTATATACTTCCTACTCCATTGACTACATGGGGATCATGAATACAAACCAATCACACGTTCATAATTCGAATTTACTCATGTATAACTGTGATTAAGAATTACAGCCATTATTTTCTGGAAAAAAAATGTTTTACCTGCAAAAAGTATTTTAATTGAAAAATTAAAAGGTAAAGGTTTCCCCTTGACATTAAGTCTAGTTGTGTTCAACTCTGGAGGTGGTGCTCGTCTCCATTTCTAAACCAAACAGCAGGTGTTGTCCGTAGATGTCTCCAAGGTCATGTGGCCAGCATGACTGCATGGAGCACCGTTACCTTACCACAAAAGCGGTTCCTATTGATCTACTCACATTTGTATGTTTTTGAACTGCTAGATTGGCAGAAGCTGGGGCTAACTGTGGGAGCTTACCCCGCTCCCCGGATTGGAACCTCTGACCTTTCAGTCAGCAAGTTCAACAGTTTATACATACCGATTTTTCTGTGCAAAATTTGTATGCTTTTGTGCAGAAGACAACATATTCTACACAAAGTTGCATGATATTTTCACAGAATAGTACCAAAATTACAAAGATTAGTCCAGGATTCTCTACAGCTTAGTTTCCCAACATCAAAAAATCATCCAGGCGTCCCTGGGCAACATCCTTGCAGACGGCCAATTCTCTCACAACAGGAGCGGTTGCTCCTGACACGACAAAAAAAAAGGTTTCCCAACACTTGAGAAATGTGTTTTGAAATATCTTTGAATATTTTTCCATCCCTAATGGTGATTAGAGTTATGTACTTTGCCTCAAATGGAAATCTGCCGAAATGAATTGTGTACACCAGCACACATTAATAAAACTGAAGTGCAAAATCAAACAAGGCAGTTGGGAAATTATTCAGTATGCTGAGGAACTTCTATGTATCTGAGCAAAATGCAGTAGTGTGGCTATATTTATGGAATTGCTTCCATCGGCAGAACAGAATCCCATTCTTAAGCAAAGACCACAGAAAAATAGTTTTGAAAGTAGCATGGCATCGGTCACTGTGGTCAATTTCCACCCACTCAGCAAAATCAACTGAAACTCTGCCTTGGAAGTGACTGGATGTCATTGCTGGTTTGGATTTGGAGGATATTCAGCTGTTTTGCAGATGTGAAAGAAGAACATCTACTCTTGGATGGCTCTAGAGATTATGACTAGATTTTCATGTGTGACTGTCACAGAATATTTTCATATACACACCTAAAATTGGGAGGGAGTGATGGTTTAGAGCTAGTCAGAAGACTACATAAAAGCCCTGGGGCGTACATGCAGTCTGCAGGCCCCATTTTCCCCATCCTTGTTCTGTGTCCTTGAGCAGTAATAATTCCAAATTCTCCCCAACACTATATATTGCCAGCAAAAATTGGAAACTGCAAGCAAGTGCTGAATTGTCTGGAACATAGTTTGAAAATCCTTGATTTAAGGCATATTTTCCACAGTACAAATTATGCAGTAATGGCCTAATTTTGTCCTTGTTTTTCATCTTCAGAAACAATTGTCATAAATTTAGAGAGTGTAGATGGGAAGAGGGCTGCACCAGCCACACAGGAAAATAACAAGAGGTGAAGCCAATAGGTGGAGATACTATTTTAATGAACACACTGAGATTCATCTTGGCGCAGTTCATTAAAATTATTGTGGCACCTATTAGTTTCACCTCTTACATTTAGCCAGGCATTTAGGAAGGCATTTCAAAAAGGCCTTTAGCTAGACAATAGCAGATAGTCTATTTTAAACTGTAAATTTATTTTGATTATTGTCATATCCAATTCCTCTGCAGGACGCTGAGAGATCAATGTACAGGACTTACTGAGAATATTGCAGGCAGCTCGTCAAAGTCTGCCTGAAATTAAGCATATTGCTTCAGATGCCAGGTCCAACCATTCTTACAGTATTTTGTGGCAGGTAAGTGATCTTAGGGTAAAGAACTGAAGCAGGGTTATTCAAGCCACTTTTCTAAGAAATAATCCCACTAGAAAATAATGGTTTGGCCACTGTGGCCTAAGTGTTTCCCATTCTCTCTTTCAGAAGTCAGTGTGGGGAGGAAGCTTCAAAAGGTTGAAAGTAGAGATTATTTTAAAAGAAGTGGTAGATGGAAAGAGCTATAACATTCGCAATTGCTTTTTAATCACTTACTCATAGGACTGTTGATTTGGAATTCTGTCTTCTCTTTTGATCTGTTTTACGGATTCTTTTTGAACTCCAGATGCAGCCAGCTTGAAACCTCATTTCATGATCTCCTACATCTTATCTTCAGTAACCTCCTTAGAGTTAAGTGGAGAGGAGAGACTTTTTAAAAATTTCATTTATGGCCGAATCCGGATCTTTCTGAATTTAGGAGTCGTTTTTACCACACTGAGAATAGAAGCAACAAATCATAGTTTCCACTTTCTAAGACAATAATCTTCAGTTGTCAGGCTTAGACCTATACCTTCATTGTACCTGTATCTATTATTGTTTTTTTGTTTATTCATTCAGTTGCTTCCGACTCTTCGTGACCTCATGAACCAGCCCACGCCAGAGTGCCCTGTTGGCTGTCACCACCCCCAGCTCCTTCATAGTCAAGCCAGTCATTTCAAGGATACCATCCATTCATCTTGCCCTTGGTCAGCCCCTCTTCCTTTTTCCTTCCATTTTCCCCAGCATCATTGTCTTCTCCAAACTGACCTGTCTTCTCATTATGTGGCCAAAGTACTTCATCTTTGCCTCTAATATCCTTCCCTCCAGTGAGCAGTAGAGCTGTATTTACTGTAGTATGGACTGGTTTGATCTTCTTGCAGTCCTATTATTGTAACTGGACCTATAAGAACATCAACAGTTCTTTTTAAAACTGTATTGTTCAGAGACAGAGCTACAAATGTGTAACTATGGAAGACTCTAACTGACCGCTAAATTTATGGCCAGTCCAGAGCAGACTGCCTGAAGGGGGCCTGATGCACCCAATCGAACACACTGCAGTATTGTGTTGGCATCCACATGGTCCCAGTGGAGCACCACTTCACCCTCCATGTCAACATTGCCAATTCAACTGGAAACAATTCTGTTTGAGTTCCTGGCCATTGCAGGCACCCATTCTGACATCAGAAAATTTCTCCTCTTTCTTCCTGGGCATGTGGGTGCTTCTGTTGATGTCAGAACAGAGCATTTGCAATGCCCAAAAGCTTGTGTACAGCTCTGTGTCCAACTGGGAGTGTTGAAGGTGTTATTAGCATGAGTCAGGCCCGTAGCCAGGATTTTGATTCGGGGGGGGGGGGTGAGTCTGAGTGAAAGAGCGTCTACCCTAGCAAACCTTTTGTATCGTTACCCCAATACCCCCATGCATATGGAATATATTAAGTATGGTGATCAGATCATGATATGAATAAACATAACAGTTTAAATAATGCACCAGTAAAGCCTTCTCGCGGACCACCATGAGAATTTCGGGGGGGGGGTGAAGCCCCCCAAGCCCCCCCCCCCCCAGCTACATGCCTGGCATGAGTCATCCCTTTTCCCCTGCATTAATGAATACAACAAAAGGATGGTGGTGGTGTTGGACAATGGACTGGTAGGATTTAGACCCAATCCAGCTGTCCAATAATGCAGGATATTCTGGAGTTTCAAACAAACACTTGAACTTTGCCCTAAGAAGGGCAAAGCCATTTTAGCCCTGGAAAACCATTATATTCACTACAGCCAGAAAACCATACAGAATAAATCCAAGTTTTCTTGCTCATATAAACTCACTCTAAGTATTATCTCCTGACCAAACTTCTTAAATGTACCAAAATAGCCAGTAACTACATCAAGCAAGAGAAGTCTGTTCTGCTGGCAATCAGCTGGAAATGTATCCTGCTGCACTTTGATCAGCAGAAGAAAACTCCATGGTTCAGTGCAGCAGGTAGCTGTTAAGGTGTATTTGGTGGGGGCATCTGTGATCATGGCAGATTTGCCACAGTTTGTAAAGTTGGATATAGAACAATTGGAAATGCATACATCTAGTTCATGGATTTGTAACTGCCTTTATTATTTCTTTGTATGCCCCATTGTCATTAGTAATTGATGGATTCATTCAACTGAAAGCCCACCTTTCCTCCAGTAAGCTCCAAGTGTGGTACATAGCTATTCTTCTATTTCATTCTCACAAAAAGAAATAGATCAGACTGAGATAGCGTAAGTTCAAAGTCATTCAGTGAGTTTCATGGCCCAGTGGGGATGTAGTCTAGTACTTTGACAACTAAACCAAGGAGCTCAAGACAGAGCTGAGACTGTCTGAAGCTAAGTATTTTTTATTTTTTTTAGAATTCAGTCCCAACTGTTATTACACTATTTTATGTCAGGTGAGTGGGCTTAGGTCAAGAGACTACATTCAGTCTTGAAAAACAGTGATTGACTTTGGGCCAGTCACTTTGTCTAACTCATCTCAAAAGGCTGTTATGTGAAAACAAATGAGAAAAGGCAAATTGAACTTCTTAAAGGACAGGTTGGATTAAATAAAATCATTAAAATGTACTCATTCAAATGACTAAATGCATAATGCATAACAAAATAAATAAAAGAAATAACAAGTTAAAATCCATAGAATAAAAGCAAAGGTACCTACCGAGGGAAAACAGATCAATTTTTAATTCAGTCAAAACATTATGTTATGTGCAGTTTTTAAAATGTGCATATTTTAAAAACAAATTAGGAGAGCGGCTAGAAAGCAGACAGCAGACTTATTGCTAATTGCTTTAGTTTGTTTTGGTATAATAAATACAATGATATCTACTAACCATATGTTTTTTTTCTTGGTGGTTTAATGGAAGCTTTTAAAAAATTTTAATGTAGGCAAAAGGGAAGAGTGTGAGCTAGAATTCTGTGAAAATGCAAAAGTATAAAATTTGTGCTAGTATGGCCAGAATCTGCTTTCTCAAAACCCCCAGTTTGAAAGTATATGGATCAACAACATCTTTGTACAGTAGACGGCCTGTTGTCTTAGTACATGGATTTCAGAGTTGAAGATGGAATGCCACTGTCTTTCTTTCCTTGCAGCTACAAAATATATATAACAGAATCAAAGCAATATCTAAAGAATAAGGTACCCACAGTATCATTTGCACAATTTGATTATTGCACAGTGATGGACCCAGCTTTTCTTCCCATGTGTTTTATTAAGTATTCACAACTCAAGCCAGATGATCTTTTCCCATTAGAACATCCCTCTAAGTTGATAGGACCCTCTTGGAATTGTAGTTCAAAACATCTGTTGGGCTGAGGAACTTCCAAGGGGTTTCTAGGGCAAATTCCCCCCAAGGAAACCTTTTCTTAAAAACTTTTCTATAGAAAAGTTTACAGGGCAACTCTAGATATTTTCTGCCTGCAACAAATATGCCCCTTTACACACACACACCCACAGTGCTCATCACCCAAAGCCAAACAGATGATTAGTTATTTTGACAGATGAGACTAAAAATCTCACAAGCATGTCTTCCTCTATTGGACGGTAATTATATATTATTCCCTAAAAGGCAGAGACTTTCCATTGTGGTAATATTTGCAACAGATAAAGCCTTGATCCAATGATGCTAAAGAAAAGAGAAAAGCTTTTCTACCTACACACTTGACACTGTATGGCCTTAATTTAGAGGACAATATAATTTGGCAAGGGAAGAGACCCATTCAAGATACTGCCAGATGACAAGAAGAAAGGGGGGAATGGATGAGCCCAGTTTGAAACTGCATTTTTATGCTCATTGTTTGAAATATCTGAAAGACTGGTTAATACTGATAAACAAAAAATTAACTCCAGCCAGAGGGCTCTGATTTGAAATGTGGGGGGGAGGGCGTACTATCAGGAATGAATGCAGAGAAATGGAATAGTTTTCAACCAACAAAGCTGCATTGTAAGTTTTTCGGGCTGTATAGCCATGTTCCAGAAGCACTCTCTCCTGATGTTTCGCCTGCATCTATGGCAGGCATCCGTAGAGGTTGTGAGGTCTTTTGGAAACTAGGAATATGGGGTTTATACCTCTGCAGGAGTCTACCATATACCATGCAGCTGTGGACAAGTCTACATAGGGACCACCAAATGCAGTGCTCAAACACGAATCAAGGAACATGAAAGGCACTGCAGACTACTTCAACCAGAGAAGTCAGCCATAGCAGAGCACCTGATGAACCAACCTGGACACAGCATACTATTTGAGAACACAGAAATGCTGGACCATTCTAACAACTACCATGTCAGACTACACAGAGAAGCCATTGAAATCCACATGCATGTCGACAATTTCAACAGAAAGGAAGAAACCATGAAAATGTACAAAATCTGGTTACCAGTATTAAAAAAATCTCTAAAATCATAACAGTAAATAAAGAACAGTAAATAAAGAACAAGAGGAACTTCAGACAAGAAATGATTAGAGACAGTTAATCACCTCTCAACAAAGGATTCCCCCAGGCAGTAAGAAGCCAGACCTTGAAAACTGCTAGGCCATTAAATGCTAATCAAGGTGGCCAATTGAAACATTCACACCTTCCTCCAACGGACAAGAGTTCTTTCTCCCACCCTGGACTTTTCACAGATATATAAACCCTATTTTCCTAGCTTCCAACAGACCTCACAACCTCTGAGGATGCCTGCCATAGATGTAGGCAAAACATCATAGAATCATAGAATCAAAGAGTTGGAAGAGACCTCATGGGCCATCCAGTCCAACCCCCTGCCAAGAAGCAGGAAGAGAATCAGGAGAGAATGCTTCTGGAACATGGCCATACAGCCTGAAAAACTTACAACAACCCAGTGATTCTGGCCATGAAAGCCTTTGACAATATATTCACAACAAAGCTGCATTTTGTCACCCTATCTATTTAATTTCTATGCAGCATTCGACTTGGGAGACAGTGGCATTCATATTGGACGAAGAAGCACCACCAATTTAAGATATGTATATGACCCAGACTACTAGTAGAAAATAGCAAAGACTTGGAGCTATTACCAATGAAAGTAAAAAAAAAAGGAAGTTCAAAGATTTCAAATTAAATATTAAGAAAACAAAATAACAACCACTTATAATCTACATAACTTTGAAATAAACAATGTGCAGATGCTGAAACAATTAAAAGATTTTTCATAGCTTGGCTTAGACCAGTGGTTCTCAACCTGTGGGTCCCCAGATGTTTTGGCCTACAACTCCCAGCAATCCCAGCCAGTTTACCAGCTGTTAGGATTTCTGGGAGTTGAAGGCAAAAACATCTGGGGACCCACAGGTTGAGAACCACTGGCTTAGACATTTATAAGATCAGAAAATGCAAAAGGGGACTGGGGATATATCTACAGTGAAAGTTTAACTGCTATGGCTCAAAATCCTGGAATCATGGAAACTGTAATTTGGTAATACAGTAACACTCTTTCGCAGAGAAGTGTAAACTTTGCAAAACTACAACTATCATGATTCCATACCATTGAGTCATGGCAGTTTATGGACCTCATCAGATTGCTTTTTGTAATGTGAGGGTCAGTGGGGGAAATCATGGGGCAGCATAGAGTACTACTATACAATATCCCAGAATACTTGTAGGGTATCAGAACAAACACAAAACAATCTATGTGTAATATCAAAGTGCAATATCAAAAGAGCATATAGTATGCAATTTACCAAAATCCCCAGTACATAGCTCAATTCAGTGGCACAAAGCAAAATCAAATGGAGCAGCCACTCTCAAACGTAACAATTCTAGGTCTGAATAAGTGTTCCACTGTATATAGGCTTCAGGGATACATTCAGTGAGAAAAAAATATATAAACAAAGTAAGCATTGAGACATGAGGCTATATGTAGACTGAAGACAATAATAAAGATGGAGCACCACTCTCAAAAAAAACTTCATGGATAAAATCCAAATCAAGTCCAGTGAAAATGGAGCACTGCTTCTCAAAAAAAGTCTCCGAAGGAAAAGTCCAAATAGCGTTCAACAGGGGTGGCCCGGGTATTTTTGTACCCTGTTTCGGGGAAAGAAATCCCCTTCCTCAGGAGTTGATATACTCAGCAACTCTAGACTCTTATATAATGCCAGATAGCTTTTACAAAAAGTGACTCTGCTTTGCAGTGTGAATTTACACACAGGGTACAAAAAATACCCGGGCACCCCTTGTAAAAGTATTATATAAGAGGCTAGAGTTCCTTCCTCAAGATTATGGCAACAAGAATGATTGACAACTGGAAAATAGAGGGAGAAAATGTGGAGGCCGTGACAGACTTTGTATTTCTAGGTGCAAAGATTACTGCAGATGCAGACTGTGGCCAGGAAATCAGAAGACGCTTACTTCTTGGGAGGAGAGCAATGTCCAGTCTCAATAAAATCGTAAAGAGTAGAGACATCACACTGGTAACAAGGATCCGCCTAGTCAAAGCCATGGTATTCCCTGTAGTAACCTACAGATGTGAGAGCTGGACCTTAGGGAAGGCTGAGCGAAGGAAGATCGATGCTTTTGAGCTGTGGTGCTGGAGGAAAGTGCTGAGAGTGCCTTGGACTGTGAGAAGATCCAACCAGTCCATCCTCCAGGAAATAAAGCCCGACTGCTCATTGGAGGGAAGGATACTAGAGACAAAGTTGAAGTATTTTGGCCACATCATGAGGAGACAGCAAAGCCTGGAGAAGACAATTATGCTGGGGAAAGTGGAAGGTAAAAGGAAGAGGGGCCGACTAAGAGCAAGATGGATGGATGGCATCCTTGAAGTGACTGGACTGACCTTGAAGGAGCTGGGGGTGGTGACAGCCAACAGGGAGCTCTGGCGCGGGCTGGTCCATGAGGTCACGAAGAGTCGGAGATGACTGAACGAATGAACAACAACATAGAGTTCCTTCCTTCCTTTTCCCTCCTCCCTCCTCCCTCCTCTTCCTTCTTCTTTTCCTCTTCTTCTTCTTCTTCGTCTTCTTCTTTGGACAAAAAAGAATCAGTTAAGAGATAGGTCCCAAATATATATAGCATCATACAACTTCATGTAATTAAACTCCTAACTCAAAACCCACTTTTCTAACCCAAGCCAGTTTTCTGTCGAAGCAGAGATCAGTCTTTAGAATGATCATAACACATGGGCCCAGGGTAGTAATTGCATTGTGAAATGAACCTTTAACTGTCAGTGGGACGGGTAATCAATAATTAAATAAGGAGTAAAGATGAGCAACCCAATTAACTGAATTGTTTTTGTGCCTGGTTGAGAATATTGATGACTTAATTTTGAGGTGAAAAGTGAACATGTGGCAGAAATACCAAATGGTAGGACTCACTTTCAAAACACTCAGTTCCACAGCAAAGCACAGCTAGCAACACCTACATACCATGAATCACACAATTCAACTTTTTTTCTAAATTGCTATTGTATGGTTTTAGTTTGAAAATGTACCAAAAAGCATGAAAACAATGTCCTTTAGCTGAACACTGAATATTTAAAAGATGCTTACAGAGTGATCTATTTATTTATTTATATAGCTATTTGGATCAGTCTAGTCAGAACTGAAGGAAGGTATACTTTTGGGGCTATAAATTTCAGAGCCCTTAGTTGCACACCTAATGGCCATCTTAGCTGGAGATACTCTGGGTGTTGTAGTCTGAGGTCCCCATGGACTGTACTATCCAATGACCAATGGCCTAAGCAGCTCACACTTTTGCCTCTTTTGCATCTTGTCCTTTGATTCCATTTGAACCATGTACAAATGTTCAATTCCATTTGAACCTTCTTGTACAAATGGAATTGCAGTGATAAGAAGTTATGAAAAAGCAGTGTGCAATTTCAATCATCCACTACAACGATATATGCCCACTACCTTGCTGTTCCTAGATCAGTTGGTGGTTACACAGTTTAAAACTTCATCCAGAAACCAAGTCTCTATGAAAACATGTTTTTCTTCAGTGCCTAGCTGTAAGGAAGAATAAGACATTGGGAACAAAAGCTGAGTCCAATATAGCCAATTACTGCTAAGAGCCAAAATAGAACTATGCTTGCAGGGCATTCTCCTGAATAGGATCTCAAGCTACCAATGTAGGATTGCTGTGAGTTATTCAGGTTGTGTTGTTGGCTGGAGGCATTCTTTGTTTGGGAGGTGTTCACTGGCACTTGATCTTTTAATACTGGCTATTTTTTATCATGATGTCAGAAATGACCCGAGAATATGCTGCAAGTAAGCCTCTGGTGTGAGAGAATTGGCAGTCTACAAGAATGTTGTCCAGGGGATGCCCGGATGTGTTACCATCCTGTGGAAGGCTTCTGTCATGTCCCCACATGTGAAGGTGGGACTGACAAATGGGAGCTCGTTCTGTCTTGCGAATTTGAACCACCAACCTTCAGGTCAGCAGTTCAGTTAGTAAAAGTGTTTAACCCACTGGGGCACCGAGGCTCCTCCTACTGGCCACTGAAATCCACAAGCATGTGGACAATTTCAACAGAAAGGATAAAACAATGAAAATGATCTGGGTACCAGTATTTTAAAAAAAACACCAGAATCAAGACAGTAAATAAAGAACACCACTCAGTAACAGGAGAATTCCAGGCAGCAAACAATCAAGTGCCAATTAACACCTCCCCCAAAAAGGAGGCCTCCAGGCAACAACGCTGATTGACTTCACAACTGCAAGCTTACTCAATGCTAATCAAGCTTGCCAATTGCAACATTTAGACTTGCTTGAAACAGACAAAGGATTCTTCTCCCATCCTGGACAGATATAAATACACTCCACTTGCCTCATTCCCAACAGAACTCTGAACAAATCTCTAAGGATGCTTGCCACAGATTCAGGTGAAACATCAGGAAAGAAATGCTACAAGAACATGGCCATACAACCTAAAAGGCTCACAGCAACCCAGTGATTCCAACATTGAAAGCCTTCGACAACTACCCAGGTAGGATTTCTAAATTCTGATTCAAAACACATTGATTTCTGAGGACTAGAAAGGATTTTCCAAGATCTCATACAGATTGCTTGTCTCCAAATCTTTTAAGAAGAGTTGCCAGGAATTATAACTGGGATCTTGTGCACAGACAATAAGACCTTCCTACAGCTTGGAAAAGTTGTTTCTTAATCCTTCAAATCCCAGAAGCTCCCACCTACCATGGCTTATAGTCCAAATGTGCAACTACTCCAAACACTATCATAGAAACTTTCCAAAAACACAATCTTCTACTACTTAGTATGGGGAAAGTCAGAAAAAATTCTTAAACCCAACCTCTGAGCCATAGTTTAAAAGTAACTAGTTATACCTAAGTCATTACGTGTAATTACATCTGTTTTTCAATAACAAAGGACTAATTGTATATCATTATGGTTATATCTTAACCAAGGATCACAGTACATCTTTTCAGAGTAACCGTAAACATTTAGCTACTCTCTTCTATCAAGCCTCAGAAAACAGTGAAAAGCTACTTTAATATTTCCAAGGTATGGCTTGGGATGGGTTTTGTACACCTGAATGAAAAACTTATTTTTTTTAAAAAAAAAAATAACTAATAAGGAACTACTGTGATTACTTATGGGAAATGGAAAATTAAATAAATGTTAATATTTATTATAATAATAACTATTTTGGAGACTTTGGAAGTTTAATAGCAAGTAAATTTCATTGACAATAACTTTCAAGACACTTGTACATGTGCGGTTCTATGCCTTCAGGTCATTTCAGAGTTATGTTGACCCTATTATAAAACTATCTTGGTAGAGTTTATTTACCTAAGGTGACTCACCTAAGGTTATTCCATGGATTTCCTTAACTGAAAAGAGATTTGAACCCTGTTTTCCCAGATTTCTCATCCACCCTGAAACCTGTAAACACATGCTGGCTCTGTGTCTACACCCTGAAGCTCTCCATTTTTTTAATTAAAAAAGAAATAATAACACATAGAAATCCAAAGCTGATTTTGTTGCCCTGTTAAGTTTTATATATGATGGAGTGAAATACACAAATGTAATGACTGGCTTGAACAGGATGAAGATAAATTATCTTAAAGTTTGAGATCCATAGAAAGCTATCATCTGCAACAAATCATTTACTGCTCAACAAATCCCAACCAGGGGAAATAAGCCTCTGGGAACTTTCCCAATACCATGCACATGACAAATAATTGCATAATGCTAGTCTTACATCTCTGCATTCTCCTAGGGTGCTTTGAAACTCCTCTGCAGCAAAACACATCAAGCTTCTGCTGTGTCATGTCCCCTTGGTGCTTGACACATATCACAGACATTCAAATCTTACTTCATGTTTCCCTCTGCCCCAAGAGAAACCATTCTTGCATCTTGGGTAAGTCTGTCAGAGCTAAATTAACACGTGCTTTGAAGCTGTGAACTGCTTTCCAGACTGACTGCTGTGCTTGAGCCTGCTGGCTTCATGAGATCAAGTTTAGTATGATGACAATGTAAATTCAGTTGAATTCTGGCTCATGTCTTTGGTGTAGTATTAGCAGGACAATAAAATCAAATGGGGCTAGCAGAATAAACATTAAAGCAAACAATTAATTACAGCTGTTTGACATACAGACAGAACACTCTGGACTATCCCATATATTTATGTATAAGTCTAGAAATTTTAGTCAAAAAATATTCCCCAAAAACTGAGTCAATTTATCCATCGATCAATGTCAGAACTATATTTGGACTTCTATCAAAAAGGGATCCCCTTCTTTGAGTAAAGTGACAAAAAGCAAGAATCTCGGATAAGAAAACCTAAAAGAAGCACTGACACCCTGCACCAATCTCTCCTTCGTGGTCACACTTTTAAAATGCTTTGGTGGGGCAATGGTGGCAATAGCCAGGATCAGCTGTCCCCCCTGAGTTGGCTATTGGTGCTTTCCTCTCTCTGTAGAATGAACTTTGACTTATTCATAAGTCAAATCAAAATCCATGATTTTGACCCTAAAACCTGCCTTTGACTTATACATGAGTACATACTAGGCCTGTGCAGTCAATGAAAAAATGTTTCAATACTCATTACTAAATTGGGGGGGGGGGGGCATGGACAATCATTTCTAAAGTGTTTCTAAAATACTGTTAGGGGATAATTGTGTTGAGGGGCAGTCCAACCCCTTTTATTCTGCCAGGCAGGAAAAGCAAAGTCAAAGCATTCCCAATCGATGTCTATGCAGCCTTTGAAACAACAACAACAGGAAACCTACTAGGTAAACTTTGGAGTCACTGTCTCTCAACTTCACAGGGTTGATTGAAGTCCCATTTTATCTTAAAATCCCTTTAGAGAATGAACATGGAGGAGGAGGAGGCAAAAGGTGGTAAGAAGAATTTTAGGAAATGAAGTTTGGGGAAGGTGAGGACTCTTGTGGCAGATAATTCAAAAGGCCCAACCCAAAACTACATTTCCCAGAATTCCGCTTGCTTCCCGTGTTAAAGCACTTGGGTTTTCCCTCTCCAAGTTGGAGAAGTTACTTTTAAAACAGAGTTGCTGTATTGCCTCCAGACCAGAGGTCTTGGTATGCAAGTGCTGGATGGCCTCCAGCTCAGCAGTGCCAGATAATTCAAAAGGCACCACTCTAAACTACATTTCCTAGAATTCTGGTTGCTTTCCATGTTAAAATCTCAATGTGAGTATCTCTCTCTCTGGGCCAGCCATGTGGCTTCTTCCTTACCCAGCCATCCCTCACTGCCACCTCTACTGCTCTCTTTGGAGAAAAAGCAGGAGATTAAGATCCTCCAGGGAGGCTCTGCTTTCCATCCCACCATTGTCAGAAGCATGATTGGTGGGGACGAGAGACAGGGCCTTCTCGATGATTGCTCCCCGGCTATGAAACTCCCTTCCTGGTGAGATCAGGTCAGCCCCCTCTCTCCTGTCCTTTAGAAGGATGGTAAAAAAACTTGGCTGTGGGACCAAGCTTTTGGTTCAGGGTAATAAAGCGGCAATAGGAAAGATGACCAGGCCAATTGATTTGACACGGATGACTAGGACAGTTTTAAATGGTGTATTTTAAGATTTTGATAAATGTTTTTTAATGTTTATATATTGTATGTGAATTTGTGTCCCGGCATTGAATGTTTGCCGTGTATATGCTGTGCTCCACTCTGAGTCCCCTTCAGCGTGAAAAGGGCAGAATATAAATGTTTTAAATAAATAAATAATAAATTTCTCCCTCCACTCCAGCCTTGCCATCCTTCTCAGCATCCTTTGGGGCAAGAAGAAGAACTTTATTTTTCTACCCCACCTCCACCTCCCCAAAGGGACTCAGGGCAGCTTACATGGGGCCAAGCCCAAGGCAGAATACAATTAAAAGCAAAGCAATAACAATTAAGACAGCATAAAACAGCATAAATCAGTGTAACAATAATAACATGCAACAGCAGTAATAGCAGACTAATTTTGAGGGGGGAAGAAGACCACTATGCAAACTAGTTTAAGGATAAGGTGGTTCAATAAGGTGGATAACAATGTATAATAGGAAATATCATGAAAACAGAGTGAAATTAACAGGATCAGAATCAATTCAATGTAATATAGGAAGTCAGATTAAATGACGGTTCAGGTTATGATACATGTCATTTGTCATAGGAGTCATCAATCGAAGGCATGGTGAAACATCCACGTCTTATGGAATATGGCTAGGGAGGATGCCAGCCTAATCTCCCTGGGGAGGGAATTCCAGAGTAGTGGAGCACAAGGAACAACTCTTCCTAGACATCAAACATTCCCATGGGAACTCCCTTTTTATGCTTTATAGCCGTGTTTCTCAACCTGTGGGTTCCCAGATGTTTTAGCCTTCAACTCCTAGAAATCTTAACAGCTGGTAAACTGGGAGCTGTAGGCCAAAACACCTGGGGACACACAAGTTGAGAACCACTGCTTTATAGGAAGATGATGCACTAAACAAACTTTTAACATACCACCCAAACCAGTGGTTTGGTCCTCCAGATGTTTGAGACTCCAGCCAACTTGGCCAACTGTTGTGATTTTGAGGAACTGAAGTCCAAAACACCTGGAGGATGAAAGGATGGAAACCACTGATCTACATCAAAGTGTGTGATTTCAAACTCAGTTTGGTGATGCATGTGATTGAATTCCAAAGAAATTAAGGATGGGTTGACCAGTGATTTTTAGGGTTTTTTTCCCATTTTTATGTGTTTTTCAGTTTTAAAAATATTCTATCCCACTTCTGCATTACTTCATAACTTTTTAAAAAATACCACACAGAAATATACACATTTTCCTATGTGTATCTCTGAATATAACAGTTGTTGGAGTTTGTTTACACAATTTTGCCTAACATATTCACATACATGTTTTGTGAGCAAGAGTTCCTTAATGTAGTACTATTTTGTATATATGCATTTTCAGTCCTGGTGAATGCATTACAAATTGATCAGAAGTGCAAATACCGAATGATAACTACATTCCATTTCGGGTACTGGATTGGGAAGTGTGCATTTGGTGAGTTCTTATCAAAATGCAATCCAAAGTAAATTCTCTTTCATTGCTGAAAAGAGACTGCCTCCACAAGAAAACAAGGATATTTCCCAAAGGAATGACACTGATGAGGTCTGACTGGGTGAAACAAGCATGAAAACAGCACAATGTGGTAACTGGATAATGAAGACAGAAGAAGTAGACTAGCTTGGAAAAGAAAAGAAACCACTGGGATTTGGCTATAATCGACAGAAATCTTAAATCAGAAAGTCTTCTCCTGTAGCATATGCACCATTGTACCTTCAGGGGGGGAAAGGCAGAATGATTGCTTGGCTTTTGGCAAAGTAAAAACCCATTTTGATGATGGAGAAAATGACAGTAGTAAATGACTCTTGTCCATTTGAGGGAGGAATGGAAACACTTACGTTTGTGTGTGTGTGTGTCAATCAAAAACAACAAGGTTTCACGTCAGTTCAAATGCAGAAGAAGAATTTGCAGCTCTCAGTTGGCAAGATGAAAGGCCAGGGATGTACTCTTTTGAAGCAATGACAAAGATGGAAACAGCAACAGCAACAAAAATCATTGGCGGAACGTGTGCTGAAAGCACTGCTTTCAACAGAAATATATATCATATTGCCACATTTTCCCCAAACCACTTAAAGCATGCTGCTCTAAGTTCATGAGGAGACTTGATGTGATCAGAACTGTCACTTCCACATTGAATCATTATACTGAGGTTACAGTATTTTCCACATGCATCTGCAAACAGGAAGTTCCTCTCATATCTTGTTAATGGACAATTGGACATAGTTCCAAAATAAGTGTCAAAATTAATCCCTGTTTTTCTTCCTCAGAGGCAGCTACATATCAATAACATATAAAAATTTGCCAGAAGTTGTAATCAAAGATGGAAAGGATCCAGTGAGATGTAGTTATTATTTTCATGTTTTACTCAATATACTCATTGTATCAGTCTAGAAATTGTAATAAAAGACCAACTCAAATAACCTGGATTCACTGAATGTGGGGCATATATTATGCTGCTGATTATTATTGTTGTTGTTATAGAGATTTATTTGTACATAAAAACACAGCACACATGCATATTAGGTCCAAGTATCTGGGATTCATCTCTGAATATGGGGCTCTTTCCAAGGGACTAGGAGGTATTTTTGCAGAATGTGCACAGTTCTGAGAAGTGTTGCCTTCTGCAGCATGTGGATTGATGTTCTGTCCAAATTAAGGCTTTTCCAGTGTTTTTTGAGGTTTCTTGGAATACCTCCAAATACAGAAAAGGCTCTCTCCTGTGTTTCCATCAAATGCACTTGAGAGGGTGGTAGGACGGGGAGAAGGCCCTCCCTAGAGGATCATAGATTTCTAACAGGTTGCCTTACCAAAAAAGAACCCATCCTTTTCTCTGAGTGGAGTGGCAAAAAGCAAGAGTTAAGTCTACCCTGGGATGACTTAAAAGAAGCACTGACTGTGGTACAGTTTCTGTTATGGGTGTTTTGAATGCCTGTGCAAGGAAATGGCAGTGAGGGCCAGGTTTGGCAGCACTCCATATGCAGCATTGGTGCTTTCACTCACTGTGTAATGACCCTCAACTTATCCACAGATCATATTAAAACCTATAGTTTTGGTATCCATACTTGACCTCGACTTATACATGGAGTCAACTTATAGATGATATATACCATAGTTATTTCTCTTCACCTTCTCTTTACAGAAAGACTATGAGGTTGATTGGGCACAGAGTGATTGGACTAAAGACTCTCAATTCATTTCATAGCTCAGTGGGGTCCTGAACCTGGATCTCCCAAATCCCAGTCCTGTAATGACTACATGGCACTGCCTCAAGGTTATTGTCCAGAAGACAATGGAACTCAAAGGATCTATAGTCTTTTCATATGTCAGTACAATGGTGGACATTACTGGCTACAGCTCTTGAAGCGGGAAAGTTGATTCCCCCCCCCCCCCCGGAAATTCAAAATAGTGCCATACGCCAGATGAAAGAAGATGTTATGACTATGACAAAAAAAGTGTAATCACATTGCCCTGAAAGTAGCAGTAATCTCCTTGAGCAGTTCAGTAACAGAAGACCATGGTTGCCATGGTAATAATTCAACCGACAGTAGCTCGATGCACTATTACAACCAATGAAGTTAGCAAATTCAGATAAGCTGGGAGTTCCTGGTGCCAAGCAGAAGAGAAATCATTGAGCTTGGATAAAAGAACATTCTATATAGGATAGTGGTAATCCACTAAATCTGGCTTGATTTGTTCATGTTGAGCTGTTTGCCCTGTTAAGCACCTTTTTGTGTAACATCACCTGATCTCTGCTTCTTCTGGATTGTGACTACCCAGCTATGCAATCCTTACTGGACAGATGATCCTTCTTTAGCACAGAGCTATAATCCATCGCTAATTTCTTTCTCAAAATAAGCCATGAGTAATATTAGCAATTTTCTTGCAGCTGTGAGAAAGTTTTCAAATATTGTAATAGCCAGTTTTCCAACATTAAAAGAAATACATTTCCCAATCATTTTTAATACTTTCAAATATTTTTTCCATCTCTAACCAAGGCATATGGGTTAGATGGCCTGTAGTCCATTCCATATCTATGAGTCTATGCAGGCTCCACAATATCACGAAAAATATAGGTGTCATGGGAGAGTTGTATAAATAAAGTTGTATATTATTATTATTATTTGAAACACAACAAGATGAGTCCACAGCAGACAAGATCACTCTGCTGGTTGTTGTATTGGATCACACGTTGGACACTTCCCAAATGTCTAGGACTGTGTGATGTATCAGCGAATAATGCGTACATATCCCAGTAAGGTGGCCTTTTGCAGCTGGCAGCACCGATTGTGTTTAACTGCAGGCCAAGGTCTTTAGGCACTGCACCCAGTGTGCCAATCTCCACTGGGACCACCTTTACTGGTTTGTGCCATTGTTGTTGTTGTTGTTGTTTGTTTGAAAGAAGTCCTGAGAAGATGTTACAGTGACTGCCATGGCAAAGAGAGAACAAATGGTGTCAAGAATGCATCCTCCTTTTCAGGAGTACAACAAAACAGCAGAAAGAAGCACCAGAGAGATCTCTTAGAACTTTCTTACATGAACCAGCTATCTCACTACAGTAGTGCTATTATTGATAGCATAATTATACCTATTCAGCAATTCATTGTCTCACAAACATAATTCCTCATCCTCTCATAATCTATCAGTGTTCCATATTTTCATTTTAAAGCTAATTCACAATACTAGCTTTCTAAAACAAAAAAGACAAATGCAAGTCTATATAAATAAAATTGTAATGTTCATTTGTGGGATTAACATAATTCAAAAACCACTGGATGAATTGACACCACATTTGGACACAATACATGTACAATACAAGACCAATGAGTGACCATCACTCATAAGAACACTGAAAAACACAGCAGAAAAGACATAAAAAGCCAAAAAATATATATAATACAACACATGCACAAAACCACAAATATATACACAAATATATACACACACAAAGTACATATAGACAGACTGGACCATAGCAACACATGGCAGGTGATGACTAGTATAATTTAAAATAGAAAATGGATAGTTTGGGAATAATGAGGAAGGGGAGGCAAGGAAAGACAAGGAATGCAATATTCCTGCTTCTTGGCAGGGGGTTGGACTGGATGGCCCATGAGGTCTCTTCCAACTCTTTGATTCTATGATTCTATGATTCTAAGGAGAAATCTGCCCCCTGACATTACTTTATTGCCAGCATGTCAGCAAAGAAGTAGAAGAGACCCATCATACTAAGGTAGGTAATGGGAACATTGCAGGACTAGGAGTCATTGATGGGTTATATCCATCAATAGTTAGGGATGAATAAATCAGGTTAACCACAGGGAGGCAAACTGGTAGAGGGATGTGCCATGCCTGTTTCCCTACCTCATGTGATAGTCCATCCAATAACAAGAGATGTTCATCCAATAACAAGGAAAGAGGACCACAATCAGAGACTGCACATAGACATTGCATCAGAATAGGGGCAAACACTTGTGCATTCAACTTCTGGATGAAAGAAGAAATCAGTTGCATTTGCATTTTACTATGAAAAAAAAGTTTCACAGCTCCTGGGAGAGTGCATACCTCAGAGATCCACACCCATCCAAGGCTTAAAAGGTGTTTTGTTAAGAAAAATACTGGTGTGCACATTTCACCTTGCGTGACTTAAAATGTTGTGGCCCTTCCAATCTATTTGCTCACTCCACTTTCCAGTGACTTAGTTGTTACCATGCCACGCCTATTCTCCTAATGTCCTTGCATCCAAACTTTAATAGAGCATATTTCAACATGGCCAGAGATGACCAGGGATTTCTTATTGTCTGACCATTACACTGAATCCTCTTCCTATGATGTATTCATTGGAAGTACCATGGCTTGGAGCTTGTCATTTCAAACATATTCTCAAAAGTGCCGGTTGACGTACTGTATTATGCAGCATATCACTTTTGAAATAGACTCTAGCCTGTCAGCATAATCCTTCTAACTGAACTCAAATAAAACCGCACCAACCTTGGATCAAGGTGGCTTAAGGAACTTATACGGTTTTAATGCCTTTGCCGTGTCCTATTTGTATTTATTGAGCCTTCCACACAAGGAACCGGTGGGACTTGTTCTTCATATTTCTGCATAATCTCCTGTATAGTCAACAGAGTGAAAGAGGCATACAGAGAGAAGATGGGTGGATTTTTTTCCTGCAGATGTTTAATTCTGACTCTGAGATCTGCTTCCTTTCCATGCTTTAGTTCAGAGCTTTTCATCTGTTGGCATAATGGCATAATGGCATCCCTGCTGTTTTGGAGTATTTTCAAATTCAATGGTTGCTGCTTTGTTTGATGCTGGATGTGCTTGTCAACTATTTCAGTGCTTTGGAAGTCCTGAGGGAAGTCATCTACATATTCACTCACCACTTTGCCTCGGGCAAGCAGGGCACCCGGCAGCGTGCAGCTCTCCTCATCAGAACCCTCATTTACACAGAGGTTAGATGATAAGAAATAGCAGGAACCTCTCTTACCTCTCCATACCTCATTCAAACTTATTTAGTAAAATAGTGCACTCTTTACACATTCCAACCATGAGAAATAGTCAGTGTGGTGGTAGTTGTTTCAGTGCTAGAATATAACTCTGAGGAACCAGGGCTCAACTCTTGCTCAACTATAGAAATCCTTGCTCAACTATAGAAAATCCCTGGGTGATGTAGGGCAAGCCATATGCTCTCAGACACAGAGGAAGGCAATGACAATCCTCTTCTGCTTAATTCTTGCCCCAAAAAAGACATCTGACAGGGTTGCCGTAGGTCAGAGATGACTTGAGAAGAAATACAACAAAAAACCAGAGGGGAAATGTGCACAATGACCACAGGATGATCCAGAAAAACAATTGTTCATCAAACATAAAGCATGGTGATAGAGTAGTTAGAAGAGGAGATGCAAAGTAATGGCTAAATAATGTTTCAACCAACGGAATGTCCTGAACAGACTTATCATCTGTGTAATGGATATATTACTGGTTATCTTTGGCAAGACCCTGACACATTTTTCTTTGAAATGTGTCAGGGTCTTCTCCCATATAAATTCAATGCAGTCAGTATCATCTAGACCCCCTTCATTTGGTAGACTCTAGAATAGGGGTGTCAAACGGATTTTCACAGAGAGCCACATCAGCCTTATGGTTGCCTTCAAAGGGTTGTTTATAATTGTAAGACTGTAGAAATGGAACTATGTTGCCCTGTCATTGAAAGTGTTGTGGGCCACATAAATTAATGTAGTGGACAACATTTGGCCCACAGGCCTTGTGTTTAACACAAGTGCTCTAGAATTTCCCCCCTTTCAAATACTTCCTGATTCTTTTGCTCAAATACTGTAATTGCTAGAAATTAATATGGAAGAAAATAGCTAGAAATTAATATGGAAGAAAATAGCTAGAAATAAATATGCAAGAAAACCAGCTAGAAACAAATATGGAAGAAAACCAGCAGCAAATGTGTCAAGACATCATGCAACCTAAATTCTGGGGACGACTCTTCAGAGAGCGAAAAGTAAAAGTCCACAAAACATCAGGATCTCACAAAAGGACCCAAAGGCCTGGAAAGAAGCCCAAAGCTGCCTGAGAATCTTTATCACAACAGTCTCTGACCATCAACTCCTGTTTCACAGATGCACAAGTAATTCATGTGGTTATGCCTACACTCATCACACATCTCTAGGTCAAAATGTGAAAATCCCAGTCCATATAGACACAGCACATGTAAGAAAGAAATCCATACTAGATGTCTAATGACATCTGTTAGAGTTTAAAAATAAAATGGAGGAAGCGAGTTTTGGGGGGGGGGGGTGGTGAGAGAGAAATGCAGCAGCATCTTTAAAATTACCTGCTTTTTAGCACGAGTTTTCATGGATATATACCTATGTCTTCTGGTGTAGTACTGAATGATATTAAGGCCTCAGGGATAAAGCATAGAGTGAGATAGAATTCAATATGATCCAGAAAAAAAATGTAAATCATGTCTCTTGCCCTAAATTTTCAAAGACCTGGGGCAAGGTGATTCAGAACTTTACAGTGATTATTGTTAGCAATACATCAGGGCTTTTTTTCTGGATTCAAAACTCCCCCTGAGAATATTCCTCTTGGTACCTCTGTAATACCGAGGACTTTTATATTAGAGCATTTAGTGAAACATGAAACTATTGTCTTTTTAATACCCCTGTTCAGTCATTCCTCTTTCTATATTTCCTTTGGCATTTCCTTGTTCAGGGACCACAAACTATACATTTCTTGCTATGTGCCCATGCCCAGGGAGATTGAAATAGTTTTTGGATGTCGCCATTTTTGATACCAGATTTGCATCCATCAGTCCTTTTGCATAGTGGCTGTTCTATTTCTCCAGTATAGAATGCAGAGAGATTATGCCATTTTCCTTTCTTGGCATCCACCCCTTCCTTCGATTTATGCTAGAACAGAACTAACGTAGTTACTTGTTTTGAAAACTAATTTAAAAATAATGTTTTCTAACATTTGTATCTTGGGGCCCTGTCCCATTACACAGTTATAGCGCCCTGGTTCCATTTCAGTTGTCCTTGTACTATGAAATCCTATGTTTTACAGTTTAGGGAGGAATATTCCCAGTCAGTGGTCTCTAGTGTCTTAAAAAAGGATTCCATAGGTGCAGCCTAGTCAATTAAAGTGGAATCAGAGTGCTATAACTGTGTGATGTGAAAGGGGTACTAAATTTATCCTATTCCATTGCAACTGTCTTGAGATTAGGGTCTTGAATGCAGAAAAGACCCCCTCCAAGCTAAAGTTTTCAAAGCAGTCAGATTTGGCCTGCCGCACTATTTTGATGTTTGCAAGATATTTATGTAGCATCACAGCAAGAGTTTGATATATCCATGCAAAATTAGCCCTGGCAGTCTTGCAAATCAGACACTCTGTGGCTTCTTTTATTTCTTCCCCAGCAACCTCCTCCATCCCTTTCGGAACCCCCTACCCCAAGCACCCACTCGGGGCAAATGGGAACTCACTTTCCCAGCAGCACTTTGTGTGGCACAGGCATTCAAAGAGCCTCTGTGCTCCTTCCCAGGGCATCATGGGAGTTGAGATTTTTCTTTGTGTGTGTTTCTCACTTTCTCAGCCAATCATGTGTGTTTTAATTATAATCTTGAGCCATCCCTTGTAAGCCATCCCGAGTCCCCTAGGGGAGATGGTTGGCGGGGTATAAAAATAAAGTTATTATTATTATTTATCAGATGCCTGGTTGACTGTGTCCATCCTCCTCTCTTCTTGTGGCATGCACTTGGGACTTCAGTTCCCAGAACCCCTTCTGTGGGTTTTCTTATTGAAATGTTATGGTAAAAAAAAATATCAGTGGATTGGTGAAACATTCTGAAACTTGGCAGGCTTGCAGTCATCAATGTGGCCTACAAGTGAGACAAGTGTCATGCTGTTAGGCCTAAAATCACAGAGAAATGAGCCTCTAAACTTTCCCTATTGGCACCAATGGACCTAATCATAGTGGTATGAAAACCAAACCTCCCTCCCAATGGGGGGAGGACAGAAAACAGGACCAAAAATAAGAATGGGTTTTTACCAAGTCGCACACTCCTAATAATTTCCATTTAATGTTCGTCTCTCCCCATATGAAAGCTAAACTATAATCCCTTACTCATTTCTTTTCCTCTTGTCTGCAGCCTGCCATGCTGGTGATGGTGAAAGGGATACTGTGGCCATCTCATATCTATTAACCTGTAAACCCTATGATTCTTTAACATTGTTCACACTACATATGGCTTCTGGGAATTAATATCCAAGATATCTGAAAGGTCAGAGGTTTCTTAATTCTTAATTACAAAAGAGATACTTCTCCTGCTCTAAGAGTACATCTGTGATGCCAAGGCTACTTAGTGCAGCCCTACCCTCATTTCAGTTCATTCAATATTTTCAGTAGAATTACCAGTTCAAAAACACATAGTTCAGGTATCCTCTAATTAAGTACTTACCCAGTAAAACCTAGAATTACTCTGTTGGGCAATTATGGGCAACAACAGTCAATGCCATATATAATTAAGAAGTTTCAAAATGCAACATATTCTATAACCCTTTTGATTATATAATTATGGAGTTCTCAGTGTAGTTTCTTGAAAAGATGCATTAACAGCTAGTGTCTTGTCAGTGACCAGATATGAATTAACTCACAGATCCTTGACCCTGAGCATTCCCACTAAAGAATGAAGTGTTTAAACATGAACTGCCCTTTCATTTATTCTAGATACATTTGCACTATACACATTTAAATGGGCTCTGCCACTTTCATAAAACACTGTGTATGATGTCAAGTAGGAAAAGCAATGGAAGTGTTGGGGCAAACGGCACCACTTTCAGGGCATTCATAAAATCACTGCAACAAAAGTTGGCAAATTAAAGAAAAAACGTTCATGATAATGACAGAAATATGATATACTATAGTGTGGCTGCAGTGGAAAAAGAGGTGAGAAACAATACAGTCTAAGACATTATCTCAGATGGCACCATCTGGCACCCTACAGCAGTCTTCCTCAATCACTATCACATAGAATCATTAAGACGTCACATAAGTTTCTGAAGATTTAGCACCAAACTTTTCATTTTCACTTTAATTTTATTGATTCTGTCCACAATAACAATATACCTATACATCTACGGGTCAGGATAAGATTTCATGCATGTGATTGGATTGATTTTGAATCACAATAAACATATTAGTCTTTAAAATGCCAGAAACCATTTGCTGTTCTTAATTCTAGTGACCTTTTCACATGGCCTCCAGAATCATTCCATGTTGTCATAGGATGTGGATAACCTGGTGCTCCATGCCCCACATCACCCAGCTCCAGTAAAGAGTGATCCCATGTGGGGAAGCATCATTCACACAGCTTCCCCTGCTGCTTCTTATGTCAACACAGGAAGCCGTCCATGTTGCCGCCATGACTGCATCTGCCTGCTGTACCCTTGTTTGACCCACAGAGCCCCACCAGCATCATTTGATGTGAGCCTGTGGGCTCCATGGGTGACCTGGGCAAACTGGCATATGCTGCTGATTTTAGCCCTTTGTGATGAGCTCATAGTGAACCTGAATCAAATCCAACTATCAGGGTAGCCCTCCAAAGGCATCTATTCTGTTTTTGTGAAGTCTAAAAACAGGTAGTGAATATGGGCGTGACTAACATGTTAAGGGATAAGATCCAAATCATCATCATCATCATCATCATCATCATCATCATCATCTTTATTTGTATACCGCCCTATCTCCCCGAAGGGACTCAGGGAGGTTTCCAACATATAAGGTAAACAGTCAATTGCCAGAGAGAAACCATACAGAAAATTACATCAAAATAAACACATTTGACAATGTAACATAACCTAATTTAACTTAACGAGGAAAATAACAACAACTAAAAGAATAATAAAATACCAAAATCCTGTTAAAACACACTAATAATAATAATAATAAAATATTAAAAACCCATTTCAGATCCAAAGGTGTTTTCACTCATATTATGCCAGAACTGGAAACATCTTCCTATAAAAACTAGAGGTGCTTGATGGCCTTTCCTCTAAAGATACGATTATTTGTTAGTCCTTGTCATTCAGAGCAGTGCACTGCATTCTGGGAAATGTAGTTTAGGCCAGGATGTTTTGAATTCTCTGGCATAGTGCTCCTCCCTTACCAAACTACATTTCCCAGAGTTCCCAGATTTCTGTGCTGTCCCCAAAAGGCACTGCTCCCTCTTTTCCCCCACTTCTAATGCCAAGACTTCATTAATTTACAGAGGGAAGGTAAGACACTAAGGCAGCCTTTTTGGCTTTGCTTTCAGCTTTGCTTCCTTGCACTGAATATAAAACTGACTTTGAAAGCCTTCCAAGATTTACAAAACTAAAATGAAAAGTATGGGGTAATTTTTGATTCTTACATTTTTGATGCAGGCCATGCACTCACATCGGATATTTCTTCGTAAGTACAAATTTAACAAACTTGATTCGAATTATAAGGACTAACAAAAAAAAAAGCACTCTCCTACTGGATGGCTATCTGTCGGGGCTTTGATAGTTTCTACACTATAGTTTTTGTTCCTGATGTTATAAATGTCATTTCCTAATTGATTCTATTATAAAAGCATAGCAAAAGCTTATTAAACTGCAAAAGACTTTGTCTCTGCAGAAGGGATATTGTGTTATAGCACATTTTGCTATCCAGTCCACTAATTTATCATTGTCATCCACATGTTTAACAAAGTTTTTGGTGCAAAAATAAAGTTTCCAGGTAGAACCACTACTTTCAATGTAAGGACTACACCATTAAACAGGAAATAATACTTTCAAACTAGGAACACATTCTCTTTATTATTAAAAATGTTGTTTTTAAAAACTTTGAAAATCCCTCAAAAATCTGTGGATAAATTAAACATTCTGAAAATTGGTGGGCTAAGAGTGGTAAATGTGTTTTACTATTATAGTGAGTTTTACCTCAATAGCTGTAAAATGAGGGAGAAAGGGGCCCCTGAAGTTCCCCCCAATTATCATAATTATGTGCAATTACTCTAACAAAATAGTAATGAAATTTCGTTACTCTCGGTATAGTAACAGATTTTTCACTATCTATACTTTATTGACACTTTAGAAATAAAATGCCAGTGCCCTCAGTTTTGTAATGACTTTTGAATCATTTTTATGGATCACATTTCCCTACTTTCTTCTAATCTCCATGCCTCTCACCTCACCCTTTCTGACCTCAAAAATTCAAAAGAGGCTTGCCAGCAACTTAGATCCTCAATCCTACTGCAAAATTTGGGGGAAAATTGTAATCTATTTATCATTTTGGACTTGTGGCAATTGACTGTGAGGCTGGGTAAAAACAAAAACAAAAACAAATGCCTTTTAAAGATGAAATGAGTTATCAGAAGCAATCAACTAAAAGATCTGTTACTGCAAATCCTATTTGAGGAACCTATTTGGTTAACAAAAACCTGCCTATTAGATTCCAATTATAGATGTCTCCATGAACTCAGCATTCTATATAGAACATGAGATAAAATCTCAATAAATCCGTCACTGTTCTTCCAGTGTCAATCTCGCTATTTAGAGAATATGGATTTAATTGACTTCTTTCCCCAGTATTCCTACTCCAACTCAATATCAATATAATCCAAATGTACAATATGGAGAAGAGTCCAATCCAATTGTCATCAATGTCTCAGTTTTAAGGCATTGGACCTCTAACATCAGGCTGGCTTTCCTTAACACATCACACAGACATAAACCTTTTAGTTTAACATCTTATCTAATCATACAGTTCAGTAACTCTGAAACATGATCACTAAAATGTATCATGTTGCAACAATACCACGAAGAAGCACATTTTGTCTTCCCTGTACATTTATATTGTCCCCATAGAGGTAAGTATGCAGCATGTAACAACAGTACTGCCTCTTTAGCTAATAAAATATATATCAAAAGTAGGGCAATTGTAGGATATCACAAAGTCCATTTAATATGGTCTTATGTGATATCTCATTCTACCCTAATATAAAGATTGCCAATGGCACATACATGTCCATAAAGACATGAACATATAGGAAATGAATACTCGCACACAATCTCTCCAGTCAAATTGAGAATAATGCCTCCTCTGTATATTTTTGTTTTTTGCCATGCTCTAAGTTATCTCAGTAATTAAGTTTCTTATTTATAAATTACTGTTGTTTATTGATCTGCTTTTAACTGCTTTGAATTGAGCCACATAGTAATGTTATAATTTGCTTATTAATGCTTTCATATTATGATTTGCTGTGTTTTTCACTCTGCCGTTTGGGAATCCCAGTTTGGGTGGAAGGCAGGATATTAATCAAATACAGGAGCAAGTGATAAAGCTTGACAAATTCAATTTTCCTGGAAAATTAATTATGGCCTGATTGAAAGGAGAAGCCCCATTCAGAGGTCCCCCCTCAGCAGGAGAAGACTGAGAATAGAAACATTTGAGACATATGTTGCATGAATACACCTGCCTGTCGGTAGTGAGAACGTCCTCTGGCATAAGGCAAATGGCTTGTAGACAGTTGAGCAACATCATGGCAAAATGATAGAGGCTATTTAGTGGCACTGATAAGGTTAATTTGTATTTAGGCTCTGCTGTTAAGGTTCATTTTAGTTTGGCAGTTCAAGGCTGGAAGGAGATTAGGGGTGCTTCTACACCAGGCATGCGGAAACCCAGGCCCGGGAGCTGGATGCGGCCCCTTGGACTCTTTCCTCAGGCCCTCCTCTCTCTTGCCATTCAATCCTTCATTCCTTCTCTGTTTCATTCCTCCTTCCCTCCTTCCTCCTTCCCTCCCTCCCTTTACTTACCTCCATCTTTCTCTCTCTCTCCATTCTTCCCTTCTACCCTTTCATTCTTCCTTCCTTCCCTCGTTCCTCCCTTCTTTTCTCTTTCATTCTCCTTCCCTCCCTCTTTTTTTCTTTCCTTCCTTTTGTCTTTCCTTCTTTCTCTCTTTCCTCCCTCCCTCCCTTCTATCCCTCCCTCCATTCCTTTCCACCTTTCCTTCCTTCCATGCTTCCTCCTTTCTTCTTTCTTTCCTTCCCTTTCTTTTACCTCCCTCCTTTTCTCCTGGGGGATGTTTAGCTGGGAGAAGAGAAGGTTGGGAAGGAATATGAGGACCTCATTTCAAGAGTTAAAAGGGTGTTCCATTGAGGGGGAAAACTGACTTTCTACTGCTCTAGAGATCAGGGCACAAGGGAGCAATGGTTTTAAGAGACAGCGAAAGAGATTTAACTGAAAAGATTGAGAAGAACTTCCTGAGAGTAAGAGCTGTTGGAGACTGGCATAGGCTGCCTTGGAGTGTGATGGAGTCTCCTTCTCTGGAGGCTTTTCTGCAAAGGCTGTCTATTGGGAGTGCTATGATTGTGCCTTCTTGCATGGCAGGGGGTTGGACAGGATGGTCTTGGGGGTCTCTTCCAGCTTTTCTCTCCCATCCACCATTTCATCCTGACCAAGGCCAACCTTTTTGGGATCCAAACATTTCCTATTTTTCCTTCTTTATCTGCCTCTGAAAGAGAAGAGGAAGGGCAGGAAAGGGCAGGGAGGGGACTTGAACCTCCTTCTTCCCAGCCCACTCACCCCGCTCCAGCCTGCCACGCAGCCACCAAGTTAAAACGTTTGCCCTGTTCTACACAATAGAATTACTGCAATACAGTTTGACATCACTTGAACTGATGGCTCAATGCTATGGAGTCATGGGAGTTGTAATTCTTCAAGGTTTTCTGCTTTTCCTGTCAGAATCCTAGTAACTCACCAAACTACAAACCATCCCCTGGAATGGTTTGAACCATGGGATCAAACTGCATTCATTCCAAAATGTAGAGCTAGTCTGAGAAACTAAACTTTTTTTTATCAAATGCTCATATTCATCTTATAAAAATGGGTCTTGCATACACACTATGATTCTCTTTGTCTGTTTCTGCACTATACCTTGGGAGTCCATCTTCTCCTGGCCTCTGTAGGGCAAGGGGTATTCCTGAGCCCATGGACTTTGTTAGCTAACTATTGAGAACTGAAAAGTCAATCAAGGGATGCTTCTGGAACATGGCCATACAGCCTGGAAAGCTCACAGCAACCCAGTGATTCCAGTCATGAAAGCCTTCAACAACACATTAGTCAATGTGTTAGAATAAGATAGAACAAGATAGAATAAGATACTTCTACCCCTTTCTGTGAATACATCCGTTAAAGAACTGTGATACTGTAAACCGCTGGCCACATCATTTACCACCAATAAATCTTATTTTATAACACTTTTGGGTATCCATGACTCACTTTTGGGAAGGCCTGGAATCACAGCCAGCTCCAGCCCAGTATACCATCCCCAGTTTTAACAGTTTTGTTAGCAGATGAGCACCTATAAAAATTATTGTTAAGCACATATACAATAAGTAAAATATTTGCCATTACAAATGTTTTTAAGAAAGAGACATATTAGGTATGTAAAATCAAACGGATGCATTTCTGAATCCAGCATAACATGATAAAGAGCTAAAGTCTTTTGGATAGCATGGTCATATTGCTAAATGACACTAGGGAAGAAAGATAATGTGAAAGTGCCAATTCAAATGCAAAGAAAGTCATTTGAATAATCTTAATTCCCCATAGTAACAGCTCTATATTATTATGTTGTTGTTCTTTTCTACAATACAATACCAAACATTTACATTTAAACATTCTTACTATTCTTCTAGCTGGGAGCATGCAGTATTCACTCATGTTTTAGCTTTCTTGTCTTCCTGAATACAGAAAAACCACTTCAGAACTCCTTGTTGGCTTTATTAGCAACACAATCAATCCCACAATGTGTACTACTCTGAACAATATTTTAATTTTATTAAGTGATGTTATTGAATTATTAAGTGACAAATACCCTTTTTGACTCATAGTTATGTGAAAAATGAGTTTACTTTGATATGTATGCACTGTAGACATCCATCTCATATTACAATACAGCTTTATAGCATGCCGTTTCCATCATTTGTCATATTATGTTAATATAAATGAGGAACTTTTGCAACCACTGCCATTAAACACCTTTCTAGTGATGGGCTACATGATGAAATTATACTTGGTTGTATACCCAGTTTTTAAGAGAACATTAAATATAAGGAGGTTCAAATTTTCCCCATATTTTTATGAATAATTTGCAGTTCTGATATATAGTCAGAGGGGTTACTTCACCCTATTTGAGAACTAAGGGGAGGTGACAAACTTTCTGAAGACAGGATATGTTCTGGGGTGGGGGGGAGTCCATTTTTCCTATTTGTGCAATTTTCTGTTTCTTTTTGGATCAAAGATGGAAAATGTAGAAGAGAGGACAATGCACATCTTATTTTCGGTTCTGGGTGGATTTTGACAATGATGTGTAAGAGGGTTGACAGTTTCAACTTCAATCAAATAGTAAGTGAAAGTGACACAGGCTACTGAAATCAACAGTGTGCCTTTTCATAGCAGGAACAGCCAGAAACCTATCCACTCCATACTTTTATAATACTGTGGAGTCTATTTCAGAGTGGGGGGAAGCATCATATTACCATGGCGTTATGTCCCATAGCATTATAAAGGACATCCTTCCTTCCTCTTCACCCATCACTTTTTCTTGCCAATTTTACCAAAATTATTAGTTTTCAGATTTATCACAAGAGCCAGAGTAGCCCCCACCCTTCCATTTTGAAAAGAAAAAACATTGAGAAGAAAGCTTATGGGATGCTTGACTTTTCTCTCCGATCCCACTACTCTAGAGTAGACTCAAGAAGCTGATCTTACACCAAGCACTACTTGAGGAGAAACCTGACTTAAAAAATTTACCATGCCAGGCTCATGAAGCAGAATTTTAGGAGAGAAATGTCACCCCAAAACACGTGTGATAGGAGCTGTCAAATTTGCCTGGCTTGAATCGTTTCAGTGAAGTTGCATTTCTATGGGCAGACTGCTACCAATTAGCAGTCTGCCCATAGAAATGCAACTTAAATTATTCAACCCAGGCAAATTTGGCAGCTCCTATCACACGTGTTTTGGGGTGTTTTCTCCATTTACATCCCAGTTCACGAGTACAGAAGATGATCTTTGACCATCTTCTTCCTGCTACATTTTTTGGACTGTTTCAGATGTTATCCTAACATGAAGTTCTCTTGCATGGTGGGAAGGAGTCCTTCATAAATTGTACCCTAGTGCTTTGGTTCCATTCAATGAAATCCTGGGATAAGCAGTTCAGTCCAGGGTATTTACAATTCTCCACCAGAGAGCTCTAGTGCATCCTCAGGATTCTACAGAATTCAGCTAAGGAAGCTAATGTGGAATCATGGTATTATATTTATGCAGTGTAGATATACTCTCTATGATACAGTAATGAGTATGTAACACATGTGTCTAGGCCCATGGGCCAAATGCAGCCCACAGTCTCATTTTATGTGGTCTTCGAGAGGTTGGACTACAACTCCTGTATTCCTCAGCATTAGATATCATGACCAGAGCTGATAGGAGTTGTAATACAGTAACATCTGGAAGGCTGCAGTTTGTTCTGTTTAGTGGGGGTTGAATTTAGATTCAAAGCTTGTGGATATGATGACTGAAGCTGGATCTACACTTCCCTCTATCCCAGAATCTGATCCTAGATTATCTGCTTATCTCAGATTATCTGACAGTGCAGATTATCATTATCAAAACAGATAATCTTGGATCAGATCCTGGGATATAGGGAAGTGTAGATCCAGCCTGACTTTAAAATGTCCTTTAACCTTGGCCCAACCTCAGAACCACAAGTGCTGTTGGATTGCAATTCCCCAGTCCGCATGGCTGATAATCAAAAGTGATGAGAGTTGTCATTCGGTAACATCTGGGGACCTAAACTGGGGAAAAACTAAAGAGCACCAACAAATATTAGTATAAATAAACACTCTTATGCAGTAATATAATGGAGATTGTAGAAGCTTGTAGAAGCCCTGGGATACGTCATTTAACTGGGACTATGACATTGCACACCACACTTTTTGGACTTCATTTTTCCCTCTGTGATTAGCTGCAATCCATCCAGTAGCCAGAAAGCTTAGAGATTTTATATAGGAACTGACATGATGAGTTGCATAGGTCCTAGTAATTAATTTTTTAGGTTCATGGAATCTTACAATGTGTCAGCGATCCACCACAACCACCGTCATAACTTGGCTGGCACCCTGATTTAAATGCAGTATTTTCTCCCCAAATGTGAGGTTAGGAGTGTAGGGTCCTCACAAAAGTGGGACACCCATAAATATAAATAAAAATGTTTTTTTAAAAAAAAACTTAGAGAACACTCCTCTATGCATTTCTGACCTTCCAGCAAAGTGTTTCGGATAATTTTTGCTAGAGATTAACCACAGAATCATGCCAGAGAAACACCTAGGGAAAAATATTTTTGTCATTTATATGGCAGTGAGAGAAGCACTAGCAAATACAGTAATCTGCAAATCATCAAATCTAGAAGTGCAAATGGGGATGACTGGATGCATGTTTTTTTTTTCTGAAATACCACCAACCATTAGAAATAGTTCATGATTAATGGTTTGCTATGTGAGCTAGAAATTAAATATTCAGTAATAAATGGTAGGGGTGTTCCAAGACCAATGAATTGATGGCAAATTAGATGTCAGATGTTGGTGGCTGAGGTCTTTAAGCTGAAGCTAGCATTTTAGTTTCTTAATTTTTTCCGGAAAGAAAAAAAGAGCCTTCTGCAGTGTGTCTTATCTCATGTCCCAGATAGTATTGCTTGGCAAGTACGGGGAGGGGAGCAAAGGTATGCAAGCTCTATTGGAGCTAGTATCCCCCCACATGTATTTTCTATCTCAAGCACTGGGTCTGTGGACTACCCAAGAAACATTTTTGTATGCATGTGGGATCTGAAATGAAAACTGCTTTGATTCACCTCCTCCAAAGCATGACATTAGATCTATTTTATGACTGGTTGAGCATAACTTTTACCATCAGGTTTCTGCAGATTGCTCACAGTTAGAAACTGGGATTTGATGTCTACGAATATTTTCTTCTTTGCCCCTGCACATTCAATTTCTTTTTCTTCCTTGCTATTTGCAAGGAACTATTTGCAAGTAATTCTGTCTGCTAAGAAAAACATTTCAGATATTTTAATTGGGAAAGAAAGCATTCCAGAATTATTTTCACATGGTTGAGAGTTTTGTATAGCAGCAATAGTTGTAATTGTCTTAATGTGCCTTCAAGTCAACTCTGATGTATGGTAACTCTATCATGGGGTTTTGTTAGCCAGGGGAAGTTTGCTATTGCTCTCCTCTAAGGCCAAGACACTGTGACTTGACCAAGGTCACATAATCAATTTCCATTGCTGAACTGACTTCCAAACTCTGCTCCCCCATGTCCTAGTTCAGACCTCAAGCAGCTGCATCACAACAGAGCTTATCTCCCATTATATTTCAGCTACTCCTCAAGGATTTCAAAAAACCTTTGAGAAACGACAGGGTGAGTAAGGGCACCAAAATCCAACTGAGTATACTCATTCCCTCAAGCAACTGGGTAGGGGGTCTTCACCTGATTCAATATTAAATTTACAGTAGTATAGCTTTAGCTAAACCAGAAAGAATTGACTTCTCTCTTTCTTTTACTCTCTACTTAGAAAACCAGTAGTTCTATAGAAGCATGTTTATCGGGGAAAACATAGCCATGCCATAAACCATCCAGCCTCCAAACCTCAAATCCTCAAATCCGCATGCCCACACCCCAAACCCTTTCAACTCTGCCCCCAAAATTGGGGTGATATAGGAGTGATTTTTCACTGAATGTGTTTCCATAACTGAACAGGGATTCCAGCATCCTAGTCCAACATACAAACCCTGGATTCTCAACATCCTAATTCAACAGTGATTATATGTTTACATTATTTTAAAACCTTTAAAAATAGTGATGTTTCAATAGATAGCTTTTTTTAAAAATCTTTTTGACATCAGGTTTTTAATCTTTGATTTTAATGATGCTGCAAGTCACCTTAGGTTCCCCATGTGAAGTGAAAAGCAGCAGATTGTTTCTTTCTATGTTTGTTCAATTGAATAAATGATTAAATTCTTGATTTTGGGCTGATGCATATAATAGATGTGTTTAACTAACACTTTTTTTTAGGGGAGAATCTCTTTGGCAGCAACTTTGATTTGAAAGTAATCCATATATTGTTTCTGATATACTGGAATTTTTCTTGTCATTTCCATTACTGTTGCAAAGTCAACACAGGTCCATATTCATCTAAGAAAAATCAAAACTACTAGATCAGACACTAGGGGCACACATCCACTGACCATTTAGGTTGTTGTAATCCCATGGGGCTGATTCATTTTGACCCATGGAAAAGCTGCCTTAATACAGTTTTCCTCCAGAGGACAAAACTGAATCCTGATCCAGGATTTTTGTTATCCCTCAAGTTTGGTCCTGTCAAGTAGCTGTCTTGATAGCCATCCTGAGCACCCTGAGGTCAGGTGGTCAGGCACTGTGGGATCTCAGTCCCCTACTCTCCTCCCATGTCATACCTGTCCCCAATCATGACACCCCTACTTGCCTGCTGCTAGACAGCTTAATTGCCCTCAGCCAGAGTCACTAAGGAGACTGGGCAGGAGAAAAGAAAGGGCTTTCTTCTCTCCTCTTTCCAGTCATCTTAGCAAGTGGCACACTGGTGGACATCAGCCAGTCCATCCCAAGACTACAGTATGTGGAGGTGTCCCAGCTGGCGACAGCTGTGACACATGGGAGAGGGCATTTTGAGTAGCTGCCCAGTGGCACCAATCTGTGTTTGGTACAGTTGGGCAGTGGGAGCTCCCTGCCACTTACAGTATGAGGTGGCTCAAGGAGTCCCTATTGAGCCACCAATCTACAGGGGTAAGTATGAAATGGTCCTAAGACACAAATGTTTGGGGCAGATATTTTTCCTATGTTTGAATTGACCTGTTACCAGCAAGAGGCATCTCTAAAGTCTGTTCATTTTAACCACAATATTATAAACAATTCATTATCACAAGTATCCCCTTTTGCTTCTCATTGTCATTTGTCTCTACTGTTGAAAAATATGTGTGTGTTAGGGCTGGGTAACCACGGAAAAATTTGTTTCTAAACTCGATTCATTTTTAAGGGGTCCATCACGTTTCGTTTCTTTAAAGAATTCCGAAATTTTCCTTTTAAAAATTTCGAAATATACGAAATTTTGTAAATTTCGAATCGACGCGATTGCGCAATATGCTAAAAAAACCTCCAAATATGCTAAAAATATGCTGAAAAAACCTCCAAATGGGACAGGGGGAACTTCTAAAGCTTCCTTCTCCCTCTGTTGTTGACTGTTGGTGTGATAAAACAAACAACAACTATAAAACTTGCACCAGGCATGTGAAAATAATTATGAAACAATTTCGAAACAATTTCGAAACAATTACGAAAAAATTACTAAACAATTACGAATCAATTACGAAATAAGTTGAAAAAATTGTTTCGAATCTAACTCCTCACACTATTCCAAAATGGCTCAATATCGGATCGTAAGCTAATTTAAATACGAATTAATAACGAATTACGAAATTAACGAACGAAACTGCCCAGCCCTAGTGTGTGTATACACTTGCCAGTTGAGGATGACCAGTACTGCAACTGATGATGTGAACTCAAGTCCATGAAAACGTGAATCAGACATTAGATACTATAAGATTATTTCATGTGGTTGCTTTCCTGAAACATAGAAACCTGGCTCTGCCTCCAAAATTTGTGTCCTTTTTAGATTCTGGATTCATTCCTTAAATATCATATAAATAGGAGTGAGGAAATGCAACCTGTGGACTGCAGACAATCCTTGAGTGCCAGGAGAGGTCCAAGCCCACTTTTTAATTTGGTCATTTGTCCCCTAAATCCAGAAACCACCACATAAACATGACATTTGGGATTGTGCTTCAAAAAATAGACATCAGATCCTTTTCTCTTCAAACTGTTGAAACCCAGAAATAAAGCCTTCACTTATCCTAAAACCAGAAATACTAGTACTTTGGGTCACACCAGGAGTTAAAGTGTGGCCCACGAGGAGAAGAGGAAATGGTTCCCTTCTTCCACATGGTTGCCTACTTCTCGTGCAAGTCATGCTTAGGAAAAAACTGGATTCTCCCCAGACTATTTGAATTGCATGGCAATAGTGACAGAATATGATAACCACATAAAATGTGACATAATTCCTAGCTTTTCTGTCTAACTCTTTTTGACTTGTAGGCAAAATGAAACACTAGATACTTTTCAAGCCTTTTATTGTTTCATCTCTTTTTCACTCATGGTGTTTACTCAGCCTTGGGATGAAAATAGAGAATCACAGAGGAGTTAACTGTCTAGGTCTATCCTCTGATTTTATTGCTAAAACAGACAGGGCTAGTTCTTTAAATCTCATCTTAAACGTGCCATTTCTGAACCCTACAAAGTCTTATAACATCTGGGTATGCTATCACATCAAACTATCAGTAGAATTAGAGGATGAAAATGAAACTTCCAGGTATATGAGCAAACTCAAAATAAAATATAGAAGCATGTATGTAGTGAGCAAAATCCCTGGGCACAGATCAAAGAAAATTACATGTGAAATTATTTCATAGGTGCAAATGAAACAATTTTGATAGAGTCATGTTGACTGGAAAAGTCCAGGCCTTTCCTCATCCATTAAACAAGGATAATCTCTTACAATGTGTCTTATTTCCATTATGAAATACTTGCCCATAATTTCCAAGTTCTTTTATGCTGCTGTTTTGTGAAAATATTAATATTATTCATGAAATTAGGAAGGGTGCTCCACATTTAAAATGAAGGAGTGTCATATAAGAAACAATGCAAATTTTCCTAGTTCAAATTCCAACACACACACACATATATATAGGTTGAGACAAAACACTTTTGTGTAGTTATTTTTAGTCTCTGCAAATGAATTCTGTAAACCCGAACAACACACATGGAATATGGAAATCAGCATAATATCCACTATGATGTTTCTTTCAAGTCATGAATAAAATTACATAGCAATTTACTCCATTTCTCTTTCAAAAATAATAGTGTGGTGTCTGTATTTATGAGACTATCTTCAGAAACAAGAATGCTGTTACACACATTTAACTATATACCATGGATACCCATTAAGTTGAACCCACGCACTGAAATCAATGACTCAAAATTATTATTTACTTTACCATGCACAACTTTTCTCTTTGATTTTCCCTGGATAGTTCTGGAGTGCTTAAACCTGGGTTACTCAAATAAGTGTAGGCACAACCCCAGAGTCCTATATCTTGGAGAAACAATACTCAGGTCTGGTTAAAAGATGAGTCACAGTACATCACAGGAAGAAAAGGGGCTGCTTTGTATTCTTCTAGATGTGGTTATCTGAATGAATTTGCAGCTCTTATAAATTAGGGATTTGCCAACTGTCCCCAGAAGAATGCTGCTGGCAATGTAGTCCAATGAACTATAAATAATGCCTGAGTTATTCACACACAAACACACAAAACACTGCCTATAAAGATTTGTAGGATGCCGAATGCATCAGATTCCCTGCAGAGAAACTCCTATATGAGGAATTATACTTGGGAATTGGAGGTTCAGGCAAGCTAGCTATGGGGTACTTTGTTAGATTTCCCCAAGTAGTGCAGGGAGGAGTGAGCACACAGAGAAGCCAACAGTAAGAAGAAAATGAAGGAGGAGGAGAGGCACAAGACAGAAAGCAGGTATGCTTGCTGGTCTGACAACACTGCTGCAAAGGTAGGCCTGCGAATGAGATGGTGTGTAAAGTTTCTTTATAACTCGCTCTTGATAAAAACAACAAATTAAAGGAAAGGGATGCCCTTTGAATTGTCTCCACTTTATCAATATTTGGTTCATGTTGACAGTGAGCATAAGAACAAGTCTCAAACGTCCATATACAGCTGTATGGGCCAACATGCTAAATGTATTGTCGAAGGCTTTCATGGCCAGAATCACTGAGTTGTTGTAGGTTTTTCTAAATGTCCTAGTCATCTGCAAACCAGATCAACAATCAGGCCACACAGTTTACAAAAAACCTACACACAGAGATAGATACCTACATAAAAACTCCAACCATCACCCAAGTCAAAAAAGAAGCACCATTAAAGCCCTTGCAGGCCGTGGAAAAATAATCTGTCAACCCCACCTCCTCCAAGATGAACTGAACAACCTAAACAGGGCTTTATAGACCAATGGATACTCCACCTCAGACATCAGAAGAGCTGGAAGAGAACAAGCCACGAGAGTAAAGACAAAGTTCCACCCAGAGGAAAAGTGTTCTTGCCATACATCAAGGGAACCAATGAACGCATAGGGAAGCTGGTGAGGAAATACAACATACAATCTATCTACAGACCCAGTAAGAAAATCCAACAAATGCTACATTCAGCAAAGGACAAGAGGGATCCTCTAACCTCTGCATGAGTCTACTGTATACCATGTAGCTGTGGACAAGTCTACATAGGGACCACCAAACACAGCACCCAAACACGAATCAAGGAACATGAAAGGCACTGTAGACTACTTCAACCAGAGAAGTCAGCCATAGCAGAGCACCTGATGAACCAACCTGGACATAGCCTATTATTTGAGAACACAGAAATGCTGCATCACTCTAACAACTACCATGTCAGGCTACACAGAGAAGCCATTGAAATCCACAAGCATGTGGACAATTTCAACAGAAAGGAAGAAACCATGAAAATGAACAAAATCTGACTACAAGTACTAAAAAAGCTCTAAAATTATAACAGTAAATAAAAAACAAAACTCAAAAACAGTAAATAAAAAACAAAACTCAAACACAGTAAATAAAAAACAAAACTCAAACACAGGGAAACTCCAGAAAAGAAACAATCAGGAACACCTAATCACCTCTCAAGAAAGGAATTTCCCAGGCAGTAACAGGGCATACCTAAAAACTGACAGGCCATCAAATGTTAATCAAGGTGGCCAATTGAAACATTCACATCCAGCTCCATCCTGGACCTTCCACAGATGTATAAACCCAATTTTCCTAGTTTCCACAAACCTCACAATCTCTGAGGATGCTTGCCACAGATGCAGGCAAAACATCAGGAGAGAATGCTTCTAGAACATGTCCATACAGCCTGAAAAACCTACAACAACCCAACATGCTAAATGTTATATTATTGCATAACAAAGAGGTCTACTTCAGAATATTCATAGAAGCTGCAGCAGAGTAGCATCAACAAAACATCAAAGGCTTGGAAGGGAAATATAGATGGGAAAGTCCCATGGAAGGATTATTTTACATACTGATAGAATCTTTCAGGAAAGGTTGTCCTGATCTGGTTTCTTATTGGACCAAGCTCAAAGGAATATTCTAAATCAAAAGGGTAAGGAAGCCTTAGCAGAGAGTTCCCAAGCTCTAAGCAAATAGCAAAATTGGGAGTAATGAAGCTCAAATCCAATATAATGATGGCACATTTCACTCATTCAATCTTCCCTGCAGCTCTTCCCTCTCTCCCAAATGGAGTCTGGGCAGTCCCCTAGCCCTCCAGAACACGTTTTGGATTATATAAGGATCTGCCATGGTATGAGATCTCTCAAACTTAATGAATTCTGCTACTCTACCAGTTCATGGCAACAGAAAGTGATTTAAACCTCTGTAGATTGGATATATACTATAACTCATAGATTGGATATGCTGTCTGATTTAAAGCCAAAAAGTCACTTTTGAAAAGTTCAGCTGTGCAGAGTCCTTTAATATTTCACTCTTATTTTTTTCCTTCTATATTTTACCTATCATCCTCCTTTTCCTCTGACTTCTCCAAATTAGATTATCTTTTATGTGTGGATTTCCCCGTCTCAAACTTCTTTTTATCTCAGCTGTATGCCTGAACCTTTTTTTCCTTTGGTATCTCAAACTCTATGAATTATTGCAGAACATATTACCATTCCCTCACACTACTGCTGGAGCTGTAGAATGCACCTTGACTTTCAGCTTTCTTCCTGTTTCCATGCAGGAAGAAAACACAACCTTTCACAACCAATATGAAATGGGGAAAAGAAGGAAAGGCAGATAGGATTTGGAGAAACCAAGCATGAGAGATTCACCTAGGAAATAGCTCCTTTGTGCTTTGTTTTTTGTCCTACTGCCCATTTAACATGTTTATTTAACAATGTACTAGGCTAGCACTAAATGTCTGGTATCATATCTATGATACCTTTGTTTCTTGGCCTCATAATTTCTCCACAACTTCCTCAGGCAGCCAATGAAAGGATCCTCAGGTGACAGTCTCCAGCCAGGTTCTGGCTGGTTGGAGCAGCCCCCCCCCAAAAAAAAAGGAGCTCAGTATCCTAAGAGGCAGATCCTGTAGGCAACCTGTACCCAAATCATGATAAACAAACCATAGTAAAGGTAAAAGTTTCCCTGTTACATTAAGTCTAGTTGAGTCCAACTCTGGTGAGTGATGCTCATCTCCATTTCTAAGCCAAAGAGCTGGCATTGTCCATAGATGCCTCCTAGAAACAAACCATGTAGTCAAAACCTACACTGTGTACATTTGCCTGGAAGCTAACTGGCAACCAGCTGAGTTACTATGTGAGAGAAAGTGATCCTATAGGTAACCTGGACATAAACTATGATAAACAAAATTCAAATCCTATACTTTGCCCAGAAACTAACTGGCAACCTGTGGAGTTACTGTGTTGTAGAAAGTGATCCAATTGGTAACCCAGACCCAAACCATGATAAATAAACCAGGTAGGACTCTAAAAGTCAAAACCTACACTTCGTACTTTGCCCAAAAACTAACTGGAAACCAGTGGAATTACTGGATGTTCCTGTAACTAGTCTGGCCGCCATGTTTTGAAGTAATTGGAGTTTCCAAACTTAGTTCAGAGGCAACCCAATGTATAATGAGTTGCAGAAGTCCAACCTCATGCACCTCCATCTTTAGGTCCTCTGATTCTAGGAAAGGGCACAGCTGGTGTGTCAGCCAAAGCTGGTAGTAAGTAATATTGAACATGGCATCTATCTGAACTGACATTTTCAGACACATATCCATGAGCATTCCCAAGCTGCTAACACAGCCTTTCAGGGGGAGTGTAACTCCATCCAGAACTAACTGACACACTTCCAACCCCATTAGGATCCTTACTGGCAAGCAACTCTGTCTTACCTGGATTCAGTGTTAATCTATTTTTCTTCATCCAGCCGATTACCTCTTCCAGGCATTCATTCAGAAGAGACATGCTATCCTTAGCTAAAGCCGTTTTTGAAGACATAATGCTCAAATTATTATTTCATTAAAGTACGTGTGGAATTTTTTGGCATACCTGGGGATCTACTATGGGCATTATGCACTTTGACTTGACCTGGAATAGTGAAACTTTGAGGAAACAATTAAAATAGATTCTGGCCTGTCTGCTCACGGCTCTTTCCAGGAAAACATGTGAAAGATCAATGCAAAATATTGATCTCATAGAGAAAAGCACTGCCATGTTCTATCTTCAAAATTCACATCCTTTCACTCTTCAGTTTTAAACTTCATTCAGTCAGATTTTTTTAAAGCATTAATTATCTCAATCCTACCCCAGTGGTAATTTGTTTGTATTGCAAAGTTTTAAAATGTCTTGAATGCTCCAGAACATATGTAGACATTCATGGGTATTCTGAAATGCATAAATATCCAGAGCTAGAAATCACATGTTTTCATAACGTGGAATGTTTATTTGAATATTATCAGCCCTCTTCGTTTGCAAAGGAGGAGGAGGGAGAAGAGACATTATAAAAGTTTTAGATTTATTGGGACAGTTTTAGTCCCAGCTAATTTTTATTGGGGGAAAACAACCTGTGCTTTTACAAGGGCCTGAAACACAAGGGTATTGTTTAAAACTCGTGTCATGTCAATGCTGTATAGTGTCTACCTTGTAAGTCTAGTTCTGTGGGTTATCTGACTATGACAAACTATGACTAAAAATCCTAATACAGCTCAATGTGCATGAAAAAGTCAAAACAATTTGGGAAGGGTGGCTTGAATCCTCATTCTGTGATGGTATGTGGCCTTACATAATTCAGTGTCAAATGTAAATCTATATAATAATTCCAACTGGATAATGAAAAATTTTGTGGATGTTGCCAATTTTCCTTCATTTAATTTCTTATCTGCCATTTAGTATTCCAGAATAGAGACCATTTTCTCTGCAAACCTATTTCCAGTACAACAAACAAACAGTAATACATGATAATGCAGCATACATATATATGAGATACTAATGGCTGCATGTTTATACAGTGAATTTAAGTATGGGAAACAAGGAGATGGCAGTGAAAATGTCTCCTTTACATTCACCATAGCGATCACACTAGTGATCTAAAATATGATAGAAACCTACTATTGATGGTAAAATATCAATTGTGATTTCTCAGCATTAGGGTATGGGCCCTTCTACATGGGGCAAAAACCCATGACAAATTCTGGATTAAGCTGAGGCATTCAAACAATATCTCAGGCTAATCTGGATTAACCCAAAGTAAACCTTTCAATAAGGCATGGGTCTTTGCAGGTGTGGGCCCTGTGGAAATTCCCACTGCCATCCTGGTTTTTCAGGAATTCCCCTCCCTTCTCCAAAGCCCTCTGTTGACTTTTCCAAGGGACAAGCAAAGAAGCAAAAAGTCTTGAGGCCTTTGTTGAACACTTCCTCTAGAAAGTGGAGGGGAAAATGGGAGGCAGGGAGGGAAAGCTGGCAGTGCCCTTGCCTACCTGTACTGATCTTACTGGTATATATATCAGTTAATATATATCAAAATTTTCAAAATTTTCTTTTGTATTAATTATATCCGTCTATAGATTTTTTTAAAAAACCTACAACCCTTCATGTTGTAGTACAGCATGTTGCTCGAGTTGATACTCCTAGTAGCAGGGAGAATGGATCTACTTTGGAGTCAGAGGGAGAACAGCAGCGTCAGCACATTAGGGAAATCATTATAGCTCCAAGCGATACTGACACTTTCCCAGGTTTCTCCGATTGTGAGATGGGGGATGGGGAAGTGAGCAGAGGTGTAAAGAGGGCTGCTTGTGAGCCAGAGTCTGAAGGGGAATTACAAAGGAAGAGTATTCGGGAAATACTTTGTGCACCAACAGAAGATGAAGATTTCCTTGGGTTTGAAAGGAGCTCTGGGACTGGGAGTGAAATGGAAGAAGAGGAGGAGTTAGATTGGACCTGTGTGCAAAACATAAGGGATATCTGTAACCAGCCCACCTCTAGTGAGGAATTTGAGGGGTTCACTGGGGATTGGCAGCCAGGGGACTGTTGGCAGGATCTGAACCCTGATAATCGTTGGCAGAGGTGGAGGGATGGGCATTCAGCTGCAGGTTTGGGAGCAGCTGAGAGTGATGACGAGAGGGTCGGGAGCTCATCAAGCTATGAGGAAGAACTTTGAGATAAAAGTGGGTTCAGTTTGGACTACAAGTCGCAGAAGGCAAAGTGTCTTCATGGGACATAATTCTTTGTACTGCCAATTTCCACCTTGGGTCCTGGGTTATAGCTTCGTGTATTCCTGTACTCCTGTTTCCTCAGTAACTCCAGAGTTCCAGCCTTGCTTCTCAACGGAATTGACTACGGACCGGTTTGACTACGATTTTGGACTTCTGGACTTTGTATGCTTATACTTTTGTGACTGTAACAACTTTGAGTTTTGAAACTATGCTTTTCCAGCTTCAGTGAATGTGCTTTTGTCCTATTTTGATTTTTAAGCAATTCGCTTCATCTTTTCTTTAATCTGGATTATTAGGCAGCGCTATAATCCGGATTATATTTTTGTTACTCCTATTGACTTTATTTTGGTGCCAAATTGCTCCAGCAGGCCTTAGCACTGAAGTTAAGTGCTTGGTAAGTCCTTTTGTTTGCAATAAAGCTGTGTTTGAACCTTTTATCTGTGTCTGGCATTGTTTCAGGCCTCTGGGTCCTGACACTTCAGGTGATCCCATCGAAGTCTCTGTCAGCCAGGGCCAGAACTTCTTCCATCAGTTAGAGGGCATCCTACCTCGTTCTGTTTTACTCAGGGCTCCTATTTTCTCTGCTACTCAGTTCACATTATTTATTTATTTATTTATTTATTTACATTTTTGCATTTTTACCCCGCCCTTCTCAACCCCCGGAGGGGGGCCTCAGAGCGGCTAACAAAGGCAGCAATTTAATGCCACAATCAATAACACAGTATAAAACCATAAATACATACAGAGTTAAAACAATAGCAATTAATTATAACCAATTATAACATTTTCTGGGTTTAGAGTTGTTATTTCTCAGTGCCTCTGGAAAACCAGGGCCAGGAGAACATACAAGTTGATCAACCTTGTCGTTGACCAAGGAACATCCCAAAAGGATTCAGAGTGTCCCCCTGCTGTCCCCGCTTTCTCATCCTTCCTTGGTGTTGACGTGGCCTCCAAATATCAGTTTCTGACTCCATTCCAGAGGCCACCACCTCCCAAGTTTGGAGCATCGAGTCCAGCCAGTTTAAGACAATAGCCACCTTTTGCCAGGTCTTTTTAGTCAAAGGGCAGTCCCTGATGAAATGCTCAGTGGTCTCACTAGGCTCACTTCTAGCAACACAGACCTATTTGAGTTGGAATTAACTATTGTACTTCAGATTTTCCCCATTGAATTCATATTGATTTTCTGCATAGGAGAAGAAATACAATGCTAGCAAGAGTTGTGCACTAGTTTTTACGAGAGTGTAAAACCATAATGATCAGAAGGAATGGCCTAAACCTTCAAGAGAAGCATCCTAAAAGTAAGATTTCTGTATTGATAAAGCCATTATTCTCAAAACACCTGTAAAACATACTAATCGCACCTCAAATGACTGACTGAAACTGTCTGTAGCAAACTTCACACTGTTATTTAAAACTCCACTAATTGTTATCAAGTGAATGTTCCAAAAGAGAGTGTAGATGTAACAATACAATTTAAAGGTCTAGCTACAGGCAAGATGAACATGTATGCAGTAACTCTCAAAGGAATCTACATTACAAATGGGATTAATATTTCCTTCTTTAAAGTCTTCTATTTTCTCAGGCTGGAATCAAACTCAATGAACAACATGAAATCTGTATACTCAATCCTGAAAACACAGTACCTTGGTTTGTTGTCAATTCACTATGTCTAACTTTCTCAGATCAGACAAAATCAGTGGCAACAATAATTGGTGTGTAGCATAAATCACAGTTGTACTTCCTTACCAAAGTTCTGAAAGATCACGCACCTGCATCACTTCACTGCAGTCTTCAGGAGCAAGATCTGAGAGGCAGAGGTACGGTAATAGGATACAAGGGCAGGCCAGACAGGTAAAAGAGTTGTGTTTTCCTGAGCCCAGAACCACTCTATCTCTTTTTTCCATACCCCGGTCGCCCCAGACGCCTGCAGCTTGCTCCGCCCTTCACTTACACCTTCCCGGTGAGGCGCCACTTCACCTAACCATCAGGACCACTTAAAGTCCACGAATCCTGATGAATGGATTTTCTTCTACCGTATATGTACAGCATCACCCTTAATGCTTTCATACAGTTGTTGCATACGGCAGGGATGCAGCCACTGCCATTTTTGAGCTCCCCCCACCATATGCAGCAACCACAGATTCTCCAATCTGGATTGGAAGTTTCAGCACCCACTCTATAAGACAACTGCTGGCATATAAGACTACTCCCACATATAAGATGACTCCCATGCATAAGGCTACTCCAACGTATAAGACAACTTCCATGTATAAGACTATTCCCATGTATAAGTCCCCCCTCGGGGGTTGAGAGGGGCAGGGTAGAAATGCATGAAATATAAGACAACTCCTGACTTTTGAGAAGATTTTCTTGGGTTAAAAAGTAGTCTTATACGCCAGAATATACGGTAGGCATTAATGTTTCAAATGGCCACCTTGATTAGCATTTAATGGCCCAGCAGTTTCAAGGTCTGACTTCTTACTGCCTGGGGGAATTCTTTGATGGGAGGTGATTACCAGTATTAAAAAAAACTCTAAAATCATAACAGTAAATAAAGAACAAAACTCAAAAACAGGGAAATTCCAGACAAGATGCAATTAGGGCCAGCTAATTACTTCAAATGCACAGGTTAATAAAAGAGCTACCCTGCTTAGGACCACAGCCATTCTGTATGAGAATTGTCTCATACATTGTCCATATAAACTTCATGCAAACGCTCCTGAAATAAATGTTTACTAGGCCTGTTTGATCAAGAAAAAATTTGTTTCTAAAATCGATTTGTAATTGGGGTGTTTTTTTGTTTCGATATTTAAAATATTTACAAAACTTTCCAAAAAAATGTTTTGTTATTTACGAAATTTCGTAAATATTTACAAAACATTTTAGAAACAATTTTTTTCTTGATCAAACAGGCCTAATAGATAAACTGAAACTCCATTTGCCTAGTTTCCAACAGACCTCTGAGGATGCCTGCCATAGATGTGGGCAAAATGTCAGGAGAGAATGCTTCTGGAACATGGCTAGCCGGCTGCTCCGAGCGCTGCTTGCCCCTCAGCAGCGCCGCCGACCGCCGCGACGCCCCCGACTCCCAACACAGCCCCTCAGACCGGCCGCCATCTTAGCCATTCCCTCCCCCGTCCCCCGCCCCTCCCTCCAGAGAATTGTTGGAGCGGTGCCTTGTGGGAAACGTAGTTCCAAGGGGCACGGGGAGGCTAAAAAGGCAGCTCCGAGGCACCAGAGACAACCCAGCCTCTTTTCCACTGAGCTACTCAAGCGGTGCCCTAAAGCATCATGGGAAACGTAGTTCTAAGGCGCTGTTTGGGTTGCTAGGGAGGAAAGGGAGTGAGAGGAATTATTGGGAAGTGGAAGCTAATGGTGCAGTAGCAGATAAACTGAAACTCCATTTGCCTAGTTTCCAACAGACCTCTGAGGATGCCTGCCATAGATGTGGGCAAAATGTCAGGAGAGAATGCTTCTGGAACATGGTCATACATACAGCCCTCCTGGCACTTCCTGCAACACAGCTGGGAGGAGGAGGAGGAGGAGGAGAGCGCAGGAGCGCGCGCGCCATCCGATCGGCTCCGGCTGCTGCGCCCTCCTCCTCCTCCTCCCAGCTGTGTTGCAGGAAGTGTCAGGAGGAGGAGGAGGAGGAGGAGGAGGGCGCAGCAGCCGGAGCCGATCGGATGGCGCACGCGCTCCTGCGCCCTCCTCCTCCTCCTCCTCCTGGCACTTCCTGCAACACAGCTGGGAGGAGGAGGAGGAGAGCGCAGGAGCGCGCGCGCCATCCGATCGGCTCCGGCTGCTGCACCCTCCTCCTCCTCCTGACACTTCCTGCAACACAGCTGGGAGGAGGAGGGCACAGCAGCCGGAGCCGATCGGATGGCGCGCGCGCTCCTGCGCTCTCCTTCTCCTCCTCCTCCTCCCAGCTGTGTTGCTCGCGCCGCCCCTTCGCGCCGCCCGCCCCATTTACTGCTGGGGTGCTTGGGAGCGCCGGATTGGCTCCCAGGCACCAGCAGCACAGCAGCCTCCATCCCATTAACGAGACGAGCTGAAGCTCGTAAAAAAAATGGGGCTGCTGTTTCGATATTTTTAAACCCTTCCGGGTTTGAAAATATGTTTTGAAATCGCGTCGGATATGCTAAAAATAACGATTTAATTACGAAATAACGAATTAACGAACTAAAACCGACAGGCCTAATGTTTACTAAATGAGTTATTCCACATCTGTTGTCATATCACAGAACCACCATCTCTCATTTCCTACACAAGTTAAAGATGGAACTGGAAACTAGGAAAAGTGGATTGACAGCCATTCATCAATGACTTCTCCTGGTTCATCCTCCTTCCTTCATAATGTATCTTATATTTTCATTGTAGTTTGCAAACACACATTAAACTGAGCAATGGTAGGTGCTTTATAAAGTTATCATCAATTCAGATATTTATGGGAAAAGGGTGCATAGTTTATTATCAATCATGTTTAAGACAATCATTATCAATAAATTATGTCCTAATTGTGAACATAAAGTAAAGAAGAGTACATTACAACATGTTGAATGCCCACAGCTTTTGGAAAATAAGAACATTAAATTGTGCCTGTGTATTGTTTTATCTAACAACATAGAGAACACTATTTGCTGCAATGATATACTGAATTAATACACTTCTGTGAGCCTGAAATCTGAATCACTGAGGTGTATTTTATTGTTCACTAGAATCAACTGAAAACAGTAGGCTCCTAAACATGGCAAGAATTAATAACCATCTGTTTCTATCATTCCAGAGGATGAAAGTGCCATATATAAACAAGTATATTTTTATGTAATGAGAATAATTGTGCCTTCAAGTCCAATAAATTTTAAGGGGAGTTTGGATGCTGATATTCTCAAACTTTTAAAAATGAATATTGCTTAAGGGCTATCCTTGAACTGTTTTAAGTATGCGCCTTATTAATAGAATATTTTGTTTATTGTATTGTTTTGCATAATAAGATTTTAGCTGAACTTATTTTTAATTCAAAGACCAGTGTCTACCTCTTCAGTTCCTAGATGCTTTCAATCCATTTGGTATAATCATCACCACTTCTGTCTTTGCCTAAATAGGTCATGGGAGAATGGCCTCTTCTTACTTCTATAGAGCAACAACATGACACTTATCACATGTCATATCTAGACTCATGTAATATTTTAAAAATGTATTTTCATTAATTTCCACTGAGCCTCAAATATTATTATTCAGAAATTAGATTCAAGTGCTTTGGCAATAACACACAAGTTAAATGTTAGGATCATTTCGTTTTGGTACTAATATTCCTCTCTCCCTCACTTGATGTCTGTTGAAGAGCTGTGGTTTCTGGAAGAAGTCATTTTAACTAATTGTGTGCTAATACAACAACCAGGCTGCATTGAGTGAAGAGAAAAATTACGATATAAATAAACAAGGAGAAGGGAAAGGGGACAGGCTCTCTGGGCTTGTCCTGTGCTCTCTGGGCTTGTCCAATTGGAAGCCCCCCTGAGTCCCTTAGGGGAGATAGGGGCGTGGTATAAAATATTATTATTATTATTATTAATAATAATAATAATAATAATAATAATAATATTTTACTGACACAAAACACACTATGTCACAGCAAATGATATTTATTATCATTATCATTATTATTATTATTATTATTATTATTATTATTATTATTATTATTGTCAAATCCCTCAACCCATATTTTCTTGGTAGTGGACACCCCCCCCCCCTCCCCTTGAACCGAGCTGTTTCCTGATCAGTGGACAACAAAGGGAGTAAAAAAATTCAGACATCTATCTATAGATGGAAAGATAGCAATGCCATGAAACCTGATATCTTTGTGAATACCTGTTGCTATGCCTCCAGCTATAGGAATATAACAGTTGTCTGATACCTCTCTGCTTTCCACCAACCAGAAAATGGCCAGGTTTTGAAGGATACAACTGAGAAAAGATGGGTTGGAAGGATCAGATGGGAAACTCTTTGTTGCTATGTCTCATAGTTACATCTTTTGATGAAGGATCATGGCCATGCCATTTCAACACTGCATACATGCTAAGGATGAGATATATCTAGTTGCAGCCTTTTTGATGCCATCAATTTATTTACTTGATAATTTAGGCAGATAGTTAAAGATACATCTATCTATTATACATTTTTATAACAGTTTTTTACTGTCCTCAATTTTTATTGAATAGTGATTTTCTTGCTGTGAGACAATTTGGAGACTTTAGGAAGGACTTGAAAAATGAAAGATCTTTTTTCTACAAACAAATACATACAAATATTTTTGCCCTTCTCTGAAGCTACAGGCAGGGCAGTACTGTGGATAATGCATGGCCTTAAAATGCAGAGAAACTGAAATTTCATTTGCAATATTTCAAAAGATCTTTCTTTTTCAGTTTATTTCCCTTTGAAGCATTGCTTTAAAAAGGATTAGATTTCCCTCTTCAAGAAACACTTTTTCCTTGGAGTTGAGTTTTTCTTTACTGTGGGGAAAAAGACATTCAGTTTTAAACCATCTTTCTTAAACAATTCAATCTATTCTTTTTTTTCCATAGGACAAAACCTTGCACTTTACTCGAAGTACATTTTTCTAAATGTGCTGGAAATCTTATGCAATTCTTCTTTGGATCGAGGTTAACTGTTTTCATTTGGTGTGTCTGAGAGTACATAGAGCTCATTTCAAAGAAGGTTAGAAAGTTTTGTATTCGAGGCAAAACAAAACAACACACAGCTCTGCTGGGAGAAATGAAAGCTAATGTGTATAGGGAAAAAACATACTTTCTGGAATCAAAAGATATGGAAAGCAGCTAAGCTTAAAGAAAAACCAGAGAGTGAGAATGGAGAGCAAATTGGACATGACTTTGAAATGCCCCAGCAAAACATTTCAACTCACTTGAGAGAAGTGTCTTTCATTATGAAGTAAGTGGTGTAGGCTTGTGGACCTAATGTAATGCTGCAGCGGCAGCCGTGTTGGGGGTTATAGTGTGTTCTATCATAAAAACAGACTGGTTCAGAGAACTGCCACCAATCAGAGAGCTCTAGTTTCCCATAATACAAGAGACTAATCCAGTAGCTGTAGAGAAGCCAGTATTCCCTTGGCTCCAGTGAAGTCAGTAATGAAAATAGCATCCTGTCCAACATTCTTTGGATAGTAGCTGTGCTGTCTCTTACACATACTATAGTGCAAACCCAGGCCCGCAGACTGGATATGGACCTTTGGGTTCTTTTCTCAGACCCTCCACATCCTCATGCTGAGAGGAGGGCCAAAGCAGCCTGTGCCTTGGTGTCCACTACTATGGGTCTCAGCTGCTCCTTGCTGATGCGCTCCCCTTCTTCCGGCCCTCATCCCCCAGCAACAAGGAGAGTGTCTTCTCCTTCGTCTTCTCTTCCTCCTCCTCTGCCTTCCTTAAGAGTAAGTTCCCCCTCAGAAAGCTGCTCTGGGAAGGTGCCCTGGCTGGAGGTGGCCCATACTGCTGCCTGAAGAAGAGCAGGAGGGAAGGGAAGGAGAGCCCTGGGTAGCTGCTTTGAATCCCACTCTGGGAGAAATACGGAAGAGAAATAAAGACTAGAAATAAATAAATAATCTACAAGGCATGTCAAATCATCCTTTTGGCACATAGCTGCCCATGTCTTTCCTTCCCTTTCCTCCTTCTCCAGCTCTTTTTTGGACAGCAGTGTGGGCTGTCTACTGAAGGTGCGCTCCTCAGGGAGGTACTTCAGCATCCCTGGTTGGCCCAGTGCATCTTCCTGGAGCAGCTTTCCAAGAGGGGAGGAGGAAGAGGAGGAAGAGCTGCCCTCCTCATCACCAGAGGCAGAGGCTCTAAAGCGGAGTATGCCAATGCCATGTCTGGCAGTAAGGAGCAGCTGTGTTGACAGAGGCCAAGGTGCAGGCCAGGAAGACCTGGAAGAGACTCTACAATTCCAAAATGTCATTGTTTCTGACTTATACCCCTTTCCCTCATTAAAGACATCTATATAAATAAAAATGTAATGTTCATTTGTGGGATTAGCAGAACTCAAAAACCACTGAACCAATTGACACTAAATTTGGACACCATACACTTATCAGGCCAACGAGTGACCATCATAAAACGAGTGACTTCATAAAAAACACTGCAAAACCACAGCGGAAGAAACTTAAAAAGCCAAAAAACAAAAAAAATACACTACAACGCATGCGCAAAACCACATATATCCACAAATATATACACACACAAAACACATATACACAGACTGGGCCACAGCAACGTGTGGCAGGGGACAGCTAGTACTCAATAAATTTTCCCCATATTTTCCAAAAATCTGTTTGTTTTCATATTCCCCTTTTAATTTTAATATTACAAGTTAGCTTATAGCTATATTCCAAATTTCCCTATACCATTCTTCTAATTGAATTTCTTTTCTTTTCCTTCCAGTTTTTTGCACAGTAAGCATTTTGGAATTGTGAAACAACCTGAATTGGTTGGTCCTGGTGAAGCGGGCACAAACTAAGGGTAAAGGGGAAGAGGGGAAAAACAGTATAATAATAATTATAAAGAAATAAAACATGTATAAGTGGATAAAAGGTGTGTGTTAGAGTTAAATGTAATATAAGTTCTAATGAAAATGTAAAAATAATGATAAGAAATATGCTTAAAGATGTTTTTGACAACCACATTTTTTCTTTTACTATTGTTAGATTGTATATAATATAACATACTCTTTTGTCTAAGATATTGTAAAAAGAGGGAAGAATAAAATCTTTTTTAAAAAGGAAGAGACTCTGCTTGGGGCCAGTGCTGAGGTTGGATAAGCACAGCTTGGGCTTTTTCTTTTCTCAGAATCCATGCTTGTGATGCTGGTTTAAAAATGTGTGTGTGTGTTTGGGGGGGGGGGGGTGTGTATTTCACCTACCTGTGTGCAAAATTCATTCACACCCAATTGGGACACCTTTACTCATGAGTCAATAAAGGAGGCTATCCTGAAATGAATGCAGCAAATATAACATAATATGCAGATTTGTGATTAAACAAAGAATGTGAATTAAAATAAACACTCAGAAAGTTCTCTCTAAAGACTATTGTTAATAAAGCACAATATAATATTTCATCTTCTCATGAAACATAATATGCTCTGAGGAAAATGAATCATGAAAGTGTGTTTGCTTTGCTATTGTCAACCTTCAAGAGCCCCCCCCCCCCCCCCCTAGCCTCACAAGACTTGTTCCCTTGAGCAACTGTAGTTTATATGCTCCACATGGCCAAGAAAGGAGGAACAAAAAGCAAGGGGGTGGTTAAGTGGGCTTGATACAAGGAAAGAAGTGGGGGAAATGGGCAGATCTGAGCCTGAATCAATACATTCTTGCAATTGTTTTTTAGGACCTGATTTTAAAATGGGTTGAGGTAAATTACCTTTTAAAAAAACAGACATGCTGTGTTTCTCCATTAACCAGCTGGTGTTATTCATTTTTGATGCTCTATTTTTTACATTGCTGCATATTCATAACATCCTTTGTTTTCTTTCCTAACAATTTTATGGTGGCATTTTTTAAAGAGATGGGTTGGATCCTGGCGATTGGCTGGAATTCACAATAACCTTTATGTCATTGTAATCTAGAATAATCTTAAATTTTTTTCCCACTCACGACCCTTTTTGCCAAGAAATGTTTACATTAGTCCAAATAGGCATATAAAATGGAAATATAAATGAAACATTTATGAATAATAAATTGACATTTGCAAGGCTTTCTAAATAGGCTGATCTTCCTTTTTATGAAATAAATCTGAAACATGTTCTGATGACTTCAACGTAAACACTGCACATTACAGATTTATGTCTACATGCCTACTGTTGAAATTTTTCAAAACTCCAATATAAAATCAAGGCAGGCATGGGCAAACTTCGGCTCTCCAGATGTTTTGGACTTCGACTCCCAAAATTTCTCAGCAACCAGTAAACTGGCTCAGATTTCTGGGAGCGGAAATCCAAAACCCATGGAGGGCCAAAGCTAAGGGAACCCCATTTAGAGTTGGGACACACAATTTAAGAAACAGTGATCTAGAACTATGCCTTTGTAACTGATGCATATTCATTATCTTAATAAACCAATAGTGTAGGGAATATATTAGGATCTGGTTCATGACTTACTGGGCAATCGGCACTGCAAGCAAAAGAAACCTTAAGGAAGCAGTGCAGGAGAATGTACTTTATACTGCTGCTGCCTGGTAACTGAAGACTGGTGAGAGGGGGTGGACTAAATCAGTTAAGAATACTTAACTTATTTAGTTAAGTATTCTTCCTTAATTAAGGTAGTAAAGGTTTCCCCTCAACAGTAAGTCTAGTCGTATCCGATTCTGGGTGGTGGTGCTCATCTCCATTTCTAAGATAAAGAGCCAGCATTGTCCTTAGACAAGATCATATGGCTGGCATGACTGCATGGAGCACTGTTACCTTCCTGCCGAAGTGAAACCTTTTGATCTACTCACATTTGCATGTTTTCGAACTGCTAGGTTGGTCAAAGCAGGGCCTAACAGTGGGAGCTCACCCCACTCCCCAGATTCAGATCAGCAAGTTCAGCAGCTCAGCAGTTTAACCTGTTGCACCACTGGAGGCTCCATTAATTAAGGATATTATCACATTTAGATGTTTGATGCTCATAGGACAGCAGGGCAAATTGTGGGGCAGCAGGGTGAATGGAAAGTGTAGCTTTTTGGCATGATTCTGCATTATCACCATGATTCTCTGCCTGAACACAAGTAGTCTCTCATGTTCAGGTTTCCCTCTTCTACAATGCTTTCTCGACACAGCTGGCACAGAGGCCCGCTGGAAGTAGATCTGCATAGTGGGATGAGATCCAGTGAGCTCCCTACTGGCTGTGTGAAGGAAGTGTCATAGGACAGGGAATTTATCTAATGTGATGATATCCTAAGTAGCTTGATCTGCAGTCTTGGCAACAACAACAACAACAATTAAAAGGTTAAATGTTCAGTTTAAAACAATACAACGTTCTTTAAATACTGTTTAAAAAACCTGTTGGAATAAAAAAGGTTTAGCCCACTGATGGAAGGACAAGGGAGGAGGGCATTTTGGCATTTGTAGGGAGGGATTTTGGCATCTGTAAGGAAGGCTGAGTGAAGGAAGATGCTTTTGAACTATGGTGTTGGAGGAAAGTTCTGAGAGTGCCTTGGACTGTGAGAAGATCCAACCAGTCAATACTTCAGGAAATAAAGCCAGACTGCTCACTGGAGGGAAGGATAGTAGAGGCAAAGATGAAGTTTTTTGGCCAAATCATGAAAAGAAAGGAAAGCTTAGAGCAGACAATTATGCTGGGAAAAATTAAAGGAAAAAGGAAGAGGGGCCAACCAAGGGCAAGATGGATGGATGGCATCCTTGAAGTGACTGGATTGACCTTGAAGGAGCTGGGGGTGGTGACGGCCAATAGGGAGCTCTGGCGTGGGCTGGTCCATGAGGTCACGAAGAGTCAGAAATGACTGAACAAATGAACAACAACAACAACAGCAACAACAAAAACAACAGAAAGGGATTTCTGTAGTTACCACTGCTTTCTCTTACAACTCCACCAATTGTGCTTGCAATGCTAGAGGGCCTGAGAGAAGGTCTTGTGATAATGATCTCAGATTCTGGGGAGGATCATAGAGGGAGATATAGTCATATATTATACACACACACACAAAGAGAGCCTTCAAGTATGGGCTATGGGCTTAGTACTGTGCCCTTTATATAGTTTTGTTGAAGTGCATATTATAAAAGTAGATAACAGGTTATCAGAACATTTTGGCTTTCATTTTGATCTCTTTCATCCCACACAATTATAGCACTTTGATTCACTTTTAACTGTCATGGCTACATCACATGAAATTGGTAGTTTTCTGATGGTTTTAAATTTCTTAGTCAAAAAATTGCAGTGTCTCACCAAAATACAAATACGACACAACCATGATAATTAAAATGGAACCAAAGAAATACAGCTGTTTGAAAGAGAACTTCATCCCAAGTAGTGAGGCCCCAAAGCAGTTTTTTTCCCATAGTTGCTGAGGACAACTACTCATCATGCCTAGCAGCGTGGATGGAAGCTGCTAGATCTCCCTAGGCACCAAAATCTAAAACATTAAGGTGCTGGTCCTATGCAATTCACCTTTGAGAACAATTTCCGAGATGGCACAGTAAGCAATTGGCACGCTTCCATGGTGAGTGGCTGAGCAAGATGAACAGCTTGCCCATAGAGAAACAGCTGGTGTATTGAACAGTTTCAAGCATTCTCAGAGTTACCACTTTAGCAAGTAAACAATGTTTGAATTGGCAAGAGCTTTTGATTCTTATTACTGACTAAATGATATCTGTTAAAAAGTTTCATATCCAAAAGGCAAACAATGTTTTAGAACTCATTCAGATGAGGGGGGGGGGGTGATCTCTGGCTGTTTCACAATGTGCTTCTGTAAAAATCACTCTGGAATTAATGCAGTTTGACACCACTTTAACTGTCACTGTGAATGCTATGGATTCCTGGGATTTGTAGTGCTATGAGCCAGATAAGGCTAAAGAGCTTGTAAAACTACAACTTTCATGATACCATAGCATTGAGCCATGGCAACCGAAGTAGTGTCAAAAGTTTTTTTTATTCCACAGTGTAAATGCATCCTATCTGGTATTTCCTGGAAACTCCCTGGCATTTTAAGGACCTTTTCATTCTTACTTCTCAGGTCAGTTTGAATGAATCCAGTATTTTCTGAAATGAAATGATTCTCATCCTCTTCTTCTTCCTCTTTCCCTTACATGGTTGGTAGTGAACTCCAACCTTTACAACATCCAAAAAAGTTAGTTGCAATGGTGTACAATCAACTAGTTAACCAACAGAGTGTCAGTTGTGCATCTTGGACTTCAAATACTCATCACAACAGTCCTATAACCATTTCCAACTGCAGACCATTCTAGCAGTTAAAACGTCTACCAAGACTCTTCAGTTTAGTCTCCTACTAAGACTTTATTGCTCAGTCATGAAGAAGCCATGCTGGGAAAAAAATACTTGACATAACATCAGTCATAATCCACAACAATATGTTATTGCTGGGGGAACAACATTCCTCCTTTTTATTAAACTCTTTGGGAGGGGGGGGGGACTCTAAGTATTTTATACAAATCTATACATGCACATAGTTTAATATACTTTGATCATCTTTTAAATTGCTAATTTGTTGAATAAGTTTTAGATCGTTGAAACTACTCCTTGATGAGTCGGATGTTTAACATTGTCACAAAATATTTAAATTTAAGTTAATCCATGCTGCCCTGAGATTTTAGGATGGAAGATGGAGTATAAATGTTCTTTCATTTGTTAACTCCACACTAAACTCTTACCAATAGTCAATAGCGCAAGCTGTTGCTACTATTAACTAAGACGGACATCTGCACACAGTCATTTCCTTTGGCCTGGAGCTATGCTCACCAAAACTAGAGCATTTGCACCCTTCTCTCTGATTTGGAAACAATCCACAAAAACTGGAGAGTCTGGGCTAGGCACTGGGATCTAACAATCCTAATTTTGCCGAGCTTGGGAAAAATGTTTCTTGGACCTCAAGATCCGCAATCAGTATGGCTTGAAGTGTTTCAAGAGCTGTTGATTTGCTTTTTTGGTGTAACTTCGTTAACAGTTGAGTCTTCTACCCATATTGTAGTCTAATCACTGAGAAAGGAAGAAAGCCACCCAGCAATTCATCTCCAGAAACTTCCCTGTACAAAAAATGCCGCATATATAGAATTTGAACCTGTAAAGTGCTGAGCATTCAGTCTTGCATGGAAGCATACTGGCACTCGTCACCAATAATTAGTCACACAGACTTTGATGGGATTGTTGCTAGCACTTCAAGCCAGCGCATATGTGCTCCAACAGGTCAATAGATCAAGCTAGACTGCTGAACACGGTAACAACCAATGTCGGAGTCATACTACTTTCAGAGAGGTCGATATTTATCTTAGATTTTCCTTGGCGTTAGCTGTTTGATTTTTATTACAGCGTCCATCTTCAGAAAGCTTTATGTTTACAACATCCACAGTGGCAAGTTTTGAGAGCAGGCTTGATAGACTTGTGGGTACAAAGAATAAAAAGATAGAGCAAGTGAAGGAAGATCTGTTCAGTGGAGGTCAGAGATTGCTTTATTTTATAAACGATAGCTGTTCGACTATATAGAAACTAGAGAAGAGTCTTGAGAAGCTCTCTAATTCAGGTTTCCTTTCGTAGCCCTTATGGTTACAAACTTTCTGTCCTTTTCCATTTCAGGCATTTTCATCAATTCCTGGGTAAAACATAGGCATGATGCCCTGCCTCCACCCTCTTATCATTATTTCAGTTCCCCTCCGTACACTCTTGGGATGCATCTGCATTGTAAAATTAATGCAATTTGACACCACTAGAATTACCATAGTTCAGTGCTAAGGAATCGTGGGAGCTATAGTTTCATAAGGTCTTTAGCCTTCTCTGCCAGAGTGCTGATGTCCCAGGGTTTTCTAGCATTGAGGCATGCAGTTAAAATGGCATCAAACTGCTTTGATTCTGCAGCATTGATGGACACTCAATGAAAAAGAGACCCCACACTATCTGTGGAGGTTCTCCATGCAAGCCGACTGTAAGACTTTGTCCCATAGGGAAAGTGACCATATTTCAGACTTATCCCTTTCATGTGTTCAATCATAAACATACACACACAGAGTAGGAGGAGGGTAAAAAAATGTTGGTGGCGGGCTTACGTTGATAAAATAACTAAAATAACAAGTGAAAGGAGTGTTTCTTTAATATTTGTTTATAAAGTAACATTTCATTACAGTAACTTGTATTCCTCTTCTCTACACCTCAACACAACAGGGCTCAGAGCTTTCCTTCTTTGCTCCCCTATCTCTTCTTTATAACAGCTACTCTTCTGAAGAAGAGATTGAGAAATCATAAAATCTTGCTCAGTTTTTTGAGGTGATAAGCTTTGTTTGCTGATGGCGAAATATGGACAAACTTTGTTCCATGCCCAAAATTATTGCAAATATTGTATAAAATTATCTTCAGACTACATGTAAAAGGTGCATACCATCCATAAATGAACTTCATGTTTAGACTTGAGTCCCATCTGCAATTATGTATGCATTGTATCTGCATTCCAAAATCCGCACCCCCCAAAACATTTCAAAATACTTCAAGTCCCAATCATTTCAAATAAGGGATACCCAATCAATATTGTCTATTGTAACTTTCTGAATCCCTTCGCAGAGTTGGGCTTATGAGACATAAAAGGTAAAGTTTCCCCTTGACATTAAGTCTAGTCATATCTGATTCTGGGGGTGATGCTCATCTCCATTTCTAAGTGGAAGAGCCAGTGTTGTCCATAGGCACCTCCAATGTCATGTGGCCAGCATGACTGCATGGAGCACAGTTACTTTCCTGCCAAAGAGGTACCTATTGATCTACTCATATTTGCATGTTTTCAAACTGCTAGGTTGACATAAGCTGGACCTAACAGCAGGAGCTCACCCTGCTCCCCGCATTCACACCACCAACCTTTTGGTCAGCAAGTTCAGCAGCTCAGTCATTTATCCCACTGTGCCACCGGGGCCTCATGATTTTATAAATTATAAGGAGACGTGGTTTTATAAATTGCAAAGATTTTTAGTTTGATCATATCATGTATTTTGTATATACAATTAAAGACAGAAATAAATATCTAATCCTCTCCATTATTGGAATATGCAATTGCATTGTAACCAGGAAGAAGTCTGCAGCTTGGATAGTAACATATGTTTTTCAGTCCAACAAACAAAATATAAACCATCTCTCATCAGGATATTCTTGGAACATCTGCAAAAGAGGATGCATTTTATGATTTCTCATTTCTATGTAATAACTACAATATAAAAAAGAACAATTGCTAAGGAAGCAAGGGCCCCAATTGCACATGGAAGATATCTTTGTTGGTGATCCACTTAGTAATATTGCCATGAGTAAAATATTAAATGTAACAACCACAGATGTTACAAGAATTGTTAGAATACAGATGCTCTATGATTTGCAATGTTGGAGAAAGGTCTATTTGCAAAAAGAATACAGATTCTGTCTCTGTTTAAGAGAACACAACAAATGTTCCCAAGCATTCAAACAGAGGCTGAGAGAGTGTGACTTGTCAAAGTGGGTTTCCATGGCTGAGTGGTCATTCGAGCCCCGATCTCTAGAGTCCTGGTCTAACACTCAAACCACTATATTGTACTAACATGATACCATATAATAATATCATTTAATAATTGAGATTTAGGATTGACTCTGAATGTGACCAAATGAACATGATGTTCTTCAGAGAAAAGGTGATGGCGGTATTGTTCCCCTGGACAGAGAATTGGGCTGAAACAACCCAATTCAGCTGTCCAGACTGTTTTCACTGCTCCAGGAGTATCTCTTGACTTTGACTAAAGTGAGACAAAAGTAGATTAAACTCAGAAAACCGGAGATACTCACCATAAATTGTTTTTCAGTGTGGACAGACCACAGTGGATTTGCGATACATCCAGGTTTTTCTGGACAGTGTATACATGCCCAGTATCACCTTGGTGATTATCCTTTGCCCGAACAATATCTTGATTACTGAAATACACTGTGCTACATAGAATTTGTGTTGGTTCCAAAATTTGGAAACCATATTGCCAACTTGTACTAACCAATATTTCACAAAAGTGATTTGCTGGCCAATTTTTCCTTCACAGCACAGACTTTTTAAAGGAAGCTGGATATCTGAATTTGTTTATTTTTATATCTTTGAAATGCAGCTTCTGCCAATGAACTCAAGTCAGTTCATAGCTAAAAAATAGTCCTTTCTAGTTTAACAAACCAAATACCAAAGAGGAAGAGGAAAAAGAAGGAAAGAGAGGACAAATTACAGTGATATGACATTTTGATTGGATTTTTCTCTGAGGGAGTGATGAGGTAGTTAAATATTTTTGTCCCTGCCATACAAATGAATAAGAAGTTCATCACCTTTCTTCTGATGAATCCCAGCATCTGTTATGAAGCAAGCATTTGGCTACCTCATATTTCAGAAATGAGAGGGGCATATAGGAGACCAGGCTGCTGGAAGAAGGGCAAGAAACATCAGTAAGGTCTCACATTCACTTAATTTGTTTTGTTGTTGTGTGCCTCCAAGTTGTTGCCAATGTGCGGTGACACTAACAACTTCATCACACTCACCTTAAAAAACATCCTAGGACATATTCACCCTGTCTTCTGGATGGAGCCTCACGCTGGCCATCACACAACATCGTGTGACTTCTGGCAGAGGTCCTGCCCCCAGTCGGGGTGAAAGAGTCACCAGAGACTTCCCCTACAACATGAGAGGCACAACACATGGAAGGGCAACACTTCCTTGTATGATGAGGAAAGCGTTGCTGAGAGGGAGCTGTGCGTGGGGTGACAGATTTGCCCTGCTGTCCCTCTCTTTTCTCCCCAAAGCCAGCTTTACCTGGCCTTTGTGATGAGGCCTTAAGGTGGACTTATCACAGAGGTTTCCTGGCAAGATTCATTCAAAATTCATTCAGAATGGGTTCGTCTTTGCCTGGCTCTGAAGCTGAGATTGTGACTTGCCCAAGGTGAGCCAGTGGGCTTTCATGGTAACGCAGAAATTCAAAACCTGGTCCCTAAAGTCAAAGTCCAATGCTCAAAGCACTACACCACAATGATTCACTCATTCAGTTAACATTTGGATTTTATATGCTCTAGTGATGTAAAATAAATGGGCATTTACTACTTTGCCAAACAGCTTCTAATATTAACAATACAACTTTCCAGCAGTTGCAGCATTTTTAGCTGTGCAAGGTCAACGACTGTTGTATCAGATAAAGATATTCTGTCTTGGAAGGTCTGAGAAGCCATTCCTTTATTAGATTCAATAGATATTTCCCTTTTTGTCTATGAGTGTGTAAGTATTTATCACAACAAAAAAGAGATGATATTTTAAAATCCCAAAAATGTAAACTCAGTGGTCTGGTGCTGCGGGAGTGCATTTAGCAGTAATCTACCTCAGGAATTCAGCTCTTTTCTACACTGACATATAATCCACTTCAAAACAGATAATCTGAATTTTATGTGGCAGTTTAGAAGGGGATTCTGTCTGCGGGACACTATTTGCTTGAATCACAGCAAACTGTGATGAAGGGGCATAAGTCACCTTTTCATCTTATTGCTGCATCCCTTTTAACACCTTTGCATAATCCATCCGCCATCACATTATTGCATGTGTGACCTCATTTTACTTTGACAATCAGGGATTTCTAAATATCCCTGCCTATTTATACTCCATATCTCAGGATGGAACCATGTAGTTCAAGTGGACACATGATGTTACAACTGTGTAGTCTGAAAGGGCTTCAGATGAGGATCCTACAACTGTTACAGGTAGTAATAGCAAGGAATCAGGCTGTGTCAGAGACAGGGCCACTTTAAGTGATCACTAGAACAGTCAACGTGGAAGGTCCTAAAAGCAGCAGTTTAAAATCCACCCTCATGATCTGGAATAAGTTCACCATCCCTGCCAGCTTTTTTTTTTATTATGACAGACTCACTCTTTTGAACTGTTATTTCAGCCAATTACACTATGTAACACAATTTTTGTTCCTATTTTATAAATGCCATTTCCTAATTGATGTTATCATTAAAACATGGGGAAAGCTTATTGAATTGCAAAAATTTTGATTTTGTGGGACATCCTGCAGCACATTTTGCTATCGTTTTTCAATGAATACCTCATAGAGTCTCTACCAATTCAACATCATTTGTGGCAGCCACAAAAACAAGGTTTCTGGAGTATAACAACTACTTTCAAAGTAAGTACCACACAATTAAACAGGAAATAACACTTTCAAACCGGGAACAGAGTGTTTGCCAAATTTTCTTACATAGTTTTATAATATGGCTTTTTTTTAAAAAAGGTTTTAAAGTGTTCATCGTTATCTATGTTGGAATCTTGCACTGAAAAATGGGGCAAAAATATTTAAGATGAAATAATAAGAAAGAAAAACTTCTCTGTGAAGCAGCAGAAATCTAGTTACAAAGTGGTTCCCAGTGGCATACATTCTCTTCCCAAGTTTCACCTCTGCCACCTCAGCACAATGCCTAATTTTCCAAAAACATCCTTTGGAGAAAATTAATTAACTTACCTTTTGAAAAACAGATAATGATGTGGATGAAAATGTTTAATTTAATATGAAGTCATGACCAAAATAAAATGTATTGCAGACCTGAAGGGAAATTATAACCAAACTGGAGGGAGAAAAATAGGCCCACAGAATTGATTTTGTAAAATCACTTAGCCCTTCATAGACACAAACATATTTAGTGTGGTCAAAAGGAAACTATATGGGTAGGTAAAAAAGTTTTGCCTACTGTGTCATAAAAAGTTACGAATGAACATATAACAGCAGAAGTTGCTACAGATCATAGCCTGAACTATCCTCTACGCAAAGCTACCATTCAACATAGTTACCATCAATTTGTACACATTTGTGGCATTGTTTAATGCAGGCATTAAAAACATTTTGGGGGAAATCAGGGTTTTGCTTTGTGACCCATGATTTTAAAGCTGTTTTAATGTCATTCAAGTTATTGAATCTTTTACCTGTTTGGACCTCTGAAAGACAACCTACATTGTTTCAGATTCAATGACTTGAATTACATAGAAACAATGTTAAATAATGGGTCACAAAACAAAACCCTGAATTTTTCCAAACTGATTTTGATGCCTAGATTAAACAATGGCACAAATGTGTACAAATTGATGGTGATTATGTTGAACGGTCATTTTATGTAGATGATAGTTCAGGCTATGTAGCAACTTCTGCTGTTATATGTTCATTCATAATGTTTTTATGACACAGGAGACAAAACCTTTTGACTCCTCCTTCCATATTAAAATGGCAAAAGTCTTGGGAAGTTCTATTTAGAAATGAAACATCATATTTTTTTTCAAGTAATGAGCAATACAGATGGAATGTGTTTTGATATCCCATCATTTTTAATCCAATAGTTTTGTGGAAAGAGATCTAGCTCTGTAACACAATACAAAAGGTTTTGACTGCCATGTCTAGCATTTTCAAGTTGGGCGAGGAAATATTATTCTATGAAGCTTGGAAAAGTATTTCCTGTCAATGTAAACCAAGAGTGTAGCTACACTTTAGAATCAATGCAGTTTGACTCCACTTGAACTGCCATGGCTCAATGCTATGGAGTCTTGGGAATTGCAGTTTTACAAGATCTTCAGCCTTTTCTGTAAAGAGTGTGGGTGACTCACCAAAGTACAACTCTTAAGCTTCCATAGCACTGAAACATAACAGTTAAAGTAGCAACAAACTGCATTAGTTCTACAACTTGGATGTATCCAAATTGACTTCTTTCCTTCTGATAGACCCTGTAAGGGTCAAGTTTGGAACTGGTTGTTGCTCATCTTCTGTTTGCTGCTATCAATCATTCTGCATATGAGATATACTACCATTTTTTACTGTGCCCTATTTGACTGACTTGGACAATATATTCAGAAGTGTGATATGTTATACCTTAAGCTATTAATTGTCTTTCAACATGACCAAAATTTGCAGAACTTTATTGGCCCTTTAATTTTGCCAACTAGACTCCAAGTTTGGTTTTGCTTTCTTTAATGTGTACATCTGTCACTTTTGATATCTTACCTCCTATACTAAGTTTCTAAACAAAATTGTTCCCAGGGATTGGTCGTCATGATCATCCCTAGGCAGTAAAATTGCCGGCATTGAATTGCTGTCACCGAAGTAGTCAGTGCATTAGCATTGCTCTTATCTAAAGTTCTTCTTTTCTCTTCGCCTAGACCAGTGGTGTCAAATGTGTGGCCCTCAAGGCAATAAAGAGAAGTTTTACCATTTATTAAAATCTCCAATAGTTCTCAAAATTTAGTAGATCTATGCTTCACTCAACATAAGAATTGTTTATCAATGTAAGTGTCATATTCTTCCCTTATTACTGCAATTTATTTGGCCTCAAGACTCACAGAAAAAGTAAAATAGACTCAGTATAGATGATTGATATGAAAGGTATTGACTTCTCTGCTACCCACCCTTCACTGCTAATTGTCGGATGTATTGATAAGATCAAGAGGCAGGTTGTGAACCTTTCTGGTCAGAAAGGTATAATACCTAAAGGTTCAGCAATGCCTGGCAAGTCATTCCCACTGCCCATAGGTTCACTGTGACAAGCTGTTGGCACTCTTGGCACCAGTACTCTCAACACTCCTTCCCATCTGGAATAGGAAATAAGAAGCGACTTGTTGGATCAGAACAGCCATCCCTCTAGTCCAGCATCCAGTTTCAAGTAGCTGCCAGCCAGATGCCTTCTGAAAGCTTTAAACAAGATATGAAGGCTCTAAAATCCTCTGTGTATGTGTGCATATTGAACTAGCAATTGTACTGAGTGCCAGAGAAGCTTTGTACTGACAGCTGCTTATATGGAAGTACATCGGAAGCAATGTCATATTGAATAAGATTTTGGGTCCTACTACCTCAGTATGGCTTATCACTGGAATGGGGAGCCTTTGATGCTCCCTATGTTGTTGGACTATAACTCTTAGCTTCATCAACTATTTGTGCAATGCTTAGGCTGGTGGGAAATGGAGTCCAAATGTTTCTCCAGAATCTCCACCCTTGGTCTAAGCCAATGTTTCTCAACCTGGGGGTTGGGACCCCGGGGGGGGGGGTCACAAGGGGGTTTCAGAGGGGTTGCCAAAGACCATTACAAAACGTATATTTCTGATGGTCTTAGAAACCCCTTTGGCAGAGAATGTTGAAGATCTCTCCACCTGTTCTTCTCTCCCTTTTTGGAAACAGGATGCAGATCCTCCCACCAAAAGCCCTCCTCCACTGTGATTGGCTGGCCATTCAGCCAAGGGAAGGGATGTTTCTGAGACTCCAAGCTGGGAGAGGAGAGCAGGCATGCTCAACACAGGGCAGCGTGGTGGCCATCTGGGCGTGTGCGGATGAGGGAGAGTGTGCAAGGCTGGAGGGAGGTTCAGGCCAGGGAGTCCCTTCAAGGCATAGGGATTCTGTGTGGGAAGTTCGGCCCAATTCTATCATTGGTGGTGTTCAGAATGCTTTTTAATTTTAAGTGAACTATAAATCCCAGCCACTATAACTCCTAAATGACAAAATCAATCCCCGCAACCTCACCACTACTCAGATTTGGGTATATCAGATATTTGTGCCAAATTTGATCCAGTGAATGAAAATCCATTCTGCATATTTACATCCTATTTACATTACAATTCATAACAGTAGCAAAATTACAGCTATGAAGTAGCAACAAAAATGTTATGGTTGGGGGTCACCACAACATGAGGAACTGTATTAAGGGGTCACAGCATTAGGAAGGTTGAGAACCACTGGTCTAAGCAATGGCTTTATAGAGTGTCAAGTCGCACTTTTTTTCTTTCCATATTTAGTGGTACCAGAGACCTTCTGCATCCAGCAGTGTTATCTGCCACTGAGATATGATTCCTCCCTGGATTTGGGATCCTGCCTTCTAGGCACCATGCAATATTTATTCCTACTTTGTCTCTCTCATTATAGTGTTGGGCTTATGAATCACCTCATAGTGATAATGTCAGGACAGAGACCTGACCCCTAAAATACCATTGTTATGTGGCAAAGTAAACCTATCTAGACCTTGGACAAGTTATGTTTTTCTTACTTTAACTTAAAGAAATCCTTGGGGAATCTGGAAACTGCAGCCTAAAAGGTAACTTTTCTGAATTCTGTGTTTGACCCAACTTATGAATGTGTCTCTGAGAATTTCCAGGCAGTATAGTGAATGGTAAGGAATGGGAACTGCAATCCAAACCATTTGTAATTGAAAGCAATCAAAAGTCCTTTATCACTAGTAATAGATGGCAAGTAGTCCCATGCCATAACTTTATTTTTGTCTTCTACAGCTCACATTTTCTTCCTTTAACAGATATCAGAAATTGACTTCTAGTAGAACACTATTTGTATTATGAAATGTAAATATGGTGTCTTTATCAACCAGACTCATGCTAGATACTTATGCTTCAATATATGCTGCTAGAGATCTACAATTTTCCCAGCACTGTCATGAAACACTAGCATTATGGGATAATTATTTATCGCATACAGCTAGGAAATCTGTTATTTGAAAGGCTTTGGCATTATTAGAAAAACAATGAACTACGGATATTAAGAATACAGAGGACATTTTTTACGCTTGAATAAGGCAGCAAAGCTCAATATTTCTTAGCTCCTGACTGTGCAACACAATGGTTGCAAACAACCAACACAGAATTAATATGCTTAAATCCAGTGAAAATGCAGAGCTTAAGCTTTCCTGACCCTACATTGAACAATGGCCAAACACTGCTTAATCTTCTGGCAAGTCAACTGTCACAGCTGTGCTGTGGTCTTAACAGGTTTTTTTTCTTAAACGTATCTATCATATATGCTCAAGTTTGTAGGGATGCATGTTTTATACATCAATGGATATGGGGTAACCCTTACAGTTGATGATACACATGGTACCACTACCCAAGCTTAGCTTTGCAAATAAATATCATAAATAGATGTTTCCTAGACAAAAGTGGTCTATAAATTTGAGTATCCATGGGTTTTGGTATATACTGTGGGTCTTGGAATCAAATCCCTGAAGAAACTGAAGGCTACCAAATTTTACTTAATGGATTTGATTTTTATGTACTTGGAAGTCAGGCATGCCCTTAATTGCTATTGCTGGTACAATTAGTCCTCCACATCAATAGATTTAACCATCCGATATTTTTTAAAAGTTTGATTTGTATACCTATTTTATATACTTATATACCCTGGAGGTCACATCAACATTTCTTGGACAAATAGGGGTTGCAAGTTGAAAGAGTTTAAGAAGACCCATCCTAGAGTACTGCGAATGCTTTCCAAATTAGTACCAGGCCCTGCAAAGGGAAGCTTAAATATAATTAGCAGAGTGAGGTAGGATGTGAGGATCAAATAATAACTGCAAAAAGAATAGTTGGAAGTCATCTTTATCTGTTATTTTTAATTAGTTTTTAATTAGTTGAGTAGTCAATGTCTTGTTTGACTTGGATATTCTGTAGTTTGTAATGGGTTTTTTCCTGCTGTTCTATTTTTATTGTGTGTTGATTTTAGAGAATATAAAGATATTTGGCCATGAAGATCAAGTGGCGGGGGGGGGGGGGGGGCATTCATTCACCTCTAAGAATGGAATAATTAAAGTAAATACTCATATGTAAGTTGACCTCATGCATAAATCATTGGCAGATTTTGGAGCCAAAATTATGGATTTTGGCATGACCTGTGGATAAGTCAAAGGTCATTCCGTGAACAGGGAAAAGCATCAATGCTATCTCAGGGGGCCAGTCACTCCAAACTGCTACCGCCATTTCCCCAGATGTGATACCATGGAAGACATAGTAGAAGGGTCGGTGCTTCTTTTAGGTTTTTCCATGACAAACTAAGCTTGCGTTTCTTCACTTTACTCAGAAAACAAAGTTTTTTTTGTTGCTGTTGTTAAGAGTTAAGGTTTTCACATTGACCCATAAATAAGTTGACCCAGGTTTTTGGGTTAGTCTTTTTTTAGCTCACTTTTCTAGACTTATACATGAGTGTATAGGGCAATTACTTCTGGGATTTTAATGATCTGTAGGGCTTCTCTAATAGGCAAGCAGATGTTGTTTAAAAAATTAGGGTGCGTATTTGGGAGCTTTAGGCAGCTTACTTCCATGGACTTAGTGAGTACTAGAAAATAGCACAAACTCTTGTTCTTTCCTGGTCATTACAACTTGCAGAACAATTAGAAGATAAGCAAAGGGTATATTAAAGCAAAATGAAATCACATTGACATATTTGAGAATGTCTAGTCCCCTTTTACAAAAATATTTAGCTTTTTGTTTTACATAGCTAGGTGAAAATGCTGAGAGTTTTTCTAATGAAGAACTTGTTCAGTGAACTTAATGTATGTCTAAAGTAGGCCAAATCCCTGGCTAAAAGCCCCTTGAATTCAATAGATGTGTGTTATGAATAACTTTTCAATAACTTTGAAAGACATAAGTTCTTTTTATTGCAATTTTCCAGTATGAAAAACGGTATCAGAACTTTTACACTTTTACACAAAGAATGGCATTGGACATACAGATTCTATGTAACTACATTGAATCCACAAGTAACCTACAGATACATTGGCTAAGAAACAAAGGGGAATTACATTTTTACTCAGCATTCACATTACACATACACATTAGGCTTGTGCTATTAGCCTGGCGGGCATTCTGTTTATGGTATCCAAATTTCATTGGGTGCCCAGATCCATTTTTGGAAGCCTCCTGAAAAAATGGCTAACAGAAAAATCTGTTTTTGGCTAGGCAGCCAAAAGATCTGGGAAGATCCAAGCAATTGGTAACAATGGGAAACTTACAAAGCTCCCCTTTCTGTTCCTGGGATCCCTTTCTTTCTTCCTTTTTAAGGGAGCCTTGGTTTCAGCAACGGAGTTAAGGAAGCACCCTTCCTGGAACACTTTCTTTTTTTTTCCCCTTCAAGAGAGCCTGAGTTTCAGCAATGGGGTTAAGGAAGCACCCTTCCTGGGACCCTTTCCTTTCTTCCCTTCAAGAGAGCCTGGGTTTCAGAAATGGATTTAAGGAAGCAGACACAGCTTGCGTAAGACACGTTACGGCATTCTTCTATTCCAGTTGGCCGAGCAGGCAGGGTTCACAGGGAAACTCTGTGAGAGCACCACGTTTCAGCCTCTTTGCATTTCACGTGATGCTGAATAGGGAAGAAGGAGTTGTTATCAACTGCCACATGGTCCCGTAATGGAATAAAATGGCAATCTTAGGATTTATTTATTTATTTATTTATTTCATGTACTTCTACCCTGCCCTTCTCAACCCCCGAGGGGGGACTCAGGGTGGCTTACAAACAGGCACAATTTGATGCCTACACAATAATACAAAAATGTAAAAGGATGTCACCATATATCTTTCACATACTTCCATTCAAACTATACATAATATTTCATGACATGTGGTGGTTTGTGGACTTTTAGTTTATCATGAACTGCAAACTCTCACAGGCAATGCATGTAAGCTGCTTTTCCTACTGTCTGCTCTTCACAGCCATTTTCCAGCCCTCCAAAAATTCTGCACAAAGGACCAGGGGACCCTACTGAATGGCATGTGTGAAGCATGCATAATCTTCCCCTGGATTCATGAAACAGAAGGAAAAGAGATGGAAAAAATGGGAACAACCTAATTAATCAAGTCCAGTTCTAAACACCTTTGTCCAACTCATTGGTTGTATATGCTGTGTGTCTAATGTATGTTTTTGCCTTTCTTTTTGTTAGATTTATCTAATGCCAAAGTTTGAGTACTTGGCTGATAGATAGATAGATATATATATATATATATATATATATACACACACACACACACACACACACACACACACACACAATACATCACCTCTTATCTGAAATGCAGAAATATTATTTATTTAAGCCTATTTGGTTTTGATTCTAGCAGTTAATTTTCTTCTGTCAATTTTTCTTTCTCTCTCCTAGAAATAATTGGTTAATTGCTTTGCTTTATGGATCCTTCTTGATATTAGGGCAACATTTTTGCACAACATTTATAACTACATCCTATATAATCAGTGTCTTTCAGAATATCCATTAGCATAATTAGCAGTCAATTAACCAATGCACTGCACCTTCAGAGGTCAGACACACTACAAGGTCAGAGCTGGAAAGCAACAGTGTTAGGGAGAATCTGTAGATGAGAAAATAATAACCAAAGCAGGGCTAATTGATCAATAGCTGAAAATATGTAGCAGCCATTAATGAATGATCAATAGTACAGCTGCTTATACAAACTAGCAGTTTGTATACATATGTGCAGTTGGTTTGTAAGGCCAAGATAAGTTGTGATTTGACATGAAAAATGCTCTCTCACATAAGTATTCTGCTCATTCAAGTCAATCTTTGTGATTCTTCTATAACAGAGAATCTGTGGGGTTCCTGAGATTTTATCATCAAAATAAGCATGGATCAGTTGGTGTTCGTATTATGGCCTTTCATTTTATGAGAAGATTGAAGGGTTACCAAATTGCACTCTTTACATGCATCAAGGACTTCTATAAAGAGGAGGGTGCAGATTTACCAATTCATTGCACAGGTCTTCTTGAGCATCATAGGATGCTTGCAGCACAGCTGATCTTTGGAGCCCCACACCACCCATAGCACAACGTAGATCAACTGTGGCACAAGGATCCTACAAAGCTCCATCCAGAATGCAGGAGACTTCCCTTGTTCCCTTTGAAGTATTGGGGTCAGTGCAGGGGAGAAGCTATGTGGTGACGCTTTCCTACATGTGATAGGGAATCATCACTGCCGGTGATGCTGGGTATGGTGTGATGGGATTGCCCCACTGCCCTGAGGATTCGGTATGAATCCCCCTGCTGGCCCTCATCAATGTAATGAGGTCCTTATTCTCTGCTGTCTCAGAGAAAGTAGATGTTATGGTTTTAAGTTACAGGACAGTATATTTTGATTGAACCTTAGAAGGAAGGTGTTGTCAATGGATAATATCACAATAACATTATAACACGGGTATTCCCATTTTCTTATCATGTGGCTGTCTCCTGAAGAATCCTGGGAAATGAAGTTTAGGAAAGTCAGGGACCTCACTAGCTGAGAATTCCAAAGGCCCCGACCTAAACTACATTTCCTAGAATTCTGCACAGGGCAGCCATATGATAGGGAAATGGGAGCACCTGTTTTATAACGTTCATGTGAAATAGTCCAATGAGAGTAGTTCAGTACTGCAATCAATTGCCTAGAGAGATAGTGAGATTAGCTTCTCTGGATTACTTCCAAGAGAGGCTGAACAACTACCTGTGCCAAGTTTTTGGATCCCATGTTTTTAGGTCGAAGGGGTTTAAATAACATTTAACTATGTTATTATTTTGTATTGTATGTTTGTATGTTATAAGCCACTTTGAGTCTGCTTACAGAAAAGGGCAGGGTAATAATATCTTAAATAAATACCTACTGGGAATGCTCTAGCTGGAGATCCTGCAAAATGCATAGAGTTGGACTAGATGGCTCATGATGCCCTTCTAATTTTATGTTTCTATGCATATACAAAATTCACAACTTAAACCTAGAGGTTTTTGCCAAATAAACAGTGGGCACAAGTGATGCCAACTGTTTCTTTGTGCCTAATTGCTAATACAGAAGTCTCTTTTCCACCTGGTCCATACATTTTCTTCTGCTCCTTCCACCTGTTTCCTTTATAGCATAGTTCCACAAAATATTTCGAGAAGTATATGAGAAAATAGACAACCAGATTCTATTTAGGCGATGGAGCAGCTCTTCTACCCAAGGAGCAGCTCTTCTACCCAACAGACCTGGCCCTTCAGAGGGCATGCAAGCACTCTAGTAACCTTCTAGCCATGGTTATTTCTTTCCCAAATTTAGCCCGGGTCACCCAAGGAGCTGGCCGGCTCCCATCTCATGATATCATGCCAGCTCCATGAGTCAAGGAGGGAGAAGCCAGTGCATGCTGCCAGCAGGGCAATACAGGAGAGCTCCTGTGTTGCCATACAACCTATAGGGAAACCATGCACTCTCACACTTCCCCCATCGATTGCCCTCACTTGGATCTGGGTTATGCGGGGCGTGGGGCACTGGATTCTCCATGCCCCTCTACGAACCTGAGTGCAGCTGCTAGTGATCTAATGAGGTCCCTACACATTTTGTTATCTGTGGGCGGCATTGAGGTGTCCTGGAACCAAACTGCAGCAGGTGCCAGATGTTAAAAAACATGTAACCAGATGAAATCTACCAAGATCCACCCAGGTCATGAAACAGAACCAGTGTCCTACAACTGTAGTTTGAGACATGTTGCCAGTGACCATAGTCAATACTGTTTGAATATTCCTTATCTGAAATGCTTGGGCCCAGAAATGTTTTGGATTTTGGGGGGTGGAGTGGGGGTTGAATACCTGCATTTGACCACGCATGTACATCATGGAGATAGAATCTGAGTCTAAATGCAAAATCCATTCAATGTTTCATATACACACAGCCTGTTCCAGCAGTTAGAGAGACTGATAGCGAGAGTGAAAACCCACACGGCCAGGTGGAGGATCCGTCCCAGCTGGACCCAAATAAGGGGTTGCATAGCCTTGAAGATAATGAATTAATGAGCAGACCAATTAAGACCAATTGCAATTAAGACTTCGGAGAAGCATTTGTTTGGCCAGCAAGCGAGAAGCCAAAGGTGCCAAAGGTCAACGCAATGCTTTCATGTTCGCAAAGGGTATTTAGTCTTGTAGCTGACAGGCAGTTTTTGTCAGTCCAACATTGCTCTTCCCATGTTAACTTCTGAAGATTTTCCTTGGCTTTTAGCAACACGCTTCTGGCTTCCTGAGTCTGGGATTTGGGTCTTGTTTTCAACTGTTTACCATGGACTTTTGTTTGACCATTGCTAAAGGATTATGCTTCATGTTTTTGCCTTTGGATCTTGAGAACATTGCCTTTGCATTTAAGTCTCTGTTTTGCCTATGGACCTATTGCATTTCTATTTCTTTGTTTTGATTTTGCTTTTTTCAATAAACTACAAAAACCTACAGCTTTGGTGTGGTGGTGTCTGGAGCAAGGTGAATGCTATCCTGAGTTGCAACAAGAGGTGTCACTATTTCAATTACCTATGTGGACAGTTTTGGATTTTGGAATTCCAGATCGGGGATGCTCAACCTATAATACCCAAATCTCATAAATGTGCCACATGAACTAAGTTGCATTCCTTTTATCACTTCGTAGCTTATGCTGTATCTTATTTCTAATCTAGGACCAGGCCTGAACTCTGAGATTAATACCTTCAACACAAAGAATTATCTCAGTCTTAAACACATACATTTCCTGTGTGGAGTTGGGGGTTTTTTTTCCAAACGCTGCTGTACACATCTCATATTTTATTTATTAAACAAAGTAAATAATGTACTAAACTAAATGTCTTACACTTAATCTTTGCCACTTCCCACTGAGCACAAGGCTTCTTGAGCAATGTCTGGCATTTTAACACTAGGAAGAAGGGGCTTCCCTAATTACCTTCACTCACCCCACCTTTGAACTGAAATATTCCCGGGGAGGGGGGGGGAGGCTATGAATGAAAACATCTTTGATCAAAGATGTACATGAATGTGCATTTGATCAAAGACATACATGAAAACATTTTTTACTTAGTTTACATCTTACAAAGAGGTATGACACAGTTCAGAAAATGTCTCCCAGGATAAACTCATGTGGGAAACCATGATAAAGATTTTAAAAGTGTTCTTTGGGGTCAACAAGATGTGAGGGCCAAAATAGCAAACAGAACTCCCACCACCACCACAGTGTAGTGTGGTGGAGTGCAATTCTCCTTTTTTTTACTCCACCCGCAAGCAATGACAGCTAGAGGACCTTGATAAGTTAAGTGCAATTTACAAGAGATAACAAACACACAATCTTGAGCAAAGTATCAATAATAAGGAGAATAGCTAGTGAATACCCTTACTCATGAGGATTTTATATCCTGGAATTCCCATTAGTTCAGGATTTGAAATATGTAATACTCTTGAGTTGCTGTGAGTTTTTCGGGCTGTATGGCCATGTTCCAGTAGCATTATCTCCTAACATTTCACCTACATCTGTGGCTAGCCTTCTAACCAAGGTAAAAGAGGAAAGTGCAAAAGGTGGGTTGCAGATAAACACAAAAAGCCCAAGATTATGGCAACCAGACTGATTGATAACTGGCAAATAGAGGGAGAAAACGTGGAGGCAATGACAGGCTTTGTATTTCTAGGTGCAAACATTACTGCAGATGCAGATTGCAGCCAGGAAATCAGGAGACATTTACTTCTTGGGAGGAGAACAATGATCAAGCTCGATAAAGTAGTGAAGAGTAGAGATATCACACTGGCAACAAAGATCTGCATAGTTAAAGCAATGGTATTCCCCATAGTAACCTATGGATGTGAGAGCTGGACAATAAGGAAGGCTAAGCGAAGGAAGATAGATGCTTTTAAACTGTGGTGCTGGAGGAAAATTCTGCCTCGGACCATGAGAAGATCAAACCAGTCCATACTCCAGACATAAAGCCTGACTGCTCACTGGAGGGAAGTCTATTAGAGGCAAAGATGAAGTACTTTGGCCACCTAATGAGAAGGCAGGAAAGCTTAGAGAAGACAATAATGCTGGGGGAAATGGAAGGACAAAGGAAGAGGGGCCGAACAAGGGCAAGATGGATGGATGGTATCCTTGAAGTGACTGGCTTGATTTTAAAGAACTGGGAGTGGCCACAGATGACAGGGAGCTCTGGTGTGGGCTGGTCCATGAGGTCACGAAGAGTCAGAAGCGACTGAACAACTGTGGCTAGCATTTTCAGTGGTTCTGTTGACAGTGAGGCAAGTGTAGATTTACCTATGGAATGTCCAGGGTGAGAGAAAGAATCCTTGTCTGTTTAAAGAAAGTGTTAATGTTGCAATAGCAAACTTGAATTAGCATTTGAGTAGCCATGAAGCTTGCAAAGTCAATCAGTGATGGTATCTGCATAGAGGTTGCCTGGCCTTTATTGCCTGGAGGCTTCCTCTGTTTGGGAGATGTTAACTAGGCCTTGATGCTTGTTGTCTGGAGTTCTCCTGTATACTGTGCAACTGTGGACAAATCTACGTAGGGACCACCAAAAAGCAGTGCCCAAACACGAATCGAAGAATATGAAAAGCACTGCAGACTACTTCAACAGAGAACTCAGCTATAGCAGAGCACTTGATGAACCAACCTGGACACAGAATATTATTTGAGAACACAGAAATTCTGGACCTCTCTGACATCCATTATGTCAGACTACAAAGAGAAGCCATTGAAATCCACAAGCATGTGGACAATTTCAATGGAAAGGAGGAAACCATGAAAATGAACAAAATCCAGTGGCGCAACGGATGAGCTACCTCTGTCAGCTCTGGCTCCCCATGCAGGGACATGAGAGAAGCCTCCCACAAGGATGGTAAAACATCAAAACATCCAGGCATCCCCTGGGCAATGTCCTTGCAGATGGCCAATTCTCTCACAGTAGAAGTGACTTGCAATTCCTCAAGTCACTCCTGACACGAAAAAAACTACGACAGTAAATAATGAACACCACTCAAAAACAGAACTCCAGACAACAAGCAATCATGGGCCAGTTAACAACTCCCAAATAGAGGATGCCTCCAAGCAACAAGGATCAGGCAACCACGATTCGGATACCCTCACTGATGGACTTTGCAAACTTCATTGCTACTTAAATGCTAATTCAAGCTTGCTATTGCAACATTGTCTTTAAACAGATAAGGGTTCTTTCTCCAACCCTGGACATCCCACACTTGCCTTACTGCCAACAGAACCTCTGAATATGCCAGTCAGAGATGCAGGTGAAAGATTAGGAGGGAATGCTGCTGGAACATGGCTATAGAGCCTGAAAACCTCACAGCAACCCAGTGATTCTGGCCATGAAAGCCTTTGACATACATTGTACTGTTCTTCTCCCAGAAAGTGTGCTTCTCAAAATGTTGGATTCAAAAGAGGAGAGGCTTCCTGTTAGGAGAGGAGCAACAGCTAGGGTTGTCAGAACAGTGCCAATCTAGTCCCTGAGATTTCTAGGCTCAAACTTATGACAATGGGGCTTCCCCCTAGAGATGTCGTGGAAATTGAGTATTAACTATATTTGCTCTGGGCATAACATTCAATTTTTAAAACCAAGTCTATGGAAGGTGAATATATGCACATACACACATGCCTATTTTTCCAAAGAAATGCTCTCATGTAAGATTCCTCCCTTTTGCCCTACAAAAGAAGAGAAGTCTTGAGAGCCGGGAGCCATAGTCACATGCTAGAATTCTACTTTGCTTCCTAATTCTAGTTTCAGAGGTTTTTCTGGAATTCTTGATGTTTCTTGTCCTTGTGTATGTCATGGGGATGATGAGCATAGGAACATGTTTTGCATTTTAAATACAAGATTGATCTTCAAGTCCTGGTCCTGGATGAATGCTCAGGAGTTTCCACATGTTTATTACTAGAACTAGTTAAAAGAGTCCCCAGAAGGAGTAAGAAAACATTTTGTGCCTTGGACAGTTGCTTAAGAATGTCCCCAAAATGAAGACAAAGAATCTCAAGAGTACAAGACTCACTGATGCTCCTTCCTAATTGAAATAATATTTTGGAGCATCATTTGAAAGTGGCCTTTGGGTATTCCACTGAGCCTTTAAATATTATACAAAGTGACTGTGACAGGAAAATCCTGTAAAGTGAGCTGAAGTCTCAACGTCTACAAAATGTGTCAAGCTTTACAGTTTATGACAGAGCTTCCAACTTGCTAGAACATAGTAGAGCTAAGTTTTCAGGAATGAGGCAAACAAGCCTAGACAATCCGAGTGACCATTTACACCATGAAGACAGCTACGGTGGACATTATGATGACAAAAGTGTAATGAAGCTTAAGAGAGGGAGGACACTTATCTACTTGTAAAAGGAACAGAAAACCCCTTTTCTGTATAATTGCTGACATGTAGATGGACAGTGGTGGATGGAACCAAAGCCAGCACTGAGCAAGGTCATTGCGGCCAAGGTTTTCAGATCTCAGAGACTGGACTGTCTTCTCCAGTTCTCAGAGTAAGAACAGGAAAATGATGAGTATATACATACCTTCCTTCTTTATCAGACCTAGTGTTTTTTATTGTAATGGTGTGCAGGTTGGGTGTCTCTTATCCAGAATTCCAAAATCTGAAATATTCCAAAATCCAAAATTGTCCATACAAGTAGCTGAGATAGTGACACCTTTGCTTTCTGATTATTCACTGCTCCATTGCTATTCCACAGTGGCAAAACCTCAATAGTAAACACTAGGCATGTGCAAAAAAAATCAGAAGAGTTGGAAATTGTAAGAAAATTGGAAGTTTTGTAAGTCGGAACCCATATCCGAAATGGTTGTGTGGCCCACACCAAAAATTTTAGAATTGAAACGTATCTCATACTTTTCGTTTTAGTTTTGTAAATCTTGGAAGGCTCCCAAAATCAGTTTCATATTCAGTGCAAGGAAGCAAAGTCATTAAGCCAAAAAGGTTGCCTGCCTGCTTTCCCATTCCTTTCTCGGGTATTAATGGAGTCTCTCGGCATTGGGAGTGGTGAAAAGAGGGAGCACTTTATTTGGGAAGGGTAAGAGCCCTATGTCAAATAATTCAAAAGACTCTAACCTAAACTACATTTCCCAGAATGCATTACATCTGACGCAGGTGGGATCGTGAGCAGGGCCTCTGCGGATGATGGAAGGGATCGTGAGGGTTCATATATGGAGATGCGGTCACACAGGTAGGCGGGTCCCAAACCATTTAGGGCTTTGTAGGTGAGCACCTGCACCTTGAATTGGGACCGGAAGCAGCCAATGGAGCTCCTTAAACAGGAGGGTTGACCTCTCTCTGTAAGGAGCACCAGTTAACAATCTGGCTGCTAACTGTTGGACCAGTTGTAATTTCCGAGCCGTTTTCAAGGGCAGCCCCACGTAGAGCGCATTACAGTAGTCCAATCTAGAGGTGACCAAGGCATGGTTTTATAGTTTTATAATTGTTGTGACTCAGCTGGAATTCACAGAGTGATAATGTCAATGATTCTGATGAGGATGATGGGATTCAGTTTCACAATCAGGTGCAAAGTGATGTCCCTGTAATAGATGATGTTCCATGTCCTAGTCTCCAGGGAAGCAGAAAACAAGCTTGCTTCCTCCTCCATGTGACTTCCTCTCACATATTTATACATGGCTATCATATCTCCTCTCAGCCTTCTCTTCTTCAGGCTAAACATGCCCAGCTCCTCTGGCTATGTGGGAGCTGGAGTAAGGAGATTCCTATTATAAGTAAAGTCTTTAGCCTTGATTTTAAAGTGTTAAAGGAACCCATTTTGAAGTAGAATTTAGCCTGTGAGCTAGGGAAAGGAATTCCCAGTAATATATTGTGCTTTCAGTGGCAGAACCGACATGATAAGAAGAATAATTTGTGCATAAGTTATCAGTTAGAGGGACTGAAGAGAAAAGTGTTCTTTGAGAAAGAATTACATTTCAAAGTGAAAGAAGTTTCTAAACCAAGTTGGCATAAGATAAGCCATACTGAATGTTATATAGTAACAGTTTCATGTGTTCATAATAATAAAAGTCTACTGTAACAATACTCAGGAAGTACTGTGAGGAAAAATACTGTGTAACCATTACGCTTTATGTGCCTGGAAATCCATAAATAAACATTTCTTTGTTCAATTCTTAAAATAAAGACTTGTGTCAAGTTACTGAAATGAAGATATTCTACAGGAAGATGGCTGAAGATCATATTGGAGCTGGATATTCCATTGGATTACACATATTAAAGAGACACAAACAAACATTTTAAAAGTCAAGCCTCTCTCAAACATAATATATATAAATATAAAAGTGCTCAGCCACTACCACTTGTCTTTCTACCCACATATTTATCGGCGTCATTGCTCCACCATGCATAACTAAATACTCCATATGGGTGCTTACATGTTCCTGCAAATCTACTGCAAGATTTGTCAAATCATACAATAGGAGTTGAAGTGGAGCACACACTTTTCCTTAACTCTCTATCGCTCTTATAATTACTGTTCTTTTAAAGGCTGCTGCGCCGGGTCTCAGCTCTTTATCTGATGTTGTCTCTCTATAGACTTATCACAACAACCTGTTATCCCACTGCAGTCACATTAGCATTGAGCACCTTTAATATTGTACATATCTTGATCAGCAGAATTGCATCAATTCACCATTCCGTTATCTTGGGATCACACTTTTGCACACCCTCACAACTTGTCTTCCTGCGCTACTGCAGTTCCTTTATTTTTCATTATTATTTTTTACTTTAGTGCATTTTTACAACTCCAGCAATTAAAAACAAAAAGGCAAATATAAATCCAAAATATAAGGGAACCAGCCAGCTGAGGAATAGTTGAGAGAGCAGAGCAGGAGAAGAGGAAAATCCTGCCCCTTGAAATCACTTTACCACTGGCATGGTTGCACAGAAGTGAAAGGGTCCTATCACACCAATATTAGGTGAGATTGTGGGATTAGGAGGTATTGATGGATTTTATCCATCTATCACAGCTGGGAAGCAAAAAGATAGCAGGAAATACACAGCACAGCAAAGCTGCAATGCGAGTTTGCATGCTTCATACAATGAAGTCCTAAAACATGAAGCAATGGATTCAAATTACAAGAAAAGAGTTTCCACTTTAACTGGAAGAATGTATTGATGAGTGCCTTGGAGTATGGTGTCTTTGCGGGGTCTTTAAAAAGAAGTTGAATAGGCATCTTTCAGGATTAATATAGTTGTATACTTTTGCAGGGGATTGGACTAGATAGCCTTTGTTGTCCCTTCCTACTCTGATCTTCTATAGTTCTATGTTGTCTTCATCCAGAATTTGAATTTTTTAAAGTGAGTATAAGCTCACTGATCATATTATGTTTTGTTAAGAATTATGCCTTCTCAGATTTTTGCTTGCTCAATATATTGTGATGATTACTTTAATTCTTTTGAGGAGGAGGGATACATATGACTGACTACTTGATATTGAAGTTTCCTTTCTTTTCTCTCCAGTTTACATATTTTCCTTGTAATAATCTGTGACCCTTTTGTTGAACTCTCAGATGAAAGAAAGCCCCTCATCAGGAGATCTGAAGTAACTTAATGCCATGCATTTGTTTGTGTCAACAGTGAGGGGGATATCATGCCCGGAGTTACTGAGTGGAATAAAATATATACAGTTTTCCTACAGAACTAACGTCCTTTCAAGTACCCACATAGCACTTTCACTTCAAAGAATCTCATCAGCCACATTATTCTGTCTCTTGAATTCCTCATAGATAAAACAATTTGGAAGACTCACAACATAAATCAGGATCCATGCACACAAGGGAGATCAATGGGAATCCAGATTTATGATTGCAGTGTGGTGAAGAAATATCTCTTTGCTGAAGAAGGAAATCAAATATATTGGGACATTTGTTCATGTAAGCTATAAGCATAGCAATGACATGTAAATACAAATGAAACTATCTTTGAGGAAATGGATGAACTTGTCAATCACCAACAATTCTTTTTCAAGGGGAAAAAATCCTCTCTAAAGGAATATAGTGCAGCAAGAAGGCACAAATATTGCATGCGTAAGCACCAGTATTCAATCTAGACATCGTGTCCAGTGAACGCATCTAAATAAGACCAATTACAAAAGATAACATTGGGCAAAATGGATCAATTGTCTCATTAACATAACTCAAATCCATCTAAAATCAATGGGAATATGTGATCATGGGTAACAAATCATGATTATGCTTGAAGTGCACCTGACTGAAGTGGGCTATTACTGCTTCACCTCTTCAGAGCTTGTGAAAAAGTTACTTGGACTGTAGCTCCCCTAAATTCTTCAATGGGACATTCCAAGGGTTGCACATCAAAATAGAAAAAAATGCATGCATTGCCTTTTTAAAAAGAAGGCACCTACCTATCTCTATAAGTCTCAGTTTTCATTTCCACCAGGAGCAATCCTTTGTTAAAACTTTGGGGACATGTTTACTGAAGATGGAGCCATTTATATTGGCGCAGCCATGCCACACCCAGCTACTCAGGAAAGCTAGCTACTCTTCCATATAAATTAAGAGGACAGAAAGTGTTTTCCTACATAGTTTGCTGAAACATGCAAGGAGAATCTAGGGCAGTTTTAAGGGCTCTGTTTTCCATTTCTTTACCCACATCGTCAAATGTTGATTGAAGATGAGGGCTTGAGATTAGTTTATTTGCATCCAACATACCCATGCCATCTTGTTAGATTTGGTATGCAAACCCATTCCTTGTTTTGCTTCCATTAGAGCAGCGGTTCTCAACCTGGGGGTCACGACCTCCAGGGGAGTCACCAGGCCATTTCGGAGGGGACGCAAGGCCGTCTCCGTTGGCCCCACCCCAAGGGCGCGGGCCAGGTGAGGGTTCCTTCGCACGAGACCTGGCCTCGTGCAAAGCCCGCCTTGCCTGCCTTGCTCTCTTTGCCATCTGGCGAGGGCACAGGGCAGGCAAGGGATCCTCCAAAGCCCACCTCACCTGCCTCGCTCTCTCGCCATCCGGCGAGGGTGCAGGGCAGGCAAGGGGTCCTCCAAAGCCCACCTCACATGCCTTGCTCTCTTGCCATCCGGCGAGGGCATGGGGCAGGTGAGGGTTTCTCCGTGCAAGGCCTGGCCTGGCATGAAGCCTGCCTCGCCTGCCTCACTCTCTCGCCATCCAGCGAGGGCTCAGGGCAGGCGAGGGGGCCTCCTTGCAAGGCCTGGCCTGGCGCGAAGCCTGCCTCGCTCTCTTGCCATCCGGCGAGGGTGCATGGCAGGTGAGGGGGCCTCTGCATGAGGCCTGGCCTGGCGCGAAGCCTGCCTCACTTGCCCTGTGCCCTCGCCGGATGGCGAGAGAGCGAGGCAGGCGAGGCAGGCTTCATGCAGAGGGCCCCTAGCCTGCCCCGCACCCTTGCTGGATGACAAGAGAGCGAGACAGGCTTTGCGCCAGGCCAGGCCTCGCACGGAGGCCCCCTCGCCTGCCCCATGCTCTTGCCAGATGGTGAGAGGGTGAGGCAGGCTTCAAGTCAGAGTGAAAAGTGCCTACATGATGGGACTGAGAGCAGCCCAGCAGCACCAGGAGGAGGAGGAGCAGCAGAAGCAGCTTAGGTAATTCATCACACTATTTATTAGAAAAAGACAGTCTTTCCTTTTGTTTTTATAGATGAACTACATCTCCCAAACTCAAGGTCAATGCCCACCAAACCCTTCCAGTATTTCCTGTTGGTCATATGAGTTCTGTGTGACAAGTTTGGTTCAATTCCATCATTGGCAGAGTTCAGAATGCTTTTTGATTGTAGGTAAACTATAAATCCCAGCTACTACAACTCCTAAATGACAAAATAAATTCAAATTTGGACGTATCAGTTATTAGTGCCAAATTTGGTCCCGTGACTGAAAATACATGCTGCATATCAGATATTTATTCATAGTAGTAGCAAATTCACAGTTATGAAGTAGCAACAAAAATAATTTTATGGTTGGGGGTCACCACAACATGAGGAACTGTATTAAGGGGTCACGGCATTAGGAAGGTTGAGAACCACTGCATTAGAGTGTAGGGACCCAGGCAAACACATTGAAAACATTACTTTTTTGTTGACTATCAATACAGAGCCTACACTATGGCTTATAAAACTCCCAAACAGAAGCCATGGAATAGTTCTCTGGCTTGTTGAGGGAGACAGACATCAAGTGCTGAACTGAGTGGATTCTGACATTCTGTGGTGTGTTCAGCCTTTCAGTATGAATAACTGACTGGTACATAATACATTGAGTCACCCACAACAAGTCAGAATTCTTTAGCATTGTTTTTCCTATATCCAAATACATCTAATGGCCGAGATCCTATACCAGGAATATAGATTCTACCAGGACGTTGTTGCCCTTTCCCATCAACTCTAGCACAACCAATTGTTCCTGGTTCACACATGTCCACAGGGGCCAATAGTAGCTTGAGGTATGACTACCTGGGAAACATCTAGGTATAGGTTCATAGCCTAGGGAAGAGAGAAGATATTATCTTCCTGGATTTCCAGCATATTCACCTATTATCTTTCTCCTTTTGTTTTCATTCTGGCTGCAGAGCAATGGCTGTGCTCTACAATCGACCAGGGGTCATGCTTCACCATGGAAAAGGTCAGGCAGTTCAGGGAGGTCATTGTTCAAGGTATTCGATACCTCCTTTCGCAACAACAATTATGCATTTATACCAGCATAATAGGAGATTATGGTAGTGTATATCACCAACAGGATTCTAGCCTATCATCCCCCAAATCACATAAAGAATCCACTACATTTTATATGGAAGTTAGCATAATGGGGGGGGGGGTGTGTTCTGGTAGGTTGTTTGTCTGCTTAGCCTTTTCCGAGCCTAGATCTTTGTCTCTGGAAAGTGCTGCATCTCTGTGATTAATGCAAGGCAGTATGAATGAACTGACATCTCCTAAACTGACATCACTAGGACAGCAAGTTCCTTTGGGCAGGGAGCTCAGTGTGACAATACTCAAAGAGCCACTAATTGAGACAGAAAGAAAGATTGGGCTGGCGACATTCAGGGAGTCTCAAAGATATGCTTGCCCAAGAAAAGTGACACAAAACAGAAGCAGTTTGTGTGCTCTTTTGTGTAAAGTATCTGTAGCAGCACATTCAATTAAAATTAAATTGTAGAAAATAAATCTCACTGTTGGAATTGCTCAGTAAAGCTTTCCAAAATGGGACATCATGTTTAAGTAACAATATTTTAAGCCAAGCTGTAAAACAGTATGCAGGGATTATGAACTCTTCTGTTAACATTATACAAATACACTGGTCGGAGTTTGTTCTTTGAACACAGATCAGCATTTTTCTAACCTAGATAGGAAGGGGTCATACAAGCATTCATTTGCCATATTAACGTAGGGATGTTTGACAAAATATAATTGAGGAATGCATTCTATTTAACAAACTATTAATCTCTTAAATGAGGAGGCATTGGGTGCATTATATTGGTATCTTTGAATGCAAGCCAACCATATTTCTTCACTAATTAATTATTTCTTGATTATTGTGTTGCTATTGCTAATTTATGTGGAGATGACTTTGCATATTAGAAACTCATCAAATCACATTCTTCTGCTTTCTTCTGCTTTCTATATTCATAGAATTAATTCATTTACTCCTTTTAACTGTCTAAGCATATACTCAATAATGGCATCACTGGAAGGAAGATGGCTGAGTATAAGTTGCCATTTTCTATGAATAATAGAAATTTTCTATTAATAATAACAACAACAACAACAACAACAACAACACTTTATATTTTGCTCTATCTCCCCAAGGGGACTCAGGGTGCATCACAGTGCACATACACGGTAAACTTTCAATGCCATTTTGGACAGACAGAACAGAAAGGAGGTATGTTGTGTCGGTATGCAGCTTTTTGGTGCCTTGGAGGTTGTGTTCGAATCCAGCCACAGGGAGGTGCTGTTGCACCATCTTCTATGACGAATAGCCATCAGGACTTCCTCCTTCCTTTTGATAGCCAGGCATTTTCTGCCCTTTTTCCTTTATGTTGTTTTAAATACCTCCCCCACTTGTGTTAGGGGTATCTAATTTCTCTACTTACAGCTCAAGCTGGTTTCAAACTGCTTAGGTAAACAGTGAGTTGGGCCAACAGTTGGCAGCTCATGCTGACCCAAGGCTTCAAACTGGCAACCTTTTGGTTGGTAGATCTTATAATTGCTGGTGATTCACCAGCTGTGCTAAAACTGGATAGGATAACCTATTAATACTCCAGGGAAGAGGAAACACCAGCTATGGGAGGAAATAATCCAATCCTGCAACCTCTAGGGGAAAAACACCAAATAAGATTATAAAGTGGATACTCACACAGTAGATTTTTCCATTCAAATCAAATAAACCATTTTCTATTGAAATACTTTCCCAAAGGACAAAAGGGGGAGGGAATTTTCAACACACTCGGGTAAGAGTGTCAGTAATTATTTAAATACTTAGAGAAGCAAAAGATTCCCAGGAGGAAAATTACACACATCTCTAAAATTTCTAGAAGGCATAGCATTTCAAGTATATGTTTGTGTGGGCAGAAGGGGCAAAGAAAATATTCATAATATCTTAAGAGACTAAACAATCTTCTGAATCCATAAAGAACTCCACATAACACTTGAGAAAGTATTTGAGTGTGATCATCAGTTAGTATGGCCACAGACCTTTGGCCATGTCCTCTGGGTGACCTTCATAGATTTTCAGCAATAACCTGTTACTAGACATACACTAGCTATACTACGCACTTAAATAACTTAAGACTTATTCTCTCTTCCCAAATAACACTTGTCACAGAAGGTCTCCAAGGTAAAACCTGACAGATGTCACAGCATCTCATAATACTGAAATGATAGGATTTATGGAGGAAAGAAGCCATGAGATAGGCTCTTATAGCTGATATACTCTTACAGGATAGACAGATACAGCCAACTAGATTTCAGCCCTGCCTTGCACAACTCCTGACTCAGAAGCAAGATGAATCAAAAATGCAGATCACAGTAAAGCAAATAGGAAAATATCCTCCAGACAATTTGTGACTATGTAAAATGACTATGTTCTGGTTTCTATATAGGATTGTATCATATTGTACCCTTTTATATTTTATGTATTACCTGTATGAACACATACAATTGCATATACTGAAATGATAGGATTTATGTAAGAAAGAAGTCATGAGATAGGCTCTTATAGCTGATATACTCTTATAGGATAGACCGATACAGCCAACTAGATTTCATCCCTGCCTTGCACAGTTCCTGACCGAGAAGCAAGATGAATCGAAAATGCAGATCACAGTAAAACAAATAGGAAAATATAATGTTGCTGCAGTCCAGGCATAAGACATATCGGAAGAATCCTAAATAAGTTGCACGGGGAAAGGAGAGAGCGACACTGTGGCTTTTTAAAAATGAGGGGCATGTCGTTGAAGGCATTGTTTATATTTCCCCCCAGGGAGCCAGCATCTCCTGCCTCTCAGCCTCCCCTCGCCCCATGTTGGGTAATTGACTCAAATACAGACTTTGAGGGAAGAGCTCCATCTACTGAGAAAAGTCTCCAAGTTCGGAGGCATTCTGTGAAGTCAGCTTCACTTGGCACTGCCCCTGACTCGAGAAATGAAATTATGTAGCTGCTGTTTGAATGCCACTGGTATTGCAGGAGGGATAGAGAAGAGATCCTTCTCCCCCACCCCACCCCCAAGGCTCTCTCAACAATTGCTCCATTAAAAAGCCTATGGTGGCTGATGCACCCTCCACCTTGTATAAATAAAGTCAGCCGATCCCTTACATCCTGCTCCGTGGATTTATTTATCTTTCCACAGCATTGGAGAAATGCCACTGTGATCATTTTGTTCCCACTCCACCCCCACCCCCACCCCCACTCTAAAAAAGAAGGGCAAGCATGATAAATACCAGCATCTAAATGTCCAGGCACCAAGTCACACTGTGAAGCACCACACTTTGTATCGGAGGAGGAGGAGAAAAATTGATCTACCCTTTTCAGAAGGACTGGAAAAATATCTGCAGAGGCATGTTTGTATTCATCAAAACAGGAACCTGCTGCTTTGTTAAAAGGCAAGAATAGTGCCCTTTGCTTCATTGTTATTTTGCTTTCTTTACACTAAATTGTGTCTTTGTTTTTTTCCCTGTCCCCAGGCAGTCATGTACGGCTATTTCCGTAAACTGTCCCAGGCCTCCTTTAATTACTGCTATGCCAAAGTGTTTAAATGAAGCTTCCTCTCTCTCGGATGCACACCATCAATGCTCAGGGAAAAAATCAATAATCTTCATTTGATGTTATTCACCTGGCATCTATCCGCGTTCACGCAGGCAGCTTTTCTCTCTCTTATATATGTACACATATAAATACAGAGCCTGGCAGACAGAGGTATTTACCAGGAGGTTCAACGGCTTGCTCTGGCGCGTAGAAGAGTGGCTTTTCAAATATGCTTGAGGGCTCTTTAAAAGTGAACAACATTAAGGTGGTCAGTAAAAGAAAGTACAAAGTCTTTTCTCCTTTCAAGTGTTGGGGTGATGAGGATGCTATTTGACAGTGCAGAGGAAACATTCAAGGATGTACTAGTCCTTCAGACTTGAACTTCAGACTGAAGGTTTTGCATGGCATCCTTCAGGCTCCACTACAAAATCATAGACTGGAAGGCGCCTCAAAGGCCATCTAATTCAACTCACTTCAGGAAGTGACAACAAAAGCAACTTTGATAAGGGGACACTCTAATCTGGCTGCCAAAGTAGCCCCCCTCCCCCCCCCAGCCTCACTGAAGTTCAATGGGGTGGTAAAACCCATAATTTACCTTTAAAGCACATAAGGAACACATGCCTGGTTTTCAAGCTGAAAAGCATTTCCAGAAGCACAATTCAGATCCAGAAAGAGGCACATATTCCCCATAAGCCTTAATTGAAATATGACTTAATGTTGTTTTCTACTATCACTAATTGTGGAAGAAGTAACTGAACATTCAGTTGGAATGCTGCCTCCAGTTGGTTCAAGGTGGGTTTGATCACATTTAAGGGTTCCTGGAAGATCTTTAAAAATATCTTACCATTCTATAGACCAGAGGTTCTCAAACTTTTTCAGACACGGAGACCTTTCTGAAGCAAAAGTTTCTCATGGAGTCCCAGGAAATGTTTACATATTATCTATCTACAAAATAAAAGTGAAAAATGTGTGTATGTGTGGGGCTGGGGTTCCCATTACACAGACAGGCTCCCTCTTCCACAAACAGCTTTAATTCCCAGGACTCAGGAAATTTCAGGTTATAGGGAGTGCCATGAATATGTACAAGAGCCCTGCCAATGTCCTCCACCCAACACAATACTGTCCACCACCCAATTTCATCTGAGAGTTTATGTCTTTCCTCCACCACAGACATCTCAGTGTTTCTTGCTCTCTCTCTGTTGGTGTGGAATTTGCATGACCCTGCCCACTGCCTCTCTCTTAACCCTTTCCTATTCTTTACTGTGGCATACAGCAAACAGAAGAATTGATCAGCAACTGAACATACTAAAAAGGTTTTGGGGGAACTCACTTTGATTTACAGAAGTTGTAGATCCTGGGATTCACAGTTCACCTGCAATCTAAGAGCACTCTGAACACCAACAATGATGGAACTAACTTAGAACACACAACCTCCATGACTAACAAAAATATTGGAGGTCTTTGGAGGGATTTATAGGAGTTGTAGTTCACCTACATCTTGAGAGTACTGTGAACTGAAACAATGATGGATTTGGACCAAACTTGACATGCATACACAATATGCTCAAACTTGGATACTGGCGGGTTTTAAGCGGAATTGCCCTGGCTATTTTGGAATCATAGGTACATGGGATTTATAGCTCACCTGAAATCAACGAGCATTCTGAATGCCACCAAAGATGGAATTATACCAAATTTAGCACAGAGCCCCCATGCCCAACAAAAATACTTGAGGTCTTTGGGAAAAATTTGCCTTGATTTGGGGGAGTTGTAGTTCACCTACAACCAGACACTGTGACCCCCACCAATGATGGACCTGGATCAAACTTGGCACAGAACCCCCATAACTAACTCACCATAGTAGGAGTTGTAGTTTACCCTGCAGCCAGAGAGCACACTGAACCCCACAGATGATACATCTAGAGCAAACTTGCCCAACATAACAAACTTTAAGTGCTGATGGAATTTCTGGGGGTTAACCTGGCATGATGTAAGTTGTAGTTCACCCACAACCTTATGCGTTTTGTAATTTTTTTAAAAAAATATTTTTTCATATAACTGGGCAATGCCGGGTACCCAAGCTAGTATTATATATAATATCAGGCATGTGCAAACTATTTGACCAACATAAACGTAATAGTACTTCAGTGGAAGACCCCAGGGGCCATCCAATCTAGTCCCATTCTGCCATGCAGGAAAAGCACATAGGGGAAAAAAATCTAGGTTGTGAGCTACTTGAGGAAAAAAGATTTTGGCAGCAAGAGAGGTGTGGAAAAAAGGCTTTTGGTGACAAGGGAAGCGAGGGGACGGGGAGGAGCAGGAAAGAGGACGGAAAGCTTGGAGGAAGGGAAGGAGGGAGGAGGAGGAAGGAAGCACAGAGTCCCTAAGTATGCTTAGTGGAGCCCCAAAGGATCCGTGGAGCACACTTTGAGAACAGCTGCGATAGACAATGCAAAAAGTAAACGTAGTAGAATAGCACAAGAAAAAAACAAAATTATTCATGAGAACAAAAAAAGTAATTGGTCATTACTCCTAGATGAGCTGGAGAGGGGGGCTTTTTTCATCTATCCCACGATAGCACTTTTTAACTGTTTGTTTATTTATTTATTTACGATATTTTTATCCTGCCTTTCTCAGCCCGAAGGCGACTCAAGGCGGCTTACAAACTGGCAGCAATTTGATGCCACAACAGTCATAAATACAATTAAAAACATTTAGAAAACATTATAAAATACATACAAAATCATTAAAAGCATATTATCACCAATGTCTTCCTGTTAATCTCATTTTCCAGTAGCATCATCTAAGCCGTTCCATGTTTCATTTTTTCATAGTTCCATGATTATCTATTACGCTGCATTTCCAAAGGCTTGTACAAAAAGCCAGGTTTTTATTTTTTTTCAGAAAGTCAGGAGGGTTCTGAGAAGATATCTAATAGGGCTGGGCAGTTTCGTTTCGTTAATTCGTAATTCGTTAAAATTTTGTTATTTTTTTTATAACGAAGCGATAACAAACCATTCTGGAGCAACTTAAAAACGAAATGAATTTTTAAATTCGTTTCGTAATTGTTTCGGATTCGTTATGTATTCGTTTAGTTATCGTTTTGAAGTCGTTTCGTTATTATTTCCGCATGTCTGGGGCAAGTTTTATAGTTGCTTTTTGTTTAATTAGTGAAAAAAAATTATAATATCACACCAACAGTCAACAACAGAGGGAGAGGGAAGCTTCAAAAGTTCCCCCTGTCCCATTTGGAGGTTTTTTAGCGTATTTCGCGGTCGCGTCCGCCATTAACGAATCGATTCGTTATTGTTTCGAAATCGATTCATTATTGTTTCGTATTTTTTTTAACATTTACGAAATTTCATAAATATCGAACTTTTATAAAAGAAAAATTTCGGAATTCTTTTTAAAATCGAAATGCAAAAACCCCCAAAAAACGAATCGATTTTAGAAACAAAATTTTCCGTTGTTACCCAGGCCTAATATCTAAGTATAAAAATATGTTTGTTTGTTTGTTTTTCACATGTTGAGAAGTAACAAAGAAAAAAAACTTTCCACTGTAGCTATGTGGAAGTATGAAAGATTAATTCCTGTTATTAAACATTGCATTCAACTTCTATTCAGGATTTTCCAAATAAAATCCTAACCTCTACATTCTTTGCTTTAGGGGAGAAAGGGATTTGTATTGGTGCATGGGAGTTTGTCAATGAAAAATAATAGTTCAGAAATTCTAGTGGTCATGTCCAAACTTTTGGACATGTCCACAGTGTAATTCTTTGGATTCCAGCCTATAGTAATTGCTAAGCAATCCGGCTGGATCCCAGCCTACAATAAGTAGCCATCAGCATTGCTCTGAAAATATAACTCACATAACTTTTAAACATGATTTATTATAACGCTCTACAAGGCCAAATTACTTATTTGAGAAGCAAAAATGACCGTTTCTTCACTAATGGTATCTGTAGAACACCATTATAGCTAACATCATGCATATTTCAAATGGTGCTAATTCATGCAATATTTATGAATGGGCACACTTTTTTGCAACCAACTTTCTTCTGAAAAGAAGTTATGGGGCAAGCACACTATTGCTATGAACAGAAAAAATACTCACAACACTTATGCACATTATTAAAAGATTTTAATTTATCTTTTCTAAAGCATTCTCAAACATACCCGTATTTTTATGCCTATTAATGCACTTGCTTTTTTTTCACAAAACCCAGAATTAAGCAAACATAAACAGAATGTTCTAGAATGTATTCATAAAAGAGCGAGAAACGCTCCATGTGTGATGGCATTGTCATATGGCTATCATACTGTGTGGTTTTTGATGTTATCTCAAAGAAAATAACACTGCATGCATTGGGCCCGAATTCTTGTGTGACTATTGTTAGGGCTACCTGCTTTTAACTTGTCCTGTGGACAGGTTTTTTTGGCATTTGACATAAATGCTCTAATCATAACAGCAGATCAGGAGTAATGGTTTTACATGAGAAAAAGATATAAACACAAGCACAATACTCACCTCTCAGGATCCATACTTGTCAAAGGCTATCATGGCCAAAATCAATGGGTTGCTGTGAGGGTTTCTTTTGACACTGTATGGCCATGTTCCAGTAGCATTCTCTCCTGTCATTTTGCCTGCATCTGTGGCTGGCATCTTCAGGAAAGAATACTATTGGAATGTAGCCATACAGCCCAAAATACTCACAGAAAACCATACTGGAATATGCAGTATGCAGAATGAATAATCTGTATTCATAAGTGCTAAAAGAGGTTGTGATATTTATTCCCACATGTGATATGAATGAATAATGACTTCCTTTGCTGGAACCGAATAAAACCAAATGACCTCTTTAGTCATTCGTAACACATGAGCTAAATGGTCTACTGGGATCAAGTCAATGTGCTGGTTAACTTTGTAACTAATGGGGATCTTCCTCAAGGTCCATCCAGTTTCTCCAATAACACATGTTCCACAGGTTGCCTTCTCTATGCAAAAACAGGCAAAGAGCTCTGTATAATTCTACATCAGTGGTCCTTGAGGTGTTTTGGCCTACAACTCCCAGAAATCCCAGTAAGTTTTCCAGCTGTTAGGATTTCTGGGAATTGAAGGCCAAAACATTTGAGGACCCACGAGTTGAGAACCACTGTTCTGCATGAACAATGCTCCCAATTATTTCTTGTTTGGATTGAAGATGAAGATTCCTTTTAGGAATCCACAGTCCTCACCTATAGAGTGCAGCTACAGCATGCATGGGCAAACTTTCTAACTTGGGGGCCTCATGGCAGGCCAGAGTGGGTGGGCCAGGAGGGAGGGGTGTTCTCCCCAAGTCCCCTTCCTACCCTAATTCCTAGCCTTTCTCTTCCCTTTTGGAAACAGACAGTGAAGCAAAGACAGGAAACATTTAGATCCCAAAAGGGGTAGTCTTTGTGAGGATGAGATAGTGGACACGAGAGGAAAAAGTGTATCCATTAGACTCCGTATTGCTTACTCCTAATATATAATCCTAGAATCCTAAAGCTGGAAGAGACCCCCAAGGGCCATCTAGTCCAAACCCCTGCCATGCAATAAGGCACAATCAAAGCACTCCCGATAGACAGCCTCTGAGGAAAAGCCTCCAGAGAAGAAGACTCCTCCACATGCCGAGGCAGCCTATGCCACTCTCCAACAACTCTTACCCTCAGGAAGTTCTTCTCAATCTTTTCAGTCGACTCTTTCCCTGACATTTGAAACTATTTCTCCCTTGTGCCCTGGTCTCTAGAGCAGCAGAAAGTCAGTTTTCCCTCTCCTCTTCAATGGGACATGGCTCTTATTTTCAATCTCTACCTTCCCATCTTCCAGCTAAACATTCCCCAGGATGAAAGGAGGAAGGAAAGAGAGAAGAAAGGAAGGATATGATGGTGTGAGAGAGGAGGGCCTGAGAAAAGAGCCCAAGGAGTTGCATCCGAATCCTGGGCCTGGGTTTGCCCATACCTGATCTTCAGTGTGCAATGAATTCAGTTTGACATTACTTTAACTGCCAAGTCTAAATGCTATGGAATATTAGTTTTACAAAGACTATAGTCTGTGCCTCACCAAACTGCAACTCCCAATCTTGAGAAGGTTGTTATTTCCAACAGAATACATGAACAAAAATAGCTTTAAAAGATTTGTCTACTTCATAATAATTTCTTTGTTTCTTCATCGCATGCATGTAACTTCAAATGAGTCAAGCTCCCAGTCAAATGTAGCATTTATAGAACATGCCGTGTTTCAGACTGTGCACCAACACTGTCATCCAAAACTCCCATATCTGTAAGCAGATAATCCAGGGAAACAGGTCTGGTCCTAATGTCAATCACTTTTATACAGCAGGCAGATTAACACAGTTGCAAGGAACATAAGCAGTGAGGATGCAAAATGGGGCAGGGAGAGTACAAATTATTAATTCATGTGATGATCAAACAAGGTGAACACATGGGGAAGAAGAAGAGCAACAGAGAAAGCATTGTATAACATTATATTTGCCTGCTTAAAATTCATCAACACTGAGAGATGGTGTACAGAGTTCCACACCATCTGGTAGCTGCAAGGAACAAACAAAATAGAATTTACAGGTACTGTTGTGCTCTCTGAATAATACACCAAAGTATAGCAATTGTGCATGAGAGACAGTGCCAGCATTAAAAATAATTGATGTGCAGCCCTGCACTTCAAGTCTTAATTTATGTCACGGGGGTGTCGGTGTGGTGTAATTGCATGAAGTACACAACATACTCCATAGCTACATGCTATATATAACACAGCTACAGAAAAAGAGAGCTCCTTATTTTGATTTAAACTAAACTCTCAACCCAATCTTCATATCACCCCAAGTGCTCATCAAATCAAGATGAAAACGAAAATAGACATAATGAAAAAAAAACCAAATACCCTCTTCTATCAATTAATTCTATGACCGCATCCTTTCCAGTGGATTTCACAAAATTATTTTACCATATAGAAACTAATTAAGAATACCTGGTATGACTACTACCCATCCCCTTAAAGTAAAAACTAAATCAATTCTTATTACTTAATTTTATTTATTTATTAAGAATAAGATGCCTAAAGACTGCAATCTTCATCTCCTTTTAGTGTCTATGAAACTCTTGTCTATGAAACTGTTACAATTTATGATGTTTTCATAAAAATTACACCGGATATTTCATACAAATTACACATAAAATCCTACAATATCTGCTTTGAATGTGGGATTTCCTGTCTTGAGAATCTGGGATATAGGGCTGTGTGAAAGGGCCCTGTGAGTAGATGGTTTCAGGTCTGCATTTGGGAAAAGGAAACAGTAGAAAAACAAAACAAAACAAATAAAGACTGCGATCTTCATCTCCTTTTTTAAAGGTTTCTTGCCTATGCGACTATTAAGATTTATAATGTTTTCATACAACTTACACTGGAGAAATTATACTCTTATCCAGTATTGAACCATCTGATATCCACTGGGAAGTAGTAGCCTGTAATGAAAGGACCAAGGCATTGACATCTCCAGTCCATCCTCTGTTCGGATATCAGCCAGCAAGCCAATGCCTTAACTCAAGAAACAGCTTCTTGATCTACAAAGATATTCACAGCAACATCTTAGCAAGTGCGAGTCCAAAAGTGACAGGTTAAAACCTGGAATCTCAATCAGTGGCTGATACCAGATGAGAAACTCCCCCCTGGGCACACAGAAGACTCGGTGACTTAGAAGGCACAGAAGAGACTGCACTCTGGCACCACAAGATGCAGAGCTAACCTTAAGTGAGATGGGGCTACAAAGTGGAGTCCACAACATGCAAGTGTGGAGAAGAGCAAACCACAGACCACTTACTATAATGCAGTCTGAGCCCCGCCACATGCACAATGAAAGACATTCTTACAGCCATACCAGAGGCACTCCAAATGGCCAGCTTCTGGTCAAATGAAATTTAGAATAATGCCAAGTTTTTAACTTTGTTTGTGGTTTTTCTATACATTATAACTATATTCTCAATTCACTTCTGACACGACAAATAAATATATACAAATTACAAAATAGTACAGCAAACCCTGTGAACATAGAGAAGAAGAATTAAGTTTGAATCTCACTCTCACACAAACACACATACCCACAAATTCTGCTGGACAAACCGTTCTTAAGTAGTGCAAGTTTCTTAGGTAGGTTATCCTCTATATCCTCTATATCATGAGACATTTTTGTAACAATTCCTCACAAACATTGGCAGTTTTGAGCATCTTTTGTTGAAAACTCTTCAAAGAGTGCTCTTCCACCAAAGCCCATGTCCCTAATCTTCTGAAAAACAGCAGGTATGATTCCACTGGAGGGAGCAATCATGGCTGCAGATATCAGTAAGGACTGGAATTTTTTAAAAATTGCCTAGAGTTTCCTTTGTTTGAAAAATAGCAGAAAATTGAAAGGTACTTAGTACAAAGGCTCCTTTATCCGATTGTTAGAAGCTTAACGGCGTTTATAAGGGACTCTTCCACCTACAGATTCCACCAAAGCCCTTCAGACAGCAAGTGAGGTAAGATGATATAATGAGTCTTGTAAAGGGATGGCTTGTCGTTGTGTGTCTTCAAGTCATTTCTGATTTATGGTGACCTAAACTGAACCTATCACAGGATTTTCTTGGCAACATTTGTTCAGTTGTTTTCCTCTGAAACGCAGAGAGTGTAACTTTCCCAAGGTCACCCAGTGGGTTTCCATGGCCAAGCAAGGATTCGAATCTTGGTCTCCAGAGTCCTTCTCCAATATTGAAAACATTCCACACAGGGGCAGCTCAACCCATTACGCAAAGTAAGCATTTTCAGTATAGTTGATTTTGCCCAGGGGTGCTCTTGAGGCACTCCTGGTGGAAAATAGACCTTGACATATGCGAGTTGTAGTTACTGGGATGTATAGTTCACCTACAATCAAAGAGCATTCTAAACTCCACCAATGATGGAATTGAACCAAATATGGCACAGAGAACTCCCACGACAAACAGAAAATATATATCAGTGATTGGTTGGGGGGGGGGGGCAAAATACTGTTTGCTTACGGTTGAAAATTACCTAGGGCCGCCTCTGATTCCACAACACTGCTTTTCCAAGGCAATCTAATTTCCAAATAAAGATTTGGATTCAGACTCCAAGATGCTTAGAATTGGTCCAAGGTAAACATGGCTCTCCCCATGCTCTTTTCTTCTTGTCCCATCACTTCAGTTTGACTTCAACTTTTTTTCCCAGTGGGTTTGTTTTAAAATTTTTACAAGTCTCCATAGAGAAGCTTTCTCCAACAGAGTGAATTAGACTTCTCAGAGGGCCTTGCTTCCTCATTCTGTACATCTCAATTATATTCAGAAATAAATTATCTTGTTAGCTACATTATTACATTAGGATGACAAGTAAATTTTATTATTAAAATGTAATGATAAAATAAAAAGATATTTTATTCATGCACTTAGTCCTCGTTCCCCCTCTCTCTGACATTTAATTATATCTACCACTGCATGGTGATCTAAAACATTAATTTGGCAAATTAAGTAGAATTGTCGGTAGTAGACTGCTTTGCCATTTTGCTTTTCAAAGATTGCAGCTTACCACCAGCGCAACTGGTCTGAAGCCAATGTCCATCAGAGAGAAGAGAGATATGAGCAAGGCCTTCCAATCAAGGTTCACCTTCCCTTGCAATGTAGTAAAAAAATCCATGTGGCTGAAGAAGACTGCCAATCTCCTCTCTGAAGCAGTGCCTCCGTTGAATGTCAGATGTCGGTCTCCATCCCCCAGATGGGGTGAAAGCATCCTAGGATGCTAAAATTACCCCATCTAATGAGGTAGTAGGTTATCCAATACAATTCATGGTCAGCTTCCAGTGAATGTAGACCATAGAGTTATGCTGGAAGACCTAGTTATGCTGGAAGATCCTGGAGATGTGTTCTCTCATAAAAAATAGTAATTTATTTGCGGTTTTTCACTCGTATGAGGATTCTGTGCCCTTAATCCCAGCAAATGTGGAGAGCTGACTGTACAGTTTCTGGAAGATGCTTCTGGCCACCTAACAAGGGAGCTGTCACCCAAAAAACAAGTCAAACACATACAAATTGTAGTGGAACAAATACATGAATCACACAACATATGATTCTCAAACTGCTAAGGAATCTTGCCTCTTCCACCTCATCCTAATGGCAACACACATGAACAACCCAACAGCTATGGATATTGCAAAACTGATGAAAGGGTATGCTTTTTGTACTTATTATTTTGTCCCATCTTTTAAACACTGGTCTTGTTGAGAAGAATCAAATGGCAACTTTCAAATGAGGGGCATCTGCAGCCCTTGAAGTTTCCACAAAGTTTGTGAATAATTCCAATATAAAGATATAACCTTGCTATAATGCTGACAAGAGCACTATCTAACTTGATGAACTATAATATTCATCACTGAAGTGGCAATGAAATAAATTTGATCTGACTGGTAGCAATGGATAAACAGCCTCTAAAACTTTTCTCAAATCTTCTTTGTCATATACGAATTTCCACCCTCTGTCCACTTCAAAACATACATACCACTTCATTGGTCTCATTTTCCTTCGACAAATAATGTTGAGGAAGATAAGCAGTATGATAAACAGATCGTAAAGGCACTTTCTGTCCATATTTCAATTTAAATTAAAATCCAGCTTCCTCAAATGATATTGCTAGTCTTGAAAATGAAGAGAAAGTAATTTTATTTTTGCTGCTTAGTTCTTAAATAGGTAGTATAAAGTCACACCAATTTCTTGATTTCCACTATTTCTGGCACATCTTATGGTAATCCCAGAAAACACTTGACCAGCACATATGAAGTTCTTGTTTGAAAATAGGTAAGATTTCACTCACTGCATATGCACCAAAGTTTGTAGCCCAATATGGTACCTTCCAAATGGCTTCAACTACAGTTCCTGTTATCTCCAGTTAACATTGCCCATGATGCGGAATCATGGGAGACAAGTCCAAAATACCAGAAGGTCATCATGTGGGGAAGTACCTAACTTTAAGTCAGGTTTCTCAACCTTCCTAATGCCACAACCCCTTAGTACAGTTCCTAATGTTGTAGTGACCCCCAACCAGAACATTATTTTTGTTGCTACTTCATAACTGTAATTTTGCTACTCTTATGAATCATAATGTAAATATCTGATACGCAGTATGTATTTTCATCCACTGGACCAAATACCCAATATGCCCAAATTTGAATAGTGGTGGGGTTGAGGGGGGATTGGTTTTTTTTCATTTGGGAGTTGGAGTTGCTGGGATGTATAGTTCACCTACAATCAAAGAGAATTCTGAAATCCGCCAATGATGGAATTGAACCAATCTTGGCACATGAACTCCCATGACCAACAGAAAATACTGGAAGGGTTTGGTGGGCATTGACCTTGAGTTTTGGAGTTGTAGTTCACCTACATCCAGAGAGCACTGTGGACTCAAACAATTATGGATCTTGTCGCACCTCAGAGTAGAATCACCTTGCTTAAGACACCAAACAGCACACAGCCTATAGTCTTTATGGTTTATTAAAAGTAAAAGATAAAAAGTTCATAAAAGCAAAAGTAATGTTTCAAAGATCAAAACAAGGTAACACTTGAAAGCAAGATCCACGAAAGCACCAGCAAAGAAAAGTCCCATGAAAACATGACAAAGTCCTGAAACCTTGAACATGAAAACTGTAAGATAAATCCAGGCAAACAATGGAAGCCTCTTGACTGAAACATGAAGTTGCTCTGACACTGGGATATTTTCAAACCGCCTGTTTAATACCCTTTGCAAAACATGAAGGCGTTTCTCTGGCCCTTAGCTTACCGCTTGTTTGCAATTCTCACACTCCTTCAGACCTTGAATTCTAAACGGTCAGCTCGATCTAAAGTTTCTTCCTCATCAAGGTCAATCTGTTCGTTAGTGCTTTCTTGCTCATTATCTGACTGAGAACAAGTGTACTCCCTTCCTGAATCAGCACGCACCTGGCTCTGGCTAGTTTCACTATCAACTGCGTCATCCCTTGCTGTGGGAAACTGAACTTCTGCACCCTGTTCTTCATCGTCTATTACAGGGACATCACTTTGCATCTGATTGTGAAATTGAATCCCATCATCCTCATCAGAATCATTGACACTATCACTCTGTGATTCCAGCTGAGTCGCAACACTATCCCCCCCTCCAAGCCCCTTCTGCCCTCGCAGTGGCTGAGGCTTGGCAGGGTAAGCCCGATGAAACTGAGCCACCAGATCTGGAGCATGCACATCCCACGCATCTATCCAACAGTGTTCGTCAGGCCCATACCCCACTCAGTCCACCAAGTATTGCAGCCCACGATGGTGTCGGCGAGAGTCCAGAATGTCCGCTATCTCAAACTCCAGTTCCCCATCACACAGTACTGGAGGCAGCGGTGTGCCCCGGCCCTCATCTGAAACTATCACTCTGTGATTCCAGCTGAGTCACAACAGATCTGGACCTAA